>NC_077247.1:31327219-31976148 GCF_947179165.1 Solanum dulcamara | reverse complement strand
GGTGCCTCTTGTTTTTCAAAGATAGTACTCAAATCATGTTACCATCAGTTGAAAGTGTGAGAATGTGATATCTCGAAAACAGTCTTTCGAACCCATTATGGTCATTTTGAGTTTATGGTCATGTCCTTTTGGGTTACTAATGCGCCTTCAACCTTTATGGATCTCATGAATTGAGTTTTTAATCCATATCTTGATGTGTTTGTGATTGTCTTCATTGATAATATTTTGATCTATTCCAAGAATGAGAAAGATCATGCCTATTACCCTAGAGTTTTCTTCTAAACTTTGAAAGACAAGAAGTTGTATGCAAAGTTCTCCAAATGTGAATTCTGGCTAGCGTTAGTGGCTTTTCTAGGCCACATTATATCTAGAGATGGTATTCGAGTTGATATCCAGAAAATTGAAATAGTGTAAAATTGGCCCAGACCCACATCCCCAACTGATATAATGAGCTTCTTGGATTTGGGTGGTTACTACAACAATTTTTTTGAGGGATTCTCATCCATATCATCCCTATTGACTAAGATGACCCAAAAGAAGGCTAAGTTTCAATGATTCGATTCTTGTGAGGAGAGTTTCCAGAAGTTAAGACCAAACTGACCACCACTCCTATTTTGACTTTGCTCGATGGAATAGAAGATTTTGTAATCTATTGTGACATGTCTAGAGTTGGTTTGGGTTATGTGTTGATGCAGAAGGGAAAAGTGATAGCTTATACTTTGAGACAGCTTAAGATTCATGAGAGAAATTACCCAACTAATGACCTTGAGCTGGCAGCTGTGGTATTTTCTCTCAAAATTTGGCATCACTATTTGTACGGAGTGCATGTTGATGTGTTCATTGATCACAAGAGTTTGCAATACGTCTTCAGTCAGAAAGAATTCAACCTGAGATAGAGGAGATGACTAGAGTTACTCAAGGATTATGACATAAGCATTCTCTACCACCCAAGTAAAGCTAATGTTATTGCAGATGCTCTTAGCAGGTTGTCTATGAGTAGTACTGCGCATATAGAGGAGGGAAAGAAATAATTATCTAAAAAGGTGCATAGATTAGATCAATTAGGAGTTCAACTTGAGGAGAATAATAAAGGTGGAGTTATTGTTCAAAATGGGTTTGCATCATCCCTTGTGACAGAGGTAAAAGAGAAGCAAGACCAAGATCCTGTCCTTCTTCAGTTGAAGGAAGTTATTCACAAATAAAAGGTGATAGTTTTCTCCAAAGTGGGAGATGGTGTGTTGAGGTACCAAAATAGATTATATGTCCTGAATATTGATGATGTCCAAGAAAGGATTATGAATGAAGCTCATAGTTCCAGATACTCTATCCATCCGGGTTCTATAAAGATGTATCATGACTTGAGAGAAGTCTATTGGTAGAGGGGAATAAAGAGAGATATCGTTAAATTTATTTTCAAGTGTCTGAATTGCCAACAAGTTAAAGTTGAGCATCAAACGCCATGTGGGTTAGCTCAGAACATAGAGATTCCAGAATAGAAGTAGGAGATGATCAATATGGACTTTATTACAGGTTTGTCGAGGTCCTGAAAGCAGCATGATTCAATTTGGGTGATTGTGGATAGAATGACTAAATCAACCCACTTCTTGGTTGTTAAGACTACTGACACCGCAAAGGATTATGTAAGATTGTATATTCGAGAGATGGTCAGGCAGAGCGTTCCCTTGTCTATCATCTTAGATAGAGGAGCTCAATTCACTTCCCAATTTTGGAGATCTTTTCAGAAAGGACTGGATTCAAAGGTAAATCTTTGTATAGCCTTTCATCCTAGACAGATGGCCAGGTAGAGCGCACCATTCAGACGTTGGAGAATATGTTGAGGGCATGTGTACTTGGCTTCAAAGGTAATTGGGATAACCACTTACCTCTCATTGAGTTTGCATATAATAATAGCTATCATGCAAGTATTCAGATTGCTCCCTACGAAGCATTATATAAGAGGAGATGTAGATCACCAATTGGGTGGTTTGAAGTTGGTGAAAGTGAGTTAATTAGGCCAGATTTTGTTCACCAAGCTATAGAGAAGATGAAGGTAATTCGAGAGAGGTTGAAGACGGCCCAAAGCCTCCAGAAATCTTACATCGATGTGAGGAAGAGAGATCTAAAGTTTGAAGTAAATGAATAGGTGTACTTGAAAGTATCACCAATGAAAGGTGTCATGAGGTTTGAGAAGAAGGGAAAGCGTAGTCCCCGATACATTGGTCCCTATCAGATTGTGAGGAGGATTAAAAGTGTTGCTTATGAGTTGGAGTTACCTTCTGAGTTAAGAGCTACTCATCCGGTATTTTACATTTCGATGTTAAAAAAGTATTTGGGAGATCCTCATTGGTAGTTCCTATTTATAGTATTGGAGTAAAAGATACTATGTCCTATTAAGAGATTTCGATTCAAATCCTTAATCGTCAGGTTCTCAAGTTGAGGACCAAAAAGATTGCCTCAGTCAAAGTCTTGTGGAAGAATTAATTTGCTGAGGAAGCCACATAGGAAGCTGAGGAAGATATGAAAGATAGATACCCGCATCTATTTGTGCCTAATGATGAGAATGATGAAGGTAATATCTCTATTCTTGACTTGAACTGATTTGTCTATTTTTGAGTCTGAATAATTGATTGTCTAAATTGTTTGATTTGATTGAGTCTCGATTTTTATTCATGACTTGAGTCCATTTCTAATGGCTTTTCATTCGAGGATGAATGATTCCAAGAGGGAGATAATGTTACACCCAGTAAAATTACCAAAATATCCCTAGATGAGAGATTGCTCATTTAATGCATCTTTCTTAACTTTTCAGTCAATCCAAAGCTGGAGTATTAATCAGGGTGAACAATTGCATGGTAAAATGGTCTTAGTTGAATTTGAGGCCAACCGAATCAAATGATAAATTTTTGGAGTGAAGTGACAAAAATAGAGAAGTGGACGATGGATCTACGTCGCGGACCTGTCGCAGATTGAACTTAATTCTATCCCAGTTATTTTCTTCGGAGTTAGAATTCAATCAAAAAAAAATTAAAAAAAATTGCACTATGAGGGAACCAGTCCGCGTCGCGGACTTGGTCCCCCACAAGCCAATTTTTCTGCACGAAGTTATATTTAAACAGGGGTATTCCATACTTTTCCCCACCCCTCCTATACTTACCCCACAACTGATATAGGTAGTTTTTTATCTTAAAAGAGTCTAAACGCATTTCTAAGTCTTTTACGTTAATTTAACTTAAGAGCTAGGGCTAAAAAGTGGAAAAGAGGCTAGGATTAAAAAGATTCAAGCAATATCTTGCAAGATTGATTGTCATGTCTTCATCCCAAGTATGTAAGGCTAAACTAAAGTATGGACTTTATTCTTCCATGTTCCCCACGATTGTGATAGGTTGATTTGTAAATGAATTAAGTCCCCACGATTGTGATAGGTTGAATTATGAATGAATGGAGTCCCCATGATTGTGTTTCTTCAGAATTTTCTTTAAACTTAACATATTTTTACATAATATTACGTAATTGATGATTTCTATGAACTTGTTCTTAGAAAAATAAATTTTGACTATTTACTTCATAAATCTTCATGATATTTTGACTAATATTGGATAAATATGATTATGGATTGAGTCTAGAGCATTGGACTTGTGAATATATGATTCTGATTGGAATGTGAGCACGATGATGATCTTGATGAAACTTGATAGTCTTTACATCTTCATTATTGAACTAAATTGAATGGTCTCAATAAAATGTTATCATAAATGATTGTCCCAACTACTCATAAATGAATGATTTGATTTGATTGGAAGATTGATTGTCCGAAAGGACTGATTTGGTAGAACTGATGAACTGATAAAAATCTATATGAGGCTTGTTCATTGGTTGAATGAGATTGATTGTCTTATGAGCATTGAGTCACAGGAGGTGTATCGAGCACCGAATTAGGTAAGCGTGTGAATTAACTCGAACTCAATAACTACATCGCCAAATGTAGGAGAGGATTAAACCATTAAAGTCAGATGTTTCCCTATTTTACTGTCCTGAAAAGATAGGACTTGATTAATTGTTCGATCCAGATTGGTAGATTAGTCCTTTACCCTGACAAGGTATTGGATGGTTGTGGCAACAACAACGAGCTTGTTGTACGATCACTGGCTCATAAGTGATTGATGTCGGATAAGAGAAACTCTCATATAGGTCTTGATAATACTTTGATTTGATTTGATTTGATTTCATTGGATTGGACTGTATATGATTGGTCTCTGTCTAAACCTTACTCGTGCTTTAGACTTATGACATCTTGATCGAGCTTCTTACTTCTTGATTTGAGTTATCTGAGTTGATAGTATTCTACCTTATGCATGTTTCATTCTGCTATATTACATACTCGCACATTCCATGTACTGACATCCATTTGGACCTACATCATTTCATGATGCAAAGACAGGTTCTAGGGATCATCAACAGGCGCACCGTTGAGGATCCATTCATATTCCTTTTTATTGGTGAGTCCTCCCAGTTTTTGGAGGATGCCATTCTTTTATCATCTATCTTTAGATTTTATACTTTTACTTTTATTTAATTTGAGGTAGCCATGAACCTGCCATTGGCACCACTCAGACAGTTGATAGAGGATTCATAGACTAGATTGTTGACTTGTTGATTTGAGATTGTCTTTTGGCTAGTTTCATTTGTATTAGTCTTGTTGATTGGATTAGACAGATTGTTCGCCTTTGGCCTTATTCTATGAGCATCTATTTGATCATCTTGATGAGTTAAGTCTTCTGCTGATAGAGAATTGATTGAATGATTGTGTGAACAAACCAAGTGGTTCGCTTGGGGACTAGAAATAGTCTCTGAGTGCCGGCCATGCCTAGGGTACCCTCCCGGAGCGTGACAAAAAACTAAAAAATCCAGTTAGTTCTAGTAATGTGTAATATTTAATGTCATTTAGTCAATTTACTCATTATTCCAAATTAATTGTGCATCAATTTACAAAATGAAGACAAAATTAATTATTATTTTTCTCATTTTACCACTATAATTAACTATTCTTAAAAGTATAAATAAATTTGTCAAGTGCTGAAAAAGTTTTTGAAGAAGTAAACAAGGAAGGAGAGTCCCATTGTGCTGGCTTTGCATGAAAGGACGGCAATTCAAAAAGTATTATAAGCCTCAAATATGTCATCGAACTTTGAGAAAAGGCTCATTTATGTAATCAGTTAAAAGTTTGGCTCATCTATGTCATTGTTATTTGAGAAAAGGTTTATTTGTGCCATTATTGTTTAACTCCGATATTGCAAAACCACCCAAATAACTTTTTAACACTTTTCAATTGGAGTTTTGAATCAAATATACTCTTTTTGCTCCTTCTTCAAGAACACTAAATACACGTGAAGAACACCACCAACTCTAAATTTTTAACTTCTTCAATTTTTTACGAAATCACCTCAAATTTTAATAGTAGCATCCCTCCGAGCTAAATATCAAAACTCAATATTTTTTTAGTTCGAATTTAACTTAACCCAACAAGACACACTTAAAATTTATTCAAAGTTTTAAAACTTTAACCTCCTTTAATAGTAGAATTTTCTCCACAACCCCAGATCATTTAAAATTTTGAACAGACATAGTGAACTTTAACATTGTATTTTTTGAGTCTATGTTAAAAATTTCAAATAATCTAGAGTGTTGGAGAAAATTCTACCATTAAAGAAAGTTAAAATTTTGAAACTTGAAAGAAATTTTAAGTGTGTCTTGTTAGGTTGAATTCGAGCTCAAAAGATATTGAATTTTGATATCTAACTCAGAAGAATGCTACTATTGAAATTTGAGGTGATTTCGTAAAAAATTGAAGAAGTTGAAAATTTGAAGTTCTGGGTGTTCTTCATGTGTTTTTGAAGAAGAAAGAGCAAAAAGAGCACATTTGATTCAAAAATCCAATTGAAAAGTGTTAAAAATTATTTAGGTGGTATTGGAAAATCAGCGTTAAAAACTAATGACATAAATGAATCTTTTCTCGAACGATAATGACATAGATGAACCAAACTTTTAACGGATGAAATAAATAATTCTTTTCTCCAAAATTATTCTTTTTATTTATGATTTTTAACAGGTGTGTGAAGGAGAAAATGAATAATGAATATGAGACGGAAGGAGAAACGTTTGTGATAAATGTCACATCTTGTTTAAAGTTAAGCTTTAATTTGGGTCCTTAACTTTAAAAAGTTTGCTGTCGCAAGTCAAAATGAATGTTTAATTAAAGGGCATAGTGGCCAAATCCCAATGTTAGGTAGGGAGATTAGGGAGAAAACAAATCTATGTATAACAATTCTAGGTTTTGCCTTTTAAACTGTTTGGTAGTGCGACTTGTTTTTACTAATTTAAATTTATGTTATATGGGCTTATTTAATGCCAGAAGTGCTACATATAAAAAATTTCTCTATTTTAAAAGTTTAAATTTAAGATTAATCTCTAATTAAGAATACAAAAAATTTAGATGTCCAAAATTACGTTGAGAGTTCAAAAAACAATTTGATTATCGAGTATTCAAAATCATCAGGAGACTAGACAAGGGAATGTTTCCAAAATTTGAAAAATAGGGTGACGCTTTGGCCTAACTTTCAACTTTTAAACCCAAAAAAAGATCCTGACTGCATCCCATATTTTCCTCCACTTTTGTTTAGTTTAATTAAGTCAAATAAATGGCCATGGGTTAGGTGGTCAGCACAATCTTTTGAATATTCATGTATACTAAGAACCTGTTTCAATGGAGTGATTTTAAGTCAAAAATATTTTTTATACCGTTTTTAGTGTTTGAAAAAATTATCTATAAATACTTGATTTACGGTAAAAATTAAAATATATTAAAAATTATAAATTAAAATTTTAAAATTTTAACTTATAAATCAAAAGTCAATACAGGCTCTTACTTAAAGAACCATCCCCAAGATTGCCAATACCCAATACTAACATGCAAATATTAAAACCAATCATGCCTCCAGAACACAAAAGGCGATTGGAGTACTTAAATAACTACATTAAGTTCAATATACGCTATGTGAAATTTCTAATTTATAACTTTTGTTATTTCGGTTTCAAAATATGTTTTTTTTCTTACTCAAATACTATAAAAATATTTTAAGAGCTTTTAATCTAAATGATGACATAATATTTTTGTGACTATAAATCATAACAATGATATGATTAACACTAAAAAGAAGTCATAACAATGGTATGATTGACACTAAAAATGAAGAAAAGTTTACCACATCAAATGGAAAAAAGAATGAGTAATAAATAATCAAATTGTTTTATTATTAGAATCTCATTTGTCCCTAGGGAACGTCCACTACACCCCTAATCGTTCAAGAGGAGCAAACACAAGGACAGACACAACTCTGACCAATGTAAAAAAAGGACATAAACATATTGGGAGAAAATGATACCAAAAACAAAAATTGTTCTCTCTCAAAATCAACAAACCCTAAAGTAGTACTACTATATGATGAAACAACCAAAATCCAAGATGAAAATAAAGAAAACAAGTAGAGAACGTGGAAATAAACTCCTCCAGCTAATTAATTATCTACAAAAACTTTGGACCTTTCTCTCTTTTTGACTTTTCCTTCTCATGTATTTTTTACTTTTAACTTTCACAGCAGAGAACACTTTTAACTTTCACAGCTGAGAACTGGGTTTTCCTCTAGTGAAAGAGAATTCCTCTTGATAAAATCTAAGCAATCCTTAATAGCTTCAGCATAAAATGAATTTGTACGTGAGTAAGACTTCAACTTATAATCATTTCTCCCTCCATACATACCATAATCTACTTGTTTCTTCACCTTATTTGTACAATTACTAATATTCTTCTTCTTCTTCAATAAACGAACAATATTCCCATAAGACGATTGCCAGGATCTGCTGAAAACTGAGAACACTCCCAATAACTTTATGCGTAGTCGCTGGACTGAGAATTTTCTTGGATTTAGCTTAAAACCTCTCATTATTCCATGACTATTTTTTCTAACTCTCTGATAATTACTAATATATATATTATCATCACTACCCATGATTAAATCTTTTCTTCCAAGAAATGAATTAGGGTTTTAATTTGCTGGAGAAAATCCCTGCTTATATATGAGTAGAAAAGGAATCAAGAAAAGGCTTTTTGGGAAAACAATGATTTTAAGTTGGTGTAGTGGAAGGAAACAACTTGGAAAACAATTTAAATGTTCTAACGCGGAGACGAGACTTGGAAAAAGGTGTATATACATTATATTATATTATAATATTAAAAGAAAAAGCATAAAAAAATGTGGTATGACATTGTGGCCAATCAGGGGATTATATAAACAGACAAGTATTACTGATTATTTAAACCTTAATGGAATTATTAATCAACTATTCCCGCCATTCACTTTTACTTATTACATTTTTAAATTGATACCATATTAAGAAAATAATGATTTGTATGACTATTTTTCCACACTATCTCTATTAATTAATGTTTAGTAGTATTAGATTTTAGAAAATGATTTGGAGAATAAGTAATTAATGCCAAAGGTAAAATATTAAAAGAATAGTTATCTTTTTTTTGATACGTTAAAAATGACAAGTAAAAATAAAAATCTATTTTTGAAATAGTAAATAAGTAACCGCGAAAAGGTGGAGAGAGAGAAATGTTGGAATATTCAAGAGGGTGTTTGGGTCCAACTTGAACTCCAAAAGTAGCTCATTGGAATTCAAAATTTCAAGTGTCAAACATGAAATATTATGTTAAAAAATAAAAATTATGAAAAAATTTAAGAAATATTTATAAATTATATCAAAGTTAATATTTTTAATGTATAAAATATTTTTAAATATATATATATACATAATGTCAGGTTGGTTTAGTCTTGGGTTGAATATTTTTTTAGTTAAAATCAACCCAATCCAAGTATAGTTGAATTTTTTTCTGATACCAAATCAAATCAAACCAAAATACTAGTCGATTTTTTTTTGATTTGACTCTATTTATGATTTAGTTCGATTTTCAGTTCAATTTTTTTCACCCCTACTTCTCAATCAATATTGAACATTTGACCCTCCCGCACATCTAGGGCTTAACATTGAGTAAACCTACAAGTTTTGAGATTGGTATAAGTTTTATGTTAAGAAAAGTAAAAATAATATAGTGTAGCTTGTGAACTCTTAACTTCTAATATACCATTGATGAATGACCAGTGGAGTTCATAAAAGAAAGCAAAGAAAGGTCCGCGACAAAGCTGTCCCCTCTCTCCATATCTCTACTTACTGGTAAGAGAAACAATTGAAGGAAGAGAAACTCAGAGAAGAAAAGATAGATTGATTAATATGTTGATTACACTTGATCATACAATGCAAATGCTCTTTTTATATAGAGCAATAACATGTGCTCTAAGATAGCTCAATCCTACACGTGATCTTACTAACTCAATTTGTTATAACTAACTCAACTATGTGACTATGACAGCTAACTAGCTCAATCTGTTAACTAACCATCTAATTAACACACATCCTCAAGCTAGTATGTGAAAAAATATTGAACAAACCAATTTTGGATACTAACTTTTGATGCTGAGCAGTCCCTAAACTTTTAGTCAGCACATCTGCAAGTTGTGAAGTTGTGGAAATGAGCTGAGGTTGAACCTGACCATTCATGATTTTTTCTCGTACAAAATGACAATTAATTTTTATGTGCTTAATCCTTTCATGAAAAATAGGATTGGAAGCTATTTGTATGACTGTTGGTTATCACAATACAGTACAACATGAGTAGAAATTAAACAACTCAGTTCTATTAAAAAACTATGTACCCATGTTAGCTCAGCTACTGCTACTGTCATGCTCCTATATTCAACATCTACTGAACTCCTGCTTACTGTCTGTTGTTTCTTAGACTTCCAAGATAGAAGAGCTCCCCTTAACTTCACCACATAACCAGTGACTGATCTTCTCGTGCTAGCACAAGCTGTCCAGTCAGAATCATAGTAGACACTTAGCTCAAGTGTTGAATTAGAAGGAAAAAATAGATCAAGACCTGGTGGTCCTTTGAGATATTTCACTACTCTCATTGCATCTTCTAAATGAGATTTCTTTGGACTTTGCATAAATTGGCTAAGCACTTGCACAACAAAGCATATATCTGGTCTGGTGATAGTAAGGTAGATTAACTTTCCAATCAACTTTTGATAACCAACCACATCTTCTAGTACAGGATCTCTCTTATTTCCCATATGAATATCATAGTCTAACTGTGGTAAGTTTATGAGTTGCCTCTAGTGGTGTAAGGACTAGCTTAGCACCACTGAGTCCTACTTTTGAAATTAGCTCCAAACTATATTTCCTTTGGTTTAGAAGTATGCCCTTCCCTGACCTCATAACTTCAATGCCAAGGAAGTATCTCAAATCTCCCAAGTCTCTGAATTTGAAGTTATGATGTAGGGTCTTTTGTGCTTCTTTAATCAATTCAGGTGTACTACTTGTAATCAGGAGATTATCCACATATACCAAAATAATGACTATATATATGTCCTTTCTTCTTAGTGAATAAAGAATGATCATAAGCACTTTGAGAGTATCCTGCAGTGATAAGGGCTTCAGTGAGCTTGATATTCCACTGTCTGGAAGCTTGCTTCAAACCATAAAGACATTTGACCAATTTACACACCTTCTTTTCTCCTTTAACAGAGAAGACTTGAGGAAAATGCATGTAAACATTTTTATATAGATCACCCTACAGGAAGGCATTGCTTACATCCATTTGAAAGATATACCAGTTCTTAGATGTAGCTATGCTTATCACAGCCCTTATAAAAACCATCTTAGCTACAGGTGAAAAGGTCTCATGAAAATCTTGTTACATCTCGCACTTTTGCGCATTCGGAAAGAAAAAATAATTAACTTGCAAGGAAAGAGGTTATGATTTATTTTATTTAATACCGGTGTAATGTTCTTGGAAAAATTGAGGTGGAAATACGGAGGAAGGCCGAGGAAAAAATTTATGTGGAATTTTTGAAAATTAATTTTTTGCAAATTACAAAGTAAAGACTTATAGTTTTGGGCTCAAGGAGAAAAAAGATAATGACAAGAGAAGTTGAGGCCCAACACAAGAAATGGCCCAAGTTTTGGAAATTGCGTTCATTAATTAAGAGGCCCATTACCCATTTACTATCTATTTAGATATATCTCTAGTTTGCTAGAAACTTCAAGTAGAAAAGTCTAAAAGATGACTTAGTAGTCATCTTGTTTTCTATTCCTAGGATTTTCAAGAAACTTGGAGAAAGAAGGGAAAAATTAAGAGAGGAAAAATTGGCATAGCTAGGGATTTCATCCCTTGAAATCTTGTTTCAAAAATCATTTCTTCTAGTATTCCAAGCAAGTTGAAGGCCCTAATCAACATAGAATGATTGTTGGAGCAAGAAGACTATTCATTCTTGCAAGGCACAATTCTAGCCAAGTTGAAGAACTAAGTGGAAAAAGTAAGGTTTCAATCTTCTTTATATGTTATGGATGGTTGGTATATGTTGTAGAGTGAATAAATGGATGAAAATTCATGAAAATATGCATGTAGTTGTTGTGGCCGAATAAGGGGGTGGTTTGACAAGTTATGGGGAATTGATTCTATTTAGTGTTTTAGTTGTTGTTATGGATTCTATGTTTCTAATAAAAGCTTAAGGATCCTTATAAAGTTGTAGTAGTTGGAGACTTGTTTTAGAAGTTTGTAAGTTTAATATAATGTTCTTGCATATATGGAAGCTAATATTGTTAGTATGATGTGGTTAGTGTATAAATTATTGGGTTGTGGTAATTGAATTTGAAAGAAGGGATTAGATTGTTATTGTTCTTATTGGAATTGGAAGGTCTCGGAGAAAGTAGTATATTGATTTGGTATGGTTGTTGGTAAATTGACCGAGTTGAAATCTCGGATTGTTGTTGATAAAATTGGCCGAGTTAGATTCTCGGGGATGGTGTATTTACAGGGGAAGTGCTGTCAAAATTTCGGTAGACAAAATGTTAGTTTAGAATGAGGTTCTTGTATACCTATAGCTAATGTTGGCATTCATTAATCTTGTTATAGATTTTGGGAAGATCAAGAGTTAAGTGGGATTGACTAAGGAAGCGGACAAGGTATGTAAGGCTTACCCTTTTCTTTCAAGGCATGATCCCGATGTTATGGTTTCATAAGTGCTTCCATATTTATTTATTTTTTGTTTCCAAAAGTTAGGTGTCAATGATCCCAAGGGAATGACTATTTTTTTTTCTATAACCCGTTAATGTTTTCCAAAATGTCTATAGCTTTCCAAGATAAAGGTTTACAGTATTACAAGCTTTTATGATAGTAACGATAGATATATTTTACAACGACATTGATGATGCCGAGAATGAGAATATATTATAATGGCTATGATAAGAACGGATTCATGTCTAAAAGGTTCTTTATATTACTCTCATCTTAATTTTTAAATAATAGTCTCATCTTATAACAATTGTTCCTTCAAGGTGAGACGAAGCGACCATGATTAATCCATAATATAATTGGAGGTTACCGACCTTCTGTCACTCCGATAAATATGCGAATTTCATTGGCTCTCATGCATGCTGTCTATATGTATATGTATATGTATATGGGGGATATGGGGAAGTGTATATGTGGCGCTATGGATGTATTCCCACCTGATCAGTTGGAGTAATTTTCATCCCGAACGCGGGACATATGTGGGCGAGCCGACGTTGTTCGGTGATATGACTTTTATTTTCTATATATATGGAAAAGAAATATTTTTAAAGGAAAAGACAAGTATGCGTGGCATCCAGCCTAAAAGGCACACATATGTACAGGTTACTCTCTTATCTCACTATATGTTCTATGATTCTATGATATGGTTGTTCATACCTTATGTTCTTTATTATGCCGATTTTTATGCCTTACATACTCGGTACATTACTCGTACTGACGTCCCTTCTTGTGGACGCTACATTTCATGCCACGCAGGTAGGCAGGCGGATGAGTTCGATCCTTAGGAGCTCCTCTAGCAGTACACCAAGAGCACTCCAGTTATTTCGGAGATTCATTTTATCGATACTACTTTTGTGTATATATTTGGGCACGACAGAAATCGGCCCACCCTGTGGTCATATGTATCTTGTTTAGAGGCTCGTAGACAGATATGTACAGCTAGGTATTTTACAACTTTGTTCGTCGTTGTGTAATATGTTAGCAAAGTCTGTTGACGCATGGTTATAATTATGTTATTAACAATGGTATCTCTCATTTGGCCCACTCAGTAGTAAGAATAGGATACGTATAGTAGGTACCCGAAATAACACTTTCGGGTACCCGTCGCGGCCCTAGTTGGATCGTGACAAATCTAAGCCTTCTTTTTGACTATAGCCCTTTATCACAAGTCTAGCTTTAAATCTTTCTACCTCACCATTGGACTTATATTTAATCTTATATACCCATTTAGACCTTATGGCTTGCTTAGAATAAGTGCAAAGAATGTAGAAATGTAGAACTAAATAAATGGGTCTCAAGTATGGTTGTCTTCTAAAGCCTTAATCTCTTGTTCCATTGCCTCAAGCCATCTTTGATCTTGGGATGCCTCTTTGAATGATTGAGGTTCAAGATGAGCTAAAAAAGCAACTAAGTATGTCGGATAGGTAGATAATAAGGTAGAATAGGACAAGTAATCAGAAATGGGAAACAATGAGCTTAGCTAGTTGTTCTTGTGTTGGACACATAGTATTTCATCCATATAGGTGGTTTAGCTGATCTACCACTAACTCTTCTTGGGACTAATTGTTCAGACTCCACAAGTATAGTTATTAGTTCTTCTTGAGAAATATCATGTTGTACTACACCTATTGGTGGAATAGGAACTTCATCTGCTAGTACTATATTGTCTACTACAACCTCATCTGCTATTGTAGTAATTACTTCTTCTACAGGTACTTCTAGTGGCAAGACAATTGAATCCATTGTGACTTGACTAGGAGGCACATTATTCTCAGCAACTGTAACTAGTAATAAAGTTTCCTACATACATTATGAAGATATAGGATAAAAGATGTCATCAAGGTGTCCTTTTGCTCCTTTAAAAGGAAATATTATTTCCTTGAAACTAACATCTCTGCTCACAAGGAATGTACCAACCTTCATATCAAATAACCTGTATCCTTTTTGTGTCTCCTCATTGCCTAGAAATACTATTTTTCTAACTCTGGATGCAAACTTGTCTCCCTTAGGCAACATAATAGCAAAACAAAGACATCCAAATATTCTAAGATGATCAAACACAACAGGTTTACCATACAAGATTTCAAAAGGAGACTTCCCATTCAACACACTAGAAGGCAATTTGTTAATAAGATAGACAAATGTTCTTACACAATCACCCCAGAATTTATTTGGAAGATTACTTTAAAATTTTAAGGCTCCTACCACTTTTAAGATATATCTATGCTTCTTTCCACAACTTTATTTTATTGTGGAGTATAAAGACAACTACTTTGATGGATAATACCAAGTGAAGTTAATAATCCATGACAACTTGAATTAAAAAACCCTTTCTCATTATCAGATCTTAGTATTTTAACAGCCATAGAAAATTGAGTTTTTACTCTAAACAGAAAATCTTTCAACACAACAATAACCTCACACTTGGATTGAATCAAACATACCCAAGTGTATCTGCTGTAATCATCTACAATAGTCATAAAGTAATTCTTTCTATCATAGGTAGGAACTTTGAAAGACCCCCAAACATCAACATAAACTAACTAGAAACAACTATTGGTAGAAGAACTACTAAGTAGAAATTTCAATCTGTGTTGCTTAGCTATAGGACATACTAGACAATACTGTTGTTTTACTTTACACATTTTTACATTCAAATTAGTAATGTTGTTAAGGACTTTCATAAAAGGATGACCAAGTCAGTTGTGCCATATCACTGAATTAGATGACTGATCTTTTATTACTGCTCCTGCTTTTATTGAATCAACTTCTTATATCCAATATAATCCATCAGTGTCACGACCTAAGACAAAGACCTAGACGTGACACGGTGAATGAGACACCCGGAGGTACCTCACCCAAGCCTCTTAGCATTCATTAAGCATTTCATTAAGCATTTCATTGGTAATGATAAAAAAAATCAAGATAAAAATAAAAGGGATGTAGGGACTAGGGGATTCATATTTAATAAGAGTCAAAGACAACACAACATCTTTTTCTATGTCCAATCATACCTTCTACATTAAAGACTTGGCGGGGGCTAAGACATGTCCCTAGCTCACCCTCAAAATAAGTGTCAAGAAATGCCTTAATAAAAGTCTTAATGTTCTACATAACGTAAGCTTAGAATAAAAAGGATGTTGTTCTCAAACCATGGGAACTCACCACAAGAAATCTTCTAACTAATTCGAGCTAGTCACATGGAGAAGGTCGGGGAGCAACGTCGGTTCCTACATGGTGAAATCATGTAGGCACAAGTGTGCGTTATTACTTTGAATGTACTAAGTATGTGAGTATGCTATGAAATAAAGATCATAAGGGAGACATGAGTAAGCAATATGCATAAGTGAATGCATGAATTAGATATAATCATATGAAACCCTGAAATATTCATTTTGTGGGGAAGTGACCATAACCGATATTTAAGACCATGCAAGCTATTACATGGAATCCAACATAAGCTCCTACGTTGGCACGGGGAGACTACTTTCTGGGTAGAACTCCGTCAACTTTAACATTTTTTAACTTTAACTTAATTGGCTAATTGTGGATCCACTAGCCTAAATAGCCTACAAGGGCTCCTATGATGACACATAGTTAATGCAACATGAGACTTTACTTAAGAATCCCTTAGATCGAGTCCCCATCTACATGCTACATTCAGTGCTAGGTCAAATCCCACGGAATAATATTTATATATCATAATAACATAAGCATTGTATAACTTTAGATATTAAATCATCGGTGAAATAACTCATTAAAATCTTTGGTTTATAATATAATCATGACTACTATGCCCTATTTACCGTTCTACTAATGAACCTTGATTTATAAGAAAATTAGGTCCACAATCAGTGATGGCATTCCAGGTACCATGCTAATCGGACCTTCTATTTTGAAAAAATGTTCAAAAGCATTGACGGCCTATAGGGAGGTCAAATATGTCATCTCATAACGTTAAGCATTTTATTTGATTCAATGTGAGAATTTTCCTTTCACATTGAAACCTTACTTTGGATAAGAAGCCCTTTCATTAATCAATCATTTCATAAAGACTCCCCTTCATAAGCATTTACTTCATAACATTCATTGGAGTCAAACTTCATTTCAAATTTACTTTATCATAGGAAACTAGGTGGGTTCATTTCAAAAAGACTTTCAAATACATTTAAAGGATAGCTGTATGCATGAGAGTGATATGAATGCATCCAATCAAACATAAAAAAACCCACCATATGCACTTTAAAACTACCTTTCATACCTTCATATAAGAACATCGATAATCCATCCATTTCATGTAAATAAGAATCAACATAAGTCAATATAAGTAAATAAACTTCAAATATTCAAGAATCTATGCATTTGGAATCGTAGTATGAAAATCCATAAAAACTCATTACTTGAAATTAAGAGTCAATAGACATATAAATCAATAGGAGTAAATAAACTTAAAATATACCATAATCTATGCATTTAGAACCATCATGTGAAATTCCATAAGATTTCATCATTTAAAATTGATATACTAAGTTGAGAAAATATTTGGGCTCCATGGGTGGAAGAGCCCATGAATGAAAATGCACATACCTTAGATTGAAGCTTTTAAGAAAGTTTGATTCTTGGTCTTCTATGAGGAGCCTTGAATTCTTTGAGTTTGAGAGAAAAATTGGAGGGGATGATTTGAAAGAGGGGAAGATGGAGTTTAGGGTTCTTTGGAGGTGAAAGACTGCAAAATTTGACCCCAAAACGTTCCAAGTTTGTATATATAGATATTAGGTAATTTTTCCAAAATGTCCTTAATAAATCTGGAAAACTGGATAAGTTCGTGACAGGTCCGCGATGCAGACGTGTCGCGCACCTTTCTATTTGACAAAATATGAAATATGGAAAAATTGTCAAAGTTCGCTGCAGGTCCACGACGTGGACTTGTCGGAGATCTCTTTGTTCAACCAAGTATAACTTTTGACTCTGAACTCAAAAAATTGCAATCTTGATGGATTTGGAAAGCAGACTCAAATATCTTTAATTTGATAGGTTATGGGTTATCCATTTCATTATATTCTAGGAGATATGGTCATTTGAAGTTGACCCTTATATAAACTCATTCGGAAACTTAGCCGATAAAAATTCTTTAGAATCGGCTTAGTGTTAGAGATCCCTTATGACCCTAAAACACATATAATACTCTTAAAATACTTAAGAATTGATCCTAACTCATATATACAACTAAAAGTCGATAAGTTCTACCCTATACGCCTAAAAAGAATGGTTTGAATCTTGGTAGAGAAATTTTCGAGATGTTACAATCAGACTCTCTACCAATCTTCATCACCTTTTCATTGTAAAGTCTCTGAAATATGCAAAATTCTAAATAGAAATTGACTGAACAACAAATCTTTTTGGTTATTTTTGACACTGACAACAAATTAAACTTGAAGTCAGGCACATACAATACATTTCTAAGTTTGTGATTATGCAAAATAATGGTCTCCCCTATATGAGTTATTTTGCACTTATAACCTGTAGGTACTTGAACACCACTGATTTGTTGTTTATCAATAGATTTAAGATCATTGAACACTTTCCTAAGTGGTGTCAGATGATGAGAGTCTCCTAAGTCTATAATCCAATCACATTGTTCTACTTTGGATAATAAAAGAAGATATACCCGCAAAATTGCAGTGGTAATCACCTGTAGACTCCTGAGGTTGTCCTTTGCCTTTTAAGCTCATATAGTGATGGTATTGTTCTTCTGAAAGATAGTGTCTAGCTGTTGATCCTGCTACTGATCCTAAGCTAGATTCACCTCCTTCCATAGCAGCATGATGTGCATGTGGAAACTTCTGCTGTCCTGATGCACTGTCCTTGCCTCCTTGTTGTGCTAAATGCTTCTTACTCTGAAAATCAGGTGGATATCCACCCAATCTATAACAATTCTTCTTCAAATGTCCCTTGTAACCACAATGATCACAGATTATTCCAAGAATAGTTCCTATTGTCCCACTAGTCATTGGCTTTCTAGGTGGTCTGAAACCATTATCCCTTCCAGTTAGCAAGCTTAAGGATTCTCGATTGACATCAACTACACCTAACCTCCTCTGACTTTCCTCTTGTACAACCACAGAATAAGCTTGATTAGCACTTAAGACTGGTGTTCTAAGGAGAACATCACTTCTCACATGGCCATAACTGTCATTCAATCCCATAAGGAATTGTAACAATCTTTCAGATGCATGACATATGCACCTAATTCTGCACACTCATATGTAGGAGGATGAGGGTCCAATAGATCCAATTCATCCCAGTAATCTTTCAGCTTTTAATAGTAAACTGTAACTGAATTCGCACCTTGTATTTGCATAACAATTTCTCTTCATAGTTGATAAGTTCTGGTAAGATTTGATGTGTGAAATCTCTCCTTAAATTATCCCATACTCTCTTTGCAGTCGAAGCCAAAACTATACTAGATATTAATTCTGGTGCAACTACTCCACTGATCCATGATAACACAAGCGCATTACACCTATCCCACTTCTTTTCCAGATCTCTTTTATACATATTCCTTGTGCAGCTTCCATCTACAAGACCTAACTTGTTCTTTCCCAACAAGGCTGGTCCCATAGATCTGCTCCATAGTGTATAATTTTCTGGTCCAGTTAACTTCAATCCAATCAACACAGCTCCTGGTGTGTTTGATGGTTGTAAAAATAATGGATGAGTGTAATCCAATTGTGCAATCTGTGTAGTTTCATCTCTTGATGTTTATGCAGTAACCATAGCTTCAATTCGTCTTGAGTTTCAGCAATGGTGAAGTATCATCTATGTAGTCTTACTCACAACAATCACCGCTCTGATACTATGTGAACTTTTAACTTCTAATCTTCCATTGATGAATAAGAGAAGCAATTGAAAGAAGAGAAACTGAGAGAAGAGAAGATAGATTGATTAATGTGTTGATTACACTTGATCATACAATGCAAATGCTCTCTTTATAGAGAGAAATAACATGTGCTTTAAGATAGCTCAATCCTACACGTGATCTTACTAACTGAATCTGTTATAACTAACTCAACTATGTGACTGTGACAGCTAACTAATTCTGTGACTGCTAACTAACTCAATTTGTTAACTAACCATCTAATTAACATAGCTAATTTAAACATTGTAGTTATAATTTAGGGTAAATTAGATAAAATTTATTGGGTTGTATTTTTTTACATTAAAAATAACCCATTTTAAAAAATAAGCCATTTATTATAATAAATGGCCATTCGTTTATGTCCTAACACTAAGGTGGGGTCCTTTTTATGTGCATTGTGTAAAAATAATAATTTTGTTTTTGAACATATCCCCCCTTGACACTAATAATGAAACATGAGGTCTCAATAACCTAAGTTGAAATAGTTGAATAACTTGACTTTTCAAACTAAGTCTCCTTTATGCATTGATAAAGTATAATGTCATACATTGATATTGCACTGTTAATCTTGTCAATTAAGAGGGAGTTAATGTATTTGAAAAATGAAAAGTGAGGGAATGATCATGTTTGAAAGTAATGCATGTAACTAGTTATTAAAATCATTGTAGACAGCTTATTTTATTGTGGTTAGATTTAGATATAATGGAGTGTCTTTTGTAATTTAATTTGCTTGAGGACAAGCAAAAACTTTAAATTGGAGAGGTTGATGTGTTTTAAATTATGGCATATCTGATGTCTTTTACTTAAGTTTTCAATGTTCTTTTGCATATTTTTCTGTGCTTTAATGTCAAATGACCAAAATAAGAAAAAGTTGAAGAAATGCCACGTACTGTAGAATATAAGTACGGACCATGAATAACTTTTTTTTTTGAAGTTATCAATGTACGCAGAAAAGTATGAAATATTGTGCAGTCCTTAAATAAAAATACGGTGTTATCAAGTAACCTTAGACAAGAATTCACAGACTGTGGATTAATTTACAGTTCGTAAATTATTTCAGTGGGCAATTTGTAGGTCATTATAAATACTTTCCATAGAATTTTGTATTAAAAAATTACAGTTTTAATACTTTTTGGTTGTAGGCAAGATTTCTCTTTCTAGTTACATAGTATTGTAAAGAACGAAGAATAACTTGGAATTCTTTTCTTCTTTAATTCTATTACTTTATGACTTTAGCTAATCTTATTATTGTTTTACTGAATTAGGAGTATCTAAATTCTCTTCTGAAGTTGTTGTCACGATTCAAAAATTGAGGTCATAATGGCACACATCTCGAATTTCAACCTGATGTGTAAGTTGAACAATAAATCACATACGAGACTTTCAAAGGAAAAGTCAAGCCACAAAAGAAAAGAAAAGAAAAGAAATATAACGAAGAAATATCCCAAAACCTGGTGTCATAAGTATAAAGAACATCTAATATAACTGTCAAACCCGAAATACATCAGAAGTCTTCGAACAATAATAAAGACTGAAAGTAAAAGATAGAACTAATGGCGATTCGGAACACAGGATCTCACCACTAAACCAATACGACACTATCCGCTAGAGAAAAATCAACTGCCGCGTGGAATACCCTAACTAGGATCTGCATCAAAAGTGACATAGAAGTAGGGGTGAGTACAATTCACATGTACTCAGTAGGTTTGACCGACGACTGACTATAAGAAACTAATCAAACTTTTGAAATAAACTAAAGGACGCTTTCACCTGCATACAGAAAAGTCTCACTCCGGCATCAGTGCTGCCAATTTATATAGAACAGCACGAGCAAAGTAAGCATATAGGAATAATTCAATATCACATGTAATCAGATAAGTCAAATAATTTAAAGCGCAACACAATGCAATGCAATGAAATGATGTAATGATGTGGTGGTTCGGTGGAATCAAGGGTGTCGCACAACCTGTCGTATATACCTATTGAGCTAAGACTTCCATACAAAGACCCATGGGGGACTCGCATTCCATATATCAAATCACAATCTCAATAAATCATCAACTTAGAACCTAGTTCATGGTTAATGATATAAAAAGGTGTCTCATTTTTTATCTCAAAAAGAATTTCCACATTTCTGAACTACTCATAATCAATGATATGATGAATGACGATGTATGCATCACAATACATAAGGCATACATGGAGGCAACATTTAACTAAACATGTAATATAAGGTTCAAAGTTCTCAAAACTCAGCCTAAACATGATATACACCCTCAAATATATGGTAATGGGAAGAAAATACATTGAAATAAGTGTTCACCCCTTTTGAAAGCGTTTCATTACTCAAATGTGATCAAAATCTCCAACTCAAACCCTCATACGGGTATTACAAGCCTCTCTCACAGGCAAATCATGAGTCACATGCTCTCAAAGAAAATACGATATCAAATAAGGCCCCACACAAGCTAAACTGCACAAATAAGCCCCTACACGGACAACATAGTATAGTCAATCCCCCACACGAGTATCACAATATAAACAACATTCCCAATTCACATTACGACCCCATCCCAGAGTCTATAACATATGAGTGATCAATTACCCAATTCTAGTCTCAAAGAAGGATAGCCAAAATTATCTCGAAAGCTGAAACTTCACCCGAACACTCTAACCAAAGCTCTAGTCTCAAACACTAACTCCTAAACGATCACCAATTATCAAGAATGGAAAGAGTTCATCAAAAGGAGTCTAACTATACTCATATAGCAATTTTTTAGAACCGGGGTCAAAATCATCAAAACATTACCTGAAAAATGAAAAAGGGTAAAATTAGAATTTTATTTGAAATTCATATTCTACACATCAAAAGGATTTTTTGATTGAAAAACCCATTAAAATCGAGCAAGAAATGAATTCGAAATCATGAAATTACTAACTTTCCAACTTTAGGGAAACACCTCAAAATCCACATTGACATCTTGACTTTGAAATAATTTTGAAAGATAATTATTGAAGAAAATGATAAAGAAATGATAAATAAACTTACCCAATTGAATTTTCCCAAAAGATTTCTTCAAGAATCGCCCTCCCCAAACTCCAAAAGATTGACAATGGTGGAAATGGGAAGAATTTTCAAAATTAAACACTGTTTAGACATAATTTACCCATCGCGATCACAAGCCATTAATTCTCATGATCGCAAAGCACAGGAAGGGTTACCCCGTGGACCCATCTCTCGCAATCGCGAAGCACACTGATAGAGAAGACCCATTGCGATTGCTGACCCCCTCTCGTGATCGCAAAGCTCACTGACCTTGTACATCGCGATCGCGATGAACAAAATACCCTGCACCATAAACCAGAAAAGAACACCTATGCCAACCTAAAAAATGTCTTCGATTGGACCCTCAAAAATTGTTCGGGGTTCGATAAAAATAAACTGGATATGCTAACCCACTGAATGTGACATTCTAGACTCAATAGAATCATCGAATTTCCCCAAAAAACCCTCTAATGAAGAAAATACCCTTCCGGACTCCTTTTACGCCTAAAACTCAACTTTTAGCCTATATTCTCAAAATGTATTCTAAGGTCCCGAGGCTCTAAGTCAACACTCAACTAGACCAAACTCAACGTTCCAAACACAACGGAACTGATAGAATTTCCATCCAAAGCACGGATCTCTATATGTTGACCTAAGTCAACCATCTCATCAAAAACTCCACTCAATGTCTCAAAATCAGCAAAAACTCAGCCGATCGCATCGAAAACCGCACCAACCATCCCCACAACACAAAAAAAGCATGAAAATGCTAGAGGAAAGGATAAAATGATTATTTCATACTGAAAAGTAATTTCTCAAGAATTGGGACATTACTGTTGTGAACCCAATGGGGGTGTAAATTTTGTAAGTTTATCATGTGTTTCGTGATTTTCTGGTATTTAGGGTATCAAACTACTACTTATTTTTCTTGATTGGATGGTGGTTGTAAATATTAATCTAAGCCATCATATCCTGATTTTTCTTTGAAAAAATGAATTAGGTTTTGATAAAAGTTGTTTGCATGAACTCAAGGCACTAAATCTTGTTTAGTAAATTCTCTTTGGGATAAATTTAGTTTACTTGACATAATCAGTTGTTTAATTTACTTGACATAATCAGTCAATCTTATCTTATCTGAATAACTCGTGTAGATTTAAAAAAATCATATTAAGATAAATTATTTAACTCTTGATAAAAATTAAGTGATTGTGTAGGGACTAAGTATATATTAAGAAATCCGAATATTGTAATTGCATAAAAATCAAGAATGTTGCATTCCATTGAGGGGACATAACCTTAGTTCTTAATGAATATAGTTTAAAATCAAGTTTACTACAACAGTTTGTCTTTAGAATCAAAATAATGTTTTTTTTTTTTTTTACTTTCACGGGATAGAAACTAGACTGTGAATCAAGTAATCGCCATTTTTGTATCTTTTTTCACCTATTCCCTGTGGGATTTTTAGATTACTATATATAGATACAACCATGCTACATCATCTTAAGGTGTAATTTTGAGTGTATCAACATTGTGCTGACCTTCATTTAGGCCAGCTATAACGGCTACATCCCTCTGTTGCCTTCTAGAAATGGAGGGGAATTTTTACTAGAATTCTAGCAAAAGCCAATCTCTCCTTCTGCATATTAGCTTTATCTACTCTTAGAGGTTGTCCAACAAAGCTAGCTACATTGGCCACTATACAATGTTTTCCAATAAAACATGTCTTCCAGCTTCCTTAACATGAGTCCTTACTCCAATTCTATTTTCTGAATCAATTTAATTATCTTTTATTTATGTAAGTCCACTTTGTTTTTTGTTATTAATCATCAAAATATTATTAAAATGAATAGATTTATTTATTTATTAATTCAATACGTTTTAACTCTGACGAACAACTCAATCCACCCATATTTGATACCCTTGTATATGGGTTTATATGACAAATCATAAATCAAGTGATTGGAGTGGTTGTAAGATTAACAAATAAAAATCTGAAAGATGATGAATCCTCAAGTCTAATTAGTCTCACAATTTTGTCTTATTAATCCTAATATTTCAATGGAGCGACCTAATTTTATTTTTTAATTGATAAGCATGTCAGTTGGTAAATTCTATTTGTCAATATTAATAAACAAAAGACTATGGTATGCCAATGTGTACACCACTGAAATAAATGTTTATATTACTCTGAGAAGTGGCCGTACTTAAAACTATCGTATACTGGAAACTGGCAGAACTGTACGAGTACTTTTCCAGATATTGCAATAATATAATATTACTCCCTAAAACACCTAAAGCAGAAAAATAATTTATGCCACACAAATATAAAGAAAATTCGTGGATGGTGATGGAGGACAAGATTTTGCATGATCACTATTTTTATTATTTATAATTAAAAGGATTAACCACTATTCCATATATTTAAAACAAGAATCCAAAGAAATAAGGCTTAACATAACTTTTTCAGAAATTAATACAATGTAGAATCGACGCAACTCTTTAATTTGCTCAATGTAATTAGCTCCTTTATTTATTAGCTCTATTTAATTTAGGAAAAAGGGTCAAAATGTCCTTAAATTATTTGAAATGAACAAAAATGTCATCCGTTTATATTTTGGTCAGTAAATGCCCTTGCCATCAATAATGTAGTCCTCTATTGTTATTTAATGGGTAAAAATGTCATTTTTCAAATAAATATATATATTCATTTTTTTGGAACACATTTTTTCCTAATAATATTTTTTTATTAGAAAATATTTATTCTACTTCAATTAGGAAAAAATTAAAAAATTAAAAATATTTTTTATTTTATTATAATTATTTTTATCATTATTTGAATAAAAATCAATAATGAATTTATTATGATCTTATATATATGACATATATTATCCGTTAAAACATAGAGTACATGAAATTGTTCCTTTTTAATTGATAAAATGAGATTACGAAGAATAAAATAGCTTCCTACATTTTTATTACTTAAAGTGTTTTAAAAAAAATAAGAATAGAGTTTCTTAAAAGTAATATTTTTACAAGGAATAAGATTTTTTTTTTAAAAGTTATATTTATTTGGAAAAGAGCATTTTGGACCCATTTTGTAACAATATGGGTTAGGGGTGTACATGGACTGGGTTGGTTCGGATTTTTTACAAACCAAACCAAATCATTTGTGTCGGGTTATTAAATCTATAAATCAAACTAAACCAATAAAAGTTGGATTTTTCGATATCAATTTTTCTCAGGTTGTTAGGATTTTTTTGGGTTTTTCGGGTTTTTTATATTATCTAATAAAAAACACAGAGCAGTATTTCTTAAAAAGAGTTCTAGTACAAAATATCAAGGAAAAATTACTTGATTGAGTGCTTTTTAAAAATTAGTTACTGATTTTAGTGATATTTTTTATTTATTACCATTTATAGCAATAAATAACAATACTATGATAAATCTACACTTGTATAAAAAGTGAAATATGCATACAATATAAATGTGATTTTACTCCTTTTCTTTTCTAGTTCTTTGGTGCTATCTTGTAGTTGTTATTTTCATTGTTTGATACTTCTTTGGTGGTCATTCTGGAGAACATTGTTGTAACTCTTATTGATTATAGTAGAGTTTTGGTCCGATGGTTTTTACTCATCACACCAAAGAGATTTTCCACGTAAATCTTGATGTCTCGTATGTTGATTTAAATTTGTCTCGCCATATTTATTATTGTTGATATATTTGTTGCCCCAAATAGTGTTTGTGCTTGAATTTGTTTGTCTCCTTTTGGTTCAATTAGAAGAGAAAATTTAGATTTGAGTTTTTTCCACTATTGCTCTCTCGTCCACCTTTGTTTGTGATGGTCTTCCCCAACATTTATTGCTATTTATATGATTTTTTTAATTTTTTGTAATCAAACTTAAATAATTTTTTATTTAATCCTTTTAAAATTGTCTTCAAAATTTTTTACACTACAATAAATGTGATCTTTAACCACAAAATTATTAGTTGCGATAAAAAATATGTCACTAATTACTCAATTTTGTTACAAAAATTACGTTATGCTATTTGAAATTACTAATATCGTTACCTGGCACATAAATTGACTAAACATATTGGTAACGTAAGGACATTTCTTCTATAAAAACTTGTTATCAAACTCTAATTGCATAATGTTTGAAACACATTCAATGATTATTACTCTCAGATGAGGTCTTAACTAACAAGTAAGAGTAAAAAGAACATTGATTAACATAAATGATAAAATACTTGTTAATTGGTTAATATCATTTTAAAGGTTTTAGTTCAATGACGATAAATGATAAGGTCATACAGTGGTCAATTATTGAGAGAAGATAATTAAATAGTCATATAAACTAATACTATAATTTATAGTTGTGGCAAATTAAAAGTTAATAAAACAATTAAAGAAGTCCAAGTTTAGATCAAACCTACCACCTCATGTCCTGCTCATTTTAATATTTTAAAAATAAAAGTTTTGAATCTGCTTTGATCTGTCCTGCTCCGTTTAACTTTTGATCTGTCCTGTTTCATTTGTCATCTCTATTTCTAACGTACATTGAAAGCACATTTGCTTATGTAATTTGAATCCAACCTCATATTTCTTTTTCGTCAATGCCAACACCCCTTCAACCCTAGTGTTAAAGAAAATCTAGAAATAATATTCAAACAACTCCGGATAAGTTTGTGCTTCAATCTTCAACTCAAACAATCAAATAAATTGAGATTTTAATTTCTACTAAACTCAAGTCAACAAAATGGATATGAACTCCAATGCCGAGAGAACGCTTGGGTGACGCTCACAATAAAGATTATACTAAAGGATTATGTTTTTTTCACAGATTCCTATTAATGAAGCTTTTCTTATATGTAAATGTATAGAAAATGTATCACTATTATATAAAATGCGTTTATTATAAAAATAATCACTTTTGGATGAAAACCCATATATATAGAAATTGTATTATTGTTGTATAAAATAGGTATCACTATTGTATATGCATAAAAAAATAGATCATATTTATAAAAACTGTATCATTATTGTGTAGTAGAATATTTATCACTAGAGTATATTGTTATATCACTGATGCACTTTGCAAGGAATTGTTCGAAAATTGGAGGAACAAAAGGAAACAAACACCAAACTAACATTGTAACCCTTGCAAGCTTCAGGTACCACCCTTGCTCAACATGTAAAATATTAGACATCTCCAAATTGTATCAAGTAGTGGCGGAGACATCCTTCATCAAGAAGTAAAGTTTTAAAAAGCCAAAATTCCAAATCCAAACTATTAAGAACCTGAAATCACGACATGAAATTGCATATCAAAAACCTGCAACATAAGAGAAGATTACAGCAACAACAATATACCCAGTGAAATTTCCTAAAGTGGGGTATGAGAAGATTAGAGTGTACCCAGACCTTACCACTACCTTGTGGAGATAGAGAGACAGTTTCCAAAAGATCCTCGGCTCAAGTGTATCAAATCCAAGTAATAAAAGAAGAAGAAAACAATGAAAAAAGCATAAAATTTTAAAAAGATATAGCAATGTAAAGTCAACAAGAGAGAAACAGTAACAACAACAAAATAATGTGATAATCGAAATACAATAAACAATCATATGACAAGAACGACAAGGGAACGACTAGTCCTATAGTTTTTAATATTACAAGCACAAAAGTTAGAAAATCAGGTTTTGGAGATTACGAGCACTCTAAAACAAGAAGCTTAGTATGGACCGCTACTTCAATAGGCAAAACTACTCCAAAGTCTTAGTTAAGATCGCCATTAATTCGAAGTAGTGCAAATGCCTTCAGCACAAACAGGTTATAAATAATTATGTAAATTTTCAGTATATATCTAAATATCATTTGAAATTTCTTGTTTAGTGTGTTTTCCTTTAACAGAATATCTTTCACATGTCTTCTTTTGTTTCAACATCCGCAGCTCCTTCAGCCACACTTATGTGCAGTTCTATTAAAACCCAATGCCACATTAGGCAAATAAAAAATGTAATTTGTTTTCTTTCTCTCTTTTCATCCATTTTTAAATGATATGTGCATAATACTTTTTGAATCTTATGATTTTAAATATGAAATATCATATATATGACTTGATGGAATTTATTGTTGGAATTTAAAACATAAACCTATAGCAATAGATTATTCTTTTAACAACAAAATTTATTGCCGCAAAAATATTTAGCGGCAGTTTTGTTAATGTCATACATCCAGAGTTGTTAAATCCCTTTAACGACATTTATATTGAGTATTGCGTATAAATATCCATATTATATTATTGCCAAAAATTCATTTATATTCTCTAATGATACTAAAGTACTAGATATAGAGATATAATGAAACAGAGAGTATTGATTATATGCTTTTACTTTATCCTAAGGGTTGCTAGTGCTCTTATTATTTCTTTTTTACCTTGTAGTTTGGTTCAAAGGTAGGTGGCCTTAGACTTGTTCCATGCATTCAAATTTCCAGAGCAACAACAAAAATACCAAAATTGTCCAATGGCTACAAGAATCAAATATCATGCTCAATTGTAAGACATTTGAATTTAATTGATTTCCTACTAAGCAAATTTCTCAAAAAACTCATAAAATTTGTTGATTTTTGTGAAGGCTCAACCAGAAACTTTGGAAGTTGTCCAAAGCACAATTGCCAAGCAGCTATCTATTGATGAGAGTACAGTTACACCTCAGACTAAGTTTGCTGACTTGGGTGCAGATTCCCTCGACACTGTATGTTATACAAGTATAATGTTACTATATATGTTTTTACTTAGATAGAGTTGCATACTATTAACTTGAAAATAAGACATGTTACGTGTTATAATAGGTTAAAATTCATGTATAATCATTTAACTAAAACACTTACAATGTCTTATTGTAAAATTGAATAGGTGGAAATAATGATGGCTTTAGAAGAGAAGTTTGGAGTGTCAATTGGAGAAGAGGGAGCTCAGAATATTGCCACTGTCCAGGATGCTGCTGATCTCATCCAGAAAGTAAAAGCAGCTCAAAATTGATATGTTTCAATACAATTTAAAGTCATTGCGCAGTTGTAATTTTTCGTGTTGCTTCCATGGCCAATCCTTAAAGTGGGAGTCAATTAATTTAATTATGTTCACCCTTTTAAGTTTTGCTTCATCATTCTATCAATAAC
Source organism: Solanum dulcamara (assembly GCF_947179165.1). Classification (NCBI taxonomy): domain Eukaryota; kingdom Viridiplantae; phylum Streptophyta; class Magnoliopsida; order Solanales; family Solanaceae; genus Solanum; species Solanum dulcamara. The sequence goes on along the minus strand of NC_077247.1, from coordinate 31,946,750 downwards.
AATCGAATATAATGTTAGAAAAACGTGGACTAACACAAAAATATATATGATCAAAATAGTAGAAATAAAACGGGAAAAATAATAACACCAAGAATTTTACGTGGAAACCCAAATAAGAAAAAAATCAAGGGCCAAAAGGAGCAACTAATATCACTATAGTAAGCAATTTTACAGTGGATAGTACTAAGTACAATACTCAAAAATGACTACAACACACTCAAAAGGAATAACACTCTTTTGATTTACCACTTTACAAAAATATCGCTCACACTCTATTTTTCTTCAAAAACTATTTTCTTATATATAGTCTATGAAAACCTCACAGCTCAAATATTCTTTTCTCTATCTGTGAATTGGATGTAAAATGAGAAGCCGAAGAACTCCTTTTATAGGAACTCTTCTTCAGCAACCTCGCCCACTTTGTTGACAAAACAAAAATGGGCAGCTCCACTTTGTTGACAGAATTGCAATTTGCAATTTGAAAACATTTGTAGCCATTTTTGACTCATAAAAGACAACTTTTAATGACTTTATAATGGGGACTGACCCCCCCCCCCCCCAAATTTTCCCTTCTAGTCTCATTCACTAGAAGGAGGTATCTTCATATTCTTAGAGAGAGCTTATGCCAACAAGTTATTTGTCCAATTCGAACTTGTCCCTTGTTTTCACTTTGGTCAGCATATCTGCTGGATTTTCATTTGTATAAATTTTTTCAAACTACATAGATTCGTCTTTTATCTTTTCTCGAATCGAGTGATATCTTACGTCTATGTGTTTTGTCCTTGCATGTTACATAGATTTCTTGCTCAAGTCTATGGCACTTTGACTGTCACAATAGACGACATACTCCTTTTGATGCAAGACAAGCTCTTGAATTAGTTTTTTTAGCCATAGCATCTACTTGCCAGTTTCAGTAGCCGCAATATACCCAGCTTCAGTTGTAGACATAGCAATATACTTCTACAACTTTGACTGCCATGATATAGCTCCCCTTGAAAAAAGAAATAAATATCCAGTAGTGAATTTTTTATTATCAAGGTCACCTGCCATATCAGCATCTGTATAGCCTTTCAAGATTGAATTTGATCTTCTAAAATGCAAACATTTATCTGAGCCTCCTCTCAAATACTTTAGTATCTACTTTACAGCTTCCCAATGTTGTTTACCTGGATTGTTGAGAAACCTGCTGACAACACCAACTGCGTGAGCAATATCAGGTCTAGTGCATACCATTGCATACATTAAACTTTCGACGATGGAGGAATATGGAACTTTGCCATTTCTTTCTTTTTGCTCCCTAGTTTTAGGACACATATTCTTGCTGAACTTCATATGACTAGCAATAGGTGTGCTAACAGGCTTAGCATTCTTCATGTTGAAGCGCCCCAGTACACGTTCAATGTACTTCTCTTGTGATAGATAAATCTTCCTTTCATCCCTAAGACGAGTAATTCTCATGCCCAAAATTTGCTTGGCATGACCCAAGTCTTTCATAGAAAAAAACTTACACAACTATATCTTTAACTCGTCAATCTTGGAAATATTCCTGTCCACAATCAACATATCATCCATATATAACAAGAGGGTGATAAAATCATTGTCAATTTTTTTTACAAATACACATTGGTATGAAGAAGTTTTCTTGTAGCCTTGCTCCCACATAACAGATTCAAACTTCTTGTACCACTATCTAGGAGCTTTTTTAGCCCATAGAGACTTTTTTTGAGTTTGCACACAAAATTTTCTTTACCATTTACTTTGAAGCCTCCAAGTTGTTTCATATAAATCTCCTCTCTGGGTCACCATGAAAAAAATTCGTCTTCACATTCATCTGATCAATCTCTAAATTAAGACTAGCAGCCAAACCAAAAACTGTACGAATGGAGGATATTTTTACCACATGAGAAAATATTTTATCAAAGTCAATGCCCTTTCTTAGACCAAAACCTTTAACAACCAATCTAGCTTTGTACCTGGGATTCAAGCTGTGTTCTTCAACTTTAACTTTGAACACCCACTTGTTCTTCAAAGCTCTCATGCCCTTAAGCAATTTCACAAAATCATAAGTGTGGTTCTCACACAAAATTTTTATCTCATCGTGCAGGGCTTCAATCCATTGATTCTTATGCTCATCTTCCATGGCCTCTTTATAACACTCAGGTTCACCCCCGTCAGTGAGTACTCATTAGGTGAATAACGAGAGGAGGGAATACGTTGTCTTGTGAAAATTTTAAGAGGAATATTTGATTCGTCCACAAACTTCATGAGCAGGAGCATCATCAATAATAACATAATTGTTATCATCAACATCAACATGTTGATTTGGGACTTAATTCTGAGCATCACAATGATCATCAGACCCATCAACATCATGCACACTTGTATGAGGAGCTTGATCAAGAAAGACTATGCTATCAAAACTTGAAAATTCTAGCTTTTTCTCTTTGTCAATATCTTCAATGGTTTGATTTTACATGAAGACGATATCATGGCTTCTCATAAATTTCTTCTTAATTGGGTCATATAGCCTATAACCAAATTCATCAAGGCTATATCCAACAAAGATGCACTGCCTTGTCTTGACATCTAACTTTGACCTCTCATATTTTAGCACATGTACAAAGACTTTGCAACCAAATATTTTAAAATAGTCATAGAAAATATCCTTTCCATACCAAACTCTATTTGGAACATCACTTTGAAAAGCAACAACAAGAGATAAGTTAATAACATGCACAACTGTTAATAAGGATTCACCGCAAAAGAAGTTTGAAAACTTTACTTTAGAAAGCAAACATCTAACTCTTTTCACCAAGTTCATGTTCATCCTCTCAGCCAACCCATTAAGTTGAGGGGTCTTCTAATGTCTAATACCTTGATGCTTGTAATATTCATCAAATGGTCCATAATATTCACCACCATTATCAGTATGAATATATTTCAGTTTCTCTTTCAACTAAAGCCTAAAACTGCTTAAAGACACCCAACACTTGGTCTTTAGAATTCAAGACTTAGACCCAAAGCTTTCTTGAGCAGTCATCAATGAAAGTGACAAAGTAGAGTGCATAATCAAATATCCTTGTCTTCATTGGACCGCATAAATCAGAGTACACCAACTCAAAAAATCCTGTCTTTCTTGAATGAGGGTTAGACTTAAAGAAAACTCTATTTTGTTTTCCAGCCAAACAATGCTCACACTTTTCTAATTTAGCACTTTCGCTCTCAACGGCGTTCACCATATTGGCACAAGTAGAGTAGTCCAGTATAGACCACGACAGCCACAATCAAGGAACACTTAATCAATTTCCATTTTCCACCTCCATTAGTACTAACATATCCTTCATCATTTAGAACACCAATAGAAATTAGGTGTAGACAAACATCAGGTGCATGTTTTACATTGTTCAAAACTAGTTTAGTTCCAATACTAGTTTCCAAACAAATTTATCAATACCAACCACCCTAGATATAGTCTTATTACCCATACTTAAAGTTCCAAAGTCACTAAGAGTATAGGAAGAGAAAAATTCCTTCCTTGATATCACATGAGATACGACACCAGTGTCCACAATCCAGCTTGACTCATCACAAGCAATATTTATTAGTTATGCATCAAGGACTGTAACAAAATCTTCGTTGGAGACAGTGGCTAGACAATTTTCATTGTCATCTTCTTTTTTTCTCTATGTCTTTGTTCTCCCTCCTCAATTTTCGGTAAAACTTCTTTGTGTACCATTTCATGCCACAATAATAACACTCAATATCCCTAAGTATGCTTTTGGATTTGCTCCTGTGATATTCTCTATTTTAGGAACCACAATTTTTATTTCTCCCCCTAGAGTCAATTACCAGGACATCCGATGAAAAAGTAGAAGAACCTTGAGATTTTCTTTTCATCTCTTCATTCACAACACTACTCTTGGAAGAAACCATAGAGATCACACAGTCCGGAGCAAAATTTGACAACGAAGTTCTAAATGTTTCCCAAGAGTTTTGTAACACACCTCAAAAATTTTCCCTAGAATTCAAACCCTTATTGTATACGGGTAGGGTCGAACTCGAGTATTGAGGAGCATATGCACAAGTTGAGATGAGTCTTTGAGAATTTGAGCAGCGTTAGAGGTGAGGTGGGGTCATGAAGGACCCCTAAGATCAAATTAAATCCAAAAGATTCGTCGTGGCTAAGTTTGGGTAGGAGTTCGCATAAAGGGTCGACTTCTAACGACCCTATCTTTTGGAAGACGATAATATCGGTGGCCCACGACCCATCAAATTAAAGGTCATTGAGTCTTCTTTCCAACGCCACCAAGAATGTAACTTTTGGAGTTCAGAGTCAAAAGGTATGGCGATCCTAAGATGAGCGAGCAAAACAGAGATTTTCAGGCCTGGAGTTCTACTACTGGAAATCTGGGCCAGGAACATGCCTCAGTAGTTTGGCCCCTGGTGCGACGCGCCACTAAAAGTTGTGCATGGTTTTTCAGGCCAAATTCCTAGAACTCAGAACAATGGCCTTGGCGCTGTAAGGGCGCGATGCACCACTATCGCGCCAGAAACATGCCTCAGTAGTTTGGTCTCTGGCATGGAGCGCCACTACGAGGTGTGCAGGTTTTAGGCGTATTCAGCCTGGCGCTGCAATGGCGCGATGCGCCACTATCGCGCTAGGTGCATTTTTAGCCTATTTTCAGAACTTTTGAGGAGGGGCAATTTGGGAACTTACCCAAATTATATATGTATTGCCTTTGGTCTTTTGGGAACACATTTTCTCAGCCTCACTCTTTCTCTAAAAATCCCTAAGAGCTTCCCTCTTTCTCTCTTCTTCTTCTTCCCTATTTCCAACAAGAAGAGTTTCAAGAGCTTCAAGATTTGAGTTCTCCATTGAAGACCCAAAATCAAGGTTTTCTTCAAGTCTTCACTAAGGTATGTAAGGCTATCCAAAACATGGGTTGAGTCCACCCATGTGCCCTACTCTTGCCTCGAGGTTAGATGTTCATGAAAATAGAGTTTCTTGGTATGGTTTATGTTTGTATGAACTTTGTATCCTATTTATTTGATGCTATGTATTGATGTTGTTAAGCTAAGAAGTCCCTAAAATCCTTCATGTTAGTATGAGTTGATGGAGATGACTTGTTGTTACGTCTTGTTGATCTCTTTAGCCATGTGATTATGTTGTTTAAGTCAATTTCCTTAAATGTGCTATTATACTTGAATTGTTGAGTTGAAGTCATAGAGTTGTGTTGAATCTTGAGGAGATGTCATAAATATTTATATAAATGAGGCTTGATTGAGTTGATGTGAGGACGGAATTGACGAGTGGACAAGGTCCTAAATGAGACTTGCCATTATGACTTAATTGAGTTGAAATGAGAACCGAGTTGATGAGGTGGCAATGTACCACATAAAACTAGCCGTGAGGGCTTGTTTGAGATGATTAGAGGAGTTTTATGAGCATGGAGTCATGGGAGGAGTATCGAGCACTGAGGCGGGTGAGAGTACAGTCCATACTTGAACCCCAGAAACTACGCCGCAAACGTAGGTAGGGATAGAACTGTTAAAGTCGGATGCTTCCCTTGGGATCGAACCGTTAAAGTCAGATGTTTCCTATTTGATTGTCCTGAAATGATAAGACTTGACTAATCGTGGTATCCATGATTAGGGAGGCGTTCATGCCCTGGCAAGGTATGGACGGACGTGGCAACAACGTCTGATTGTTGTATTATCACCGACTCATAGGTGATGGTTGTCGGTTAAGAGAAACTCCCATTTAGGTCTTGATAGTGCTCTGAGTTAATTGAGTTGAGTGGTTTATGAGTTAGTCCCGTCTAAAATATTCTTGTTAGACTTAGGACATTTGAGTGAGTTGTCCTATATTTATATATATATATGTATGAGTTGAGGTGCTGAGTTGATATTGATGTCTTCTTGATGTTTGTTTCATCCGGCCATTTTACATACTCGTACATTCCATTACTGACGCCATTTGGCCTGCATCGTTTCATGATGTAGAGACAGGTACTAGATATTATCAACCGGGGCTCAGTTGAAGATCCACATACACTTCCAGCTAGTTGGTGAGTCCTCCTAGTTCCCGGAGGATATTGAGCCTTCTTGAACAGTCTTGTTGTCATATATTTTATTTTGAGTGTTGGTAGCCATGGACTTGTCATCGACACCTTCTATACTTTGATAAAGGCTTCAAAGACTAGAGTGTGGGAAGGTTGGACTGTTATTTTGAGGAGTCCTATTTTACTTGTTTTGTTGGAGTTGAATATGATTGGCCTTCGGCCCTGTAATCTGAATAGTATGCTATGATTGACCCCTCATTTGGGTGAGTGTGATTGAATGATTAGGTGACTGAATCAGGTGGTTCGTTTGAAGGTCAGAAATGGCTTTCAAGTGCCGGTCACGTCTAGGGTGCCCTCCCGGGGCGTGACAAACATGGTATCAGAGCACAGAGTTCAAGTGTCCTAGGGAGTCTATGAAGCCGTTTCTAGTAGATTCTTGCTTATGGGTGTGTTTTGCACCACACTTATAAGCAGGAGGCTATAGGACATTAGGAATTGTTTCACCTCTTTCATACTCTGATTTCGTGCGATAGAGTTAAACTCTATGAAACTCCTTTCTAATTTGTGCGTTTGTACGTTACAGATAATGCCTCCTAAACGTATGGCTAGCCAGAGAAACGTTGACAACGCCAAGATGCCCCAATCAGAGGTACACCCAGCACGGGCTAGAGGCCGACCCGCGAGGTATGCGGAGGCACCCCAAGTGCCTGCTACTCTGCCTGCACCCACGTCAGAGGCAGAATTCTGAGGGGCGATTTCCATGCTCACTTAATTAATGGCTGCCCGGAATGGTAACCAGAGTTCGCCGGCTCTCAGCTCTAGTTCCTAGGATCCATCTGCTGCCATTAGAATTAGAGACTTTCTGAAGATGAATCCACCAGCATTCACGGGTTCTAAGGTCGATGAAGATCCCCAAAACTTTATTGATGAGATGTGGAAGATTCTAAAAGCTATGCATGCTACGGAAATTGAGGGGGTCGAGTTGTTGTCTTATCAACTCAAAGATGTGGCAAATATTTGCTATAACCAATGGGAACAGGGTAGGGGTGAGGATGCTGAACCTGCTAGATGGGATGAATTTGAGGGAGCCTTCCTTGACCACTTCTTTCCCTGAGAATTGAGGGAAGCGAAAGTGGAGGAATTTGTGAATCTGAAATAAGAAGGCATGTTAAGGAGTATAGCTTGAAGTTCATCCAGCTGTCCAGGTATGCTCCAGAAATGATTCCTGATGTGAGGTCAAAGATGAGAAAGTTCGTCTCCGGATTAGGGTGGCATGTGAAGAAGGAGTACAAAGCAGCATTGTTGATCTCGGACATGGATATTTCGAGACTAATGGTGTATGCTCAACAGGTGGAGGATGAGAAAAGAAAAGACAAAGAGGAGCATCTGAGTAAGAAGGAAAAATCAACGGGCCCTGAGGGTGAACTGAGGCAAAGCATGGGCAACAGGTCCTTCTTCCAGAAGAGGCCTCCCAATCATGCCTCATCTACCGCCAGCGCACCTATGCCGCAAAACAGGTATGATCGGCAGGGACAGAGTCATCAGAATTTCAGACCCCAGGGTTGTCAATCCTAGGCCAGTGTAAGTCAAGGTGCGAGGGGGAGGCCACCATGCAGTAAGTGTGGTAGGCTCCACTTGGGAGAATGCAGAGCGGTAAGGGTTGGTTGTTATAAATGCAGCCAAATGGGCCATTTTCAGAGGGAGTGTCCAACAAGGGGAAATAGAGTCCAGCATTCTGCCACCGCACCGCCGGCTAGAGGTAATCAGAGGGGCACTACTTCAGGCACCAGTGGAGGTACAAACCGTTTATATGTCATGGGTAGTCGCCAAGATCAAGAGGACTCTCCAAACGTCATGACGGGTATAATTCGAGTCTCTTCTCTTGATTGCTATGCTTTGATGGATCCGGGTGCCACCCTATCTTTTGTGACTCCATATGTGGCTAGTAAGTTTAATAAAATTCCCGAATGTCTTCTTGAGCCTTTCAGTGTAGCTACTCCTATTGGTGATTCTGTCTTAGCTGAGAGAGTCTATAGAGACTGCACTGTGTCAATTCATCACAGGGATACCTTGGCTGACTTAGTTGAGTTGGACATGGTTGATTTTGATGTGATCCTTGGCATGGACTGACTTTATGTCTGCTATGCCTCTATTGATTATAGAACTCAGGTTGTCAAGTTCAAATTCCCGAACGAAGCTGTCATAGAGTGGAGGGGCAGTCCTGTTATGCCTAAGGGTAAGTTTATTTCTTACCTTAGGGCCAAGAAGCTAATCTCAAGAGGGTGCATTTATCACCTTGTCCGAGTGAAGGATGACAATATCGAGTCTCCATCCCTAGAGTCGATTCTAATTGTCAACGAGTTTCCGGATGTCTTTCCTGAAGATCTGCCTGGAGTCCCTCCTGATAAGGAGATCGATTTTGGGATTGATATTCTTCCTGATACCCAACCTATCTCGATCCCTCCTTATAGAATGGCTCCGGCTGAGTTGAAGGAGTTGAAAGAGCAGCTGAAAGACTTGTTAGATAAGAGATTCATTAGGCCGAGTATCTCACCATGGGGTGCTCCGATCCTATTTGTGTGGAAGAAGGATGGGTCTCTTAGAATGTGTATTGACTATAGGCAGCTGAATAAGGTCACCATAAAGAATAAATACCCTCTCCCCAGAATAGATGACTTATTCGATCAACTTCAGGGTGCCACTTATTTCTCAAAGATAGACTTGAGATCCGGCTACCACCAGTTGAAGGTGAGAGAATGTGATATTCCGAAGACTGCTTTCTAGACTCGTTATGGCCACTTCGAATTTTTGGTCATGTCCTCTGGGTTGACTAATGCCCCCGCCGCTTTTTTGGATCTCATGAACCAAGTATTCAAACCATATCTTAATTTGTTTGTGATTGTATTCATAGATGATATTCTGGTTTACTCCAAGAATGAGGAGGAGCATGCCCATCATCTTCGAGTCATCTTGCAAACCTTGAGAGACCAGGTATTGTATGCAAAGTTCTCCAAATGTGAATTTTGGCTTGCATCAGTGGCCTTCCTAGGCCACATTATATCTGGAGATGGTATTCAGGTTTATGCTCAGAAAATTGAGGCAGTGAAGAGTTGGCCCAGACCCACATCCCTGACGGAGATAAGAAGCTTCTTAGGTTTGGCCGGCATTTATCGAAGGTTTGTAGAGGGATTCTCATCCATATCATCACCATTGACTAAGCTGACTCAAAAGAAGGCTAAGTTCCAATGGTCCGATGCTTGTGAGGAGAGTTTTCAGGAATTAAAGACCAAGCTAACTACTGCTCCGGTTCTAACCTTGCCCGATGGTACAGAGGGTTTTGTGATCTATTGTGATGCATCCAGAATTAGTTTGGGTTGTGTGTTGATGCAAAGGGGGAAGGTGATAGCCTATGCTTCGAGACAACTTAAGGTTCATGAGAGGAATTACCCAACTCATGACCTTGAGCTGGCAGCTGTGGTGTTTGCGCTAAAACTTTGGCGCCACTACTTGTATGAAGTGTATGTTGATGTATTCACCGATCATAAGAGCCTGTAATATGTCTTCAGCCAGAAGGAACTCAACCTAAGGCAAAGAAGATGGCTTGAGCTACTCAAAGACTACGACATGAGCATCATCTACCATCCAGGTAAAGATAATGTTGTTGCTGATGCTCTTAGCAGGTTGTCCATGGGTAGCACTGCCCATGTGGAAAAGGGAAGGATGGAATTGGCGAAGGAGGTACATCGATTAGCCCAATTGGGAGTTCAACTCGAAGAGAACAATGAAGGTGGAGTAAACATTCGAGATAGGGCCACATCCTCACTTGTAGCAGAGGTAAAGGAGAAACAAGATCAGGATCCCATCCTCCTCTGTCTAAAGGAAGTTGTTCACAAACAAGGGGTGATGGTTTTCACCAAAGAGGGAGATGGTGTGTTGAGGTACCGAAGTAGATTGTGTGTACCCGATGTTGATGATGTTCGAAAGAGGATTATGCCGAAGTGTATAGTTCCAGATACTCTATTCATCCAGGCTCCACAAAAATGTATCATGATTTGAGGGAAATCTATTGGTGGAGTGGGATGAAGAGAGATATTGCGGAATTTGTTTCCAAGTGCCCAAATTGTCAACAGGTGAAGGTTGAGCACCAAAGGCCATGTGGTTTAGCTCAAAACATAGAAATTCCAGAATGGAAGTGGGAAACGATCAACATGGACTTTATTACAGGTCTACCAAGGTCTCGAAAGCAACATGATTCCATTTAGGTGATTGTGGATAGAATGATAAAATCAGCTCACTTCTTGGCGGTTAAGACTACTGACACCACATAAGATTATGCGAAATTATACATCCAGGAAATCGTCAGATTGCATGGGGTTCCCTTGTCTATTATCTCAGGTAGAGGAGCTCCATTCACTTTCCAATTTTGGAGATCTTTTCAGAAGGGGTTAGGTTTGAAGGTGAACTTGAGTACAACCTTCCATCCTCAAACAGATGGCCAGGCAGAGCGCACCATCCAGACATTGGAAGATATGTTGAGGGCCTGTGTACTTGACTTCAAGGGAAGTTGGGATGACCACTTACCTCTCATAGAGTTTGCATATAATAATAGTTATCATGCAAGCATTCAAATGGCTCCTTATGAAGCTTTGTATGAGAGGAGGTGTAGATCTCCCATTGGGTGGTTTGAAGTTGGTGAAGCCGAGTTGATTGGGCCTGAACTTGTTCACCAAGCCATGGAGAAGGTGAGAGTTATCCAAGATAGGCTAAACACAGCCCAAAGCCGCCAAAAATCTTACACCGATGTGAAGAGGAGAGACTTGGAGTTTGAGGTGGGAGATTGGGTGTACTTGAAAGTATCACCCATGAAGGGTGTCATGAGGTTTGGAAGGAAAAGAAAGCTCAATCCTCGATATATTGGTCCTTACCATATTTTGAGATGGATTGGGAGTGTTGCTTATGAGTCGGAGTTACCCTCGGAGTTAGCTTCTATTCATCCGGTGTTCCACATTTTGATGTTGAAAAAGTGCTTGGGCGATCCCTCGTTGGTAGTTCCTATTGATAGCGTTGTAATTAAGGATAGCTTATCCTATGAAGAAGTTCCGGTCCAAATTCTTGATCGCCAAATTTGCAAATTGAGGAACAAAGAGGTCGCCTCAGTCAAGGTCCTGTAGAGGAATCAATTTGTTGAGGAAGCCACATGGGAAGCGGAGGAAGCCATGAGATCTAAATATCCCCATCTATTCGTGCTTACCGAAGAGAATGTTGAAGGTAATGTCATTTCCTTGACTTGAATTCGTTAGTGCATTTTGAGTTTTGATTGATAATTGTTTGAAAAATTGATTGATTGAATGACTGAATGTTGATTGTGATCTGTACCCTGAGTCCATTCCTGGCCACTCGTCATTCGAGGACGAATGATTCCAAGAGGGAGATAATGTAACACCCCTCAAAAAGTTTCCCAAGAATTCAAACCCTTCTTGTATACAGGTAGGGTTGAACTCGAGTATTGAGGAGCATATGCACGAGTTGAGATGAGTCTTTGAGAATTTGAGCAGCGTTAGAGGAGAGGTGGGGTCATGAAGGACCCCTAGGATCAAATTAAATATAAAAGATTCGTCGTGACTAAGTTTGGGTAGGAGTTCGCATAAAGGGTCGACTTCTAACGACCCTATTTTTTGAAAGACGATAATCTCGGTGGCCCACGACCCATCAAATTAAAGGTCATTGAGTCTTCTTTCCAACGCCACCAAGAATGTAACTTTTGGAGTTCGAAGTCGAAAGGTATGGCGATCCTAAGATGAGCAAGCACAACAGAGATTTTCAGGCCTGGGTTCAACTACTGAAAATCTGGGCTTGGCACTGTAGTGGCGCGACGCGCCACTATCGCGCCAGGAACATGCCTCAGTAGTTTGGCCCCTGGTGCGATGCGCCACTAAAAATTGTACACGGTTTTTCAGGCCAAATTCCCAGAACTCAGAATAATGGCCTTGGCGCAGTAAAGGCGCGACGCGCCACTATCGCGCCAGAAACATGCCTCAATAGTTTGATCTCTGGCACGGAGCGCCACTACGAGGTGTGCAGGTTTTAGGAGTATTCAGCCGGTGCTGCAATGGCGCGATGCGCCACTATTGCGCCAGGTGCATTTTTAGCCTATTTTCAGAACTTTTGAGGAGGGGCAATTTGGGAACTTATCCAAATTATATATGTATTGCCTTTGGTCTTTTGGGAACACATTTTTTCAGCCTCACTCTCTCTCTAAAAAGCCCTAGGAGCTTCCCTCTCTCTCTCTCTTCTTTTTCTTCCCCATTTCCAACAAGAAAAGTTCCAAGAGCTTCAAGATTTGAGTTCTCCATTGATGACCCAACATCAAGGTTTTCTTCAAGTCTTCACTAAGGTAGGTAAGGCTATCCAAAACATGGGTTGAGTCCACCCATGTGCCCTACTCTTGCCTTGAGGTAAGATGTTCATAAAAATAGAGTTTCTTGGTATGGTTTATGTTTGTATGAACTTTGTATCCTATTTATTTGATGCTATATGTATTGATATTGTTGAGACAAGAAGTCCCTAAAATCCTTCATGTTAGTATGAGTTGATGGAGATGACTTGTTGTTACGTCTTGTTGATCTCTTTAGCTATGTGATTATGTTGTTTAAGTCAATTTCCTTAAATGTGCTATTATACTTGAATTGTTGAGTTGAAGTCATAGAGTTGTGTTGAATCTTGAGGAGATGTCATAAATATTTATATAAATGAGGCTTGATTGAGTTGATGTGAGGATGGAATTGACGAGTGGATAAGGTCCTAAATGAGACTTGCCATTATGACTTAATTGAGTTGAAATGAGAACCGAGTTGATGAGGTGGCAATGTACCACATGAAACTAGCCGTGAGGGCTTGTTTGAGATGATTAGAGGAGTTTTATGAGCATGGAGTCATGAGAGGAGTATCGAGCACTGAGGCGGGTGAGAGTACAGTCCATACTTGAACCCCAGAAACTACGCCGCAAACATAGGTAGGGATGTAACCGTTAAAGTCGGATGCTTCCCTTGGGATCGAACCGTTAAAGTCGGATGTTTCCTATTTTATTGTCCTGAAATGATAGGACTTGACTAATTGATGGTATCCATGATTAGGGAGTCGTTCATGCCCTGGCAAGGTATGGATGGACGTGGCAACAACGTCTGATTGTTGTACTATCACCGGCTCATAGGTGATGGTTGTCGGTTAAGAGAAACTCCCATTTAGGTCTTGATAGTGCTCTGAGTCAGTTGAATTGAGTGGTTTATGAGTTAGTCCCGTCTAAAATATTCTTGTTAGACTTAGGACATTTGAGTGAGTTGTCCTATATTTATATATATATGTATGAGTTGAGGTGCTGAGTTGATGTTGATGTCTTCCTGATGTTTGTCTCATCTGGCCATTTTACATACTCGTACATTCCATGTACTGACGCCATTTGGTCTGCATCGTTTCATGATGCAGAGAAAGGTACTAGAGATTATCAACCGGGGCTCCGTTGAAGATCCACATACACTTCCAGCTAGTTGGTGAGTCCTCCTAGTTCCCAGAGGATATTAAGCCTTCTTGAACAGTCTTGTTGTCATTTCTTTTATTTTGAGTGTTGGTAGCCATGGACTTATAATCGGCACCTTCTAAACTTTGATAGAGGCTTCACATACTAGAGTGTGGGAAGGTTGGACTGTTATTTTGAGGAGTCCTATTTTACTTGTTTTGTTGGAGTTGAATATGTTTGGCCTTCGGCCCTGTAATGTGAATAGTATGCTATGATTGACCCCTCCTTTGGGTGAGTGTGATTGAATGATGAGGTGACTGAATCAGGTGGTTCGCTTGAAGGTCATAAATGGCTTTCAAGTGCCGGTCACGTCTAGGGTACCCTCCCGGGGCGTGACAAGTTTGGTAGGGAACCAAGTAGAAGCAATCCTTGAATATCTTCATCAAATTAAATGCCCATAGCAGATAACTGGTTTAGGTGATCTGTCATTGGAGAACCATCATGATATTTTAAACTTAACATCTTCTTTATTAAGAATATTTTATTGCTTCCAGTCTTTCGACCATATAAGCTTTCAAGATACTCCTATAGGGTATGAGCACGTGTCTCCCCAAAAATATGGTTCAACACATTAACGTCAACCAATTGCCTAATAAATCATCTTTTTTATTTTCAAGCTTTGCAGTGGTAAAGACTGGTTGATAAAAATTATTTACATAAAATAGGTCTTTCATTTTATCCTTTTAAATGACATAATTAACACCATTTAAAGTAACCATTCTACCAGTGTTGACCTCCATCTTTTCCCCCAAAAAATATAACTATAACAAATCAAAGTAAATATTTTCTGATGTGAAAATTTATACTATGCTGCAACCACAGAGCATACTCAAATAAAACTTTGCTTGATACTAGTTTGTTAGGAAAACATAAATTAACACAAAAAAATATATGGTCAAAATAGTAGAAATAAAATGAAAAAAATAATAACACCAACAATTTTACGTGGAAACCCAAATAAGGGAAAAAACCACAGGCCAAGAAGAGTAACTGATATCTCCATAGTAAGAAATTTTATACTGGGTATACCAAGTACAATACTCAAAAATGACTACCACACAATCAAAAGGAATAGTCCTCTTTTGATTTACCACCTTACAAAAATATTGTTCACACTCTATTTTTTTTCACAAATTATTTTCTTATATATAGTCTATGAAACCTCACAGCTCAAATATTTTTCTCTCTATCTGTGAATTGGATGTAAAATAAGGAGCTGGAAGTCTTCTTCACCAACCTCACCCACTTTGTTGACAAAACAAAAATGCGCAGCTGCACTTTGTTGACAGAATTGTAATTGCAATTTGAAAACATTTGTAGCCATTTTGGCTCATAAAAGGCAACCTTTTATGACTTTGTAATGGAGACTGGATTCCACATATAAGTGTATCTTTCGACTATTTTGCTAATATCTTCAGTTATGGATGAATCGATGTCTTCATTGTTTTGAGGAGTTGGGAAAAGATTAATCATAAATTAACAAGTTTTACGATGGTTGCAGCTAGCTTGCTGCAACTGTTATCCTTTATTCAAATTTGAGACTGAAACTGAAATAATTTGATATTGAGGCGTAATTATTGTTATGGAAGTTCTCTTTTCTTTCTTTGTCGTGGTCATTTCTTTGAGTCTCACTTTGGCAGCAGCCAGCAGGATAGTGTTAATAATTACTAGAGAGTTGTTCATGAAAATAAAGATCTCTTAGTCATATTATGACACCAATTTGATCATCTTTTCCGTTAATTTGGAATACAATTAGCAAGGTCAATTCCCTTTTCTCTCAATGTTTGTAAATTTGCAAGAGGAAATTTCCAATGTTTATGGTGGGCTTTGATGCCTCTACTGGTAACGCTTTTGATTGGTTTGGTGGCTTAATCCTCACTTCAGAAAGATGAAAAGTAAAAATCAAAATAATACTTCCACAAAATTTATGGCATTTTTATATAGTATTCCTCCTTACACAGGTTTTTCTGCTCTACTCGCTTGAGCAAATACAAAATTGTTCCTGGGGCGGAAAATTTTGGGTTACCCCAACTAAGATGCAATGTAAAAAACCTTCATACCTACCTACATATAAGTAAAATGATCCCGGGGGTTGCAAACTCACATTCAATCCCACCAGAATAGAGGAGGAAATTAAGACGATCAACAGCATGAATGTTTAATTTATAATGTTCTGGACCACAAAACCAAAGAGCACTTCCTTTTTCGAAACTATCCATGGTCTAAGCACATCTCATAGTATGTAATGATCCTAGTTGGATTCAACGAAGCAGACTTACTAGATTGTATTTGATAGCCTTCAAGTGTTGATGGATCATAATAACACCAACCTATTATCACTTTTCTTTTTTACTATAATCTAAGCAACACAGAGGTGAAAGAAACTGAAGATGCAACATTCCAACTTGGTGGTTCATTTTGATTAACAAAGTATGTTATCAGTTCAGATATCATTTCGAAGAACACACAAAAATCTAGCAAATGGCTCCATCATTACCTTGAATTATGCATTTTGCTGGACTTGCCGGTGCAATTGCATTATCCAATCCAAATAACCATTTGCACCACCAACTGAATTCTCAATTAGATTTGTTAGCAGGAAGTATCCTTCTCTAGGCTATTCACTTTGTCTCACAAGATAACTTAATTGATAATATGAGATGTCACTTTCCCTATCCTTGTTAAGCAAGCCCATCAATTTTCTTGGAATTTCATTTATCTAGTTCTCGAAGAGAAAGCTGGTTCTCAATGACAAATAAGAATACACATATCAAAGAATATGAGACTCAGAGAAATAACAAGATCTGTCTCAAATTATAAAAAATGAAGACCATTAAGGGGGAAAAAGATGTATATAGCCCTGAGCTTTCGAAAATGATATTTATAAACCCTCTATTATACTATTAATATACTAACACCCCTGTCGTCCAAAAAGTGGAGCTTGAATGCCCTTATCATTAATGGACGGACAAGTGTCCTCATCTTGTCCATTTACACATTCCCATTTTAAAAAAAAATCCACATCCGACTTTAAATAAAGAGCCACCCAACTCCTAATAGACCGACCAAATTCAAATCAATTCTCTCTTCACTCCCTATATACCAACCAAAACCCTAGTCCTAGACGTTCTTCTACTTCATATTCGGTGTTCTTGTTCGTTTGTTCTCTCCCGGCCAAAGAATCCAACCTCTGATCATAGGTATCACGTTTTCTCAGTCAACTCACATTTTCTTTGTCTGATTTATGGTCGAATTTTTGTTTATATTTGTCATTTGTACTGTGTAAGATGATGGTGTTATATTTCGATTTTCATAGATATGTATAATATTTGTCTAGAATCTTTATTTTATAGTGAGTTTTAGGGGTTTGTTCACAGATATGTATAAAATTTGTCTAGGGTTTTATACCTGTGTCCTTTTTAGAGATTTTGTTAGGGGATTGTGCACATTTGCCTACTTGTTAGGGTTGAAAAAATATTCTTTATACTGTGTTTTACATTTATTGCTTGTGTAATGTCTTTTAGAGATTTGTTTTTCTTTATGTTCTTGTTTTGTCTATATTTGTCCGTATGGCTGCTTATTAGGGTTCCTTATTCCTATTATTTATTGTCACCCTAAAGTTAGGTAAGTCCATAACTTATGATTCCCACTTCAAAACTAGACAAGTTGCCTTGAATTTTTAATAAACAACTACTCTTTCTAGGTACGTCCATAACTTATGATTCATATTTTCATTTTTTTCTTCTTTTTCGTAATATGACTAATTAACTAAATTTATGCTTTAATACTTATCTATTTTACTTAGCTTATCTGTTGTGTGTAGTAAGGTTCACTTAACTAAAATAATGTGACTTGTGAACTTTTTTTTTTGACTTATATGGTAGTGTTCACTTACTTAAATAATGCTTAACACTTATATAGTAGTGTTCACTTAACTTAACTAATGCTCAACACTTATGTAGTAGTGTTCACTTAACTCGTATTATGTAGTAGTGTTCACTTAATTTAAATAATACTTAACTCTAATTAATGTTAATATTAAGTGGCACTGACACTTTCCATTTCTTATTTTTTTCCTAATGTGAATACTAACTAACTAACTAACATTTATGCTTTAATACTTAACACTATTTTACTTTTGTTCCTTATCTTTAACACTTAACATTTTTTAATACTTACTCTAGTAATGCTAATACTCAACTTTAATACAGTGGCATTGCCACTGTCCATTTGTTATTTTTTTCTAATGTGAGTACTAACTAACTTTTTGCTTTAATACTTAACACTATTTCACTTGTGTTCCCTTAACATAAATAATGTGACTAGTAGATTATATAGAGTGTGGAACAACATATGACAACTCCTTAATATATTTTAAATAATGTGACTTGTTATGTAGAAGTGTTTCCTTAACTTAAATACTTAGTAATGTGTATCTAGTAGGTTGTTGAATGTGTATGTTGTAGGTTGTTGACTATCTTTACTATCACTGCCCATTTCTTTTTTTTCCTAATGTGAGTACTAACTAACTATTTTACTTTTTCTAAACTTAAATACTTAACAGTGTTTATCTAGTATACTTAACAATTTATTTTTATAGGTTATTAAAATGGTTAATGTTAACCTATACTTTCATCATGGAGGTGACTTAACAATCTAGAACCACATTACGATAACAGATGGGTCCATCATTGGAGAGGATATGATTCTGATCTTATATCTTTTAACTGAGTACATAGATAAGTTAGGTTTTGTTGATTTACAACAACTTATTGTACTTGCTCCTACTGGAAAGTATTTTGAATTAGTAGGAGATGAAGGAGTTAGGATATTCTTGTCTTTTATTTCTAAGGATTATTTTTTCATTCATTTATTTGCTACCGATGATTGTGAATTAGCTGTTGATGTACCTGATATTGCCATGCATGATGAATCATTTTTACTAAAAATTCATCAGTATCATAGTCTGGACAATTAATAATCATTCATTATCATTGTCGCTATCACTATAGTCTATAGTCTATACCTTCATCAACTATTATTAAAAATAAAAATAATCCATCATGCATGACAATATCAGGTATATCAACAGCTAATTCATAGTCATCATTAGCAAACAAACGAGTGAAAGAATAATTCTCAAAAATAAAAGATAATAATGTTCTAACTCCTTCATCTCCTAATAATTCAAAATACTTTCCAGAAGGAGCAAGTACACTAAGTTGTTGTACACCATCAAAACCTAACTTATCTGTGTACCCATTGACTCAGTCAATAAAAGAGATAAGATCAAGATCATATCCTCTTTAATGATGGACCCATCTCTTATCATAATGTGATTCTGGATTGTTAAACCATTCACCTTCATGATGAAAGTATAGGTTAACCATTTTAATAACCTACACACTGCTAAGTATTTAAGTTAAGAACACACTTCTACATAACAAGTCACATTATTTAAATTAAGGAGTTGTCATTTGCTGTTCCACACTCTATGATCTACTAGTCACATTATTTAGGATAAGAAAATATGGATTGAGTCGAATATTTTATCCATTTTCACCTAGCTAATTTTTGATCAATTCATATTTAACTCAACCTGCCCGTTTGTCACCCTTAATGAAGACCAAGATGATGAGGAGGATGGGGATATGTGAATTCTTATACACCTCTTTATGAGTTATTATCATCTTCAAAGTTTTGTTGGATAGGTTTTTGGTATCTATAAATTTGAGGCTTTAAAATGTTCGTAAAAATATAAAATTTAGTTTAGGTGTGAGGTCATGCAATTGCGTGCTAACGTAACTTACTCATACTGTTATTTGCAAGTAGTGGGCGTGCTAACGTAATTTATTGTGTCGAGAGCTTGAGGATTTTATCTAACAAATCACTTTTATCCTATTGATTCTACATAAGAAAGAGATACGGTTGTTTCAACAAAGACTAACAGTACAATGTTGGAAAAATCTTTCATATCTTAACCTGAGGAAAATAGGCAATGGGGTCTTTTCTAAACCTGTTAAGTGGATCGGGCCGGGTCATACTGGCTCACTAAGGAGAAGGGACATCGGGCTATCGGAGGAGGGGGGGCTGGCCCGTTCCAATCCGGGCTCAACAGTGAGAAATGGTGGGACAACCCAGACAAGAACCACTAAGGGTATAGTGTATCGTTATTTATTTATTTTAAAAGTAATCACAACAATTTATATACTTAAAGTAATTAATAATATACTTACATTATATTATATATCTTTACAAAGTATACTAAATATACTCACAATATACTATCTATTATAAAATAATACTTACGTTATCTTATATATGCTTACAAAGTATATCAAATATATTCACAATATACTATGTATTATAATAATATATTTACATTATATTATATATACTTACAATATGTACCAAATATACTCATAATATACTATATATTATACTATATTCACAATATACTATCTATTGTAATAATATACTTACACACATATATATATATATATATATATATATATATATATATGCCAAATATACTCACAACTTACTATCTATTATAACAATATACTTACATTATATTGACTATTGTATATACTTACAATATATACCAAATATATTTACAATATACTATCTATTATAATAATATACTTACATTATATTGAATATTGTATATACTTACAAAGTATACAAAATATACTCACAATATACTATTTATTATAGTGATATTGTTTCATTATATTATATATATACTTACAATGTATACCAAATATACTCACAATATACTCTCTATTATAACAATATACTTACAATATATACGCATAATAAACTTTCTATTATAATAATATTGTCACGCCCCGGGAGGGTACCCTAGGCGTGGCCGGCACTCAAAGGCCATTTCTGACCTCCGAGCGAATCACCTGGTCCATTCACTCATTCATTCAATCACATTCTCTTAGCGGAAACTCAATTAAGGAAATACTATTCATATATGTGGCCGAAGGACAAACATTTACAATCCAATAAGACAATAAAATAAGACTCCTCAAGATAACAGCTCGACCTCCCCAAACTCTAGTCTATGAAGCCTCTATTCAAGTCTAAAAGGTGCCAATAACAAGTCCATGGCTACCAACAATCAAAATAGAAGAAAGGACAACAAAACTGTACAAGAAGGCTTAATATTCTCCGGGAACTAGGAGGACTCACAAACTAGCTGAGAGTGTAAGTGGATCTTCAACGGAGCGCCGTTGATGATCTCTGGTACCTGTCACTGCATCATAAAACGATGCAGGCCAAATGGCGTCAGTACATGGAATGGACGAGTATGTAAAATGGCCGAATACAACGAACATCAAGGAAGAAATCAATCAACTCGGAATCTCAACTCAATCCAATGTCCTAAGTCTAAACAAGAATATGATTTAGACGGGACCAATCATATACAATTCAACTCAATCTGACTCGGAGTACTATCAAGACCTATTTGGGAGTTTCTCTTAATCGACAACCAACACTTATGAGCCAGTGAAGGTACAACAAAACAACGTTGTTGCCGCGCCTGTTCATACCTTGCCAGGGTACGAATGAATCAAACACTCATGGATCCAATCCAACCAAGTCCTATAATGTCAGGACAAACTCTCGGGGAAGCATCTGACTTAACGGTTCAATCCCCCCTACGTTTGGCAACACAGGTATTGGGTTCGAGTATGGACTATACTCTTGCCCAATTCGGTGCTCGATACTCCTCCCAAGACTCAATGCTCATAAAACTCCATCTAATCAACTCAATCAACTCATACCGACAAGTCTCATTACAACCTTGTCATCTCATCAACTCTATCACAATCACACCTTCCTCAATCGTACTATCCGATCAATCTCAAGCATATCATTCAAAGAAATTTAAATGCATATATGTAGCCTCATCTAGATATAATCAATCATTTCTTTCATCCATTTGAGAAATCTTTTGAGGCTTATCACAATTTCAAGACTTTAAATTGACATTTCATATTGAGCAACATTCTCAAGAAAATAACATCATTTATCATGATCTACCTAGTATAGTAAGAAGATAATTAGAACATATTTCACAACTCATTTCTTCATCACTCATACTCAACTAAGGGCTCATTTTGGAACCTCTTAGCTCAATAACATTGACACATATAGAATCAATTAAATAGGGGACAAAACTCATTTAAACTTAGACCATACCAAGAACTCCATTTTTCATGAACATCTAACCTCAAGGCAAGAATAGGGCACATGGGTGGACTCAACCCATGTTTTGGATAGCCTTACATACCTTAGTGAATACTTGGAGAGAACCTTGATTTTGAGTCTTCAATGGAGGACTCAAATCTTGAAGCTCTTGGGACAAATCTTTGTTGAGAATGGAGAAGAAGAAGAAGATGAAGAAGAGAGAGGGAGAGAGGAACTTCTAGGGCTTTTAGAGAGAGAGAGAGAGCTGGAAATTTTGATCCCAAAATAACCAAGGGTAATACATATATAACTTGGGTAAGTTCCCAAATTACCCCTCCTCAAAGTTCTGAAAATAGGCTAAAAACGCACCTGGCGCGATAGTGGCGCGTCGCGCCATTGCAGCGCCAGGATGAATATGCCTAAAACCTACACACCTCGTAGTGGCGCGCCGCGCCAGAGACCAAACTACTGAGGCATGTTTCTGGCGCGATAGTGGCGCGTCGCGCCCTTACAGCGCCAAGGCTAAATTTTCTGGGTTTTGGGAATTTGGCCTGAAATACCCTGCACAACTTTTAGTGGCGCATCACGCCAAGGACCAAACTACTGAGGCATGTTTCTGGCGCGATAGTGGCGTGTTGCGCCCTTACAGCGCCAAGGCCATTTCCCCAGCAGTTGCAACCCAGGCCAAGAATGAAATTCTTGTCGTGCTAGTTCATCCTAGGATCGTCATATCTTTTGACTCCGAACTCCAAAATTTACGTTCTTGGTGGCGTTGGAAAGAAGACTCGACGACCTTTAATTTGGTAGGTCGTGGGCTACCCAGATTGCCGTCCTTCAAAAGATAAAGTCGTTACAAGTCGACCCTTATACGAACTCATCCTAAACTTAGCCACGATGAATCTTTTGGATTTAATTTGATCCTAGGGGTCCTCCATGACCCCACCTCACCTCTAATACTGCTCAAATTCTCAAAGACTCATCTCAACTCATGCATACGCTCCTCAATACTCGAGTTTGACCCTACCTGTATACAAGAAGGGTTTGAATTTGGGAAAATTTTGAGGGGTGTTACATTATCTCCCCCTTGGGATCATCCATCCTCGAATGACAGTGGTCAGGAATGGACTCAGGGTACTAATCATAATCAACATTCAGTCATTCAATCAATCAAATTTTCAAACAATTATCAATCAAAACTCAAAATGCACTAATGAATTCAAATCAAGGAAATGTCGTTACCTTCAACATTCTCCTCGGTAGGCACGAATAGATGGGGATATTTAAATCTCATGGCTTCCTCCGCTTCCCATGTTGCTTCCTCAACAAATTGATTCCTCCACAAGACCTTGATTGAGGCGACCTCTTTGTTCCTCAATTTGCGAATTTGGCGATCAAGAATTTGGACCGGAACTTTTTCATAAGACAAGCTATCCTTAATTCCAATGCTATCAATGGGGACTACCAACGAGGGATCGCCCAAGCACTTTTTCAACATCGAAACGTGGAATATCGGATGAATGGAATCTAACTCCGAGGGTAACTCTAACTCATAAGCAACACTCCCAATCCGTCTCAAAATTTGGTAAGGACCAATATATCGAGGACTAAGTTTCCCCTTCTTTCCAAACCTCATGACGCCCTTCATGGGTGATACTTGCAAGTATACCCAATCGTCCACCTCAAACTCTAAGTCTCTCCTCCTCACGTCGGTGTAAGATTTCTGGCGGCTTTGGGCTGCCTTTAGCCTATCTTGGATAACTCTCACCTTCTCCATGGCTTGGTGAACAAGGTCAGGCCCAATCAACTCGGCCTCACCAACTTCAAACCACCCAATGGGAGATCTACACCTCCTCCCATACAAAGCTTCATAAGGAGCCATTTGAATGCTTGCATGATAACTATTATTATATGCAAACTCTATGAGAGGTAAGTGGTCATCCCAACTTCCCTTGAAGTCAAGTACATAGGCCCTCAACATATCTTCCAATATCTGGATGGTGCGCTCTTCTTGGCCATCTATCTGGGGATGGAAGACTGTACTCAAGTTCACCCTCGAACCTAATCCCTTCTGAAAGGATTTCCAAAATTGGGAAGTGAATTGAGCTCCTCTATCTGAGATGATAGACAAAGGGACCCCATTCAATCAGACGACCTCCTATATATACAACTTTGCATAATCTTCTACGGTATCAGTAGTCTTAACCGCCAAGAAGTGAGCTGATTTCGTCATTCTATCCACAATCACCCAAATAGAATCATGTTGCTTTCGGGACTTCGGCAAGCCTGTAATAAAGTCTATGTTGATCATCTCCCACTTCTATTCTGGAATTTCTATGTTTTGGGCTAAACCACATGGCCTTTGATGCTCAACCTTCACCTGTTGGCAATTCGGGCACTTGAAAACAAATTCCGCAATATCCCTCTTCATCCCACTCCACCAATAGATTTAATTTAAGTCATGATACATTTTCGTGGAGCCTGGATGAATGGAGTACCGGGAACTATGCGCTTCGGCCATAATCCTCTCTCGAACATCATCGACATCCGGCACACATAATCTATTTTGGTACCTTAATACACCATCTCCCCCTTTGGTGAAAACCATTACCTCTTGTTTGTGAACAACTCCCTTTAATTGGAGAAGGATGGGATCTTAGTCTTGCTTCTCTTTTACCTCTGCCACAAGTGAGGACGTAGACCCATCCTGAACAGTAACTCCGCCTTCATTGTTCTCTTCCAGATGAACTCCCAATCGGGCTAATCTGTGTACCTCTTTCTCCAATTCTCTCCTTTCTTCCTCCACGTGGGCAGTGCTACCCATAGACAACCTGCTAAGAGCATCAACAACTACATTAGCTTTACCTGAATGGTAGAGGATGCTCATATCATAGTCCTTGAGTAGCTCAAGCCATCTCTTTTGCCTCAGGTTGAGTTCCTTCTGGCTAAAGACGTATTACAAGCTCTTGTGATTAGTGAATACATCAACATGCACTCCATACAAGTAGTGGCGCCAAATTTTAAGCGCAAACACCACAGCTGCCAGCTCAAGGTCATGAGTTGGGTAATTCTTCTCATGAACCTTAAGCTGTCTCGAAGCATAGGCTATCACCTTTACCCTCTGCATCAGTACACAACCCAACCCGATTCTGGATGCATCACAATAGATCATAAAGCCCTCTGTACCATCGGGCAAGGTTAGAACAGGGGCAGTGGTTAGATTAGTCTTTAATTTCTGGAAACTCTCCTCACAAGCCTCGGACCATTGGAACTTAGCCTTCTTTTGAGTCAGCTTAGTCAATGGTGATGATATGGAGGAGAATCCCTCTACGAACCTTCGATAATAGCCAGCCAAAACCAAGAAGCTCCTTATCTCTGTCGGGGATGTGGGTATGGGCCAACTCTTCACTGCCTCAATTTTCTGAGCATCAACCTGAATACCATTTTCAGATATAATGTGGCCTAGGAAGGCCACTGATGCAAGCCAAAAATCACATTTGGAGAACTTTGCATACAATACCTGGTCTCTCAAAGTTTGCAAGACGACTCTAAGATGATGGGTATGCTCCTCCTCATTCTTGGAGTAAACCAGAATATCATCTATGAACACAATCACAAACATATCAAGATATGGCTTGAATACTCGGTTCATGAGATCCATAAAAGCGGCGGGGGCATTAGTCAACCCAAAGAACATGACCAAAAAGTTGAAGTGTCCATAACGAGTTCGGAAAGCGGTCTTCGGAATATCACATTCTCTCACCTTCAACTGGTGGTAATCGGATCTCAAGTCTATCTTTGAGAAACACGTCGTACCCTGAAGCTAATCAAATAAATCATCTATTCTGGGGAGAGGGTATTTGTTCTTTACGGTGACCTTATTCAGCTGCATGTAGTCAATACACATTCTAAGGGATCCATCCTTCTTTCGAATAAATAGGACCGGAGCTCCCCATGGTGAGACACTCAGCCTAATAAATCCCTTATCTAATAAGTCCTTCAACTGCTCCTTCAACTCTCTTAACTCAGCTAGGGCCATTCTATATGGAGGAATTGAGATAGGCTGGGTATCAGAAAGAACATCAATCCCAAAGTCAATCTCCCTATCAGGAGGGACTCCAGGCAGATCTTCAGGAAAGACATTTGGAAACTCGTTGACAATCGGAACCGACTTAAGGGATGGAGACTCAATGCTGTCATCTTTCACTCGGACAATGTGATAAACATACCCTTTTGAGATTAGCTTCCTGGCCCTAAGGTATGAAATAAACTTACCCTTAGGCGCAACAGGACTACCCTTCCACTCTATGACAGCCTCATTCGGGAATTTGAACGTGACAATCTGAGTTCTACAATCAATGGAGGCATAACAGACATAGAGCCAGTCCATGCCAAGGATTACGTCAAAGTCAACCATGTCCAACTCAACTAGGTCGGCCAAGGTATCCCTGTGATAAATGGACACAGTGCAATCTCTATAGACTCTCTCAGCTAAGACAAAATCACCAACAGGAGTGGCCACACTAAAAAGCTCAAGAAGATGTTCAGGAATTTTATTGAATTTACTAGCCACATAAGAAGTCACAAAAGATAGGGTGGCACCCGGATCCATCAATACATAACAATTAAGAGAAGAGACTCGAATCATACCCGTCACGACGTTTGGAGAGTTCTCTTGATCTTGGCGACTACCCATAGCATATAAATGGTTTGTACCTCCACCGGTGCTTGAAGTAGTGCCCCTTTGATTACCTCTAGTCAGTGGTTCGGTGGTAGAGGACTGGGCTCTGTTCCCCCATGTTGGACACTCCTTCAGAAAATGGTCCATTTGGCTGCATTTATAGCAACCAACCTTTCCTGCTCTGCACTCTCCCAAGTGGAGCCTACCATACTTGCTGCATAGTGGCTTTCCCCTCGAACCTTGACTTACACTGGCTTGGGATTGAGAACCCTGGGGTCTGAAATTCTGGTGACCTTGTCCCTGCCAATCATACCTGTTTTGCGGCATCGGTGCACTGGCGGTAGACGAGGCATAATTGGAAGGCCTCTTCTAGAAGAATGACCTGTTTCCCTTGCTTTGCCTCAGTTCACCCTCAGGGCCCGCTGATTTTGCCTTCTTGCTCAGGTGCTCCTCCCTGTCTTTTCTTTTCTCATCTTCAACCTATTGAGCATACACCATTAGTCTTGAAATATCCATGTCCGAGATCAACAATGCTGTTTTGCACTCTTTCTTTACATACCTCCCTAATCCGGAGACGAACTTCCTCATCTTTGACCTCACATCAGGAATCATTTCTGGAGCATACCTGGATAGCTGGATGAACTTCAGGCCATACTCCTTAACTGTCATTCCCTCTTACTTCAGATTAATAAATTCCTCCACCTTCGCTTCCCTCAATTCTCGGGGAAAGAAGTGGTCAAGGAAGGCTCTCTCAAATTCATTCCATCTAGCAGGTTCAGCATCCTCACCCCTACTCTGTTCCCATTGGTTATACCAAATGTTCACCACATCTTTGAGTTGGTAGGACACCAACTCGACCCCCTCAATCTCCGTGGCATGCATAGCTTTTAGAATTTTCCACATTTTATCAATAAAGTTTTGGGGATCTTCATCAACTTTAGAACCCGTGAATGCCGGTGGATTCATCCTCAGAAAGTCTCTGATTCTAGTGGCAGCAGATGGCTCTTGGGAGCTAGAGCTAAGAGTCAGCAAACTCTGATTACCACTTCGGGCAGCCATTAGTTGTGTGAGAATTGCAATTGC
Organism: Solanum dulcamara; assembly: GCF_947179165.1. Classification (NCBI taxonomy): domain Eukaryota; kingdom Viridiplantae; phylum Streptophyta; class Magnoliopsida; order Solanales; family Solanaceae; genus Solanum; species Solanum dulcamara. The sequence continues at coordinate 31,919,149 of NC_077247.1, read as the reverse complement.
CCCTCGAAATTTTGCCTTTGATGTGGGTGTAGGTGGGGTAGCTGGCACTTGGGGTGCCTCTGAGTATCTCGCAGGTCGGCCTCTAGCCCTTGCCGGGCGTGCCTCGGACTGGGGCATCTCGGCGTTGTCAACATTCCTCTGGCTAGCAGTATATTTTGGAGGCATTATCTGTAACGTATAAACACACGAATTAGAAGGAAAGTTTCATAGAGTTTAACTCCATCGCACGAATTCAGAGTATGAAAGAAGTGAAACAATTCCTAATGTCCTATAGCCTCCTGCTTATAAGTGTGGTGCACAACACACCCATAAGCAAGACTCTACTAGACACGGCTTCATAGAATCCCTAGGACACTTGAACTCTGTGCTCTGATACCATGTTTGTCATGCCCCGGGAGGGTACCCTAGGTGTGGCCGACACTCGAAGGCCATTTCTGACCTCTGAGCGAACCACCTGGTCTAGTCACTCATTCATTCAATCATATTCTCTTAGCGGAAACTCAATTAAGGAAATACTATTCATATATGTGGCCGAAGGACAAACATTTACAATCCAATAAGACCATAAAATAAGACTCCTCAAGATAACAGCTCGACCTCCCCACACTCTAGTCTATGAAGCCTCTATTCAAGTCTAAAAGGTGCCAATGACAAGTCCATGGCTACCAACAATCAAAATAGAAGAAAGGACAACAAAACTGTACAAGAAGGCTTAATATTCTCCGGGAACTAGGAGGACTCACAAACTAGCGGAGAGTGTAAGTGGATCTTCAACAGAGCGCCGGTTGATGATCTCTGGTACCTGTCGCTGCATCATAAAACGATGCAGGCCAAATAGCGTCAGTACATAGAATGGACGAGTATGTAAATGGCCGAATACAACGAACATCAAGGAAGAAATCAATCAACTCGGAATCTCAACTCAATCCAATGTCCTAAGTCTAAACAAGAATATGATTTAGACGGGACCAATCATATACAATTCAACTCAATCTGACTCGGAGTACTATCAAGACCTATTTGGGAGTTTCTCTTAATCGACAACCAACACTTATGAGCCAGTGAAGGTACAACAAAACGACATTGTTGCCGCGCCCGTTCATACCTTTCCAGGGTACGAATGAATCAAATACTCATGGATCCAATCCAACCAAGTCCTATAATGTCAGGACAAACTCTCGGGGAAGCATCCGACTTAACGGTTCAATCCCCCCTACGTTTGGCAACACAGGTATTGGGTTCGAGTATGGACTATACTCTTGCCCAATTCGGTGCTCGATACTCCTCCCAAGACTCAATGCTCATAAAACTCCATCTAATCAACTCAATCAACTCATACCGACAAGTCTCATTACAACCTTGTCATCTCATCAACTCTATCACAATCACACCTTCCTCAATCGTACTATCCGATCAATCTCAAGCATATCATTCAAAGAAATTTAAATGCATATATGTAGCATCATCTAGATATAATCAATCATTTCTTTCATCCATTTGAGAAATCTTTTGAGGCTTATCACAATTTCAAGACTTTAAATTGACATTTCATATTGAGCAACATTCTCAAGAAAATAACATCATTTATCATGATCTACCTAGTATAGTAAGAAGATAATTAGAACATATTTCACAACTCATTTCTTCATCACTCATACTCAACTAAGGGCTCATTTTGGAACCTCTTAGCTCAATAACATTGACACATATAGAATCAATTAAATAGGGGACAAAACTCATTTAAACTTAGACCATACCAAGAACTCCATTTTTCATGAACATCTAACCTCAAGGCAAGAATAGGGCACATGGGTGGACTCAACCCATGTTTTGGATAGCCTTACATACCTTAGTGAATACTTGGAGAGAACCTTGATGTTGAGTCTTCAATGGAGGACTCAAATCTTGAAGCTCTTGGGACAAATCTTTGTTGAGAATGGAGAAGAAGAAGAAGATGAAGAAGAGAGAGGGAGAGAGGAACTTCTAGGGCTTTTAGAGAGAGAGAGAGCTGGAAATTTTGATCCCAAAATGACCAAGGGTAATACATATATAACTTGGGTAAGTTCCCAAATTACCCCTCCTCAAAGTTCTGAAAATAGGCTAAAAACGCACCTGGCGCGATAGTGGCGCGTCGCGCCATTGCAGCGCCAGGATGAATATGCCTAAAACCTACACACCTCGTAGTGGCGCGCCGCGCCAGAGACCAAACTACTGAGGCATGTTTCTGGCGCGATAGTGGCGTGTCGCGCCCTTACAGCGCCAAGGCCAAATTTTCTGGGTTCTGGGAATTTGGCCTGAAATACCCTGCACAACTTTTAGTGGCGCATCACGCCAAGGACCAAACTACTGAGGCATGTTTCTGGCGTGATAGTGGCGCGTCGCGCCCTTACAGCGCCAAGGCTATTTCCTCAGCAGTTGCAACCCAGGCCAAGAATGAAATTCTTGTCGTGCTAGTTCATCTTAGGATCGTCATATCTTTTGACTCCGAACTCCAAAATTTACGTTCTTGGTGGGGTTGGAAAGAAGTCTCAGCGACCTTTAATTTGGTTGGTCGTGGGCCACCCAGATTGATGTATTTCAAAATATAGAGTCGTTACAAGTCGACCCTTATACGAACTCATCCTAAACTTAGCCACGACAAATCTTTTGGATTTAATTTGATCCTAGGGGTCCTCCATTACCCCACCTCACCTCTAATACTGCTCAAATTCTTAAAGACTCATCTCAACTCATGCATACGCTCCTCAATACTCGAGTTCGACCCTACTTGTATACAAGAAGGGTTTGAATTCTAGGGGAAAATTTTGAGGGGTGTTACAAATATACTTACATTATATTGTATATACTTACAATATATACTCACAAATATACTCAGAACTTACCCTCTATTATACTAATATCTTACATTATATTGTATATACTTACAATATATACCAAATATACTCCCCATTATAATAATATACTTACATTATATTATATATACTTACAATATATACTCACAATATACTCTCTATTATAATAATATACTTACATTATTTTGTATATACTTACAATATATACACACAATATACTCTCTATTATAAGTGATATGAAATAAATACAAGTCTTAATCTTGTCTCGCGAATAGAATAAAGTAATAAGTAAAGAGGAATAGGAAAGATGACCACCATCAACAGCTACCTCTCGAATCACGTCAAAAAGCCTTGGATGAAAATAAGAAAAGTTGGGTCATTGTCTGTGCTCAGAACCTACACAAATATAGTTAGCAAGGAGTGAGTACCAACAACGCAGTACCCAGCAAGTAAATAACTAAGACTAAGAAAAGTTAGTAAAATACACGTACTCCTGCCACTCCATCAAACCCTAGACTAAAACCTTCACAGAAAAGCCCAATCTAATAGTTCTAGCAACACAGTACTTATACGCCTCAACAACAGTACAATTCAATTCACAGGCAAATCAACACCATCAGTAATACAGATCAAGGGAATATCAGGGGTAACATAGTCCACAATGACAAAATATGTATGATGTAATACAATGCAATGTCACACATCATGATGCATGTCTTCCCTAAATGATACACATCCGCTGATTACATCAGCTGGAACCCATAGGGGCCTCACATAGATCATGTATCTACCAAAAGAGACCTCAGCTATAAATATCCACCAAAAAAGACCTCGGTCGCCAAAAAAGACCTCAATCGACCTCGACCACCAACATATCTAGTATCTCACTCATATCATTTCCTCAGCCATCATAGATAATCATATGCACAAGTAATAAGTGAATACAAAATGAATATTCACGTATGATGTCATGTAGTACACAACCATACAATTAGTTAATACCCCATGATTCAGAACATTTAGACAATTACCCTTATCAGAATTCCACAATCATACTTTATATTATAATAACAACATATAAATATATTCAAATATCCACAACAAGCCCAAGGTTCTATCATATCGAACACAAGATGCTATCCCATCTCAACTTTTCCTTTATTACCCCACTCTTTGTAATCAAGTTCAATTGAATATCAATAGTTCTTAAAACCACTTTCTATCCATCCTCAATATATAAGACACGAATACATGATCGTACAACCTTAAGAATAAGTTTAGAAATTCACTTGTCTTAGTCAAGGTCATAGTCAACTCAAATCCAATGCTTTTCCTCTCTGATGATACTTCAAATCACCACAATCTAATCAAATATAGACTCATAATAATATTTTGATGCCAATGACATTAAAATCAATTAATTCGGGTGAAATGTAAAATGGTCCAAAAACCCCATGTCGAAAATTAAACTAGAAATCTGAATATTTTTAAATGAAAACATTCTTCAAGTAGTCATAAATCTAATGGTGAAAATCAATTCTAAAATGAGATTAAAATTAATTTACAAACCCAATTTTTCTTTCAAAATTTCATGTTCAAGAAAACCTTAAAATCCACAATTTGAAATTCAAATTTTGAAGTTAGAATCCATAAATAATTTATGGAAATTGAAGTAAATAGTTAGAAATACGTTAACCAAGAGTTTTACCGCAAGAAACCTGAAAGAAATCACTTACCTTAAACCTCGCCTAAACCCTCTTAGATTTCGCAAAAGCGACTGACCTTCTCTTTTGCGACCAGAGCGAATCTTGTTTAAATGGTCTAGTTCAATAAAGCAACGAGTGCATCGCTTAAGAGGATGTCGCTTAAGCGATGGAGTCTCTCTTAAGAGAACGTAGCTAAAGCGACACTCACTCGCTAAAGCGAGGGTACCAGTTATCAGCAACTCAAGAAAGGCACTAAGTCTCAAAAGCCTCCGAAATAACACTCGAAATTTGATCGGAATCCTATATACACAAATGACATGTGCTACCCTACTAAATTCGACGTTACAGACTCAATGGAATCATCAAAATTTGAATTCAAGGTCTCCTTGACCCGAAACTTAGAAAGTCGTAACTAAACTAGTTTCGACACTTGAAATATCCATAATATCCTCGGGACCTCTAACAATCACAACGAATCCATTTCTAGCGTTAGAATCACCTCCCGGAACCAATGCAACCATAAAAAATCTAATCCGAGCATTCAAACCCCAAATGTTGACCAAAGTCAAACTTGGGTCAAACTTTAACTCAATTTCCAACTTTGGACCTAAAATCCACATTTCCACACCAAATATGATTCCGAAAACTCTCCTAGACCAATTTCTACATTAAGTAACTAATGTGATTGACAAAATTATATTCCGAGAGTCAAAACTCAAAATGACTTTGAAACACAAAATTTGACAACGTAAGCCTTTAAAATTCATTTCTCTAGCAAAACCTCAACTTTCCAAAAGATTTACAAAAAACAACTTGCAAACCCAATCTAAAATTACTCGGGTCAACTGACGGGAGGAGTAAAAGGGTAATTTTGTCAAAAAAGTAAAAAAAGACCTTCAGGATCATTACAAAATACTTACAATATATACCAAATATACTCACAACTTACTCTATATTATACCAATATACTTATATTATATTATATTTTGTATATACACTTACAAAGTATACCAAATATACTCTCAATATACTCTCTATTATAATAATATACTTATATTATATTGTATATACTTACAATATATAGCAAATATACTCACAACTTACTCTCTATTATACTAATATACTTACATTATATATATATATATACCAAATATACTTACAATATAATCCCTATATGCAACGACCTGTCTCCGTCATTAAGTAGGCCAATGAGAAAGGATTTCGGGCCAGAAAACTTTGGGTAATAACTTTAAAAAAATTTAACCTAAGCCAGACTTGGACGAATTCTAAGTTAGGTGAGGTCTAGGATAATCATGTGAATGGTGGGAGATTGAATCTCTAAATTATTTGGATAAGCTGATAGCCAAGACGATACAAAATATTTACAGCTTTACGGAATCGCATTCAGGCGAGTAAAACTCTCGAAATTGGACTTGGCGTGAAGGGTATATTTTATCCTGCCATAGCGGGATGGGTACCTCTAAAGTGGTACAGTCGTGACTTAAGTCGGAAAAAACTCCAGAAACGATCTTTATCTGCAAGAACAATTTCTAGGACGACAGGTGGCGACCTAGGGCGATTGATTTCCACACTTAAGGTAAGAATCTTACTCCCTAAATTCATTTTTTGATTCCTAGAACCTAGAAACTATGGTTGATAATCATTGGGGGAGTGTTTGAACTGAAATTAATGGTAGAAAATAGCCCTAGGATGGGGTTAAGATAATGGGTTTTGGACTTGGGTAAGAATTTGGTTATAATTCTTGTGAATTAGGCAATTTTATTGATCCTTGTGTAGATGTGACTTATTTTAGACCAAGAACTAGTAGAAAGAACCCAAAAAGGGAAAGCACTTGCACCTTAAGGTTGTTGAAGCTTGAATTCAAAGTAAGTGATGGCTTTGTTTCCCCTATGTGTTCCATATAGTTGTTAAATTATTTCATTATATGCATATGTATATATATGAGTAGGGAAACATGCTAAATTATATGTGAAATGATCACTTGTTGGCCTATTTTTTGACGAACTTATTCTTGGTAGTGTAATGGTGATTAAAGAATGAAATTGATTTTGTTGGTATGTGATGTACTGTGGATTTACAGTACTTTTAATAATTTAAAACTTAAGAATGTGCATGTCTTTTAAGCATTTGTTAGCATATTTGATATTGGTTGTGCTTATTTTGCAGGAAACTTAATCGAAGATTTGGTTGACGAATCACAACACTGAAGAAAGGTATTTTTGGGGTTTATAGGCTTATCCTATGACTCGTCATTAGTTATACGGGTTGTAGGTATCAATCGTTAAAAGAAAGGAGAAAAAATAAAGTTGAATTAAAGACCACAAGTGAAGTGAACGACTCATTCTCGGGTTTATGGGTCATCAAAAGTAGTCGTCATAGCAGCAGTGAATGAATAAGGGCAAAATGAAGAAGAAGAGTAAGTTTTTTGGCTCGTCTAAGTTCCTACGAGTCGTAGAACTCACTCATAACTTAAAGTTACAAGTGATGAAGAGAGGGCAGTATCTACGACCCCATTTGACGAACCGTCTTTAGTGTTATGAGCTTTAGATAATGGTCATGAAGAAAAAGAATCCTCAGTGCAAAATAAAGGATTACGAGCTGGGTCTATGACTCGTCTAAGTTGTTACGATCTGTGAAAGCGAGTCGTAGACCCAAACCAACTTTTAGTTTCCTGTGGTTTTCAAATCCATATTTATTTAGGAATGTTTGTCTATAAATACATTTCTTAGGTTCGGATTACTTTATGCACATTTTTGGGTTTGAGAATATAGCTTAAACTATTTTTGAGATTTTATTTTTGAATTTGGGTTTTTATCATTGATATTTTACGTTCGGATTTTATTGAAGAGTTTTGGGTTTTCATAATTCTCATTGCAAGTTTATGATTTCTTTTAACCTAAATATTATTGATTCTGAACACGTAGTTATGAGTAGCTAATTCTACAACTAGGGTTGTAGGAACCATGAAAAATTAATGACATAGAACTTAATAAAAAGTAATTCTTGAATAGTGTGCATGCATGTATTATTTTTCCCTTCATTTTGATTGTTTTTAACTGTGGACAACGTTATAACTTTCCTTATCCTTACTTTCCGTATCAAGAAGGTAACGGATGACAAAAGGGATTAAACAACGAGATTTGGAGCTAATCATCCTCATCTAATTAGCTTGAATGATCAAGGATAGCTAAATCTGGGATCATTGGTAAGGGTTAGTAAAGCATACACTCGTAGATGGATCAAGTTGCGTAGTGAAATTCACTTATTTGCCAGATCAAGGACTTAGGTGAAATTGACTTACCGATCCTACATGTAATTCTCTAGAAAATAATTACTAATAAAAAAGGTCTACTTAGTTAAGGATTCGTAGGGAACTTTTTATTAATTTAAGCCACATTAAACGTACTTTCGTTCATTGACGTTTGCTATTTGATTTATTCATTAGTTTTATAAAAATTCCCCCTTTGTTTTCTCTTTTTACGAGAATAACTTGATTTCTAAAGCAAATAATAATAAATGATTGACCTAAAGTCTATATCATATCCCCCGTGGGATCGATCCTAACCTTCGCTAGGTTCTATATTTGATTAATGATTGCTTTATTCTTTTTTAGGGAGGTGTAATTTGAGCGTACCAAATTTTGGTGTTGTTGCCGGGAAATTTGACTTTTAGATTAAGATTAATTATTATTATTTGATTGGTAGTCATTATTTCCTTATTTTACATTATTTTGCTTTTTGTTTGTACTGCAACAGGTTTTGATTCCTAGTGCATGCCAAATACGAGAAGTCAAGGAGTTTCCTTGATTCCATTCAATCCTAAATTTAAAAGAGCATTACATAGGATGACATACAAAAATAATAACCACGAGGGACATTAACTTGGTGATGATGCGGAACATCTTGGAGATCAACATGACAATGTACCACAACATCCTCTGCAATATCAACCACAAAATTTCCTTAATAATCCGCATGTAACAAGGCAACATCCTCCACCTGGATAACACCCTGAATTCGGCATATTGAACAACTATGGGGTCAATCCTGACGCCGTCGGAACAATGGGTGCTATTGTGTTACCTCTATTGCTGCCAGAAACTAAGTTTAGCATCCCAAGAGGGATGATTCAAATGCTTCATAGTAGTGGACTGCTTTTAGGATTGTCATCCAAATATCCACGCATTCATCTCCAGAATGTGGCCTACGTTTGTCAAAGCAGTGTCGACGATCTAGGCTTAAATATGGATATCATTGGATTGCACATTTTTCCATTATCACTTACTGGAGAAGCTTCAATTTAGTTGTCCGAACTCCCGTACAAATCCATCACAACTTGGAATGAGTTACGCATAGCATTCATGGAGAAGTATTTCCCATTATCTTAGAATTTGAATCTAACAGATAGAATCAACAATTTCCAATAGTTGCCTGGAGAGTCAATTTGTGGAGCTTGGGAGAGATTTAAAAAGTATCCACGAAGCGTGCCAAATCATAGGATAGCAGACGAGTCACTCTTGAGCTATTCTACCATGCACTTGATGAGAATGGAAAGGTTGTCCCTGAAACCATCACCGGCAGAGCATTTTTGGCTAACATTTTCTAAGAGGCTTCAGAGAGACTTGATCGTGTTACAAAGACCAACAAAGCTTAGAGCACTAGGGACAGAGAAACTTCAAAAAACTCTTTTTCTATTCGCACAAATAAGAATCCCAACTTACAAAACGAAGAGATACTTCAAAAGAACGGTCAATTAAAAACTGACATCAGGCTGGTAAGCAAGATCATGGGACAAGAGAAAATTAATGCAATCAACCATCAAGGTAGGGCACCAAGTTATGACCATTATGGATACAAGAACAATTGCGAGAACAATTACAATCAAAATAGATACAATGATCGAAATCGTGGGTAAGATAGAGAATGTGATTGGAGAAAGAGAGATAATAACAATAGTAGTGCATACATCCCTCCCGAAAATTGAGATGGTGAATACGGACTTGCAAGAATCAAAGACATGATGTCTAATATAATGAAAAAGTATGACGCAATAGAGGATAATCTTAAGAAGATACGCAATGATCTCTTTGGAATGAATTAAAAAGTTGAGTCACATTCTACATCCATAAAGCTTATTGAGCAACAATTGCGGCAGATTTTGTCATCTTTGAAACCACGCCAAAAAGGAACTCTCCCAACTAATACAATTTAAAATCTAAAAAATGATGGGAAATACATGGCGATGACCATCCGAAGTGGCATTCAAATAGTTGATCCACCTATGCCAGAACTTGAGGATGATATGCACAAGGTGGTTGTTAGAGAGGATAAAACAGAAAGCAAAACTGAGGAAGAAGCAGTAGGCAAAGAGCGAAGCACCAAACAACCTAAAAGGGAGATGCAAAAGATGCTGCTCCAACTCTAATTCCAATGCCAATACCTCCTCCTCCTTTTCCATACAGATTGAAGAAAAAGGCCAAAGATGGAAAGTTCCTTAAGTTTATTTCCATGTTAAAATAACTTTCGCTGAATATTTCCTTGTTAGAGGCGCTAGAACAAATGCCGGATTATGCCAAATTTATGAAGGATATTGTTACAAAGAAGAGAACGGTAAGCTTTAAACCGGTCGATAACTTGCATTATTATAGTGCAATCGCCACTCGCTCCCTTATGAAAAAGAAAGAATACCCAAGCACATTCACCATACCATATACCATTGGGGTATTCAACTGTGCAAAAGCATTGTGCAACTTGGGTGCTAGCATTAACTTGATGTCGCTCGTAGTATTCTAATAATTAGGCTTAGGAGCCCCTAAATCGACGTCAATGCAGCTCTTAATGAAAGATCGCCTGTGAAGAAGCCCGTGGGCATTATTTATGATGTTATAGTGAAGGTTGAATCATTCATATTCCCTGCTGGATTTGTCATTCTTGAATGTGAAGTATACTTTGATGTTCCTATCATTCTGGGTAGACCATTCCTGGCAACAGGACGTGCTTTGGTAGACATGGAAATTGGCAAACTAAAGTTTTGACTAAATAATGAAGAGGTGATCTTAAATGTATGCCGATCAATGAAGCATCACAATGATCTATGAGTTGTTTTTGTGGTTGATGTTGTTGACAATTTGCAACCATACATACCTATTGAAGAGAGGCTGGTTGTTGAAGCTCTAGCTGCCGTCATCATGAACTTTGATAAAGATCACATTGGAGACTATGATGAGATTGTTTGTGCACTAAATAGCCTTGGGACTTTCAATCACGCACCCAAGAGACTCGACTTAGACTTGAAGAATAGAGCAACTCCGCTTGGAAAGCCATCCATCGAGGAACCTCCAACTTTGGAACTCAAAGCACTGCCATCTCACTTGCTATATGCATTCTTGGGACCCAACAACAAGCTGGCAGTCATAATAGCTGCCGAGTTTCACCAAAAGAAAGTACCGATGGATGGCGCATTACTCCATCCTCTTGTGTATGCTCATGATTCCATCTCATGTCGACAGTTGTAGCATGGGATGCGTACAATCTCCGTAATCTAGGAATTAGAGGAAATTAATACATTTTCTTGTAAGAAATCAATTTCCTCTTATGAGAACCAATACGACGCTTATAACTCTGGTGGCCACAAAATTTATAAGATATAAGGTTCTCATCATCACCCCAATATAACATACACCCTAAATTACAACAATCAATTTTTTCAACTGGCAACCCTAAGATACGCACTAGCTTCTTGGTCTAATAATAACTATCAAGCACAATATTATCTTGAGGTAAAGCCTCTTCCAACAATTGCATCATTTAATTATGACCTCTTTGTAACAAAGTATTCTCTATTTAATATTTAACATCCTAGAGACTACCTCTAGTTGATATATTGAAGAGCCAGGATACAATTGTGTATTAATGGACTGTAGCAAATCATAAAATCTTGAGACTCAGGATTAGGATCCTCCTACATTGAAAGATTAGGATCCTCCTCCACCAAAGGTTCATAAGGATGAGATGACTCAACTTCAACATTGCTATAAGATTTCCAACTCAAATCCTGATAAAAGTTGGGTCCAGTTATTCACATCGATTATGAAATTGGAATTACAGCCCCTCTACCATCCAACCTTTCATACATCCAAGAACTCTCTAGATTATCCATGTTCCTATTTAATACTAAATAAATAAGATAATTAGACTTCGTTTTTCATAAGACAATTAAAATACCATCGAAAAAAAATAACAAGTTAACTTTAAGTCTATTACTTGATACTACAAAGTAAGAATGTAACTTTTATTGAAAAAGATCTATGTTGGGTTCTACCAAAAACTTTGTTGCCTAAACTAATTTGAGTTCCAAATAACATAATCTAAATTTACTTTTTAAATTATAAGAGAAATTCTGATGCTTTCAATTTCAGCATTTTCTAAGATCATGGAAAAATATGAAATGGTTAGATAGTTTCTGAATAAAATTTCAAATCGTGGAGATAAAAATTTGAATCATATGGACAACCATAGTATTGAAAAACTAGATGAATGCAAATTACTTCAACAAAAGTGATGATATCATATATGAAAGTTGGGATTACTCCAATAATGGATGTTCTGTTCAAATATATAGAATTTATTTAAAGGTTTCTTATTATCTTCTTTAGAGCTTTATATGCACAAAATTAAGTAACATATGCACCATATAACCTAATCAATAAAAAATCATTTTATACCTCGACTTCCAACTTTTTAAAAAGTGTAATTTTTTGAGACATTTATAGTGTAAATTAAGTAATATTGTGTTTGAAGAGGCATTTATAGTACAATACATGCTGATGTGATTTTGAAACACTATCTATAGGGCTATTGATCAAGAATATGTATGAGGGTGTCAAAACTAGGGTAAGGACAGTAGGAGGGGACTCAGAGCACTTCCCAGTTGTGACGATTTGCATCAAGGATCAGCCTTTAGTCCATTTTTATTTGCCTTAGTGATGGATGGATTGACGCAAAAAATTCAAGGTGAGGTGCCATGGTGTATGCTTTTTGCGGACGACATAGTCCTGATCGATGAGACTCATAGCGGAGTTAACGCTAAGGTGGAGGATTGGAGACACACCCTGGAGTCTAAAGGGTTTAAGCTGAGTAGAACCAATATAGAGTACTTAGAGTGCAAGTTCAGTGAGACACCTCAGGAGGTTGGCGCGGAAGTTAGGCTTGGTTACCAGGACATCCAAAAGAAAGATTGTTTCAAGTACCTTGGGTCTATCATGCAAGGCAGCGGAGAGATTGACGACGATGTCACATATCGTATTGGAGCAGGGTGGATGAAATGGAGGCTCGCTTTTGGGGTTCTATGTGACAAGAAGGTCCCACCACAACTTAAGGGCAAGTTCTACAAAGTGGTTGTTAGACTGGCTATGTTATATGGGGCAGAGTGTTGGCCAATTAAGGTATCTTATATTTAAAAGATGAAAGTAGCCGAGATGAGAATGTTGAGATGGATGTGTGGGCATACCAAGAGCGACAGGATTAGAAATGAGGCTATTTGGGATAAGGTATGAGTGGCCTCGATGGAAGACAAGATACGGGAAATGCGACTTAAATGGTTTAGGCATGTAAAGAGGAGAGACACAGATGCCCCAGTGAGGAGGTGTGAGAGGTTGGCCATGGATGGTTTCAAAAGAGGTAGGGGTAGGCCGAAGAAATATTGGGGAGAGGTGATTAGACAAGACATGGCATAGTTACAGCTTACCGAGGACATGACCTTATATAGGAGTGTGTGGAGGACCTACATTAGGGTAAAAAACTAGTACATAGTCTCGTTATTCTACCCTATTAGTAGGCGCATTAGCGAACTATAGTTTCCTTTATGGAGGACTTATATTAAGATAAAAGGCTAGGTGATTCATCATTTGCACCATAGTAGTTGTAGTTCTGCTCATTATTTATTGCCATTTGATTTCTGCATTGTATTGCTGTTTATAGTTGTAGCACCGTTGTACTTTGACTATCTTATTTATCTTATCTTATCTTATCTTATTTATTTATAATAGTTAATGTCTCTTTCTTTCCGTACCATTCTACCATGACTTTCTCATTTTTTGTTATTCCTTGTTTTCTTCTTGTTTTCGATATGCTTGTCCTTATCTGACTTTTTATCTTATTTCCCTTTCTTAAAGCCGAGGGTCTTTCGGAAATAGCCGCCCTACCTTTTAAGGTAGGGGTTAGGTCTGCGTACACTCTACCCTCCCCAAACCCCATATTATGGGATTATATTGGGTTTGTTGTTGTTGTTGTTGTTATTATCCATAGGGCTATAACATACCTAGATGCAAATAATCAGATTGTCTTATAAATAGTCGATTAATTTGCATCCATATTTTATTGTATTGAGTTACTGTCACGACCCAAGCCTAAGTCCTAGATGTGACATGACGAATAAGGAATCCGAAAGTACCTCAAACTAGCCTCTTAATATTCTTTTAGCCTTTCATAGGTAATGACAATAAATAAACAAGCAAAAATCATAATAGTAAATCTTCAACTTACATATGTCCAACAATACCACTAACTGTTAGATTTAACATGGCTAAGACAAGTTTCTAGCTCATCCTCAATCATAATAGAAGAAATTCCATAGTAAAATATCTCAACATATCATAAGTTAGAAATATAAAGAAGTATTGTTCCCGAAACAAAAGAAATCACCAAAAGTAGTCTTCAAACGAAGTCTCAACTAGCCACGTGGAGGAGAACGAGGAGGAGCACCGATCCCTACATGGTGATATCATGTAGGCAAAAGAATATGCGTTAGTACTTTGAATGTACTAAGTATGTAAGGATGCATGAATATTACGGAAACATTATAACATTTATGTAATATGGAACATAATGTAATGCATGCATAATAAATCATATAGATATCCTTTAAAACAACTATTTGGTGGGAAAATGACTATAACCGACATTTAAGACCATGCAAGCTATTACATGAAATCCAACATAACCCCCACGTTGGCCAGGGAGACTACTTGTCAGGTAGAACTCCGTCAACTTCATTCATTTCTTTAACTTTAACTTTAAGGGCTTTTATGGATCCATTAGCCTAAGCCTATAAGGGCTCCTATGTTGGCACATAGTTAATGAGACAAGGGGTTGCTACTAGGATTCCCTTACCGAATCCCACCTCAATGACCCATCCGGTGCTAAGTCAATCCCACAAAATAGTTTAATACTTCAAAATAGTCATAGCATATAGCTTGAGAATTCAAACATCATATTCGGTAGAATAGATCATTAAAATATTTGGTAATTCAAATATGCAAGAATTGTCCCTATTGCATAAAGAATCCATCATTTATATTATTTCATCATTCTTTCCTTTTATAAGACTCCCTTTTGATCATAGATATTGCTTTCATAAAGATTCATTTGGAGTCAAGGCTTTCAAGTCAAACTTTATTGAAAACATAGTAAAACTAGGTGGGTTCAAATCACTTTAACTTGCAAACATGTATGTAAATAAATATACATAAATACTTTGAGATCCATTAATTAAAAAATCATGCTTTAAACAACCCA
The DNA here is from genome assembly GCF_947179165.1 of Solanum dulcamara. Lineage (NCBI taxonomy): Eukaryota > Viridiplantae > Streptophyta > Magnoliopsida > Solanales > Solanaceae > Solanum > Solanum dulcamara. The sequence continues at coordinate 31,903,996 of NC_077247.1, read as the reverse complement.
CCATGAATTTCAAGAACCTTTAAAGAGATAAATAGAGAAATTACTTGAAAACCATCAATTCATACATAAGAAATCATGTTGTATCAAAATAGACCAATAATCATTAGTTTAACAATGATTGATACTATTAAGTAAAAATAAGAATTACCATAAGAAAATATTACTTGAAATCAAGAAACTTAATTGAAAGAGTTTTTGGGACTACATGGGTGAAAGAACCCATGGATAAACACCCACATAATTTAGAGTAAAGCTTAAAGAAAATAAACATAATTTATCATATAATGAAAATAATTTAGACATGAGAGTGGAAGGAATACTCTCATTGAAGTCTTACATACCTGGAATCCGAAGCTTTAGTCGGAATCGAAGAACTTAATGAACACTCTCGAGTCCTATCTTTTCTCCTCGTTGGAACATTTTGTGTACTACCCAGAGTATATGAATCACTGAAATAGTATTTTTTCACTACTAAGAACTAGATCTATATTTGAGAATGAGTAAAGAAGTGTATAGAGAGAAGAGTTGCTTGAGAAAGCTTGATGAATAAAATGAGGAAATAAGGTGGGTATTTATATGTGTAGAAGAGGGACCTAACAATAAATAAAAATAATTACAAAGGATGATCTTGAAAATTTACTTCAGGCTTTTGATGTCATGAATGATGTCAAAGGGTTCTAGATCTTTCCATGGAAGGTGAGATGAGTTCTCTTTAATAGAATACTCATTTTTGGAGCTGCTTTTGAACAAGATAAATTCCTTATTAGGATTTGGTTCTTCATAAAAATTGTAGATATAGAAGTCTAGATTCATGTAGTTCAAGAATCAACCAATTTGGAGCATCCTACAGTGAGATATGATTTTTTGTCTATAAATACTCCATTTCGTTACAGCATCATGTCTTACAACAATTAATTTATTTGACCTATTTAACCTCTGAATATTAAATTATGATCTTCACAAAAGTTGTAGATAATGATATTTTGGTTACGTAGAAATTTGAATCACCTAAGTTGGACCATCCTATGAAAGGTTATGCCCAAAATATAGAGGGTATATCATTTTTAGGCAAGAATTAAAATATCGTATACAACATTTTTAAGGGATGTTACAGTTGCACTCAATTCTTTCACAATGCTAGAGTCACTTAAGCTTATTTCAAATAATCGTATATAAATTTTATAGATTCGTGATAAAAAAAACTAACAAAATGAGTATTATCTTTAGCAGTGAGTAACTCCTTGCTTATTTGTTGTAGTACTCTCTAGTCATCACTTGAATTCTCCGGTTGTCACTCTTCTTATAAGACAACTACAGTTTCCAAAAAAGGAAATATATGTTTATCGATCAGAAAAGAAACATCGAGAAGCATCATTTTCGATAGAAATAAAATAATAAATCAGCAAAAACACTAATACACAAAATATATGAGTTCTCAAGCTGATAAATAGGAACACCAAGATAGATAGATATAAGTTCTTTTCAAGTACTTTTGACATGGTGTTGGTTCAGTTCTAGTGCTTTCAAAATTTTGGATAAGTATATCAACATAAACATGTTAGTTAAAGTTTCTTGGAAAAAATGATTGGCCATACATGTACAATCTGCTTTTATTATCAGAAGAAGCATGATAATTTTTTTAAATGTATTGAATGGGCTATAAACATCCATTAGAAAACCCTCCAACATATGAAGCAACCAAAAATCTTGAAATAAACCATAAAAATAGAAAAAAATCAAAGAATCATATTTTTGAAACTAAATCGAACAAAAGAAATATGCATTACTTGATGGAAAACCCTTGAGAATGGGTTCGCCTGAGAGAGGGTTCGTTGGAGAGAGGATTCGCATGAGAGAGGATTTACCGGAGAGATTCACTAAAAAAAAATCCTAGTACTTCAACCTAGAGAGAGAACTTGACTAAGAGAACGATCACCTGAAAAAGGGTTCATCGCTGGAGTGTGTCATCTAGAGATTTTTCATTTTTTAGAGAGAAAACCCTAGTATTTACAGAGAGTTCTGAAGATGAACTCTTTTTTCACTATAAAAAATATAAGATGGATTTCAATCTTTCATAAGGATTTAAATCCCCAGTTACAGATTTGCTATGGATATAACAATAGATTTAAATCTCAAAAAGTCAAAAAATAAACTATTCAAATAATAGCTACGGATTATTTTGGTAGCAAACATGCATACAAAAGTTTGATAAATATACAAAGCCTAGTGACGAATGTTACATCGCTACTTCCGCCGCTACATTGCAATTAATTATATCGCCGGTCTTTTGTCGCTAATTTTGTAGCTACACTTAGAGCGCGAAAAATTAGCCCCAATGTTTTGCAATGGATTGATTATTTCATCGCTAGTCCATCGCAATATGTAATTTTAATTTAATTTTAATTTTTTTAGCCACATAATTGTAATTTCATAGCTAATCCATCATTATATAGCAACGAAAATCTACTCATTGCTAAAATGCATCTCTAAACGCTGATTTGTTTGTAGTGGTAGAAGCTCTTACATTTGTCTTGAAGAGTTTCAAAATAGCAATAGGATGTTCCATAGTTGATATCATTGGCATACCACCGGACATATGTACTCATAAAATCCAACTCACGCCGAATTTCAAACCAAGCATTAAACACCAACAATGTCTCAACCCACCTATGCAAGAGGTAGTAAAAAAGAAGATCATCAAATGGTTAAATGCTGGAGTTGTTTATCCAATTACTGATAGTAATTGGGTAAGTCTTGTCCAATGTGTACCAAAAAGGAGTGATATACTGTGGTTCCAAACGCAAAGAATGAACTCATTTCAATGAGGCTTGTCGCCAGTTGGAGAGTGTGTATGGATTATAGCAAGCTAAACTCATGGGTTGAAAAAAATCACTTTCCAATGTCTTTCATGGATCATATGCTCGACCGTCTCACTGGAAAAGGTTGGTATTATTTTCTTGATTGATATTCGGGCTACAATCAGATCTCTATAAAACCAAAAGACCAAGAGAAGACCATTTTCACATGCCCATATGGGATGCTTGCCTTCAAAAGGATGCAATTCGGATTGTGTAATGCACTGGAAACCTTTAAATATTGTATGATGTCAATCTTTTCGGACATGGTGGAAGATACAATTGAGGTTTTCATGGATGATTTTTCAATGGTTGGTGAATCATTCGAGGATTACTTGGCTCATCTCCAAGATGTACTAAAAAGGTGTGAAGAGTGAAACCTTGTGCTAAATTGGGAGAAGTGTCGCTTTCAGGTGAAAGAGGGTGTAGTGTTGGGTAATAAGATTTCAAACAAAGGCACTAAGGTAGATCGAGTAAAGATTGATGTAATTGCAAAGTTACCTCCTCCCATCTCTGTCAAAAGTATTCGAAGCTTTTTGGGACACGTTGGATTCTATCACCACTTCATCAAAGACTTCTCCAAAATAGCTTATCCTTTATGCAAACTAATAGAGAAGGAGATAAAGTTTCTTTTTGATGAACCCTATCTAGAAGCCTTCGAGGAGTTGAGAAAAAGGTTAGTATCGGATCCTAACATCATTACACCGGATTGGGAGTAGCCCTTTGAAGTCATGTATGATGCAAGTGGAGTAGAACTTGGCATAGTATTGGGACAAAAGAGAGAAGATTTTACATCCACTATATTATGTTATCAAAGACCCTAATATTGCTCAAAAAAACTACACCGTGACCGAACAAGAGTTGTTTGTCGTTGTATTCTCTTTTGAGAAGTTTAGATCTTACTTGTTCGGAACCGAAGTCATTGTACACACAGACCATACTTCGTTGAGATATATCATTGCAAAGAAGGATACTAATAAAAGACTTATTCGTTGGGTATTATTGTTATAACAGTTTGACTTTGAAGTGAAAGACTGAAAAGGGACAGAAATCCAAGTTGTAGACCATCTCTCTAGGCTTAAAGAAGAGGTGATGTTAAAGTTGGAAGATGGAGTTGAGATAAATGAAACCTTTCCAGACGAACAAGTATTGATAGCATCACATGACTTAATTTCATGGTTTGCCGATATTGACAACTATTTGATTAGTAATATAATGTCATTCGATTTAAGTGTTCACCAATGCCGCAAGTTCATGTCCAATGTGAAGAAGTTCTTTTGGAAAGAACCATACTTGTTCTATGTTTGTACAGATGGTATTATTCGTCGTTGTGTACCGGAAGTAGAGATGATGAGTATTTTGGAAGCATGCCATTTGTCGCCCGTTAGAGGCCATCATAGTGGTATTCGGACAGCCTACAAGATCCTACAATTCATCAGGATACTCATGATTTCGCCAAGTTTTATGATCATTTTCAAAGGGAAGGAAGAATTTCAAGGAAACATGAGCTCTCACTCACTCCTATTCTAGTCATTGAATTGTTCGATGTATGGGGAATTGACTTTAGGACCTTTTATGAGGTCAAGTGGAATAAAATACTTCCTTGTTGCGGTTGACTACGTGTATAAATGGGTTGAAGCTGTCGCACTTCCTAATAATAAAGAATGGAGTGTCATCGCCTTTGTTAGCGTAACATCTTCTCATGATTTGGTACACCAAGGACAATAATCAGTGATGGAGGTTCCCACTTTTGTAAATGATTGGTCAAAGAATTACTTGAAAATATGGGGTTCGACATAGTTTAGAAACTCCTTATCATCCACAAACTAGTGGACAAGTTAAAATCACAAATCGTGAAATCAAGAAAATACTTGCAAAGACGGTGAGCGCAATTAGAAAGGATTGGTCAAGGAATCTTGATGACGCTCTATGGACTTACCGCACTGCATTCAAAATGCCTATAGGTATGTCACCTTATCAACTTGTCTTTGGGAAATCTTATCATCTGCCCGTAAAGTTGGAACACAAAGCTATATGGGCATTGAAGAAATTGAACATGGATTGAGACGCCGCATGAAAGCAAAGCATGAATCAAATAAACGAGTTTGATGAGTTTTGCCTAAATGCATATAAGAGTACAGCCTTGTACAGAGAAAGAATGAAGAAATACCATGACCAAAAGATAGAAAAGTGAACATTTACACCCGGAGACATGGTCCTTCTTTCAACTCAAGGATGTGTTTATTTCTTGGCAAACTCAAGTCAAAATGGTTGGAACCCCTTAGAGTAAGTCAAGTCTTTCCACATAATACGGCTGAGCTAGAAAAGAAGGATGGTACGAAGTTCAAAGTTAATGGTGAATGAATCAAAGCATATATAGGCATAGAGGATGAAATCAAAATCATGGAAGCGTGGAAGCTTAATGAATTTTGAGTAATTAAGAATATCTATGTCATGCCGTGACGTTAAATCAATCGCTATTTGGGAGGCAACCTAATTTACTTTGTATTAATTCAGTCTATTTTTATCCTTTTCTATTCTCACTTGATAGTTTTTAGATAATATAGACTTTGTTAGGGTCCGTGTCAAATTAGAGTCACAACTAAAAAGCATAAAAATAGGTCAAAGGTTGAGTATGTGCCCATGCTGAATTGAAAATATTGAAAACTAAAAAGGACTTAGAAAGACATACGAGTAGTTTTTATGGGTCGTAGAAACTTCTACGGCTCGTAAACCTAACTCGTCAAATTCCATATGCAAAACATGAAGTAGCTTTAAGTCTATGAGTGTACTCTACGACCTGTAGAACATTCTACAACTCATACCCTATACTCGTAGACTCTAGGTATGTTTTCTTTCCTTTGAGACAATCTATGATGCAAGTCTACAAACCATAATAATTGTTAGTAGTCGTAACTTGCCTCTTTTGCTGACTTAGTAAGTTAAACACTCGACTCGACCCTTTTTTTAATTTTTTTATTATATTGCATTGAGGACAATGCAAGGTTTTTCAAGTAGGGGTGGGGTATTTATGAATGAATGGACGAGTATCTAGGCGAAGTCTGAGTACCCTTGACACTCGACTAAATCCTTGGGATTCTCTTGCCTGTGTTCTTTTTCCCTATTGGATCTTATTAATTTATGTTGAACCATCATGTTTAGGATGTAAATGTGAAATAAAAGTAGGGATCTATGGCATGATGGCTAGATGGTTTTAAACAAAAACAAATAGACCTTCCAAAATTTACTTGAATTATTGTGATTGTTTCTTTAACATATTAACAATGTAGGATCTTTGTGTGATATGATGTAAAATAGTATTATAACACAAGACTTAGACTAAACCATGAACCCAAGATTGATGATTGATAATGAAACTTGTTGCAAAGTGTGTGTGAGGTATTTGTGTGTTTGGATTATTTGTGCCAATCTAGAACTTTCCCCGTTGGTCGTACTGTGATGATTGAACTGTTGAGTAGGAAAGGATCATAGTTCATTTTTGACTTAGTCCACTTAACCTTAAAAGAACCAACCAAACATTGTTTTACCCTTAGAACCAAAAGATATCAACGTCTGAAAGACCGTTTTGATCAAATAAACATGTGTTTCAAATGTCTCGAATCCAAATTTTAATCCCTTATTTTGTCCCTGGTTCCTCTTAGGATAATGTGCACCTCAACTCAGGCCAAAATCCTAAGTTATGGGTGGCTACTAAGAGAGGAAAGCAAAAAGAGAAGGTGTATGAGAAAAGAAAAATAAAAAAAAGAGTATGAGAAAAGAAAAATAAAAAAAAGAGTATGAGAAAAGAAAAAGAAAAAAAGAAAAAGTTTGAAAAAGTGATGTGCGAAAAGGAAGAAAAAGGTGGTTGGCTAAGATGAATAAATGGGTTAGAAAGAGTTAGCAAAGAGAAGTACAAAGCATAAGAAAAAATATTGTAGAACAAAAAAACAAAAGCCACACCTAAGGCAAAAGCACCAAGTGAAGAAAAAGAGTGAAACAATGTATGAGTTCTAAAAGGTAAACTCAAGGTTGATGTAGTATTTGAGGAGGCACGAAAGTCACTAAAATCTAAATATACCATACCTACCCTTGAGCCTACACTACAAGCCGCAAAAGTCCTATAGTGATCCTAGTTCAGCGGTTCAATAGTCTAAGTATTGAAAATAAGGACAAGCCTATAGAATTGTGCATGAAATTCTGAATCTCTTTTGTGAGCATGAGTGTTTTTCCACATCCCTGAGTTTAAAGAAAACATTGCAACTTATGAGCGAAAAAGGGACTTTTTTTCAGCGAGGGTACAAGTGGCATAGTCTAAATAGTCATGAAAATGGTGAATGTTGTTTTTGGCATGTAATTACTCTATTGGTGTTGAAGTGTCTAGCATTAATCCACATAAGTTAGTTCAACTTGAAATAATGGTTGCAATAGTATCATGAATAGAAATTGGAAAGGGTCGGGAGTTAATAGCCTATGATTGCTATACATTATTAATCTTGTTTTGCATTGTCTCATTGTAATAAGTAGTGTCACATGAGGATAAGCAACCATTTTAAGTTTAGGGTGTTGATGTACCGTGGATTTACAATACTTTTAATTCTTTCTAACTTAAGAATGTGCATGTCTTTTAAGCATTTGTTAGCCTATTTGATGGTGGTTGTGCTTATTATGCAGGAAACTAAGTTGGAGATTTAGTTGAGGAATCACAGCACTGAAGGAAGATATTTTTGGGGTTTACGAGCTCATCCTACGACTCTTCATTAGTTATACGGGTCATAGGTATCAATCATTAAAAGATAGGAGGAAGATAAAAGTTGAATTGAAGACCACAAGGTAAGTGAACAACTCGGTCTCTGGTTTACGGATCATAAAAAATAGTCGTCAAAGTAGCAGTAAATGAATAAAGGCAAAGTGAAGAAGAAGAGTAAGTTCTAAGGCTCTTCTAAGTTCCTATGAGTGGTAGAACTCACTCGTAACTTGAAGTTATTGGTGATGAAGAGAGGGCAATATCTACGACCCCATTTGACGAACTATCTTCATTGTTACGAGCCATAGAATGGTCGTGAAGAAGAAGAATCCTCAATGCAAAGTGAAGGATTACGAGCTGGGTCTATGACTCTTCTAAGTTGTTATAATCCGTAGAAGCGAGTCGTAGACCCAACCTGACTTTTATTGTTCTATGGTTTCCAAATCCATATTTATTTAGTAATGTTTGTCTATAAATAGACTTCTTAGGTTCATATTAATTTATGCACATATTTTGGTTTGAGAATATAGCTTAAACTATTTTTGAGCTGTTATTCTTAAATTTGAGTTTTTGTTTTTGATATTTTACGTTCAGATTTTGGTGAAGATTTTTGGTTTTTCATAATTCTCATTGTAAGTTTATGATTTTTTTTAACCTGAATATAATTGATTGTGAACACGTAGTTATGTTGAGCTAATTTTATAAGTAGGATTGTGGGAACCATGAAGAATTAAAGAAGTAGAACTTAATAAAAATAATTCTTGAATAGTGTGCATGCATGCATTATTTTTCCCTTTGTTTTGATTGGTTTTAGAGGTGGGCAATGTTAGAAATCACCTTATCCTTACTTGTCGGATCAAGGAGGTAACGGATGGGAAAATGGATTAAACAACGAAATTTGGGACTAATCACCCTCATCTAATTATCTTGAAGGGATCAAGGGATAGCTAAATATGGAATCATTGGTAAGAGTTAGTAAAACATACACTAGTAGACAGATCAAGTTGACTAGTGAAATTCACTTATTTGCCGGATCAAGGACTTAGATGAAATTAACTTACCGATTCTACATGTAATACACTAGGAAAGAATTACTAATAAAAAATGTCTACTTACTTAAGGATTTGTGGGGAACACATAAAACCCTAGTTTCACTTCTTATTGATTTAAACCACATTAAACCGTACTTTCATTCATTGACATTTGTTATTTGATTTGTTGATTATTTTTATAAAAATTCCCCCTTTGTTTTCTCTTTTTACGAGAACAACTTGATTACTAAAGCAAATAATAAACGATTGATCCAAAGTCTAAACCATATTCCTGCTGGGATCGGCCCTAACTTTTGTTAGGTTCTGTATTTGATTAACGATTGATGTATACTTCTTTAAGAAAGTTTAATTTGAGTGTATCAGTATGTTGAGATCGAATGTCACATTCTGACACATAAATTAGATTGGGTGTCATTCTGACAAACCTTGAACCAAGTTTCATATTCCGATACAACTTGAGTGTTTATAGGTTCCATGAGTGGACCCTTATGTAAAATTACATGATATGGAATTATATGAACTATTATCTTGTTGAATATCAAATTATGTGTGTATACACATGTGCGCTCATATTGTGTCGAGTTTACTTATCTATGATCCGCTTATTGGCTAACCGCGTGATCCTACAAATACACTATTATTTTTGTGTACTAATATAACACTTTTTCTGGCTTTTATTGAGTACAGGGCATATTCAGCCAGCTACAGAGAGACCTCATTTAAAAGAGTGAGACTAGTTCAAGTTCAAGAGTGAGCTGCTTATTTTAAGCTGCCGTGGAATCTTCTTTGTTCTAGTCCTTTTTCCAGGACTAAGACTTCAAAAACTATTTTAGTTTTATGATTACATTTTAGGAAGTGCTTTCCTTTCCTTATACCGATATTTTGTTAGAGTTTTGGTTCGGACGACTTTTAGTTTCTAGGATATTCCGCATTTTAATTTGTTGTTTAGATTGTTTTCTAAGTTAATGGGGACTCATTATTATTTTTGGTTTTATTCCTTCTTCCACAAGTCTTTAACTATTTTATATCGCAACTTTGATAACTAGGGCTGTAAGAATGGTTCTCCCACTAGAGGGTTAGTATGGGTTCCAGTCATAACAGGTTTGGGTCGTGACAAAGTTGATATCAAAGACCCAGGTTCGTTGATCTCATCGTACTAAAATGAGTCTAGTATAGTCTTGCAGAATGATACAGAGATGTCTGTACTTTTCTTTGAGAGGTTACAAAATTTTAGGAAAAGTTTTATTGTCTTCTTTCCTTTGTGTTAAACTTGGTTCCAATTGGTATCTAGCGATCCAAATTGGTATCTAACCTCTTTCACTCCTTTGTCCTCAGATTATTAATACTCATTATAGTGGTGCAAGGCCTGTAGCTCCAGCGGAGCTAGAGGAAGAGCTCGATGTTTGAGGGAGAAGACGAGGTAGGGACAGGAGAGGGAGTGAGGCAGGGGCAGAGGGATAAGTAAACGTTAGAGAGGAAGAAGAGCATGTTAAACAGGAGGAGGGCACCTAGACTAGGGCTACTGGTATTCCCTCTTTGGACGCCATACTAGCTTAGCAGATCATGGCTATCTTAAGTGAGTTTGCTGGCAGTGGAGCCATTCCCACCATGCTCACAGCACCAGCTCCTGTTGCTCATCCTCTTTCTATTACAGCTCAGCAAGCAGATGAGGTGGTAGGAACTAATGCCTTCTTTAGACCACTCATGGGTCCAGTAATGACTTATACTGAGCATGACGTACTCACCAAGTTACTAAAACTCAAACCTCTAGTCTTCCATGGTACTGAAAATGAAGATGTTTTTGAGTTTATTCTTGACTGCTATGAGAGGTTGCACAAGCTAGGTATAGTGCATCAACATGGAGTAGAGTTGTGACATTTCAATTATAGGGTGAGTCCAAGCAGTGGTGGAGGGCCTATGTAGAATGTCATTCGTCAATGTTTCCCCCGCTCACTTGGGTTCAGTTTCATGCCCTATTCCTAGAAAAGTATGTGCCCCGTACTTTGAGGGATAAGAAAAAAGGATGAGTTTATGACACTGGAGCAGGGAAGATTATCAGTGGCTGCTTATAAGGCCAAGTTTCATGCTTTTTTCAGGTATGCTACTCAACTAGCCACTACAGAAGAGGAGAGGATCAGGTTGTTTGTGAAGGGGTTGAACCTCGAGTTACAGGTAGTGTTCTTCTATATGACTTTGTCAGGTAGGAGTATCAATAAAGTAATGGACTTTGTGAATAATATGGAAGGAGTGAGAAAAGATGGGGAGGCCAAAGCTTTGTCTAAGAAGCCCAAGAGCGCAGGTAATTTTTAGGGATTATATTCTAGAGGGTTAGGCAGGTCGGTAATTGCAGCCCAGCTGATTGAGTCAGAACTGTCCACTTTTACTGGTAGTTTTTCAAGTACTCCACAGCAGCATCCAGCCCATAAGGATCAGTAAGCATTATTCACGGCTAGTAGGCTATCTTTTGATCATGGCTATTTTAATTGTGAAGAGCCGACACATATACGGAGGGAGTTTCCTCACCCCCGTGGGACAGTTTTAGCACCCTAGAAAGCCCAAGATGTAGTACCAGCAACTGAGGAAGCAATGGTATAGGACGTCCATAGGGTAGATGAGGAGGAAATCTGAGAGGCCATAGGGATCGAGGTAATGGTAGTGTCGTTCAAGGAGCGGCCCAGCCAGGCAAGTAAGTAGCCCGCCAGGATGACCGAGCTCAGTTTTATATATTTCCAGGCAAGACCGAGGCATAGGCATCTCATGCAGTGATCACAGGTACTATTCTTATCTATGACCAGATGGCTAATGTTTGTTTGATCCAGGTTCTGCTTATTCTTACGTGTCTGTGAAACAAGCCTTGGGTTTTGATTCTCTATGTGATTTATTAGATGCTCTTTCTCATGTTTTTACCCTTGTTGGAGAATCATTCATAGTCACCCATGTGTATCGTGCTTGTTCTGTAGTGTTTATGGGATACTAGACTTGGGTTGACTTAGTGATTTTAGAGATGAAAGATTTTGATGTGATCTTAGGCATGACTTTGTTGTCCCTCTACTTTGTTTTACTTAATTGCAATGTAAAAATATGACTTTAGAGATCCCGAGGGAGGGAAAGGTTAGAGTGGAAAGAGGTGTACAAGCCTAAGCCAGCTAGGGTCATATTTTTTCTCCAGGCTAGAAAATGGTGGGGCAGGGTTGTTTGGCCTATTTTGCCCATATTCAAAATGTGGGTATAGAGTCTACTTCTATTAAGTCTATTGTAGTTGTGTGTGAATTTTCAGAAGTATTTCCTTCAGACTTGCCTAGTATACCTCCTGACCGAGATATAAATTTCTACATTGACTTAGAGATGGGAACTCGTCCAATTTTTATTCCTCCCTACCATATGGCTTCGATAGAGTTGAGTGAGCTTAACTCTCTGATCCATCTAGGAGCTTCTTGATAAGGAGTTCATTCATCCTAGTGCTTCCCCTTGGGGTGCTCTGGTGTTGTTTGTTAAGAAAAAGGATGGTAGTATGAAAATGTACATCGACTACCAATAACTGAATAAGGTTACCATCTGAAATAAATACCCTTTGCCTCGTATTAATAATTTTTTTGATCAGTTGCAAGGTGCTTCCATCTTTTCAAAGATTGATCTCAGGTCTGGGTACCATCAGTTGAATAATAGACCTGAGAATATGCCCAAAACATCTTTTAGAACTAGGTACAAACACTATGAATTTTTGGTGATGTCTTTTGGGTTGACCAATGCACCTGCAGCCTTCGTGAGTTTGATGAATTGGGTGTTCAAGCCGTTTCTGGATTTATTTGTGATAATATTTATAGATGATATATTGGTATATTCAAAGAGTGAACAGGAAACATGCAGACCACTCCAAATTGTCTTAGGTATTTTGGGAAGAAAAGAGTTATATGCAAAATTATCTAAGTATGAATTCTGGCTGCCTTAAGTTGCCATTTTAGGCCCTGTTGTTTCGAAGGAAGGGGTAATGGTAGACCCGCAAAAGATTGAAGCAGTTAAGAGCTGGGCTTGAACTAGTTCTGTGACTGAGGTTAGAAGATTTATGGGACTGGCCAATTATTATCATCGGTTCGTGAAAAACTTTGTTTCTATTTCTACTCACTTGACCAGGTTGACTAAAAAGGAGGTGCCATTCGAGTGGACTCATAAGTGTGAAGAGAGCTTCCAAAAGCTCAAGACTCTTCTGACTGCAACCCTAATTTTGACCATTTCGATCGAAGGTAAATACTTTATTATTTATTGTGAAGCTTTATATTCCATTTTGGTTGCTATGTTGATGCAGGATAAAAATGTTTTAGCATATGTTTCCCAACAGTTCAAGGAGCATAAGAGGAACCCAACTCATGACTTAGATTTTGCAGCAGTAGTATTTCCCCTAAAAGTCTAGAGGCATTATCTATATGACGACAAGTGTGAGGCGTTTACTGATCACCGTAGCTTACAACATGTGTTCACCCAGAAGGACTTGAATTTGAGGCAACACAGGTGGATGGATTTCCTTAAAGATTATGATGTTACTATCCAGTACCATCCAAGTAAGGCTAATGTGGTGGTAGACACGTTGAGCCAAAAGTCGGTTAGCATGGGTAGTCAAGCCTATTTAGGAGCCCTTAAGCGGCCTATGGCTAGATAAATTCAGGCTTTAGAGGCCAGGTTTGTGAGACTAGGCATGTCAGAGAAAGATAGGATAATGGTCAGAGTTGATCTAAGGCCCACTTTTATAGAAGAGATCAAGATCAAGCAGTTTGAGGATGTTAACTTAAATAAAATTAGACGGAAAGTGTTAATGGGCAATGCTCAAGACTCAACACTTGATACAGTTGGGGTACTCCAATTTAGGGGAAGGATTTATGTTCCCCAGGTAGATGAACTAATTCAGAAAAGCTTGTTCGAATCTCAAGGTTCATGATACTCTATTCACCCTGGGGTGACTAAGATGTATCAAGACTTGAAATAATTATATTGGTGACCGGGTATGAAGAAGGACATAGTTGAATATATATCCAAGTGTCAGAACTAACAACAGGTGAAGTATGAGCACTAAAGACCTGCAGGTTTGCTTCAAAGATTGCCTATTCCTGAATAGAAGTGGCAAAGAATAGCCATTAACTTCATGGTGGAACTTCCCAAGAATTTGGGAAAGTATGACTCCATTTGGGTAGTGGTTGACAGGTTAACAAAGTTAGTGCACTTTATCCCGTTTAGAGTGGACTATAATGCAAAACAACTGGTTTGGATTTATGTGAAAGAGATAGTAAGGTTGTACAGGTGCCACTTTATATCATTTTAGACCATGGTACGTAGTTCACTTTTAAATTTTGGGGAACGCTGCATGAAGAGTTGGGGACTCAACTCACTTTCAGCACCGGTTTCCATCAACAAATAAATGGGCAATCAGAAAGGACTGTACACTATTGGAGGACATGTTAAGGGCATATATGATCGACTTTTGGGGGGCATTGGGACAAATTTTTGCCCTTATGTGAGTTCTCCTACAATAATAGCTACCACTCCAGCGTCGATATGGTACCATTTGAAACCCTTTATAGAAGGGGATGCAGGTCTCCTATAGGGTGGTTTGAAGCTGAGAAGTAGAGTCATTTGGGGTAGACTTGGTGAGGGACGCTCAAGATAAGGTAAGGAGCATACAAGCTAAGCTAATAGAGGGTCAAAGTCATCAAAAAGAGTACGCTGAACGTAAGGTAAGGCATATGACATTCGGGGTTGGTAAGAAAGTACTTCTAAAAGTGTCACCCATTAAAGGGGTGATGAGATTTGGCAAGAAGGGCAAACTCAGTCCTCGCTATATTAGCCCTTTTGAGTTGTACAGATTGGCCTTACCACCTAGCTTACCGGGGGTACACCCGGTGTTCCATGTATCAATGCTGAAGAAGTATTATGGGGAGGGGACTACATCATTAAATGGGACTCAGTGTTATTATACAAGGATTTTTAGTACTAGGAAGAGTCAGTTGCAATCCTTGATCATGATTTCCGGAAGTTGAGGACTAAATAGATCAATATGGTCAATGTGCAATGGAAACATCGCTCGGTGAAAGAAGCTACTTGGGAGACTGAAAAGGATATGCGAGATAAGTATCCTCAACTTTTCGACAAAATAAGTACTACTCCATCTCTACTTTAGCCCTATTTTCCATAGTTAGTCACTGGAGGACGAGTGATGGGTAAATTGATATCTATTGTAATGACCTATCCCCATAGTTAGGAATAGGCCAATAGGAAAGGATTTTTTGCTAGAAAACTTCGGGTAGTAACTTCGGAAATATTTAGCTTTCTAAAATTGGATAAATTCTTAGTCAGGTGATGTCTAGGGTGATCATGGAAATGATGGGTGATTGAATCTCTAATTTATTTGGATAAGCTAATATCTAAGACGATAGAAGCATTTACGGCTTTGTAGAATCGCATTTGGGCGACTAAAATTCCAGAATTGGATTTGGCGTGAAGGGTATATGTTAATATGTCCTTGGGAAGGGATGTTTTGTGAAATGGGGGATTGGATCTCAAACTCCAAGCTCACTATTTCTATATATCCCGCCAAAGTGGGACAGTCGCCACTTAAGTCAGGTAAAACCCCAGAAACAGTCTTTTTCTACAAGAACAGTTTCTAGAACGACAGGAGGCGACCTAGGGTTTTTTTATTGATTTCCCACGGATTTCCACGATTAAGGTTAGAATCTTACTCCTTAAATTCATCATTTGATTCCTTGAACCTAGAAACTATGGTTGATAATCATTGGGAGAGGGTTTGAATTGAAAATAATGGTGGAAAATAGCCTAGAATGGGGTTAGGATCATGGGTTTTGCCTTGTATAAGAATTTAGTTATAATTCTTGTAAATTAGGCTATTTTATTGATCATTTTGTATATGTGACTTGTTTTAGACCAAGAACTAGTGGAAAGAACCCGAAAAGGGAAAACTCTTGCAGCTTAAGGTTGTTAAAGTTCGAATTCGAGGTAGGTAATGGTTTTGTCTACCGTATGTGTTTCATATACTTGTTAAATTGCTTCATGATATGCATATGTGTATATGAGTAGGGAAACATGCTAGATTATATGTAAAATGATCAGTTGTTGGCCTGTTTTGTGACAAACGTCTTCTAGGTAATATAATGGTGATTAATGAATGAAATTGTGTTTGTTGGTATGTTGGGATTGGGTATGACATTCTGACATAAAAATTGGATCGGGGGTCATATTTCGACATACATTTGGATCGGATGTCACATTCCGACATAAACCTTGGACCGAACGTCATATTCCGACACAATATGAGTGTTTATAGGTCCCATGAGAGGAACTTTATGTGAAATTGCATGATATGGACTTGGATGAACTGTGATATTTTTGAGTATTATATATGTGTGCTTATTGTGTCGAGTTTACTTGTCTATGATCTGCTTACTGGCTAACCGTGTGATCCTTTCAATACACTGTTATTTTTGTGTACTTATACTACACTTGCCCTGCCTTTTATTGAATACCCGGCATATTCAGTCAGCTGTAAAGAGACCTCATTTAGAAGAGTGAGACTTGTTCGAGTTCAAGGATGAGCTATTTATTTCAAGCTATCGTGGACTCTCCTTTGTTCTAGTTCTTTTTCCAGGACTAAGACTTCAAACACTATTTTAGTTTTATGATTACATTTTGGGAGTTCTTCCCTTTCCTTATGGTGATATTTTGTTAGAGTTTTGGTATTGATGACTTTCAGTTCATAGGATGTTTCACATTTCAGTTTGTTGTTTAGATTGTTTTGCTGAGTTTATGGGGACTTGGTATTATTTCTGATTTTATTCTTACTTTCTCAAGTCTTTAACTATTTTATCTCTTAACTTTGATAACTTGGGCTATAAGAATGGTTCTCCCACTGGAGGGTTAGTGTGGGTTTCAATCACGGTGGGTCAAAGTCGTGACACTATAATAATAATATACTTAGATTATATAGTATATACTTATAATATATGTCAAATATACTCATAATATACTATCTGTTATGGCTATATTTTTTTAAGTATTAAAATCTTAGAGTGTCTACAAATTTAATTTATAATATATAATTATGTAAAGTAAATAAAATTAATTATATAAAATTTATGGGAAAAAATTATAAGAAATTCAAAGAATCAATGAGTCTTTGACTTTATTAATATATTGATGAAATTCAAAACATACAAAGTTACAAAAAGAAACTTACAATTTATTGTATATAATAAATTGTAGTGTTTACATATTTTGAATCATTTTCTCCAATTCATCTTTTATTAACATTAATAGGAATTAGCTCATAATTTTCAAAATCAACTAATCCGTAATTTAGACTAGCTTGTGTCGAAGGATCTCCAATTGACATTATTTCTTCAAGTTGTTCTTCTTCTTTCGATTCTTGTAGTTTTTCTTTATTTCTTCACTCTGATCTAATTCAATTTCTGAGGCAAACTAAAATATTTATGGCATTGCTTTCCAATGAGTGTTGATTATCTCTGATCTACTGTCTTTCTTGACTAAATGCGTTCTCCGATGCAACAATTGACATTGAAATATTTAGCACTGAATATTGTTTTTAATTATTCTTCCATCATTTCAGTGTGGTGATACTATTTTCATCATAGGTTTCTGAGACCTGTCTCAAATAATAATTAAGCTTGTCTCGACTTACGCTCCGTTGTGATGTAGACTGTATTCTATTTCAAACAAATAAATTAGTAACATAATGGGTAGATATACCTTGTGCGTGTCTTTTAGAAAATGATGGCTCGTCAGAAGTACGAGATAAAGGAACATATGAGTAGGGATAACATTATCAAGTAAATCGATATAATGATCATATAATGCTTGTAAATAATCATTTGTTTCACTCATTGTCTTAAAAATACTAGGCTCTTCATCTTTTTTAATTTCTAATGAACTATATATAATGCGAACAAATTTAGACATAGTAATAAATTTATATACGGATTTAATATAGCAGCAATTAAATAAATAGGAGGAATAAGAAAAAGAATATTTTTAAATTTTTTCTATTATTTCAGTGACAACTTCTTTGTAATCACCTTTCTATTTATATTTCATAAGCAATACAGAAATTTCATCCAAATAAAATAAAATATTACAAATAGTACGATAATAAGGATCAAAAAATTCAATAGTAGCCAAATAATTTTTTAAAAAAAACATATCATTAATTTTGACCTTTTTATTATGCTTTTATTGAGCCGAGGGTCTCTCGAAAACAGCCGTCCTACCTTGATAGGAGTAAGGTCTGCATACACTCTACCCTCCCCATACCCCACAATGTGGGATTTTACTGGGTTGTTATTGTTGTTGTTGTTGTTGTATAACATCATTAATTTTAGTCCTATCAGATTCTTGCAGCATAACTTCAGAAAATTTATATGCATATTGATTAAAAGTTGTAGTTATAGGGGTGCAAGTCTTTAAAAAATCATAAGTAGAATTTCACCTAGTCTCAATTTCTTCGGTCATTAATCTTGGTCTATCATTATTTTCCTTGCATGTTCTTTTATATTCTTTAAGTCTAGCTTTTCTATTATTTCCTTGAATAAAATCAATTGCATGCCTAACGTTTTCACCTATTGGCTCAAAAAAATAAATACCATCTGTTATAATTAAATTATATATATGACAAGCACATGTAATATGGAAAATATCCTCTAAAAAAGGGGGGGAAGCTCAGCTTTTAAAGAATTAATAACAGTGGTGTTGTTAGATGCATTATCAAAAGAAATACATAAAACTTTGTGTTGAAGACCATAATATTTTGCAACCATTGATATAGAATCAGAAATAAATGTGCAGTATGTTTTCGGTCTTCATCATATTGAAATGCTAAAATACGCTTTTGCATAACAAAATTACTATCTATCAAATGACAAGTAATAGTTATATATATATATATATATATATATATATATATTTTAAGTAATAGTTATATAATTATTTTATTTTAGCACGATCAATATCAGAAGTAAGTGAAACTCTACATGGAAGATTTGTTAATAACCAACATAAATAATATGCTTATTGTCCATGAAGTCTAACAATATCTGATCTACAAGTACTTTTAGAATGAGATTATAAATCGATTGTATAAAATAAATAAAAGCATCAGAAGAAACAAATGAAAAAAGTAGACTACAAAAAGATATCATTTTCACTAACTTTTCACGGTTCCTCATTTTATTATACGTTCCCATTAATTTTTCGGTCTATGGGTTTAATCTACCTTGAACTGACCTAGTAGCACCCCCTATTCGTTCTTTTCAACCAGTATGCTGATTATCTAGATGTCTAATCAATTGACTCATCCCACCTTTATTACCCCCGGTCTTATGCTCGAAATATGTTTGACAATCTTTACATTAAACTTTAGTTGTTGCGGCTGTGCGTTCAAAATAATGCCATACTAAATTAGTTTTTTTCTTTCTTTTATAGGTCGTGGAGGAAGATTAACAGTTCTAGATTGAGCATTACCTATATCAACATTAGGACTAGTTGGTATAACATCATCATCATCATTATTATCCTGTTCTATTTCTACTTCAATTTCATTTTGTTCTTCTATACAGTAAGTTTCTTGATATTCATGTTCATTCATATCATATGCACCTACACCTATTTCTCCAAATTCACTAGGGGGTGCTTCAAGCATAAGAGAATAACTTCTACTTGTATTACCTTTATCGGAAGAACTTTTTTCTTACTACCACCACTACCTCCTGGACACAAACTTTTAACACTTTGACCTACTTTTTTTTAATCTATCCATTATATAAATTAAAATAATTATACACACAAAAATTAAATATTTAAATATACTAGAATTAATTTACTAAATAAAAGCAAAAGAATGAACGATTATACCAAATTGTCGGAATCAAATAAAAAATCATAAAATTGATGAAATATTGAACACTTGAAAGTTGAAAACTTCCACTTGATGTTGTTAATTGCAAAAAATAATAAAAGATTAATATCACTTTAAGAGAGAATTGAGAAATTGAAAGAGAATTAGATGATTGTTGGTGGGAAAAAATAAATAAATGTTGTAGGTATTTATAGAAAAAAATTGATTAATATTTTTTTTCAAAAACACAATTTTAGCCACTTTTCAGAAAGTGACCGTTTCTGGAAAGTGGCCCACAGATACAACAATTAAATAAAAAATATTTTTTTTCCTTTATCGGACCGGTGGACCGGTTACTGATCCCTTACCGGGCCGGTCTAACCGGGCTTGAGGCAAAAATTAACCGCACCGGCTCAGTCCATTAAAAACGTATGGCCGGCTACCGTTCCAGACTTACCGATGTCGGTCCCTTAGCGGGCTGGTGTTAATGGGCCGGCAACCGGACGGACCGGCCAAATTGACAGGTTTAGTCTTTCCTAGTTCAATTTTCTTTTTTTTCTTTCTATTTAGTTATAAGAAACAACATGAGTGACCGGTATGGTTCTAAGTCCAGAAGTTGTATTTCTTTACAATTTCTCTCTATTTTAAAAACCAAACATACATGTGTAATATGTCGTGTGATATTACATTAATTATAATCAGACGGAGGAGTAAATTTCCTTTAACAATCATCCATGTTTAGAAATTTGCCTAGGAATATCACTTTTGTTTACTAGATCACCCAATTATTTTCATATTTTCCTCAAAATATAATTAACACAATAAAAATATATTTCTCTTTCTTAATGGAATGATATGTCACATTATTCTCTTTTTTTAACAATAATTTTTTAACTCTTTCAAACCATCGATATTTTATACACAATAAATTTTTTTACTTTTCCATTTTGTAAAAAAAAGGAATTTTTATTGTTACTAACAATGGCATGTCACATTTTTAACTCTGTTTATTTTGAATAAGTTTACTTTTATTTGTTTATTACTATATTAAAATTAAAGTTGCATTTGTATTTATTTATTTTATCATATTAATAGAAAGATTAAAACGAATTCTATTCTTATTTTTAGTATTAACTATTCATTCTAAATTATTATCCATTTTTAATTGCTTACTTTGGCATATCAAGCGAAAGATAATTTATTTTTCTATTATTACTCTTAACATTAAATATTTATACTAAATCATTTCTCAATTCATTCTTTAAGTTTTTAAAGAATGTGCAGAGTGCACATTAACAACAAGCAAAAGTGAACGAAAAAAGAAGAAGAAAAAATTGACATTTGATAACAGGTTTTCCGTACTCATCAAAAATCAAGAGTATTGTATGTTACAGAACTTTTTTCCCTAGCAACTATTTCCTCCATCTACTTTTATTTATTCATTATATTATAAATAATTATTCATTTTCACTTGTTTACTTTAGCAAATCAAGAGATAATTTATCACTTAATTCTTAATTCACTCTTATTATTAATTATATAGTCATTTGTCAATATTTTTTTCAAAATATTAAATTTATTATATTCAGAGAGAGATATAGTAAGATTATCATTCTATTTATTATTTCCTAAGAGATGTGTTATATTATACTAAACAAGTAAAGATGTAAAGATGGATAGGAGTAGAAACTAAATTTCCCCTACAGAGAAATTCTAGAACTAAAGTAAATATAATAAGCGCAATTAAAAAATCAAAAAAAAAATAAAAAAAAATATTGTTATAAAAAGGAGTAATATGACATGGCATTCCATTAAGTGTGCACTTTGCACATTTTTTAAGAACTTAAAGAATGAATGATTTGAGAAAATGATTTAGGATAAATAGTTGATGTTAAACGTAATAATAGAAAAACTAAATTGTCTTTCTTTTGATATGCTTAAGTGAACAACTAAAAAGGGAAATAATTTAGAATGAATAGTTAATACTAAAAATAAAATCTCTTTTTATTTTTCTCTTGATATGACAAAATAGATAAATACAAATGTAATTTTATTTTTAATATAATAAAAAAATAATAAAAAATTTATTTAAAGTAAATGGAGTTAAAAATTTAAAATGTGACATGACATTTTTAACAACAATAAAATTTCCTTCTTTTTTTAACAATATGGAAAAGTAATAATTTTTATTGGGTATAAAATATGGACGGTTTAAAAGAATTAACAAATTTATTGTTTTAAAAAAAATGTGACATGTCATTTTATTAGGAGACAGAAAGATTTTTTTATTGTATCTAGTATAGTTTTTGAAAAACAAGAATAGTTGAGTGATATTATAGTCCTAAAAGAAACAAAAGTGATATTCTAACAATTTTCCATACATGATTGAGTATTCAAAAAATTTACTCAAATCAAAGATACAATAAATGTAATGACGATACAACATTTATCTTATGGCTTACATACGAAAACAATGACCACCTATATCTTATAGTTTTCATAGAGCTTATACTTACTTTTTTCCTATGATGAGTCGTAATAATAAATAAAAGTAGAAAGAATTGTATTAGACTTCATTTGTTGTTTTTTACTTAGGGCTTGTTTGGAAAGCCACTTTGGTAATTGAATTTAGTATAATTACATTGTCTGCAATGTTTTATTGGTCGTGTAATTACATGGTCAACAGGTAATTTGGTATAATTGGTAGAGAGTAATTACATTCTCCAATTCTCGGGAGCGGGGGTGTGTGAATTGGTGTAATTATACGATGTAATTACAAGCAGATTACTTTTAAAAAAATCTTTTATTTCTATTTTTATTTTTTTATTTTAAAAATATTTTCTTAAAATATGTTTTTTTATATTTTATTTCATTCACATTTTCAACCTTTACTTCATGTGATTCCATGCAATTTTTCATATTATCATTTTTTTTAATTCTATATTTTTTTTTTTTATTAGCATAATTTTGTTAGTGTTCTAATTTTTAACTTAAAGTAGAAGTCATTGTTGAATAACGTTATAGACTTAGGAACTTTCCCATGATATAATTTGTTTTGTCTCCCACTTGATGCTCTAAGCTCACGTTAGTTAACGTGCGCCGGTTATGGTAAGGGGACGAGGTAGAGAGAAAGGAAGGGGATGAGGTAGGAAAATATCATTACTGACACTAGGGAGCTCAGTGGGAGTTCGAGTGGTTGGAGAAAAGATAGAAGGTCAAGCTCATGCAAACACCCCATTAGTGAATGAAGAAGGAATGAATGAAAGAGGCTCTGCTTCGAGATTTGAGGTAGCAAGGATGTTGAGCCTGAGTGTGACTCCCTTAATTAGTACAGATCTACAAGGATCCCAAGGAATAACAACTAGGCATGCTGATAAGGAGACTGAAATCAATGGAACAGTAACGCGGGTAGCTGAATTCAAATGAAGGAAATGGTGGAGAAAGAGGGCAAAACAAAGGAAAGGAGAAAGTTGAGGAAGAAGATCAGAAAAAGGAGCCATGGACAAACATGTTTAAGAACAATTGAGATGCAAGTAACAGCATGAATTTATCCTATGTTCCTCTGCAGGTTGTTGATGGCCAAACCATGGTAAAATTGAAAGAGGCAGATGTTCATTCGGAAGAGGAGAAATGGAAATTTGCACTCATAGTTTATGTGCTTGGAGAAAGCTCGTGGTACAATACTATGAATAGGTATATTCAGCTAAACTGGTATACAGTGGCTATACCTGGTGTGTATCTTCACGAAGAAGGATATTACATTGTTAAATTCCAGTCTATTAATGATATGAAAGAAATATTATACACTGGACCTTATACTATTAATCATAGACCTATCATACCAAAGCAATGGTGCTCTAATTTTGATTTTGGTAGTGAATTCTCAACTGAGATTTCATTATGGGTAACTTTTTCTAAACTACCTCTTAATTGATGGGATGTGGATTCCTTAAGTAGAATAAAAAGTGCAAATGGAGTGCCATTATTTGCTGATGAATGTACAACTAAGCAAACAAGAATATCTTATGCTCGAATATTTATATAAGTGAATGTTACTAAGCCAATTCCCTCACAAATCACTGTAATGGATCCAAATGGGAAGACTTTTCTCAAGCAGTGCAGTTGGAATGGAGACCGCAGTATTGCGATAAATGTCAGAAGATAGGCCATCAATGCCATAATAATATCTTGTCTAAGCATGATCATATTAAAAGGAAAAGAATAGGGAAGACAGTTACACAGACTTGGCAGTATAAAGGGATGATAAAGCCACAAAGGCAGCATGTTGAAGTTAATGATGAGCAACAATAGGGAATTATTAGTTCTAGTCAATGTAGTGAAGCTGAGAGTGGCGAGCAACAAATGAAAGGAACAGTCTCTCCTAGGAATATTGCAAATGCAGCACAACAAAGGAATACTGAGAGGCAGGGGTGTTCGAACGAGATCGAAAAACCAATCCGAACCGATAAATCAAGTCAAACCGATTTAATAAACCAAAAACCGGCTCGATTTGGTATGGTTTGGTTTTAGAGTTTTAAAAATCGATAACATTTGATTTGGTTTGGTATTACCCATAAAGAAAACTGAAATAAACCGAACTGAACCAATAAATATGTACATATTTAAAATATTATATATATATTTATATATGTTTATTAAACTTTATCTATTTTTTAACTTCTTCATAATTTAGGACCATTCCAAGAAAAAAGTCTAGCCCATGTTCCCCAAGCCCATTTACGTTTAAAGTAAAATAATCCCTTATTGAATAGTTAGCATAAATAATTTTTTCCCTCGTTAGATTTTCAGTTCCCTCTTATTTCCTCCCAAATCCCGTAGACCTCTTTTCTGCTCTCAGTCTCTCACGATAATAATTGAGTGCAAGAAGCTTTAATCCCTGTAAGTCTGTAACGTTTTCTTCCTTTTACTTTTTTAGTTACTTTTTATATGTTCCCTACTCTATGTTTGTGTAATTATTTTTGTGTCTTTGAAGTTTTACTTGAATGAATTGCTTCTCTAGTCTTTCATCTTGTATGTATTTTTTATTTTATTTCTCTGTTATTTTAGATTTTCTCCACTGATTTAGGTTTTTCCTGTTGATTTAGTTTTTATCTAATGATTTTGGATTTCTCTATTTATTTAGATTTTTGGATACTTTTTTCAGATGGAAACTACAACTACTCAAAAAGAGGTGGAGCCAGTGGAGATAACCAACAAAGTATCTCCAACTACTTTGTTGGAATCTGAGCTTGACGGTGATAAAATTCGTGATATTACTCCCAATCATGCTAAAAAGCGGAAATAAACAACTCTTTGCGACCTTGATCGTAGCCTTGTGAGTAGTGACAGGAGAACATCCCGTGTTTGGAAACACTATACTGAATATCTTGATAAATAGGGTAAGAAAAGGGCAAAATGTAACTACTGTACTAGTAACTTTGCTTCTGAAAATATGAATAGGACCTCAATGCTATGGAGACATTTAAATGAGGTTTGTCCTAATTTTTCTCTTAGAACTATTGATAGAAATCAATCAAGAATCAAGGTAGTTAAAAAAAGGGAACAAGCATATAGTACATGTACTATAGAAAAGGCTGTGATTAACGTCAATAA
The DNA here is from genome assembly GCF_947179165.1 of Solanum dulcamara. Taxonomy (NCBI): domain Eukaryota; kingdom Viridiplantae; phylum Streptophyta; class Magnoliopsida; order Solanales; family Solanaceae; genus Solanum; species Solanum dulcamara. Next base: position 31,878,826 of record NC_077247.1, on the reverse strand, counting down.
GATTAGGAGAACCATTGCTGAGTTTGTCATTATTGACGAATAACCTTTTAAAGTTGTTGAAAGGAAAGGTTTTAGGAGATTAATGGCAGTTTCTTTGCCTAATTTTCAATTACCTTCTCGCTTGACTGTTGCTAAACAATGTTTGAAAGTATATCAAGAAGAGAAAGAAAAGCTTAAAATGCTTATTCATAATCAACGTGTATGTGTTACTAGTGATACATGGACATCACTTCAAAATCTAACTTATATGGTTATCATTTCCCATTAGATCGATGATGAGTGGAATCTGAAAAAGAAAATTTTCAACTTTTTCCAAACATCAGATCATAAGGGTGAAACAATTGCTAAGGGGATTGAGGCGTGCTTATTTGATTAGAAAATTGATAATATATTCATGGTGACCTTAGATGATGCAACTACTAATGATTCTGTAATTAAACACTTAAAGAGAAGAATTAAGGATTGGAAAGGAGGCATCTTAGGAAATGAGTTCTTACAGGTTAGATATAATGATCATATTCTAAATTTGATCGTGAAAGAAGGACTCGGTGAACAAAATGAGTCTATTTCTCGAATAAGAAATGCTATCAAATATGTTAAGTCCTCAACTAAGAGGTTTGATTCCTTTAAGTCATTCGTCGAGAAGGTTAAGATTGACACTCATGGTCTTTTGACTTTAGATATTGAGACTAGGTGGAACTCTACATATATCTGTAAAATTTGAAAGGGCATTTTCAAGAATGTATGATGATGAACACAAGTACCTCAAGTATTGTTTAGAAACAAATAATGTTGGAGGGAATCCATCGATAGATGATTGGAAGAATGTTAAAGTTTTCATTAAGTTCCTTGAGATTTTCTACCAGGTAACTTTGAAATTCTCAGGAACTTCATATGTTACTTCCAATTCTTTCTTCCATGTGATCTTTAATCTTCAAAAGATAATTTGTAAATATATTCGTAGTGAAGATCCTATTTTGAGTGGCATGGCTAAAAAGATATAGCTTAAATTTAATAAATACTGGGGTACTTTTGAAAGTATGAACAAGTTATTATTCATTGCTGTTGTTAGGGCTGTACAGGGCAAACCGATAAATTGCAACAAACCGACAAATCGAACCAAACCGGAAAAAAAACCCGACTAGTGGTTTGGTTTGACTTGGTTTGGTGTTTGGAAAAAAAACCCGACCATTATAGGGTTGGTTTGGTTTTAACTAAAAAAAGTCAAACCGACCCGATTATAGATATACTACTTTTAAATTATGTTATACATAAAAATATTTATTATAATGTAATTTATAAATATTTTTTTAAAATATTTTCATAATTTTTGTTTTCTTTCTTACATTTAGATTTGGACTTGAAAAGCACATTTAAATAATATACAAAAAAAACTCATCTTATAAACCTATATTATAAAGTTAAAACTTCAAACAATGTTCTGCCTCCATCTTATATGTTGATATTTGGTACTAGAACTCTTTTTAAGAAGCACTGCTCTGTTCTTTTTATTAGATACTATGAAAAACTCGAGAAATCCAAAAAAACTCAAAAAACCCGAGAAAAATTAATATCGAAAAACTCGATATTTATTGGTTTGGTTTGGTTTATAAATTTAATAACCCGACACAAATGGTTTGGTTTGGTTTGTAAAAAATCCTAACTAACCCGATCTATTTACACCCCTAGCTATTGTTTTGGATCCTCGATACAAGTTGAAATGTGTGGAATATCTATTTAAAAACTCTTATGGTTGTTTGGTGGGAGCCGAAAAATCAAAAAATGTGATGGATACTTTGAGCCACTTGTATGATTACTACATGAGTTCTTTTTGTGGTATTCATACCGATAAAATTGATGGTCAAACAAGCTTGAATGATGAAATTGATACCATGCATAGTGACGAGGTGTGGCAATCACAATGGGAGAAATATTTGGCAAATGAAGACAATACTGAAAATAAATCAAAACTTGAGAAGTACTTGGTAGATGATTTGGAAAAGACCAAAGAGTTAGATATTTTGGCTTGGTGGAATGTTTCTTTGGCTAGATATCCAATTATTTCTAGGATGGCAAGAGATCTTCTTTCTATTCCTATTTCTATTGTTGCTTCTGAATAAGCTTTTAGCACCGGTGGTCAGATTCTTGACTCTTATCGAAGTTCTTTATCTCCAAAGATAGTAGAAGCTCTTATTTGTACTCAACAATGGTTAAGATCAACTTTCAAAGAATGCAAGCTTGAAGATCTTTTAGAAGAAATTCAGAAACTTGAGATAGTTGAAAAAGGTAAATTCACACATTTAACTCTTTATAAATATGTCTTTATGTTTTAAAAAGTTTTAACACCTACTTTATCAAACTTTCTTCTTTCTTTTTTCAGAATATGCTGGTACAACCTTGAGAATTGATTAGTTTGGATGTTGCAATTGAAATTCGTAGTGCAACTGTTTTGCTCTTTGGTAGTTAATTTTCAGGTTTTTGATGCTGCTTCACCTGAAGTACTTTTGGATTATGCTATTGACTTATTTTTTGTATTTAATCACACTTTTATGCAAGCAATTAAGTGATCTTTCTCTGGTGACATTTGGGTATATGATTCTTTTGTGTTGAATGTTGATCATTCGGAGGACTGTTTAAAGACCTTGTTATTTTTCTCAACTTGATTAATAAAAAAGTAATGTATATAATTAACCTTTTATGGGCTAGCCTTCTTAATTTTGTTGTTGTGGAGGTTGTACTACTATGCAATAGTTGCTATCTTCCTCGTGGTGAAAATTTTATAATTTCTGTCGAGGCTATTTTTGCATATGTTGTTGTGCTGATCCGTGCTTTCAGTTTTCTTTCAAATAGTTTCATCTAGGAGAAAGGTAAAGTAGAAAGCTTTTTATTGGCCACGGCTGGAATGCTTCAATTACTTCATGCAATAGTGAAAAAAATGATGCTTCTTGAAGGACTTTTTTTTGTTCTGGTGGTTCTTTTTTTAGATTCGGTATCGATCTTGGACAGTCAAAATAGTCTGTCAATTCTTTATTTTTGAAGTCATTTTCTTTGTGGACCGTAGGAGTTGAACAATCCACCAACTTATGGATTTATGTTACTGATATTTTGCCCTTTTTAGAGCTTATCATTTTACCTTATATACTTTACAAGAACATCAGACATAGTTCCAGTCAGGACATATTCAAGTTTGTTATTATTGGAACCAGATTTTCTTCTCTCTTATAGGTCTAGCTTGGACTTTAAATGGTAACTTATTTGGATTATATACTTTTCTTCTGTCCTCACTATCTCTGAATGAGTTCAGGTATCTTTGAAGATTAATGACAGTTATTTTGAAATTCTATAGATTTGCAGTATGAAGGTAGTAAATAAGTTTGTTAATTTTTTTGCATTATAAAATATATTATTTCAACCCATAAAAAATGAACCAAACCGATAAAACCGACAAAATCAATAAAATCAAAACTGATAGAATTTACACTATAATGATTTGGTTTGGTTTGAATATTAAAAAACTGCCTTAATTGGTTTGGTTTAGTTTTAGCCAAAACCCAAGTCAAATCAGGCCATGAATAACCCTACTGAGAGGGAGCCACAACACAGAAGTATTAGCTCAACTGCAGGTTGGATAACACAGAGTTCAATCTTACCAACTTTCCTGTGTTGGTAAATATATCAACTAAGAATGGGTTTGAGAGTCTTAAGCATAGTAAATGTAACGATTTATTAAGTCTTTTTGAGTACAAGAGCTTTTTATTTCATAAAAGACTCATCCCATAAATTTTAATGAGTATTTTGGATTATTCGATAACTACGGTTATTTATTTGAGGGTAACTTTAAATAATTAATTTAATTGATGGAATGAGTAGATGATTTATTTATTACCCTATACTATTTATTAAAATAAGTATATAGGGTTTGATATTTTTGAGTCATAACTCAAAATTAGTGCAGTTGCGGACGAACTGCAAAAGGGCGGACGACATTCTCTAGGCATGAACATATTAAAGCTCTAGCTCCTTTTTATATATATATATATATTTTAAGGAAGGGAACTAAGCCAAAGAATTTCTATTGTTTTGAAAAGTTCTTGGCTAAAAATAGTAGGCAGACAAGTGGTATTCAATAATTAGGTAATGATGACAATATTGGATGGATATTAATGACAATCAATGAGGGGTTAATCATTGGGGTTAGTTTGTGGTGCATTTTTGTATGATATAGGCAGTCTACATATTTGATTCCATTATCGAAGGTTATTGATGGCATAATTTAGTTCAGATTGGCAAATTTTCTTATGATTGTCATACTTTAATCCAAGTTTTGATATATTTATATAGCTAATTAAATATTAGGTGTTGTATTATATGAATATCATTAGAGTTATGATATTGAAGGAATTGAGACTTAACCTAGACTTGAGTTTTAGGAAATTGATTATAGAATTTGGTGAGTTGTTGGGTCTAGGTTAAACATATACATAATATTGGTGTCTACGGATTTATTTACTTATGAATATTATACACTTGATAGATTGAAAATGTTTTGAAGTATCGAAGAAAGAAAAATCATTGGTGAATTAGTTTGCTTGACTTCGGTTCTTCAGTTGAGGTAGGTTATGGTTTATTCTATATTATAGATAGACTATTAATAGTGATTGATAGTCATTTAGTAATGTGTAAAGTTTACTATACAATTAATTTTTGTGGTATGGATGGTTGATATGTTGTTGTGATTGGTCTACAATTCCAACTCTGAAATCCATAATCTTAAACTTTTCCTATCAAAAGTGATGCCTTGAAGAAAGAAAGATTGATGAAATATTGTTAATGAAGTAGAATGTGATAATAAAGAATGATAAAGTAATTATATTTGGATCAAGTGTCACAAGAGGACACGATATATTTGGATCAGATGTTATATTCCAATACGGTATATTTGGTTCGGGTGTCACGTTCTGACATAATATATTTGGATCAGGTGTCATAAGATGACATGATATATTTGGATTGGGTGTCACGTTCTGGCATGATAATATTAAAGGAAAACATATTAAAATGACTTAATCTATTCAATCTCAAATAACTCATTTTCCAAAAGAGCGTGGTGTGGAGGCTTGAGTCCTCATGTATACTTTGGATATTATTGACTGATTACGTAAATATTTCATTGTGTTGTCACTTGATCTTGAGATTGTTTTTTGCCACATGTTAAGTGTTGTAGTTGATTTTCTACTATTACTTTATGCATATTTATTTATATTTTGAGTCGGCTGATGATACTTAGTACATGTTGCCCTGTACTGACCCCTACATTTTTTTTCTTTGTTTTATTTTGTGGAGTGCAGCGAGTGTACCATAGAATTTGACTCCCCATCAGCTCTAGTCAGTGTCCAGTACATCAAGTTCCAAGGTGAGTTATTCCTTCTAGCTCGTGTTGGATTCTCTCAGTCAAGACATGATGTCTTTAGTTTTTGGACACAAACTATGTTATTTATTTTATTTTAGAATTAGATGTCATTGATGTAATGACTTTCATATTTTAGGAAACGCTATGTAATAGATTTTAGTGATTTTGATTACTTCTTACTTTCATAAATTGAATTTCCGCATTATTGTACGTAATATAAGTTGAGGTTTATAGCGTTGGTTCTCCACCTAGAAGATTAAGTGTGGGTGTCACTCATAACCCATATTGGATTGTGAGAGTAAACTTGCTTCACTATCGGTGGATAGAGGTGGAGCACCAAGTACTTGCTAAATGAAGTGGTTATTTTGGAACCTAAGGGGTGTAAATAAGAGGTATAATCCAAAGGAACTAAAGAATTATTTGCACAATAATAAAATGAACTTGGCTGGACTAATTGAAACAAGAGTTAAGGAACATAACATGAAGCTTACAGTTAAAGGGATAGCACCTGGATGGGGCATAATGACCAAATATAATGTAGCTGCAAATGGAAGGATATGGTTGATATGAAGTTAATGTAACTAGTAGCACAGCATAGTTGATACATTGTCAGATTAGATATAGAACCAACGATTAGCAATGGTTACTTACAATTATATATGGATTTAATACTATAGTACAAAGGAAAGATCTTTGGTATGAGTTGAGTTTAATAGCACAAGGCATCAATTTACCTTGGCTTATAGGTGGGAATTTTAATGCTTTATTATTTCCTCAAGATAGACAAGTAGGAATTACAATCTCTTTAAATAAAGTTAAAAACTTTGTGGAATGTATATAGAATATACGAGTTACTGAATTACCATGGAGGGGAAGCTACTATTCTTGGTCTAACAAGCAACATGAAGCAGAAAGGATATCAAGTAGAATTGACAGGACATTTGGCAATTATGAATGGATGCTAAAGAGGGGTCATGGTACTATTGATTATGGGAAATCTGGAATATCTAATCATTTTCCTATGTTGCTCACATTACAGGAACTTCAGGCATGTAGAAGGGTAAATTTCAAGCTCTTTAATGTATGGTCAGAGCATGAATCTTTCCTACCTATGATTTAAAATATCTGGAGGAGGAATTATAGCACGGACAAGATGAAGAATGTGTGATTTAAGCTCAAGTATCTACCATAGAACTTAATGAGGCTAAATAATTCTGAATTCAAATTTATGAGTCAGAAGATTGACAAGGCCAGAGAGGAGCTGGAAGGAGTTCAAGAGCAGCTAGCATCCATGCTACAAATGAGCTAATTGATCAAGAAGGAGATCCTGATGAAACTAAAAAAATGGTTTATGATAGAGGAGAGTGCTTTAAAACAAAAGTCAAGAACAAAATGTATTCAATTGGGAGATTCTAACAACAAGTATTTCAGTGCAGTTATAAAAGAGAGAACATAGAAGAAGAAAATAAGAAATATCACTTCTCCGGTAGGAGAGAGATTGCATGATCCTACAGATATTCAGAATGAGTTTGTCCAGTTCTACAAGGGCCTAATGGGTACTTCAACTACCAACTTACCTGTCATTGACATTCAGACTTTGAAGAAAGGGTCAGTACTATCAAGACGACAAAAGATTAACTTGTGTGTTGATATTTTAAAGGAAGAGATATATAGAGGAATGCAATCAATTGGGAATAACAAGGCTCTAGGTGTTGATGGTTATAATACATACTTCTTTAAGTATACTTGGCAGATCATCAAACATGATATTATTCAGGCAGTTCAAAGCTTCTTTATTACTGAAAAGATTCATAAATCTGTCAATTGTACTTTAGTATCACTGGTTCCAAAAGTAAATAGCCCCAACACAATGAAAAAATTCAAACCTATTATATGTTGCACAGTCTTATACAAGATTATTTTCAAGATATTGGCTAAAATACTACATTATGTTATGCCTATTGTTATAATTGAAAGTCAAGCTAGATTCTTACCAGGGAGAAAAATATCTGATAATATTATGAGATAATAATATGCTTACTCATGAGTACACTAGGAAGAATATGTCAACTAGATGTATGCTGAAAATTGATTTGCAAAAGGCAAATGACTCAGTGGAATGGAGTTATTTAGAGCAAGTAATGAAGGAGTTAGAATTTCCTGCTATGTTCACACAGTGGGTAATGAGCTGTGTCAAAACAGTAAGTTATTCTATTATGGTGAATAGAGCTGATTCCCAAGCTTTTGCAGCTGCTAAAGGACTAAGACAAGGAGATCTCATGTCTATTGACACCCAATTTTGATCAATCCATAACCATTTTTGGATTGCTATTTTAATAAATAGACATTTTTTAAAATTATTTCTTTATTAAATAAATAATTTATATTTAATTTTACCCAATAAAATATATATTTTTACGTTAGTAATTTATAATATTTTTTCTATTTATTAATATTATAACTATTATCTTTACTATTTTTATTAACGGGCCTCACATGTTCAAGTATTTTTACGCGTCTATTTATCATATATTATGTGCGTGTGTATCTTATCTATATAAAAAATATTTCTTAACTAAGTTTATTTTATAATTTAATTATTCATATTGCATATCTATTTTAATACATTTTATACACGTGCATTAAAGTTATTATTTAATGAAGTTTATTATATATTTTAGTTAATTATATTAATTACGCATCTATTTTAGTATGTACATACGTATGTTATATATATATATATATATTTACGTAGCATATACATAAGGAGTTACTTTATGTATAAAAATACTAATACTTAAATAAAATTTATGATATATTATGGTTATTAATTAGATAACAATCTATTTAATTTTTCTCAATTTTTTTAGCATCGACTTTTATTCAATTCATTCTAATTTTATCCTAAATAAATTCAATATCTAACCAATTTCAAATCCATCTTTTAATCACATGGCCATTTCATCCCCATCAAATACCTAGATTCAATCCTAACCACTTATCAAAATCGATCAACGGTCTAGATCAAAGGACCATTTCTTTCTTATTTTTATCCAAAAGACCCCATTTTTTTTTTGGGGGGGGGTCATCTTCTCCAAGAAGAGAGAAGAAGAGCCATGGCCGCCGCCTCCCTCTCTGTCTCGATTTCTCTCCGCCTCACAATACCGCCGCTCTCACACTCTCTCCCTTCGCTGCTCTCTTCTTCTCTCCTTCACGTCGCCATCGTCGCACCTCCTCACTTCCAGTGACCAGCAGCAGCGAGCTGCTGTCCAACGACTCCAGCGAGCTCGAGCTCGTGCAACCGTCACAACTGACGAGCTGCAACAACAGCCACCAGCTGCAGCGACGGCAGCAACGCATTAGCTCCGCCTTCAGCCACACGAGCAGCTGCAACAACTCCTTCTCTGGCAGCGACCATGGCGAACTGCAGCAGCAGTACCGCGCGACCAGCAGCTCCAACGGCAAGCACAACAGCGAACCAGCAGCAACACCAACAATACGAGAGGTTGAAGACGGATCTTCACAGATACGTTTTGGTACGTTTTCATTTTAACGCTTATTTCTATGTATTGTTCATACATTTATGATTTATTGTTCATATGTTGGGTTGATTCATCTTCTCCAAGAAGAGAGAAGAAGAGCCATCGCCGCCGCCTCCCTCTCTGTCTCGATTTCTCTCCGCCTCACAACACCGCCGCTCTCACACTCTCTCCCTTCGCTACTCTCTTCTTCTCTCCTTCACGTCGCCATCGTCGCACCTCCTCACTTCCAGTGACCAGCAGCAGTGAGCTGCTGTCTAACGACTCCAGCGAGCTCGTGCAACCGTCACAACCGACGAGCTGCAACAACAGCCACCAGCTGCAGCGACGGCAGCAACGCATTAGCTCCGCCTTCAGCCACACGAGCAGCTGCAACAACTCCTTCTCTGGCAGCGACCATGGCGAACTGCAGCAGCAGTACCGCGCGACCAGCAGCTCCAACGGCAAGCACAACAGCGAACCATCAGCAACACCAACAATACGAGAGGTTGAAGACGGATCTTCTTGGTACGTTTTCATTTTAACGCTTATTTCTATGTATTGTTCATACATTTATGATTTATTGTTCATATGTTGGGTTGATTATATTTTATTCTATATTCTTGATAAGATCCTTGCTCGGAAGATTTAGATCTTCTCACATTTGACTCCGTTTACAGATTTTTGTTTTCGAAACAAATGTTGGGTTGATTGTCTACTTCAAATGATTTGTTAAACTTAGGATTCAAAGATTTTTGTTCATTAATAATCGATTAAGATTGCAAAGCATACTATATTGTTTTGTTCTTGTTCTTATTCATGTATATGTTCATAGTCTTACATTTTAATTATGCACAAAATGTAGACCGAACCGTTGTGGCGCCTACGTATTCTATTGAGGCAGGAATCAGGTCAAACGTAGTTCACCTCTCGGAAGATAAATGAGAAATGAGAGATTTTGATACAAAAATGACCGAGGCCGACATAGACCGCCTACGTATCTCATTCTTGAGAATTCAGGTCAGACGTAGTTCAAACTAAAAGAGATTTTGAAAATAAACAAGCATGGAAGCGATTACAAGAAAATGATGCAATTACAGGAAAAATACAAAAGGAAATTAAAACTAATTTTTCTAAAGTAAAGTATTTAAAATGAATTTTCGCAATAATTGAGGCTTTCATAAAGAAATAAACTTCAGCCATGGTCATGGATCAATTTGCCTTTTTCAAAATAATACGAAAAGAATTAAAGCATAAAAGGTAAAAGTGACATAAATGGTGGGTATCCAGACTACCACCGGTTTTTCAAAAAATAAAATAAAATTTGTCTTTATCTATCAAGACGAGTGAGGAACCAAGAGCGGATTGCAAGTCCAATTAGGCACTTGCTCTTTAGGCTTGGCATCTCATATGCCTGACGTCTCGATTATCACAACATCACTGACTCCTTCTCCTACACCAATATTATTGGTGGACCTTCTCATCGAAAATGACTGATGCATATGAGGAAAAGGCTTTTCAAGATTGTCAGGTTTGACTGGGACTATCGGCTTATCTGTATTCCAATCTTTTCCAACTTCAATCATGTTAATAGTCACCCCTCCATGATTAGACAGAGGGTTATTAATGTCAATAATAACCCTCTGTCTAATCATGGAGGGGTGACTATTAACATGATTGAAGTTGGAAAAGATTGGAATACAGATAAGCCGATAGTCCCAGTCAAACCTGACAATCTTGAAAAGCCTTTTCCTCATATGCATCAGTCATTTTCGATGAGAAAGTCCACCAATAATGTTGGTGTAGGAGAAGGAGTCAGTGATGTTGTGATAATTGAGATGTCAGGCATATGAGATGCCAAGCCTAAAGAGCAAGTGCCTAATTGGACTTGCAATCCGCTCTTGGTTCCTCACTAGTCTTGATAGATAAAGACAAATTTTATGTTATTTTTTGAAAAACTGGTGGTAGTCTGGATACCCACCCTTTATGTCACTTTTACCTTTTACGCTTTAATTCTTTTCGTATTATTTTGAAAAAGGCAAATTGATCCATGACCATGGCTGAAGTTTATTTCTTTATGAAAGCCTCAATTATTGCAAAAATTCATTTTAAATACTTTACTTTAGAAAAATTAGTTTTAATTTCCTTTTGTATTTTTCCTGTAATTGCATCATTTTCTTGTAATCGCTTCCATGCTTGTTTATTTTCAAAATCTCTTTTAGTTTGAACTACGTCTGACCTGAATTCTCAAGAATGAGATACGTAGGCGGTCTATGTCGGCCTCGGTCATTTTTGTATCAAAATCTCTCATTTCTCATTTATCTTCCGAGAGGGGAACTACGTTTGACCTGATTCCTGCCTCAATGTCTTTCTTTTATCACAAGTAGAGTAAGATTGCTCTAATATGTTTAATTAACTAAACTTTGCTTTTATGTCATTTTGACTTAGCATTCACACACTTAATATTTATTTTGACCTTCACAATTTATTTATGTTTTTTAGCATGCTAATTAATTTATGTCGAAGCTTACTTGAGATTTTACGTGCTAAATGACGTCTTATTTATTTTGTTTGACGTTGTGTCTAATTAAGAAACCTACATTCCCTTTTAGTCTATACCCATCCAACTAGTGAATCCAATGCTTCTTGGATATTAGGTTGGGACGCTAGACACCTTTTTAAGACGCTAGTTTTTAATATTTCTTTTAGTTTGCTTTAGGATTAAACTAACAAATAAATTTAGGAGGGGTAGGGGTAGATAGGCCCTTCTGAAATGATGAAAATCGACCCGAGCAGAAAATGACAAAATACTATATTTTGTCTTCCGATTAATAAGCCGGCGCTGATCCGAAGAATATGAATACATTAAATATTTTGTCTTGCTTATATATTTTGCTTGGTATATATTTTGGGTAGTTTGATGTTAAAAACTAAAATGTTTCCTTTCAGGTATCACTAATTCCTATTGTCTTCACTTCATTTAATTAGGCAACAATATTTATTTGTCATGTACTAGTTCTAACATTAATTGTTTAGTGTAACCTAATTAAATCCCTCGAAGAGAAGCCATTTTTATGATCGATTGTTTTTATTTAAATAATTTTTATACTAGGTCTATATTTATTGTAAATTATCTTGAATGCTTTAAAATTTATATTTTCTCAAAATTGTTTAATACTTAGATTATTGTTAAAACACATGTTTCCAAAGTTAGTCAAATAATTTTCAAATCATCGGACAACCATATGTTAGCGACTATTTTAAGTGCTAAAACCTTTTTAAAATAGTAATATGAACCTCGTACCCTTTTCTCTAAATTTTTAAAACTTAAATCAGTTAAGGTCTTTTAAATTAAGTTTTCTTAATTTCTTTAAAAAATTAAGTGGCGACTCCTCTTTTACTAAAATTGTTTTTTTCTAAAAAGATGAAATTAATTTTATACCACGTCCATTTTTCGGCATAACAGAAATGACGACTCCACTGGGGAATTAATTAGATTCTAACCATTAGATTTGATTGTTTATTTGACTAACTATTTGAAATAATTAGTAATTCTTGTTTTCCTTAGTTGCACCATTACGTGTTTAGTTTTTATATTAAATTATCATTTGCATTTCATGGCATCTTTCTATTGAATATATAGTATATTAAAGAACGGTTTTGCAGAATCGCAGCCGGGCTTTTTATACTTAACCCTTTTTTTGGAATGATCGATAATTTATTGATACGCCATGCGTCCAATGGTTGTCGTAAGTTCCAGCCTGAGTTGTCTGCTTGGGTTACCAGTATTGCAAAAGCCACTCCTAGTCAACCTAGCGTAGAGCAAAACCAAAACCCTGATTTAGTGCATTTGCTTAAGATGACCCAATACCCAAGGTGTATTGGGCCCATTAGAAAGACCACCTTGAGTCCAAAATGGCCCTCGGCCTAAATGGACGATCATACCTATGTGTTTAAATTTAAAGGTTGTATGCGCTATTTGACAAACATTGTCCCGCGAGGTTGGAAGTTTATTTTATTAGCTTAAAAAAGATCTTCACAAAATTGTGATTCTATCCAAAAAGGTTGATGTCAAGAAGTCAAGAACGAAATTTATTTCACGAAGGCTTAGTTAGGATTGTACCCCGCGTGGGACTGATTATTTGTATCCTTTTTCCCCATTATGTACCCCCATTCAATTTATTCATAATATTTGTATAAATATAAGTTTTGGGGCAATGAAATGTTTCAAATGGTGCTATACATCCTTCAAATCGATAGGCCTACCCTTGACACAAAAGGGTCACATATCTGTTTAGGACACACAATAATTGTTTATCTGTTATATGCTTGAATGAATGTGTTGTTTACTTGAAGGCACTCTAACCCACTCTTTTCTAAAATCCCCCAAAGCAGAAATATCAACTCACCACAAAGTGCGATGAAATGCTCTTAGAGTCTTTGGTTTCACCACAAAATTCAAATTTTACTTTCATGTCCTAAACCTTACTCTCTCCTCTAAAAAATGGTTGATTTGTCAGAGCTAGTCAAACTACATAGGGCCTGACATCTACTTCGTGGGATACTAGGCAGTTTTTCAAGGTTTGACCACTATCTTTTAAAAGCTTATTTTTTCCTTCATTTTTTACAAAGAAATACCAATATCGCATCAGTAGATGTATAGATACAACCGCGACAAAAGCAAGAAGATCTTGATTCAACACAAGTCATATTTCTTGATACACTAAATCCTAAAATCAATAGGCAAATTCCTGTCTATTTTGTCATTTTTTAATACTCGTGGGTTATCTTGTCTTCAAACAAAGCAACTCTTATGTGTTTATCTTTTTTCGGTATGATATTTTGCATTATCTCTTACAAATGCAGACTGACATGTTACCTTTTGAGTTATTTTCTGTGCAGGTATTTAGAATTGATCTGTGTTGATAATCTGGCCGAGCATCCATACTTCACAAGATCTAGAGTGCCTAAAGACTCATTTTCCGATCGAAATTTGATAATAGGAAAAGAAAAAATGACTGGACATAATGAGGACACTGGGTTGAATGATATTGTTGTGACAGACCCTGCCATCACTGAACAAAATGAGCTGATTACACAGTTAGTGCAACAAATCGCCGAGATTAGAGTTGAGATACAAAAGAATCGAGAATTATCAAACCTAGCTATAGTCGCCAACACGCCTGTTCCAGGCGATGGAAGACCTCCAATTCACTTCTCTTCTCCAAGTTCAAGTACGAAACACATTCAAAACCCATCCTTAAACCCCGCTCAAAATGCCTTCATTGTTGACCTCACTGCTTCCAACCCCCATCATGCTTCCGCTTCCTACCAAGCACCACTTCACCCTCAAAATACCAATCCCCAAAGCTTTCCTCCCCCATAAAACACCAACCCTCAAGCCTGTCCTCCCCCACAAAACCAAAATGTTAACAATCCACAGACCTTTCCCCATCATCAAAATCAACATACTAACCGTCAAACATTCCCCCAAAATTACCAAGCCCTTCAAAATACACCAAACCCTCTCATTATTCCTCCCTTGCCTTAAAAGACAGCTTTCCAAATCCCAATCCCAAATGAGCCCTATACCAACGATTCCCGACTTGATCACTATGAGGAACAAGAAAGGAAGTGGAGATCTAAAAAGGAAATAACTAAGCAAAGCATGAAAGAGGAAATTGTAAAAGCTATGAAGGAGTTTCACTATACCCCGGATGTTGTTGGTTTGAATTATGAAGATCTGTGTATCCATACAGATCTAGACCTTCTAGAAGAGTTTAAAGTACCTACATTTGATACTTTCGATGGAACCGGAAATCCTTTGGCTCATTTGAGAGCATATTGTGATCAACTCGTAGGAGTTGGGAAGAACGAGGCATTATTAATGTGACTCTTTAGCTGAAGCTTACGCAGAGAGACCTTGGAATGGTTTACTTCTCAAGAGATGAAACAGTGGCCAAATTGGAATGCTTTGGCTAAATATTTCATCGAAAGATTTGCTTACAATGTGGAGATAGTTCCCGATCGTTATTCTTTAGAGAAAATCAAACAAAAGTCTACTGAAAGCTATCGAGAGTACGCCTACCGTTGGAGGAAAGAGGCTGCCAGAGTGAGACCTTCCATGACTGAAAAAGAGATTATTGAAGTCTTTGTATGCAATCAAGAGCCTGAGTACTATGACAGGATGTTCTTGCTCGTAAGAGCAAAATTTGCTGAGGTAGTCAAAATTGATGAAACCATCAAAGATGGTCTTAAGACCGGAAGGATTAACCATGTGGCTATCCAAACTAGTTCCTCTGTTTTGTTCAAAAAGAAAAAAAAAGATGTGTCCTTTATTTCTGATGCGCCCGATAAAAGGATACGAAGATCACCCTATTTTAGCTCTAGAAAAACTTCACCCTCCAAAATCTACCCCCCATCTCCAAAAAATCCGTACCCAATTTTTTACGTCCAACCGAGTTACCAAACTCCACCTCCTAATTACCTACCTCCGCACTATCAAACTACACAACGCCCAAATTTTCAAACTACCGCACCTTTTCACCGAAATACTCTGAACTACCGTCAAGTACCTCCACCTCCGCAAAATAATTATAACTTTCCTCGCCCAAACTTTGAGAATAAATCCTCTCGAGTCTTTACTCCTTTGATTGAGACCCGAACATAGCTTTTTGAGAGATTAAAAACGGCTGGCATGATACAAACAATTGACCCAGAGAACATCAATGTCAATTCCAAACTTTACAGACTAGATATTTATTGTGCTTATTATTCAGGAGGTGCTAGGCATATCACCGAGGACTGCATCAACTTGAAGCATAAAATTCAAGACCTGATAGATCAAAAGGTTGTCACTCTCCAAACTGCCAGCTCTAATGTCAATAATAACCTTCTGTCTAATCATGGAGGGGTGACTATTAACATGATTGAAGTTGAAAAAGATTGGAATACAGATAAGACGATAGTCCCAGTCAAACCTGACAATCTTGAAAAGCCTTTTCCTCATATGCATCAGTCATTTTCGATGAGAAAGTCCACCAATAATGTTGGTCTAGGAGAAGGAGTCAGTGATGTTGTGATAATCGAGACGTCAGGCATACGAGATGCCAAGCCTAAAGAGCAAGTGCCTAATTGGACTTGCAATCCGCTCTTGGTTCCTCACTCGTCTTGATAGATAAAGACGAATTTTATGTTATTTTTTGAAAAACTGGTGGTAGTCTGGATACCCACCCTTTATGTCACTTTTACCTTGTTACGCTTTAATTCTTTTCGTATTATTTTGAAAAAGGCAAATTGATCCATGACCATGGCTGAAGTTTATTTCTTTATGAAAGCCTCAATTATTGCGAAAATTCATTTTAAATACTTTACTTTAGAAAAATTAGTTTTAATTTCCTTTTGTATTTTTCCTGTAATTGCATCATTTTCTTGTAATCGCTTCCATGCTTGTTTATTTTCAAAATATCTTTTAGTTTGAACTACGTCTGACCTGAATTCTCAAGAATGAGATACGTAGGCGCTCTATGTCGGCCTCGGTCATTTTTGTATCAAAATCTCTCATTTCTCATTTATCTCCCGAGAGGGGAACTACGTTTGACCTGATTCCTGCCTCAATTGGATACGTAGGCGCCACAACGGTTAGGTCATATTTACCAAGACATCCAACTGGGACAGAATTTTTTGAGGATGACCTCAAAAATTTTATCTAATATCATCAGAAGGTTTTACAAAACTTTCTAGCTATGTCAAAATTTCCCAAGTATCCTTAAAAATTTTGTGAACAAGATATCAAGCCTGCTCAATTTTTCGGATCAAGGATGTTCATTTAAGCTATGTGTGACATGACATCTGAAAGTGACCCTTTCTAAATTGCTTTTCAAAAACTCATCTTTCTTAAAATCTTTTGATACATTAAACATTTTACATTAATATATTTTAGTCTTATATCTACCGAGAAGTGGGGAATCAGAGCTAGCTATCAAAGATAGCAAGACAAGGAGGAAACAAGTGAAGAAATCAACACAGATCAATTCGTTCAAAACTAACAATTTTTCTGTGGATGCAGATTTATAAAATATTGTCATATCCCTACTTTCAGTGAATACAAAGGAGTTAAAAGAACAAATAGTTTTTAAAGTGATAATTTTGTCACCAGGATTCATCAGACGAAAGGAGACGTTCACAAAATGAACAACAATGCCTCATTCAAATCTCCAGAAAGCCATGAGCCACCATGAATATATAGTGTTCGAAAATGAGCATGATATTCACACACTAATGTTAAAGTGACCAGGCACTTCGAAAAATGCAAATGAGCTACTTTCAATGCAAGCGTCCATAATGACATCAAATTATATTCTCCATCTTCAAAGACGTCTAATGGGCATGCATAAGCCGTATATAATGATATAATGTTGTATACGATGATACAATGCCGTATATGATGATATTATTTTATTCATATATATTACCGGAGGTGGTAATATCATTTGCCGAGAGGGTCATTCATATTTTATTATTCGTATTATATTACCGGAGGTGGTAATATCATTGTCAAGAGGGTCATTCATATTTTATTATTCATATATATTACCGGAGGTGGTAATATTATTTGCCGAGAGGGCTATTCATATTTTATTATTCATATTATATTACCAGAGGTGGTAATATCATTGGCAAGAGGGTCATTCATATTTTATTACTCGTACTATATTACCGGAGGTGGTAATATCATTGCTAAGATGGTCATTCATATTTTATTATTCGGAGGTGGTAATATCATTGCCAAGAGGGTCATTCCTATTTTATTACTAATACTATATTACAGGAGGTGGTAATATCATCGCCAAGAGGGCCATCATTTATCATATTCATTACCGAGAGGGCCATCATTTATCATTTTATTGCCGAGAGGGCCATTACCATGCCATTGCCGAAAGGCCATCTTCATATCATGTTAATTTATCATCATATCGCATCATATCAGCTCATCGCATATTACATCAAATTGAAAGCAATTTGCAGCCGAGGAATATATTACAAATCACATCAACTTAAGAAATACGTATTGTTTGCTCTACTTCAAAATCGGAGGAGGTTTACATGACAACATAGTAACGCACATCCTACCGATGGAATATCATTATCCTACCGATGGAATATCATCGTCCTACCAATGGATCTCCATTCGTCCTATCGATGGAAATACATATTTATATCCTACCGATGGAACATCAATCTATATCCTACCAATGGATCTCCATTCGTCCTATCAATGGACACACATATTTGTATCCTACCGATGGAACATCAATCTATATCCTACCAATGGATCTACATTCGTCCTATCGATAGACACACATATTTATGTCCTATTGATGGAACATCAATCTATATCCTATCAATGGAGTAATATATATCCTATCGATGGAATATCATTATCCTACCGATGAAATATCATCATCCTACCAATGGATCTTCATTCGTCATACTGATGGACACATCAATCTATATCCTACCAATGGATCTCCATTTGTCCTATCGATGGACACACATATTTGTATCCTACCGATGAAACATCAATCTATATCCTACCAATGGATCTCCATTCGTTCTATCGATGGACACACATATTTATATCCTATCGATGGAACACTAATCCTATCAATAGAGTAACGTACATCCTACCGATGGAATATCATTATCCTACCAATTGATCTCCATTCATCCTTTCAATGAACACACATATTTATATCCGACCGATGGAACATCAATGGGTCTTCATCCTTGCGATAAATCATCATCATTCCTATCAATGGAATATCATCATCATTAATGGAGCATTATCATCCTATTGATGGAACATCATCATCATTATATTGCATCATACCTATCCATCATCTACAGTATAAAATCAAAGGAAATTAAAGTCAAATGTTCCAAGAGATGAATACGTGCCGACATGTAACGACACTACCTCTTTCCTTTGAAATATATTTTTCTACTAATGAGTTTTTATCTTAGTCTTTGGCGAGATCATCCAAGAGGATAGATTCTCAATTAAAACACAGGTGCGGACGACATCAAAAAGGATGCAACACAACGTGGAACATTTTTCTTAGCAGCGACTGGGACATAGTCTGAAAAAGAGTATCAAACTCTTAAGCGCGAGCTGAGGAGCGACTTCCACCACAATCAAACTACACCCCTATCAGAAGGCATGTGGGTTTTTTCTTGAGCTTTATCAGTTTCATTCTTTGTATCCGAAAAACTTCAACTCTCACCGAAAGAAAATCTTCTCAATTTGATTGACAATACACCGAGAGCTTTGGAAATTATGTTTGTGTAAGTTCTTAATTATGGGTGTGAAGCGCGCCACATTCATGACTAAGAAGTTGCAAGCCCCTTTTTCACACTCAATTTATTTGTCACTCCTCGCATCCGAAGGTTATCTTAGCATAAGAGATTTCCTTTTTTTAAACTGACTGAGTCGAACTACAAGCAGTCTGATTCCTAAGTTTAAGGATATGTAGGCGAGCTCGAAGTTGAAAATTCGACTGTACTCCAACAAACCTCCTCATCCCGATTCACAAGCTTTCTAGTTTCTCCATAATTCCACTCTGTGATAGCTTTCGAATTCTAACTTCTCGTGCATCAATGAAGCGTCAAAATTGGGTTCGTCAATTTTCTTTGACCAAAATCTCTTTCACCGACCCTAGTCAAAGAAAGGGACAACTGTTGACACCCAATTTTGACCAACCCAAAACCATTTTTGGATTGTTATTTTAATAAATAGGCATTTTTCAAAATTATTTCTTTATTAAATAAATAATTTATATTTAATTTTACCCAATAAAATATATATTTTTACGTTAGTAATTTATAATATTTTTGCTATTTATTATATTATAACTATTATCTTTACTATTTTTATTAACGGGCCTCATATGTTCAAGTATTTTTACGCGTCTATTTAGCATATATTATGTGCGTGTGTATCTTCTCTATATAAAAAATATTTCTTAACTAAGTTTATTTTATAATTTACTTATTCATATTGCATATCTATTTTAATACATTTTATACATGTGCATTAAAGTTATTATTTAATGAAGTTTATTATATATTTTAGTTAATTATATTAATTACGCATCTATTTTAGTATGTACATACGTACGTTATATATATATATATACATATATTTACGTAGCATATACATAAGGAGTTACTTTACGTATAAAAATACTAATACTTAAATAAAATTTATGATATATTATGGTTATTAATTAGATAACAATCTATTTAATTTTTCTCTATTTTTTTAGCATCGACTTTTATTCAATTCATTCTAATTTTATCCTAAATAAATTCAATATCTAACCAATTTCAAATCCATCTTTTAATCATATCCACCCATTTCATCCCCATCAAATATCTAGATTCAATCCTAACCACTTATCAAAATCGATCAATGGTCTAGATCAAAGGACCATTTCTTTCTTATTTTTATCCAAAAGACCTCAAAAGAAAGGAAGATTTTTTTTGGGGATTCATCTTCTCCAAGAAGAGAGAAGAAGAGCCATGGCCGCCGCCTCCCTCTCTCTCTCGATTTCTCTCCGTCTCACAACACCGCCGCTCTCACACTCTCTCCCTTCGCTGCTCTCTTCTTTTCTCCTTCACGTCGCCATCGTCGCACCTCCTCACTTCCAGTGACCAGCAGCAGCGAGCTGCTGTCCAACGACTCCAGCGAGCTCGAGCTCGCGCAACCGTCGCAACCGACGAGCTGCAACAACAGCCACCAGCTGCAGCGACGGCAGCAACGCATCAGCTCCGCCTTCAGCCACACGAGCAGCTGCAACAACTCCTTCTCTGGCAGCGACCATGGCGAACTGCAGCAGCAGTACCGCGCGACCAGAAGCTCCAACGGCAAGCACAACAGCGAACCAGCAGCAACACCAACAATACGAGAGGTTGAAGATGGATCTTCACAGATCCGTCTTGGTACGTTTTCATTTTAACGCTTATTTCTATGTATTGTTCATACATTTATGATTTATTGTTCATATGTTGGGTTGATTATATTTTGTTCTATATTTTTGATAAGATCCTTGCTCGGAAGATTTAGATCTTCTCACATTTGACTTCGTTTACAGATTTTTGTTTTCAAAACAAATGTTGGGCTAATTGTCTACTTCAAATGATTTGTTAAACTTGGGATTCAAAGATTTTTGTTCATTAATAATCGATTAAGATTACAAAGCATACTATATTGTTTTGTTCTTGTTCTTATTCATGTATATGTTCATAGTGTTACATTTTAATTATGCACAAAATGTAGATCGTTTTTAGACGTTTATTTGTTTCTTAGTCGATTAAGATTATTATACATGTTTATGTTGTTGTTTTTCTGTCCATATTTACATTCTTGTATTTAATTATGGACAAGTATAGTTGAGTATTTTTACGATAAGATTGTTATTATTTGTCATTGTCTAAATGCATATCCTTTAATTTGGGTATCAATTTGATTAGCTAATTGATAACTTGATATTTTGATTTTCTGAATTTAAGAAGAAGGTTTAGTGTTTTATTGATTATGACATGATTTGATTGAAATGTTTGTCTATTGGAAAATAATTATACTAATTAACATTTTTCTAATTTGCTAATATATGATAATTATTTTGACATTTATCATAATTAATCTTGCCACTTTATGAAATTTGAAATAAAGTTGGTGTCCATACTATTATACAATATAAAAACTCTATGCTTGTCCCCTCCCTTTTTTCAGAATACATATAAATATAATATATACCATGCTTGCCCCCTTCATTTTTTCATAATATATATAGCATGCTTGTCCTCTCTCCATTTCCCCATATATACATATGATAATTAATTAATAGCATGCCCATTCCGCATTATTCTATTAATTTATCCACTCTGTATTGTTTAATCATTTTATCCATTCTGTATTATTTTATTAATATGTCCATTCTGCATTACTAGAATCATCCACCATTCTCCTTTATATCTAAGTACTTATTAAGAGAACTAGAGGGGGGGGGGGACAGAAGAAGGGAGAAATAAGAAAGGGGGAAGAGAGCTAAGAAACAAGAAAAAGTATTTTACATTTCTTACATCTCTAACAAAAAAAACAAAAGAAATAAGAAGAGTTGTCTTACATGCTTTAACATTAATTTGTTTGTTCCCAACATCACAAGTTATAATTATTTGTCTATCCATCCTAACTGAAGCGTTCAGGTTAGTCTTAATCCTTTTTTATATACTCGGATCTATTAGTTTAAACGTGTTCTTATTTTTGTTTGACTGCGTTTGTTTGAAATAAAATATATAATCATGTCATATCTTTATATTATTTGTATGTGGCTTGCATTTTTCTTTTCATGATTTAGCAGGGTTTGGACTTTAAAGTTCAAGACAAGAAGATTTCGTTGGAACAAGATTCAGATAGTTTTAGTTCTTGTTTTATTATTTCCATTTATTTTTATTTTTTAACTATTTTGGCCATGTAATAATCCATGTATGTAGACTCGCCATAATAATAAAATAACTTTGGGACTGTCTAAAGGGGAGGGGACTTATGTGCTACTTGACGTTTATTTTACTTTACCGTAATATGTGTGCGTGTTAAATAAATTGACCATAAAAATTAATGGATGTTAATATTATGTCATTAGTGTCATGCATATATTTGATTTATAGAATAGTTCAAGGACATCTCTACATGCTTTGGCCCAATAAAAGAATTCTGTCTGTTGTTATTATAAACATTGCTTTATTGTTTACATCGTTAAAATGCGCCATCTAGCTTTAACATTTTTAGCACTTGTTTGTATGAAATAAATAATTTATGAACTTTTGCATGTTTTGTCTAATCACAAATTTCTATGTTGTTAGAAGTCATTGTTTAACAATCAGTTTCATGTTAGGTTAATAAATCATGTCAATAGTATTATTAATTAGGCTTGTTAAACTAATTGGATATCACTATGATAGACCCTTATTAATAATTTCCAACTTAACAATTGAGTTATATTATTTTAAAACTTGACAAATATTTCCAGAATGTTACTTCGCATAGACATTATGCCTATAGGATTAAAATTATACTTTGAATATATTATGTAGAGATAATTAATGCCTAGAGAATTTAGTATATTTCGAACAAATAGAAATCATGTCCATAGGATTTCAATAAATATTTATCATGTTGATCTAGTTTGAAATCACGCTTACAACTTTAATTAATTTTCTGCATATTATGTTACATAGAAATTATTTATATAGTATTTATTTAATAATTTTCAGCGTGTTAAACTTATGAGTAGAAATCATGTTTATAGGATTTTAATAATTATTTATCATATTATTTCATATTGGAATCATGGTTATAAATTTTCAGCATATCATTTCTAAACCATTCCTATAGTATTTTTATAAATTTTCAGCATATCATAAAGCATAAATTTTGTTCATATAATTTCATTAAGGTCTTTAGTTAATAAATTAAAATTGTCAACAATGTCTTTCTTTTATCACAAGTAGAGTAAGATTGCTCTAATATGTTTAATTAACTAAACTTTGCTTTTATGTCATTTTGACTTAGCATTCACACACTTAATATTTATTTTGACCTTCACAATTTATTTATGTTTTCCAGCATGCTAATTAATTTATGTCGAAGCTTACTTGAGATTTTACGTGCTAAATGACGTCTTATTTATTTTGTTTGACGTTGTGTCTAATTAAGAAACCTACATTGCCTTTTAGTCTATACCCATCCAACTAGTGAATCCAATGCTTCTTGGATATTAGGTTGGGACGCTAGACATCTTTTTAAGTCGCTAGTTTTTAATATTTCTTTTAGTTTGCTTTAGGATTAAACTAACAAACAAATTTAGGAGGGGTAGGGGTAGATAGGCCCTTCTGAAATGATGAAAATCGACCCGAGCAGAAAATGACAAAATACTATATTTTGTCTTCCGATTAATAAGCCGGCGCTGATCCGAAGAATATGAATACATTAAATATTTTGTCTTGCTTATATATTTTGCTTGGTATATATTTTGGGTAGTTTGATGTTAAAAACTAAAATGTTTCCTTTCAGGTATCACTAATTCCTATTGTCTTCACTTCATTTAATTAGGCAACAATATTTATTTGTCATGTACTAGTTCTAACATTAATTGTTTAGTTTAACCTAATTAAATCCCTCGAAGAGAAGCCATTTTTATGATCGATTGTTTTTATTTAAATAATTTTTATACTAGGTCTATATTTATTGTAAATTATCTTGAATGCTTTAAAATTTATATTTTCTCAAAATTGTTTAATACTTAGATCATTGTTAAAACACACGTTTCCAAAGTTAGTCAAATAATTTTCAAATCATCGGACAACCACAAGTTAGCGGCTTTTTAAGTATTAAAACCTTCTTAAAATAGTAATATGAACCTCGTACCCTTTTCTCTAAATTTTTAAAACTTAAATCAGTTAAGGTCTTTTAAATTAAGTTTTCTTAATTTCTTTAAAAAATTAAGTGGCGACTCCTCTTTTACTAAAATTGTTTTTTTCTAAAAAGATGAAATTAATTTTATACCACGTCCATTTTTCGGCATAACAGAAATGACGACTCCACTGGGGAATTAATTAGATTCTAACCATTAAATTTGATTGTTTATTTGACTAACTATTTGAAATAATTAGTAATTCTTGTTTTCCTTAGTTGCACCATTACGCGTTTAGTTTTTATATTAAATTATCATTTGCATTTCATGGCATCTTTCTATTGAATATATAGTATATTAAAGAACGGTTTTGCAGGATCGCAGCCGGGCTTTTTATACTTAACCCTTTTTTTGGAATGATCGATAATTTATTGATACGCCATGCGTCCAATGGTTGTCGTAAGTTCCAGCCTGAGTTGTCTGCTTGGGTTACCAGTATTGCAAAAGCCACTCCTAGTCAACCTAGCGTAGAGCAAAACCAAAACCCTGATTTAGTGCATTTGCCTAAGATGACCCAATACCCAAGGTGTATTGGGCCCATTAGAAAGACCACCTTGAGTCCAAAATGGCCCTCGGCCTAAATGGACGATCATACCTATGTGTTTAAATTTAAAGGTTGTATGCGCTATTTGACAAACATTGTCCCGCGAGGTTGGAAGTTTATTTTATTAGCTTAAAAAAGATCTTCACAAAATTGTGATTCTATCCAAAAAGGTTGATGTCAAGAAGTCTCTTTTAGTTTGAATTACGTCTGACCTGAATTCTCAAGAATGAGATACGTAGGCGGTCTATGTCGGCCTCGGTCATTTTTGTATCAAAATCTCTCATTTCTCATTTATCTTCCGAGAGGGGAACTACGTTTGACCTGATTCCTGCCTCAATGTCTTTCTTTTATCACAAGTAGAGTAAGATTGCTCTAATATGTTTAATTAACTAAACTTTGCTTTTATGTCATTTTGATTTAGCATTCACACACTTAATATTTATTTTGACCTTCACAATTTATTTATGTTTTCCAGCATGCTAATTAATTTATGTCGAAGCTTACTTGAGATTTTACGTGCTAAATGACGTCTTATTTATTTTGTTTGACGTTGTGTCTAATTAAGAAACCTACATTCCCTTTTAGTCTATACCCATCCAACTAGTGAATCCAATGCTTCTTGGATATTAGGTTGGGACGCTAGACACCTTTTTAAGACGCTAGTTTTTAATATTTCTTTTAGTTTGCTTTAGGATTAAACTAACAAATAAATTTAGGAGGGGTAGGGGTAGATAGGCCTTTCTGAAATGATGAAAATCGACCCGAGCAGAAAATGACAAAATACTATATTTTGTCTTCCGATTAATAAGCCGGCGCTGATCCGAAGAATATGAATACATTAAATATTTTGTCTTGCTTATATATTTTGCTTGGTATATATTTTGGGTAGTTTGATGTTAAAAACTAAAATGTTTCCTTTCAGGTATCACTAATTCCTATTGTCTTCACTTCATTTAATTAGGCAACAATATTTATTTGTCATGTACTAGTTCTAACATTAATTGTTTAGTTTAACCTAATTAAATCCCTCGAAGAGAAGCCATTTTTATGATCGATTGTTTTTATTTAAATAATTTTTATACTAGGTCTATATTTATTGTAAATTATCTTGAATGCTTTAAAATTTATATTTTCTCAAAATTGTTTAATACTTAGATTATTGTTAAAACACATGTTTCCAAAGTTAGTCAAATAATTTTCAAATCATCGGACAACCATATGTTAGCGACTATTTTAAGTGCTAAAACCTTTTTAAAATAGTAATATGAACCTCGTACCCTTTTCTCTAAATTTTTTAAGACTTAAATCTGTTAAGGTCTTTTAAATTAAGTTTTCTTAATTTCTTTAAAAAATCAAGTGGCGACTCCTCTTTTACTAAAATTATTTTTTTCTAAAAAGATGAAATTAATTTTAAATCACGTCCATTTTTCGACATAACAATGTCTCCATTTTTATTTGCCATAGAAATGAAGTATCTTAGTAGGTCTCTAAATGGACTTAAGGAGGTTAAGACATTCAAATTCCATCCAAAATGCTCAAAGTTAGGCATTACACATCTATGTTGTGCATATG
The DNA here is from genome assembly GCF_947179165.1 of Solanum dulcamara. Lineage (NCBI taxonomy): Eukaryota > Viridiplantae > Streptophyta > Magnoliopsida > Solanales > Solanaceae > Solanum > Solanum dulcamara. Next base: position 31,852,246 of record NC_077247.1, on the reverse strand, counting down.
ATGTTCTTATCTTTTTCAGGGGTGATTTGAATTCTATTAAGGCCCTCCAGTAGTGTTTCTCACAATTCTCTCATGCTTCAGGGCTTCAAGCAAATCTTAACAAGAGCTCTATTTATTTTGGAGGGGTGACACAAGAGGATAAGCACCTAATTATTCAGCAACTTGGATACTCAGTAGGAGAACTACCTTTTAAGTATCTTGGAATCTCACTGCCTACAAAGAAACTATCAATACTTCAATGGTATCCTCTTATAGAGAAGATAATGGCTAGAATCAACTCTTGGACAACAAGAAAGTTGTCTTATGCTTGAAGAATTCAATTAATTTAGACTATGTTATTTGGATTTCAATCATATTGGTCACAGTTGTTCATTATACCTAAAAAGGTAATCAAGTTAATTGAAGGACTATGTAGGAGTTATTTGTGGTCTAGAGAGGGCCAAATAACCCAAAAAGCTCTTGTGGCATGGGATAAAGTTTGTTGTCCAAAATTTATAGATGGTATGGGGCTGATTAATATGAAAGTTTGGAATAAAGAAGCAGTGACAAAGATATATTGGGATCTGGCAAGCAAAGCTGATAAGTTGTGGATAAAATCGATACACAATTATTATAAAAAAAGATAAAAACATATGGCATGTACCAAAACAAGCTAGCTGGATGGTTAGAAAAGTCATAGAGACCAAGAATGTGGTTGACCAAATGCAGCTGCTTGGGCACAGAAAAGGTAGTTTGATCAGGTAGTGTTATTTTCTTATGATAGAAAAACAACCAAGAATAGAATGAAAATGTCTTATGTTCAAGAATGTTGCTCGACCTAAAGCCTATTTTACTATGTGGCTTATGTTTCACAAGAGATTTGCAACTACTGATAGATTAGCTTAATGGGGAATAAGAGTGCCTCAAGTATGTGTACTGTGTAAGTCTTCAAATGAGACTATAGAGCACTTGTTTGTACAATGCCAATTTGGACAAAGCTTATGGAATAGACTGCTCAATGAGTCATAACCAGAGATTTAGCTCTACCAACTGGGATCAATTTTGAAGATGGAGCATACATCATGGGAAAGGAAAGTCATCAGCAGCACAAATATTCAAGATTATTGGCTGAATGCATCTATGGTATATGGATTGAGAGAAATAGTTGAATCTTTGTGAAGAACAGTAGCAATATAGATTACATAGCAAAAGAGATAGCTTATACTACGATTGTTTGATCAAAGTCCAACTTAAGGATTGTTTTGAATAGTTTTAAATTTTGAGCAACAGGTATGGTAGAGCTCTAGTTTATTGAGTGATTCAATTGAGAAGAAAGTTTGCTGTGATGGTTGCTTACTTGTAATGATTTTCTCTTGGTAATTGAATAATAAAATTAGTTACAAAAAAAACGTTATACACTTACGTTTTTCTTTTCTTTTAAATCATATTTATGTACATTATGTTGAGATTTGACATAAGAGTAGTATTATGTTAAAATTTTTATTTTGAATTTAGAACTTATGCTATATTTTCAGTTTTATTTATTTTAGTAGTATTGACTTGATATTTTACATTGCAAGTCATTTATTTGTTAGTTAGATTTGATAGATTATCTTTTTGTCAAATGTTTTAATAATTTTATGACTTATATTTATAATATTAATATTTTTGTCAAACATGCATTTCATGATGCTCAATTTTTTTTGTATTTTCAGTTTTTATGATTAATTTGATAAAAATATACTAATTTAAAAAATATAAATAAATTATTTTTTTATAATATTAGTAAGAACGTATATTTATTAATTAATATATTTTCAAAAGACAATATATTTTTTAAATATTTAATTTAATATCATTTATAAAAGCCCTTATTTTTCTAATATGAATTTTTTAAGTTTAGATAATTAACTTTTATTTTTAAAATTTAATAGAACGTTGTAATTATACTTGTGCAACCAAATAATACACTTATAATTATAAAGTAATTATATTATGACAAATAAACTAGTCATCATAATTATTAAATTATGTAATTACTAGGCTGACTAGTAATTACACCAATTTCAAATTTTAGCGGCTTTCCAAAGAGAGCCTTAATAATTTCTTAGTGCATGATGGCTCACATTCGGCGGTAGGCCATGCATCTTTATTCATTTGGCCCATTCCCTCATTTTTTTTGTTTTTCCTATCGTTATTTTATATGGTATATAATTTTAAATCCAAAGGACTTTAACTAAGTTTTATTTTTATTTAGTTAATTTAAAACACAATATATATATATATATATATATATATATATATATATATATATATATATATATATATATATATATATAGGTTTTTCAGAAAAGGAAAAACGAGAAGCGGTTGTATTTTCTTAAAAGTATTGTGATCCATTAGTTATATTGACTTGCATTGCGGTATATGTTGTTTAGTTTCCAAATATGTAAAATTTCTTTTAATATATTTTTTAAAAATCTATATTATAATTCATAGTTAATTTTATGTTTTTTAAATCCTTTGTACTCTGAAACCAAAATTCAATAGAGAATGAAGTGATTGTTGAACATACAAGGTGAGATATTTTATTAGGGGTATATACACACCTTAGTGAAATTGATAATTTCAAAAAGTCATAGCCGTTTTATATAAATTGAGACGAAGAGCAATATTAAAAATCAATAAATAAATACTTTTACGTCCAAAAAAAATTGAACAAACAATCTATTAGAGTTGATCAACAAGTAAAGGGCTCAACTAATTAATATATGGTGTGGATTCAAAACATTATCAACAACGTGCTAAAAAGGACCATTGTTCAGGTCTCATTCTAAGGTTCTATGCATATCCCCCAATAATGTTTACAATTATTCCTTCGGCTCATTTTTTCTTGACCTTATTTTAACAAAAAAAGGTTCTAAAATTTAAAATACTATAAGATAAATATTTTATGTTATTCTTATGACAAAATAGCTGCTCAAATGTTACACGTATTAATTATAAATTATAAATTTGATTAATTAAAACACATAAATTGAAAAAGAAAAATAGTTATGATAAATAGTTTTATTAAGGATCTTGAGCATATGCCACTGATATATTGTAGGGATGCACGAACTTAACTTTTAGTTCACACACGCCTGGGCTTTATGCGGCGCAAATTCACAATAGTCAGACTCCATTATGAATATCGAACATCGGGTAAAAAATAAAAAAATAATGATTGTACTACTTCACATGCTACTCTTGTATTAGTATTTGTTTCCTTAAAGTATTGGGTGCGTGCCATTAATATATTGTGGGGACGTACTGCAGACATAGGGATGACAATGAGGCAGCGCGGGGCGGGCATGAGGAGGATTTAGAGCTATGCAGGGCAGGGCATGTTTAAAATTATGCGGGGCACGGCGGGTGAGGGCGGGTTGAAGTAATTATTTTTAAAATTAAAGCAGGGAGGGGTGGAGGATGCTAGACAGGCTGGAAAATATAGGTTGGTATTGCTTCCTAGATGGGTACTCTAGATACAATCATATTTCTATAGCGCTAGAGGATCAAGAGAAAACCACATGTACATGTTCATATGGCACCTTTGCATTCAAGCGCATGCCTTTTGGACTATGTGATGCACCGACCACATTGCAGAGGTTTATGATGTCTATCTTCTCAGATATGGTGGAGGATACTCTGAAGGTATTTGTGGATGACTTTTCTATGGTAGGTGATACTTTCGATGATTGTTTGTTCAATCTTAGCAGGGCATTGCAAAGATGTGAAGAGGCCAACCTGGTTCTTAACTGAGAAAAGTGACATTTGATGATCAAAAAAGGTATTGTACTAGGCCACAAGACATTTGAGAAAGGTTTGTATGTGGACAAAGCGAAGATTGAGGTTATTGAGAAGCTCCCTTCTCCTATCTCTGTGAATGATAGTCAAAGTTTCTTGAGACATGCAGGCTTCTACAGGCAATTCATCAAGGACTTCTCTAAAATTGCACATCCCTTGTGCAAGTTGTTGGAGAAGGAGGTGAAGTTTTATTTTGATGAGGCATGCATGAAGGCGTTCGAGTGTCTAAAAGGGAAAGTTTCAGCTCCAATGATTGTTGATCCAGACTAGTCTACACCATTCTAGATCATGTGTGATGCTAGTAGTGTCTCTTTGGAACATGTTCTAGGGAAAAACCACGACAAGATATTTTACCCCATATACTATGCGAGCAAGGCACTGAATGTAGCTCAGAAGAATTATACTATCACTGAGCAGGAGTTCCTAGTAATTGTTTATGCCTTTGAGAAATTAAGAGCTTACCTTCTGGGTACAGAGTAATAGAACAAACTGATCATGCAACTCTGAGGTACCTAATGGCAAAGAAAAGTTCAAAGCCGAGGTTGATCAGATGAATTCTTTTGCTATAGGAGTTTAACTTCGAAGTCATGGACAAAACGGGTTGTGAAAATTATGTAGCAGACCACTTGTTGAGGTTAGAAGCTGAGAAAAGAGATGGGGATGATCTTGAGATTGGTGACTCATTCTAAGATGATTAGGTATTAGCCGCTACTCTTGACCTTATTCATTTGTATGCTGACTTTGCCAACTATTTGGTTAGTGATATGATGTCGGAGGACCTGACATTCCAGTAGAGGAAGAAGTTCTTACATGATGTGAACAAGTATTTTTGGGATGAGCCTAACTTTTTTAGAATGTGTGCTGACAATCTGATTAGACGGTGTATGCCAAAAGCTGAGATGTTGAGTATTCTTGAGGTTGTCACTCTTCTTTAGTGGGTGAATATCATAGTGGAGCCCAAACATCTCAAAAGGTGATTCAATGTGGCTATTACTGGCCTACCATCTATAGAGACACATATGATCTGGCGAAGAGTTGCAAAATATGCCAAAGGCAAGGTGCAATGTCAAAGAGGCAAGAGTTGCCTATGACTCTAATCGTGGAGGTTGAGTTTTTCAATGTTTGGGGCATCGACTTCATGGGTCAATTTGTGAGTTTGTATGGGATAAAATATATTCTAGTTGCAGTAGACTACATCTCCAAATGGGTGGAAGCGGTTTTCTTGGCAAACAATGAGAGAAAAAGTGTAGCTAATTTTCTGAAGAAGAACATATTTTCCAGATTTGGCATTCCCAAAGCAATCATCGGTGATAGGGACTATCATGATCCAACTCCGTAGGCCATGACTAAGGTCTGACCTCGACCCCCATATACACGTCTATCAGTTATGGTCAAGTTGAACTACAAATAATATAATAGCATGCATCAAAACCCTATTGGGTGATAACATTTCCATAAACCGGTAGCCTCTTTCATTCGTATCACATCATTAAAGGGAACGCAAGCCGACAAGGCTGCCATAACATAATAATATATACCATACATCATGTAGACCCAGCTGAAGGAACTGACATACACAACCCACATACACATGTCTATAGACCTCTAAAAATATTAACGACAATATATGGAGGGACAGGGTCCCCGCCGTATCCCTGAATAAACAACAACAATTATAGACATTAGTAGTTAGTGCCAAAACTAGGATCCGACATAATAGAGCCTCTTTCAACTAAGCTGAGCGGAATCCTAATCTGACGGACTCTCAAAACCTATATCTTCTCCTGCAGGCATGAAACGCAGCCCCCCGAAGAGAGAGGGTCAGTACGATATATGTACTAAGTATGTAAAACATAATATAATACAACTGGGAGCATATCTGAAATAGAGAAGCAGGGGATAAAATATCAAATCAGAACTTGTACCTGTACTTTGTGAATCATAAAAACAAGCATGCTCAAATTATACCATATAGCCGGCCCTATTAGGGATCTGGTGGATACATCTGTAAAACCATCATAGCCGCAGTGCCATCACAACCTTATTAAATCACATCATCATATATATACATGCGTACCCTGGCCCTCTAGTGAGGGACTCAGTGAATATTGCAGTGAACTGTGCTCAAGAACATACCCTGGCTCGGGACTTAATGATAAAAGGGTTACAATAAGCACGAGTAGAGTAGTCAGTAACCATATATAATTTAAAACATTATCAGAGACTCGACAGAATAAGAAAATAAAGCTTTCATCTAAGGACTCGAGTAGTACTGTAGTCATCTCGTGTGCCCTCTAAATGCCATTATGGGCAATATCAATTAAAATCTTGGGGACCCTAGCCATGTACTAAAGTAAGGCCAATTCATTTATGGAACTAGAACACTTGTATCATATCATTTTAAGACTTGGAGCCTGTACATTTGGTATCTCTTTAACATATAGAAGTTTCCAGGGAAATAGCTCAACTATTATAGGAGTTCAATATTCAGAAGTAAACAAGAGATGCTTAAGAATGGAATTTTTCCGGATTTCATATCATATTTAACTTACAACTAAGACATGCCAAAAACAAAGAGAATAAGCTCTATATAGTCGGTACTTTCCTTTATGTGGTCACCATGTACATATTTCGTACCCGGCCCATCCTAGGGCTCGGTGAAAAATTATGGCATCATAATCTCATTTTCATACCAAGGACATATCAAGAGAAAAGAGAGATAGCTTTCTACACACTACTCTTTAACACGTTGAAGCCTTAACAGGCAATACTCAATTCTTGCAGGAGTTCCAATACCAAGCAGTGGATAGGGATTATGAGACGTACTTGGAGTTTTGGGAATGGTATTACCCCCACATTTCACATACAATTCACCTATGGCTAAGGCATGCCAAAGGGAAAGAAAGATAGCTTTACATACTTATGCCAAAAATATGCCAAGAGAAAGCTTCACATACCTCGTACGGATTACTCTTTGTCACTTACGCCTCATCGTCCTTTGAACCTATTCAACATGGAAGTAATACAAATATCAACCACTCTTGACTTTCCAGCATCTTAAGTTGCACCTTAGTATTCATGGAACCTATTTCCTTGTTCGTCTCCTCGACTAGTTCTTTAATTAGTTAAAGCGTTAACGGAAATCAGGCAGCATCTCCCCTGTAACATGACCTATCCGAATTTCCAATTAGCTCCCTAAATACTACATCCAACCAACAACAACAACCTACAGCTCCTATACAAGTAAAACATGGAAACATTACACAATGTAAACCCCAACTAACTTGCTGAAAATTACGATACCAAAATAGGGTTTCTAGTCTTTATTTCGCAAGACCTTTAATTATACGAAACGAGGGATCGTGTGTCTGAAACCAGAATCTCCCATACCTATTTTAGAATACTTTTAGACCCTGTAAAAAACCTCCACACACCTGCAGTAGCACCCCATACGCACATACTTCACTTCGACGATAATTCAACTATAACGACTCCAATTTAAATTGTCTTCGAATCGTCAGACATATTTGTGATATTTTTGAATTTCCAACCACTTAAACAACATATAATACATTTAATAACAACAAAATAAACTCCAAATTGAAGTAAAAGGTCTCACCTTACCCGAAATTGTCCAAGACTCGCCAAACTAGTCTTGGAAGTTCCTTGTCGCGCTGAAACTTTAGCGGACTGTTTGTATTGTTTCCTTGCTTTACCAAAGTGGAATTTATTGTTATTAAACACCATAATACAAATTTTGTACACCTTAAATAATTAATTCGCGGAACAAAATCGGGCCTTATCTCTTTTCTTGCTCAAACCCGTAGCCCTCCTTATTTGTTCTTCAAGTTTTTCCTTCAACTTTCTCTTGTTTTCTTCGCATGTCACGCTGAAGATATGGTTCCATAGACATTTTAAGATACATATATACATATCCATGTGCTTTAGGAACACCGTATATAATTAAGTCACGGAGAGAAAATTGGAAACTTACCTTAGTTTTCTCTTAAGCCGTGGCTGCCTCCTTTGGCTTTGTAATGTTTTCTCTTTGTTTCTCACTTTCAAGTATTGTAAGGGATTAATATGATGACTTAGTCATCAAATGAAGTACATATACTTTCCTTTAGGAGGTGACACGTGTCATCCTCAAGCCCTTATTGGGCCACCTCAACCATGCAACTAATAAGGAGCTGCCATGTGTGCTTGGTGGGGACCACCCCCAAGTAGGTGGATCACCTAATTCACCCCAAGCAGGTGGGTCACCTACTTGCTTGAGGTACTACCACGTGTTTCCTTCCTAGGCTGCCACGTGTCCTTCTCCTCTCTTCCTCGTGGGTTCGTAATCTTGTTTTATTTTAAGAGCCTGTGTAATCTGTGCTTTGTAAGCTTGGTATGTCCTTAAATAGCTCAAGTGTATAAGACTTCTAAATTAGTAGCTTACGTAGGTAAATCGAGTCCTACGACTCATTTTTTGGCCTCTAACACTTTCCGGATTCTTACGACTCTATTTCCAACCTTTCCTCTCACGAGGTATCACATTCTTCTTTCCTTAGAGTTGTATGATAGTGTAGGAGATTATCTGACTCATTTTATAACTTTTAAGAAGCTTAAGAGACATTCCGAGCTCAATAGTGTGGGGTGTAACATCCTTTCCCCCTTTAGAACATTCATCCTCGAATGTTAACTTACCTCGTAGGGTTTCACAAGGAATTTGGGATTCTGTATAACTATCATCTCTCATCCATTTTTGGGTTTAGATTACATTTGTATATAGGGAACAAGTCCGAGTATCTTCCCTCTATCTCCTTTTTGACTTCCCAGGTCATCCTCTTTCCGGTTTTTGTTTGGCCACAATACCTCAATGGAAGTCACACCTTGTTTGCAACCTTCTAAATTACCGATCCAAGACGGCTATAGGTTGTTCCTCATAGGATAACTCTTCTATTTCATGGACATCCTTTATGGGACATACTCTGCTTAGATCATTGATACCCTTACAAACTATTCCTATGTAATGGACTGGGTATATAGTTTTCCAATCAGGTGGTAGGTCTAGCTTACCGGCAATTTTGTCTATCTTATCAGCAACTTGATAAGGTCTAATATATTTTGGGCTAAGTTTCCTTTTCTTGCCGATTCTTATTACTCCCTTCTTGGGTGACCCTTCTATGAATACCTAATCGTCAGTTGAACTCTGAATGTTGATGTCGATTATCTATATATCACTTATGTCAACTTTAGGCTGCTCGTCAATAGCTTGCTCAATCATGTCAGGGCCTTTTAGTCTTTGTACCTGTAGGGAGACTTACATACTCTACTATACCACATCTTGTACGGGGCCATCTGGATACTGGAATGGTAGCTATTCTTGTAGACAGACTCAATAAGTGGTAGACGATTATCCTAGTTACTTCTGAAACTAATCTCACAGGCTCACAATATATCTTCTAGCATCTCAATAGTATGCTCAGTCTGTCCAATAGCTCAAGAGAAAAAAATACAGTACTAAGACCTCCTGTGGTCCCGATGTCTTCTTGGACTAATCTCCAGATGTCAATCATAATTGAGGTCCCTCCATCTGAGGTAATAGCTAGGGAAACCTCATGGAGTCTCACTATCTCCTTGACCTTTAACGTCGCATAGTTTTAACTGTAAAGGTAGTTTTGATTGAAAGCAAATGGGTTGATTCATTAGTACTCATAATAACCCGTATAGCATCCTACTCTCGCAGAGTATAGAGTAGGTTTGTAATGACGTTGACAATTTGGGAATCCTTTGCCTCGTATAGTCCTTCTTGATTTCTTTCAAGACTTTAACTGGCACTTTACCTTTTAGGGTTTGTTTTTCAATCCTTAAAGATGGCTTTCATAGTCGTTCTATGCTCCATCTGTCATTACCTGATATAATTCTGAAGAAGTTCGGCATATAAGTCCGCCATCTTTTAGTAATCCGTTAGTTCTGTTCCCCTTGGTTAAACTATTTCACAACTTTCTTATCCTAGCTTGCCCCAGCTTGTAACACTTTAGATACCTTATCTCATACCATCATTTATTTTGATGAGCATCTGAGAAGGTGCTCAACTTAACCTGTGAAATATCCTAGCATCGTCTCGCTAGGTCTCATGTGTTACCTTGCCATTTCCTCCCTCATCTTACAATCGATGTTGGGGTAGATCCTGGGTCCAACCATGACCAGGTCTTACTCTGCCCGTAGTACTAATTCTATCTTAATAGTTTGGCTTAACCTATCCTCGCATCTCTTGATAGGGTATCCAAAATCTCATACTTACATTGTCATTATTGAACCCTACTCCTTTTATCATGTACCTACTTACTTATCCTGATGCTTATATATACGTATCCGTAGGGTGCACAACCATTCTGATACAACTTGTAGGAGGTAGACGTAGTCTTTCTATCTCCTGGTTCATTCTACTGTACACATCTCACTTACATTGGAGCTTATTTGTCCCATCTTGTTATACTTCCTCCGTTTCCCTAATTCACTCTTTGCTCTTCTCATCTCCTATCATAGGAGGTTTTCTATTCCTTTCCCTTGGTTATTTATCTATCACAACATCATCTGCGACCAACTCTAGCCCATATTTTGGCTTTTGGTCTAGCAGGAGATCATTGTCCTTCATAATGTCTCTTAAGATATTCGACATCCTTTCACTATTATGCAATTTTCTTTTCATACGCACCCACCTTTTGGCGTCAGATTATTCGATGTCATATTAATAATTTCTTAACACTACCTTACATAGCATTTTAACTCTATCCAATTACTGGTGGCTTTCAGACCTTCCTAACTTGATTCAGCAAGGGATCTTATTGGAGTTAGAACATCCATCTTAACTATATTGCCATATCGATTGCTCTACCTTGCCTTTGAAATTTTCTTATTGGCTTACCCCCTTTAGAGGGTACTTATACTTTTATTTTCTTATACTTTGCTCCATGTCTTTATGTCCAATCCCAATTTTTTCCAACCTCCTTTCTCGATGTACTTGGTACTGTATCATGTCCCCGTCTCTCTGTATACTATATAACCTTATTATCCGTGTGCGGAACCTTGGCTAAATCATAAAGCAATGATAACCTTACCATCCCTATCATAATATCCCATGTACTAATCTGTATTTTGAATAATGTGACCAAGGAAATAGCTTATCCAAGGTCATATTCTACTTATTTTTATGAAAGGCTAATACTCCATGGTGGTCGTCTCAAATTTTAACTAGGCAACACCTATATTCCGACAATGATTGTCTACGTTCTCTCAGAGTAATAGCCTTATCCCAACCTATATCCGTTGTCTTGGGATGAATGGAAATTGCTTTATTTATTCCTTAAGTTTGCCGTCTTTGTCTTCTAATGGTTCCAATATTTTCGGGGAGACGTTGTATACACACCTCATTCCTTTATACTTATGTCCCTCGTCCTTACTATGTACCCAACATAGGCTTTTAACTTAGTCAACATATACCAAGTGCTCCTTACTAGTGGTCCTCCTTTATCCCCATATCGTTGTACCACACCTTTAAATTCATACTTACGTATCCCCTTTTAGTTCATACTCCTATTCAGTTCATGACATCTCTTTTGGATGCTCTTGTTAGAATTTCTTTCTCTAATTAGTTGGTGGAGAACTAATAAACTGTTATCATAGAGCACTTTCCAACCACCATTAGAATAAAATTAGAATCCTTTAACCATCACAGTATTTCATAACACTTGACCCACATGGTCTCCCTTTAAGTTTATCTTCGAGTCATGAACAACTTATCTAATTTACAACTAAGAGTTGGGGATTGGTACTTTTCATGAAAAGTGAAACTCAATCGCTGGACATCTTATCCTTCAACTTGAGTTCTTTTGTTTTATTGCACAAATACGGCTGGAGAAACCGTAGTCTGCACTTGACTGCTCAAATAGGCTTTTTCTCTCCAAAATAAATTCCCCAAGTAACAAGGGTGCCCCATATTGCCGACATGAAAAGTACCTCTCAAAGTTAAACGTAATAGGGGTACTCGGTATCAACTTCCAGAATATTTTATGAAGCTATGTTTCATTCCCTTTCCTTGTCCTAGAAATATTTCGACAGAGTTTCCTCTATATTTCTTACTATCCCAAAACCTGCATACAGAAGATACCAACAATGCCTCACAGGGACAACATATATATATTCATATCATATCACGGCCGCATAGGGATTTCAATATCATCTCATATCGCCGTCACACAAGTCTTTCAATATCAACAACAATATAGAAATAATAGACTTACCTCATTTTTCCAACTTTGAACTGCATCTATGGCACTTCTTGTCTACTTTTCCCTTCAATTTTTAACTTTACATTTCAATTATATGTCAATACCTTACCCAATAGATATCTTCCGTGCCTTTTACTTTACTTACCTGTGTGCTTCGTAACTTCCTATATCGTCAAATTACTTCCTTCTATTGATATCGTCCTTCTGCAAAAAGCCAAGGTTTAGTATAAGAAGGTTTCCTATGACTCGGATCTATAGCACGATCTCAGATATGAAAGAAGAGTAACATAATAAATATCCTGTAACTTCTTATTTATAGATGTGGCGCGCAACACATCGATAATCAAGACTCTACTAGACACAGTCTATAGATAATCTAAGGACGAACTGCTCTGATACCACTTCTGTCACGACCCAACCCCGTAGGCCGCGACTAAGGTCCGACCTGGACCCCCGTATATATGTCTATCAGTTGTGGTCAAGTCGAACTACAAATAACATAATAGCATGCATCAGAACCCTATTGGGTGATAATATTTCCATAAACCTGTAGCCTCTTTCATTTATATCATATCATTAAAGAACACGTAAGCCGATAAGGCTGCCATAATATAATAACATATACCATACATCATATAGACCCAGCTAAACCAAACTGACATACACAACCCACATACATATGTCTGTTGACCTCTAAAAATATTAACGATAATATATGGCGGGACAGGGCCCCCGCCGTACCCCTAAATAAATAACAAAAATTATAAACATCAGCAATCAGTGCTAAAACTAGACTTCGACACTATGGAGCCTCTTCCAACTGAGCTGAGTCGAATCCTAAGCTGACGGACTCCCAAAACCTATATCTTCACCTTTGGACATGAAACACAGCCCCCCAAAGAAAGGGGATCAGTACGACATATGTACTGAGTATGTAAAACATAACATAATACAACTGGGAACATATTTGAAATAGAGAAGCAGGGGATAAAATATCAAATCAGAACCTGTACCTATACTCTGTAAATCATAAAAACATGCATGCTCAAATTATACCATATAGCCGTCCCTATCAGGGATCCGATGGATACATCTGTAAAACCATCATAGCCCCAGTGCCATTACCACCTTATTACATCACATCATCATATATATACATACGTACCCTAGCCCTCTAGTGAGGGACTCAGTGAATAATGCAGTGAACTGTGCGAAAGAACATAAAGCTTTCGTTTGAGGACTCGAGTAGTAGTGTAGTCATATCGAGTGCCCTCTAAATACCATTATGGGCAATATCAATTAAAATCTCGGGGACCCTAGACATTTACTAAAGTAAGGCCAATTCATTTATGGAACTAGAACACTTGTTATCATATCATTTTAAGACTTGGAGCCTGTACATTTGGTATTTCTTTAACATATAGAAGTTTCCAGAGAAATAGCTCAACTATTATAGGAGTTCAATATTAAGAAGTAAATAATATATGCTTAAGAATGGAATTATTCTGGATTTCATATCATATTTAATTTACAACTAAGACATGCCAAAAAGAAAGAAAATAAGCTCTATATAATCTGTACTTTCCTTCATGTGGTCACCATGTTCATATTTCATACCTGTCCATCCTTGGGCTCGGTGAAAAACTATGGCATCATAATCTCATTTTCATACCAAGTACATATCAAGAGAAAAGAGAGATAGCTTTCTACACACTAATCTTTCCCACATAGAAGCCTTAATAGGCAATACTCAATTCTTGCAGGAATTCCAATACCAAGCAGTGGATAGGGATTATGAGACATTCTTGGAGTTATGGGAATGGTATTACCCCCACATTTCACATATGATTCACCTCTGTCTAAGGCATGCCAAAGGGAAAGAAAGATAGCTTTACATACTTATGCCAAAAACATTCCAAGAGAAAGCTTCACATACCTCGTACGGATTACTCTTTGTCACTTACGCCTCATCATCCTTTGAACCTATTCAACACGGAAGTAATACGAATATCAACCACTCTTGACTTTCCATCATCTTAAGTTGCGCCTTAGTATTCATGAAACCTATTTCTTTGTTCGTCTCCTCGACTAGTTCTTTAATTAGTTAAAGCGTTAACAGAAATCGGGAAGCATCTCTCCTATAACATGCCCTATCCGAATTTCTAATTAGATCCCTAATTACTACAGACAACCAACAACAACAACCTGCAGCTCCTATACAAGTAAAACATGGCAATATTACACAATGTAAACCCCAACTAACTTGCTAAAAATTACGATACCAAAATAGGGTTTCTAGTCTTTATTTTGCAAGACCTTTAATTATACGAAAAGAGGGATCGTGTGGCTGAAACCAGAAGATACCATACCTATTTTAGAATACTTTTAGACCCTGTAACACACCTCCACACACCTGCAGCAGCACCCCACACGCACAACACTTCACTTCGACGACAATTCAACTATAACGACTCCAATTATCTTCGAATCGTCAGGCATATTTTGATATTTTTACATTTACAGCCACTTATACAATATATAATACACTTAATAACAACACCATAAATTCCAAATTGAAGGAAAATGTCTCACCTTACCCAAAATTTTCCAAGACTCGCCAAACTAGTCTTGGAAGTTCCTTGTCGCGCTGAAACTTTAGCGGACTGTTTGTATTGCTTCCTCGCTGTCCCAAAGTGGAATGTCTTGTTATTAAAAACCATAATACAATCTTGGGACACCTTTAATAATTAATTCGTGGAACGAAATTGGGCTTTACCTCTTTTCTTGCTCAAACCCGTAGCCCTCCTTATTTGTTCTTCAAGTTTTTCCTTCAACTTTCTCTTGTTTGCTTCGCATGTCACGCTGAAGATATGGTTCCGTAGACATTGTAAGATACATATATACATATCCACGTGCTTGAGTAACATAGTATATAATTAATTCATGGAGAGAAAATTAGAAACTTACCTTAGTTTCCTCTTAAGCCGTGGCTGCCTCCTTTGGATTTCTAATGTTTTCTCTCTTTCTTTCTCACTTTCTAAGTATTGTAAAGGATTAATATGATGAATTAGTCATCAAATTAAGTTCATATGCTTTCCCTTAGGAGGTGACATATGTCATCCCCTAAGGGTGACACGTGTCAAGCCCTTATTAGGCCACCTCAACCATGCAACTACTAAGGGGCTACCACGTGTCCTTGGTGGGGACCACCCTCCAAGTAGGTGGGTCACCTACTTGACCCGAAGTAGGTGGGTCACCTGCTTGCTTGAGGTACTGCCATATGTCACCTTCCTAGGCTACCATGTGTCCTTCTTCTCTCTTTCTCGTGGGTTTGTAATCTCATCTTATTTTAAGAGCCTGTGTAATCCGTGATACGTAAGCTTGGTATGTACTTATGTAGCTCAAGTGTATAATACTTCTAAATTAGTAGCTTACATAGGTAAATTGAGTCCTACAACTCATTTCTTGGCCTCCAACACTTTCCGGATTCTTACGACTCTATTTCCAACCTTTCTTCTCACAAGGTATCGCATTCTTCTTTCCTTAGAGTTGTGTGATAGTGTAGGAGATTATCTGACTCACTTCATAACATCTAAGAAGCTTAAGAGACATTCTAAGCTCAAGAGTGTGGGGTGTAATAGGGACATCCCATTTTTGCAACAATATCTTTTGGACTCTATTTACTAAATACAGGGTGAAACAGCACAAAGTAGCTACCCATATCATCCTTAGTCATACGGGCTAGTTGAAGTGTCTAACAGGGAAATGAAAGAGATATTGGCCAAGCCCGTGAATGAAAAGAGAACTGACTGGTTGAGAAAGCTTGATGATGCACTATGGGAATATCGGACAACTTTCAAAACACTCATTGGTATGTCACTATATCAGTTAGTGTTTGGAAAGGCATGTCATTTGCCTGTAGAGTTGGAACACAAGACATTGTGGGTACTTAAGAAGTTGAATCTTAGTTGGAGCGAAGCTGCCAATATGAGGTTAGAACAGATCAATGAGATGGATGAGTTTCTTTTGAGGGAATATGAGAGAGAAATTTTATACAAAGAATGAATGAAGTTATATCATGATCAACTTATTAAGAAATGAGTTTTTCCCCGATAAGGTGTTGTTGTTCTATTCTAGACTTAGATTGTTTTCGGGTAAGTTGAAGTCAAAATGGTCTGGACCTTTTACCATAGCATGAGTATTTCCACATGGTGCAATTGAGCTCGAAGCACAAGATAGGCACAAGTTCAAGGTGAATGGACAACGTGTGAAGTTTTACTTATGAGCAAAAGAAGAAGCTAAGATAGTTGAAGAGCTCCAACCTGATGAAGTCTGAGTAATCAAGGAACATGCGGTGTGCCACGATGTTAAATCAGGCACTTCATATAGTCAACCCATGGGGAAGCTTGATGAAATCTGAGTTTTTGTGTAACTCGCGTGTGCCACAATGCTAAATTAGGTGCTGCTTAGGAGATCACCCAAGGATTGTACTTGTAATAGCTAGATTAAATTTTGTTTTTGAAGTTTTTATAGTGTCATTGTGTGTTCTGTGAGTGCAGGGATTCAAAGTAGGAGAAAATAAAAAAATAGGTCAAGTCATTCCTCCACGGGCCTTTATACGGACAGTATAGAGCAAGACAGCCCATGGTGAGGAAGAGTAAAGGCAACTGGCAAAATGGGTTTCAAGTTCACAATTGGGTTTACGGCCCGTGAAATTCTTCATGGATTGTTTAGATTTCCATAAAACCCAGGTATATTTTTGCTTTTTTTGGCTAAGTCAGTGATCATGCAAGGGATTCCATGGCCCGTAATGATCGTCGAGATCACCACTATGATTCGTGGATCCTTGGTCGGCTAAAATTAAAACCACCCAACCGAGTCTAACCCGTAACACTAAATCCTAAATCAAAAATGGGTTTTTAACAAAACTTTCACACAGCACTCTTCTAAGATTCATATTCCCTCTTCAAATTTCAAACTACCAAAATGAATCACTCACTACGATCGATCCTCGCACTTCTCTAGTTCATCTATAATTCACAGAAATTCCACCACATAATAGAGAGTCGTCCTTCACTGTCCCTATTCCAAATCCTATTGGTGCCTTATTCCATTGAGTTCAAGTTTCCAAGTAAGTGAAACTGTGAATTCAAATTTTTTAATACTTTGCACCTAGGGTTGATTGGTATGATAAGAATTGAAGTAGTGAAGTCATCATAAGCTAAAATTGGATGGTGTGATTGTTGTGGAAAGGATTAGGATCCTATTGTAGTAGAAAGGGTTGAGTGGTGATGAAAATATGAAGGTTGGGGATGAAGGAACTTATCACAGCCCGTATTGAACTACATAGACCATGGTAGGTGCCCATTGTCTCCACCTTGGAAAATATTTTAAGTGTGGGTTCACGAAAGGCTTCACGAGCCGTGAAGTTCTTCATGGACCGTGAAGTCGTCCATGGTCCTACACTTAGGAAAATTTTCCTGGACATAATTTCACGGAACCTTTCACGGATCATGTAACCTTTAACGGTCTGTGAAGACCCACCATATAAAACACAAAAAAATTGTAAGACTAAAAAAACTGTAAAAATATTTTGTGATTTTGAGTTTGCATGCAATTTCCTTATAATAGATTGAGTGACGTCATTTCTGAAGGGGCATTTTCATATGTGTAAAAAGTTAGGAAAGTCTGAGTACCCATTAAATTCATCGCATTGTCTTCTATAATTTCTAACTCTTTGTCTCCTTGGAGGTAAAATAGGACCCAAATGCAAGACTCCTCCATCGCAACTCCATAACTCGCCATTAGAGGAATCGTCTAATAATTTGAATCACGAGTTGGGAAATAAAGCCTCTAGTGGTTCTAAGGTGGGTGCACAATAAACATATCCCCTCACTCACGCCATAAAATGAGGTCTAAGGCAGCTGCTGAGGCTGAGTCTGCTCCCTCCTAGTCTAAAGAGGATTTAACAGGCTCGAGAAATGAGGAAATCAGAGACGAAGAACAATTAGGAGAAAAGGCAAGTGGCTTCGATATTGAAGAAAAAGAAGTAAGTCAGAACAGTATCGAGCGAGAAGCTGCTGAGAGGGAAAATGACCCTATAGCTCATCGTCGCCTTATTTAATTCATAAAAAATAGGTGGTCAATACCTGGGCAATAGGATATAATTACTAATAGACTATCTAAAGGATCAACTAGCCTATGCACGGGCGATTGTACTGGAAGGCTAATTTATCATAGACAACCTCTCCAAGATTCTCAATCTTAAAGATTTGTTTAAAAGGCACCACTTTGGGTAGATAACTAACTAACAGGGATACTATGGATAACTCTTCACTCAGGAGTTTTATTTGACCTACGCTTCCACGATGTTAAATATTTTCCCTAGGGAGACATCTAGAAAAAAAGAGTCGTAGCATTGAGATCAGGCCTTCTGGAGAATGTACGACTGATACGGGTCAACATATTTAAGACCACCATCAACCATTTCTTATATGGCCTAATATTTACTACATAAGTCCAAAGCAGTCTTTATGAGCACCGGTACCACTTGGTCAATAGCAAGAAAAGAATGAGTGACCTAGAGGAGCAGACCCAGATATTGTGGTGGATTACTTATATTACTGCTATCGAGGGATAGAATGCATCGTGGGTGACCAAACCAAGGAAACTCATCACCAAGGCTTCCTGCATATTTGCGACTAAATTTTGGTGGTCGTTGTCCATGCCCGGCTCTATTTGAGCGGTAATGATAACACTCTCCATCCTTCACAAGTATCACTTATGGCTTACATTATGGCTCAGTATGGTTTGCACAATGGTCATTTGATTGTGGCTGAGATTCATGATAAAATATTTAATGAGAGAGCTGGACTACCATTTTCATTTTTTAATCCTGGAAATGTATGAATCTGTGGGTGTCCCATAGAGCCGCTTCTATAATCCCCACACCACAGTCATACATTCTATGAATGCAGTGTTAATCATAGACATGGACAGCCCTCTGTATAAGAACAAACCGGCCTGGCCAGCCTAACCCGTACCTATTACTATAGGCCCACCTCCTGCTGCTCTATCTTTGAAGGGTGTTTCTATAGTTCCTTCAACTGACGAGGCTACATAAAAGATTGAGGAATAAAGCAGAGGGTGTTTCTATAGCTCTTCCAACTGACGAGGCCACTTAGAAGATTGAGGAATAAAATAGGCCGACTCAATCCACACCCGCCGGTACTTTTATCATGATCACTGTACATTATGCATTTTTGAATAGTTAGTGCAGGATCAATGAAAAATGAGATCTTTAGTGGATCAGGTCATTGAGCGACTACCAAGGGTAATCCAATTTGAGGTCCAAACAATGGAAGATGATGTGTGCGATGTGGTCCAAAAAAGGGTTGGTATTATGCAGCGCAGAGTTGACAACCTTGAGCTGCACCTGACAAAGAGTATAGATAGTTTAGGTGGCCTTGATGCTTACTTGGTTAGGACACAATTGATAGAGATGAGGCTGACTTGGATAAATAAATAAGAAATTTGTCACTATTGGTCCTACCATAGCCACCAATGCCTTGATGCAACTGTTAATTAGCCTTTTCCCTTCTCTTTTTAAAGAAAAAAAGAATGTCATCATTCTGATCATGACTTGAAAAAGGAAAGAACTAAGCAGACTGACCTAATGGATAAATCTGAAATACAGAAAGAGCATACAATTGCCAACTGTAAACAATCATTCAAACCCTAGGTTTGCCTGGACTGGAGTTCCTTCATCCCTTTTTTTAGTCTATAAGGTTAGATTAGACTGATATGTTATGTCAATCCTCGTTGGGGCTCTACACAGTGGGAAAAGGCTGATGCAATGGGAATGCCCTAATTTGACTCCTCACCCAACTGCCCGCTTTGCTAATATTCCACTCTAACGCGGGCCAAGCGGTGATGGATGCGCTCCACATGAGAGTCTTTTAAATAAAGGCTAAAAAGGAACTCATTAGTCATCTCTTCCCCTTTTCTATTTCACTTTTCCGCCACCCTTAGGCCTGCCTCTATCACTGTTAGAGGCTCAAAGGGATGAAATAGCTCCTTTAATCAACAATAAGAGGGAAGCGCTGAGGGGCACAGTTTTAGTGTTCAAGCTCAATAAGAAGGACATAGGAAAGATGTATCGCTATAGGGCCAACCATCTCGATGATGCAACAAAGGATGAGAAGGCTTAGGCCAAGCGCCTGTGAAAGCAACAAGGACTTCTAAGTGGGAAGCAAGAGAATAAGAGAAGGGAGAGCGATGGCAGGTTGAGGATGCAAAGGTTGGAGCTTCGGCAAGTTGTCTAGACCAGACTTCTGAGACTCATGTGATTGAGACTAATACCAGTGAGTTTCCTTCAGTCACACTCACTCCTGCTACGGGCGATGACCCTCCGAGCGAGCCCACATCATTGAGCCCACAAACCACCACTAGTGCCACGTCTAAGCCACCGACTAATGCCTAAGGCATCATATGTATGATTGCCTCCCTTATATTTACTTTTAGAGTTTTGACATGCATTGGGGATAATACACAGCTTTTAAATGAAGTGTGGGGCATCCTAGCTGCTTGGGATCTTTTGTTGTCATATTTCTTGTAACACTCCTAAAATATTGTATGTGGTATCTCAATTCTCGATGAAAATGATACTGTTTCTATATTTTGGGTATATTGTTTCATAAAAAAGTCTAAATTAGGTGATTCAAATTTCTGAATAACTCCAACATCAATACCTACAACTTTCATGAGATCATATATAAAGATTCAGAGGTTAAATAGATCAAATAAATTAATCTTTGCAAGACATAGTGATGTGATGAAATAGAGTATTTGTAGAATAAAAATCATATCTCACTGTAGGATATTCCAAATTAGTTAATTATTGAACTAAATGAAACTAGACTTCTATATCTACAATTCTTATGAAGACACTAAATCCTAATAAGTAATTTATCTTGTTCAAATGCAGCTTCAAAAAAGGTCATTCCGTTAAAAGAGAGCTCATCTCACCTACCATGGAAAGATCTAGAACCATTTGACATCATCCATGACATCAAAATTCTCCATTGAATTTTCAAGATCATCCTTAGTAGTTATTTTTATTTATTTTTAGGTCCTTCCTCCACATCTATAAATACCCACCTTATTTTCTCATTTTATTCATCAAGCTTTCTCAAGCAACTCTTCTCTCTATACACTTCTTTAATCATTCTCAAATATAGTTTTAATTTTAGTTGTATAAAAATACTATTCTGGTGATTCTTATACTCCGGGTAGTACACAAAATGCTCCGACG
Source organism: Solanum dulcamara (assembly GCF_947179165.1). Classification (NCBI taxonomy): domain Eukaryota; kingdom Viridiplantae; phylum Streptophyta; class Magnoliopsida; order Solanales; family Solanaceae; genus Solanum; species Solanum dulcamara. Next base: position 31,830,832 of record NC_077247.1, on the reverse strand, counting down.
AGAAGAAAAGGCTAGGGGTCCAAGAGTGTTCCAATTCGAAGTAAAGTTTCAGATTTCAGATATGTAAGGCTATTCATAGCATTGGATTGAGTTCGTCCATGCGCCCAATATTTAAATTTCATCGTAATTGAGTTATAGTTGAGTTTTACCCAAATCTTGAATTCTAAATGAATTAATTCTTCTTCTATTGAGATATATTTATGCATCGAAATTATTATTATTTTTATCTCTTATATTATTGGAATTATTGTTCGTAGTTACTTTCCCATGAACCCTAATTGATTTGATGTTCATGAATATTTTTACACATATTTTGAGTAAGAATGTTGGCTTTTAATATTTATTGATAAAAAAGTGATTTGAATTAATACTATATATGTGTTTTATTGAGTTTTGAAAGAGCAAAAGAATTGAGTTTAAATGAATTTGATTCTTTGGATTAAATGATGTTTTGAGCAAGATGTTTTGATGAGATGTAAATGATATTTTTGAAGTATAATGATTGATGAAGAGGTAATGAGATGAGTTTGATGATTTAAATTAAAATTCAATGAGACTAGAGGATGAGGTTAATATGAGCACATATTTTGGAAGTAGTATTGAGCACCGAGTTGGGTAAGGGTTTAATTGACTTAAACCCCAGAACTACGTAGCCAGCGTAGGATGGAGGTTATGCCTCTTAAGTCCCAAATAGAGGACTTTGATGATTAGATCCAAGATGGTGAGGTCCTTTACCCAGGCAAGGTATTGGATGGATGTGACAATGACATCACTTCGTTGTATCATCACTAGCTCATAAGTGATGATTGTTGGTTAGAGAAACTCCCAACTGAGTAAGCATTGCTTATTATTATTTTTAAATTTGTATTACATATTAATATTGAGATGATGTTGAGTTTTGAGCCGAGTCTTCTTGAGAGGACTTTCTTGATATCTGTCTTTACATTCCTACCATTTTACATATTCGTACATTCCATGTACTGACGTCATTCGACATGCATTATTTTATGATGCAGATATAGGTATTAGAGATCCTCAACAGGCGCATCATTGAAGATCATTTCTTTCTAGTAATTTGGTGAGTCCTTCTTGTATTCGGAGGAACTCCTTATCCTTTTATTATTATTGAGTATGATGTTTCTTTTGAGGTAGTCATGGACATGTCATTGGCACCATCTGATAGTGTTAGAGGCTTCATAGCCAGATTTTAATGATGTAATTGGAGTAGTTCTCCTTTAAAACTACTTCTCCTAAAAAAATTCTTTCTTTCATTTGATGTTGATGATGGAGATCCCTCATAAGTATTCTTATTAAGTCTTTCACTGATGAACGAATAAGTGATGATACCGAGTGGTTCTCTCAGAGTCCAGTGATGGTTTCTGAGTGCCGGCCACGCCTAGGGTACCCTTTTAGGGCGTGACATTTCTTTTCTCTCAAGCATAGTATTTTGTATAACCAGTATATTTAAGTTGTTTTTGTGTAAATATAAGAGTCTATAGATAGCTTGTGAAGTTTGAATTCTTTGAATTGAATAAAAATGACCAAGTGGAAAATTTTGAAAATGCTATGTGAATGTATTTGAACTATGAAAATTGACTTGTTAGGATCTTTATAGGACATTGTACTTATTTACTTTCAATCAAAAAATGCTACCTAGAACATGAATGTATTGATTTGTGCTAAAAAGTGTACGATCTGTGCCATTTCTGTGTGAGTTGAATTCTTTAGTTCAAATGATGCATATTTCTGCTAGAACTTTATTAGTTGGTCTCACTAAAATGATTGAATAGCTTGATTAGGACAGATCATAGGTTGTTGTTGAAAATAAGTCACTTAGCGTAAAAAGAACCAACCAAATAAAATTGTACCCTTTGAACCAAAAGTTTGAGCCTGAAAAAGATCTTTTTCTTTGAGATAATATAATTCACTTTCCCCGTTTGAAGATAGACGTTTATCTTGGTCCTAGTCCCTCCTAGTATAATGTGTACCTCAATGCAGGCTAAAAGCCTAAGTTAAGGTGGATATTAAAGAGGAAAATAGAAAAAGTTGGGGTATGAAAAGAAGGGTGTAATAAGAGAAAAAAGAAAAAAATTAGATTGTGGATGTAGGAAAAATGAGAAATAAGTGTAAAATAGAAGAAAAAACAAATGTAATGAGAAAAAATTTAGAAAAAGAAAGAAAAAAGAGCGGAAACCACACTTGGGCATAAATAAAGAAAGAAAATAGGGGAAACACAAGTTTGGGTTGAAAACTGTGTAGCTAAGTCAATTTAGCATCTTGGAGGGGTAAAATAGTCATTTATATCCTAAATGTATCCTATCCAAGCCTGAGCCTACGTTACAAGCAAAGAAAGTCTAATTGTGATCCCATAAGATCTATTCAAAAGTAAATATGTAGAAAATAAGGGCAATCATGTGGTATGTATATATGCATTGATTGAACTTCATTTGACAGCTTGAGTGATATCATTTTGATCTCTGTTTTGTTTATATACATCGTGTGAGAGAATTCTTTGTGGTAGAGGCACTATGACTGCACTGTTTGGTTGATAATCTGACTGGTACATTATTGTTTGCATTGGTTTGGTTGACTTTGAGTAGTATATTATCATAAATCAATCCGTGCGAGTTAGCTGGAATATTTGGTGTATTGCATAGCGGAGTTGGTAAAGAAATGGGAAAGGGTTATGTATTATGTGTTTGGGCTGCTGTATATGCTCTAATAGGCATTTGTATTTTGCGTGTGGTTTTGTTTTGTTTAGTTTCATTGCTTGAGGACAAACAATGGTTCTAAGTTGAGGGTGTTGATATATCGCATATATCACTATCAACAATAAAAATGGTGAATTAGTGTGGGTTCAAGTATATTTTTATAAATATGATATATGTTGTATTTATTTTGCAAGAAAACTAAGTTATGCACGAGGTTGGGCTATGTTACTGAGTGTTTGCTGAAACATCACCAAACTAATGTCCATGAGTGCAACCATGGGCCATGAAGCCTTATACGACCCATAGAAGCTGGCCGTTCAGAAAGAGGTGTTGAAAAAGGAACAAAACATTTTGGCTAAGTAAAACTCCACGAGACTCGTCATGGAATCTATCATGGAACATGGGATGAGGTCGTGAAGAGCCTGATGAAACATTCCTAAAGGATCAAGTAAAATACTACAGACCCCACTACAGGGCGTGGAAGGCATTATTGAACGCAAAGACTACCCATGAAGAAGAAGAGGACCACACAGCAATGGAGACAAGTCAGTTACCATGGAGCACTTCTACGGATCGTGAAGAGTCGACGTAAACCACTATTGACTTAATTTTTCCTAGTTGGTTTTGCATTTGGTTTTGAGCTTTGATTATTATGTGAAGCTTAGTTTTGAATTATTTTCAAGAATCAAATATTAATACGATATTTCATTCATTCTTGATTCGTTGTACGTTTTTTGATACAAGATTTGCTATTGAATAAATATTAGCATTGTTTTAATGAATTATACACCCATTCTTAACTCTTTGCCTACGAATATGAGTAGCTAAATCCCATAACTAGGGTTGTGGAAACCATGATGGAATAACAAAGTTGGCAAACATATAGGTGATTTTCATTCATTGTTCTAGCATGCATTCTAATTTTCTTCATCTTATTTTTCTTTTTAATGAGTGCACGTGTTACAACTGACATGTATTCATTACTTGCTCAGGAAATGGGTAGTGATCAGGAAAAAAAAACTATAATAGAGATTCAAAGATATAAACTTTCATCTAAGAACTTGTTTTGTGAGGTCAAAAACAAGGGTTACATAGATATACATTCGGAGATCGGAAGGTAAAGAATAAAATTCATCTAAAAGGGATGGAATACATTTAGATATATCTAGCTTTCTACATTTTTCATGAGATTCATCTGATTTACATGTCATGGCGAACATAGTCCTAGCTACCTTCTCATATTGTTCAACACCTTAAGTTTATTTTACTTTTTAACTGATAACATTTATACTAGTTACTAATTTATGAACTAAAATCCTAATTTGCTTAATGCATTTTTACTTTTGGAAAATAGTGAATACAACTGAACAAAAGTGCAAGTAGAATTATTTCCTCCGTATTCCCTGTGGGTTTGACGCCAATTTAGTTGAATTCTATATTTAATAGCAATCGTTTTATACTTATTAATTGGAGTGTAATTTTGGGCATATCAGGATCCTACTACGTCGGAGCCATTGTAGCGGGGTTGAGTTGCTAAAAGCTGTAGAAATCTCCAAAACCGCCCATTAATTAGAAAACTTGTTTTGGAGAAGTTCAGAGGCGACCTAGGGAGATTTTCACCAATTTTCCATCGTATTCGTCAGTAAAGGTAAGTTAATTACTCCTCTGACTTACTAATTTGATTCTGAAGCTTTATGTGGTGGTAATCTTAGTGAAGGGTTTGTCTCAGGCTAAAAGTCTTCTACTTTTAGTCTACTGCTCTATGACGGGCTTCTCTCTTTGTGTATTCGATACTGGGTCATTCATAGCATTACTATACCTTTCCTATTCATTGCGGGTTGGTTATTTGTCAACACCGGTTTAGCTTACAATGTGTTTGGAAGCTATTGTCTTGAATTAATGGTAGTTTAGCTCTGATTTGGGTGAAATAAGCATGAAACTGATCTAAGGTTGAGATTAATTTATAATCCAAATATATTTAGGCCATAGTTCATTATTTATGTTATTGTGTCATTATTTTAGATCGAGAACTAGCTAAAGTTTCAAAAAAGGAGTCAAAGTTCGCGATCAAACTTTTGCAATATTTACTTGGTGCCTTGGTAGGCTAGGCATAACTAAGTAGTTAGAACTGTCTCTATTTCACAATATTCATATAGAGTGACGGGTTATTTCATGCTTACGCCTTCAGGAAAGAATTCTGGATGGCTAGAAGTTTGTTAGTGATTATTGTTTAAGGAAAGAATATACTATGTAGGTAATGATTATACTATGAATGAAGATAGTGTCCAGTTCATAATTGTTAATCTTTGGGAATACTCGTCGAGGTGAGCTGACAGTACTGTAAGGATTAAGCGTAATATAATTGTTGGGTTACCATAAAATTTTAGGGCTTTTGGTAATCAAATGGGAACAGAATGAACGGGAAGGGTGCTAATTCATGAAAATAGGGAAGGAAATTCCCGAGAATGAATATACACTCATAATAGGGTTCACCATAGAACTTTATTTAAATATATGTATATATATGCATGCATGTTGATTGTCCGTATATAATGCTGGTATAATACATGTTTAGGGAATAAAGAGATTAATGTGAATGATATTATGTTGTCAATCTCATGCAATAAACTTATTTAATTTGCTTGTGGCTTTACAAATATAATTGTTTTATTTTATGTGTCATTGTGTATGATATGTGTGATTGTTGATTAGCTCGAATACGATGCCTAGTAAAAAATATCTCTTGGTTAGCTCATGTACACTCCTGGTATAAATATTCGATTGGCTTGGGTACCACCCATGATAAAAAATATCTCTTGGTTGGCTTGGGTATTACACTTGGTACATATTATCGTTGACTCGAGTACTTCGCCTGATAAGGGATATCATTCGATTGGCTCGGGTACCACACTTGGTATAAGTTATTATTCAGTTAGGTCAGGTACCATGCCTGATATAGGTTACTATTTGGTTGGCTCAAGTACCACACGTGGTATAGGTTACTCATTGGTTGGCTTAGATACTATGCCTGATACATATTTAGTTATGTGCATGTGTGATTTCTTACATGTTTCTTGGTTCATTGAGTGGATTAATAATATGTTTGATGTTATAATATGGGATATTTTTCATACAAAGGTTAAGTCCGGATGGTTGATCGGGAATCTTCTTTAAATTTAGATTGTGGATATGATTATATATTGGTATATGAGTGGCTGGATTGTTGTGTTTAAATGATGGGATGATACTTATGTAGACTGATATTGCATGTTAAACACTGTAGGCTATGTTTTGGATGATCCTTGAGTGGTCCAGATTACTTAAGAGGTGAGTTGAACTCAGGTATAGGTAAGCATGATGTTATGTACATGTATTATGTGATGGTTAGGTCAAGTTGATGACCAGGGGTCTTGTTCTTAGTTTATTTATTGGACTATATATGTCTGTTAAAGTGGTCTAGAATATATCTTATCAAGGTGGCCAAGGGCTAGGGTAGTTGGAATGAATCTTAGATTGGGGTATCTATGGTGTGTGGCATAAAAGGTAGACTTGGAAAGTATTAGGGTGGCATAAAGGATGGGCTTAGGAAGCCTTAGAGTGATGCAATGGTAAAAAATTTAATGGTATAATTGTCAGCGGAATAAGGTAGGAAATTGGGATCAAGGTGTACTAGTGTTTGGTACTATACCTAGAACGGTAAAAGCATGTGGATAAGACTTGGAGTGCTGTAACTTTCTTATTATTTGTTTTCTTTTGAATATCTACTTTATAGTACATGGTGGATTCGGATCGACTAATGATGTTTATTAATACATGTTATTTATATTGATACTACTCTTGCTATACTATTTGGTATAGTCTGATTGCAAGGTCAGTGACGTCTTATAGGTACATGTGGTGGTAATCTCCAACAGCTTCTACTCCTCTTTTCCTTATCGTGGAAGTTGTGTCTTTTTTTATATATTGTACTCTCTTAGTAGCTCATTGTACCTATTTATACTAGTTACTAGGGAGGGTTTTCATTTATTTCCAAAGGTTTTTCTATCAAAAATTAAGATTAAGAAGTATGCAGATTTATTTAAGGTGTTATAGTTTATTTTATTTTTCTTCCATAATATATGTTTTAAAATTGGGCTGTAAGAGATCTCATATCTAGGTATTAGAGTAGATGTCCATACACCTGGCAGGTTGGGTCGTGACAATTTAATATCAGCACCTAGGTTATTGATCTCTTAGTACGAGAGCAAATATCAAATCGAGTCATGTGGATTGGTGTGTTGATGTTCATATCTAATCTTTGGGAAGATATAAAGCATTCTAGGAAGTCATTCCACTTCTTTCACTCCCTGTTTTCCATCTGTTACTTGCTTGTATCAGTTGAGTTCAATCGGTATCTCTTGATTCTTATTGGTATCTCGACGGGTTAATAAAAGTCGCCATTTCTGGTTGTATTGACATAGGCAAGGGAAGTTGAAATTAGGAAGATTTCAATTGATATATAGCCTTAGAGGTTATGTGAATGTATGGATGATTGATTAAGGGTCATCCATGATGCGAATGTAATGTAATGAATAAGATTTGATTTAGTGACAAGGATTGATGATTGTAGTTATGTGCATGGTATTGCCTGATTAAATACAAATACGTGAAGTGTACTTGCCTGAATGACTGAAATTATGTGAGATATAATTTCCTAAATTTCTGTGAGATCATAGATAGGGAAAAGTCATAACCTAGTTATGTGTAATGGTTTAGTGATAATTTACTATGTGATTAACTGAAGACTTTTATGTTAAAAATTATGCATGGACTTACTGTTGGTAAATATGGTAAGGGGAAAGAGTGAATTGTGATTGTGGGAAAACTCCGATTTTTGGATAGTAGGTATTAGTTGTGAACTATATGGAAAGGGATATTCTAATATGATAGCAGAAATATGATGTGATGAACAACTTTCTAGTGTATGCATAATTGATTTTATGTTAAAATGATACAAATTTTTATTTATGCATTGCTGGGGATGACCCTGGGTTATAATTGGGACTGGATACGATTTCTAGAGTTGACACTTATTATAGTGGATTGAAATTTTAGAAACGGGTGGAGTGTTGAACAATATTGAGTTTAAGCCATATTTATAGAAGAAATCTAGGCCAGTTAGTTTGAGGATGAGAAATTGAACAAGATCATGAATAAGATGGTGTCTAAGAGGCCGCAAACTCCAAACTCAATGCATGTGGGGTGCTTAATTTTAGTTGGAAAATTTGTGTCCCTCGGATTGATGATTTGATTCAAAATATGTTGATAGAATCTCATGATTCACGGTATTTGATTCATCCGAGTACAACCAAATGTACCGAGACTTGAAGAAACTCTATCAGTGGTTAGGGATTAAAAGAGACATAATTGAGTATGTGTCTAAGTGTCAGAATTATCAACACGTATAATATGAACACTAGAGTCCTACAGATTACTTTAGAGGATGCCTACTCCTAAGTTGTAGTGAGAAAGGATAGCCATGTACTTCGTGGTGGTGATTCCTAAGACCTTGGGAAGTATGACTCAATTTGGGTTCATTGTGGATAGGTTGACTAAATTAGCCTACTTAATTATAGTCAGAGTGATTCTAACTCCTAGAAGTTGGTCAAGACTTATGTTAAAGAAATAATGAGGTTGCACATGATGCTCTTTTCTATCATTTCAGACAGAGGTACATAGTTTACTTCTACATTCTAGGACATGATATATGAAGAGTTAGGCACCCAACTTACTTTCAGCATAACCTTTCATCCTCAAATGGATGGACAGTCAAAGAGATGATTCAGATGTTAGAAGTCATGTTAAGAGCATATGTGATTGACTTTAGGGACCATTAGGATCACTACTTGTTGTTGTGTGAGTTCTCATAAAATAAGAGTTATTACTCCAGAAATTGATATGGCACTATTTGAGGTTGGTAATGTAAAACCGCTGGGAATTGACTTGGTAAAGAAAGCTCAAGTAAAGGGTCAAGAGTATCCGGACCAATTTATTGACAACCCAGAACAGACAAAAAAGAGTATGAGAATTGAAAGGCAAGGGACATGTATTTCAGGTCGGTGAACAGGTCCTATTGAAAATTTCACCAATGGAAAGAGTGATGAGGTTTGGCTAGAAGGGTAAGCTTATCCCTTAGTATATCAGTCCATTTGAGGTTCTTGAAGGTGTGGGGTCAATAGCTTACTTGTTAGTACCGTTCAGTTTGTTCGGAGTCCATCTAGTGTTCCATGTATCCATGATGAAGAGATACTATAGGGATAGGGAGTACATCATCTAATGGGATTTGGTCTTGCTAGGTAAGGATCTTCAGTATAAGAAGGAGCCAATTGAAAGTTTTGATTAAGATGTCTAGAATTGAGGACAAAGAAAATCATATTAGTGAAGGTTCAATCGAAGCATCGTCGTATGGGTACAATGGTGTAAAGAATTGACTAAGAAAACTTTCACAGTAGTAAGTTAAACATTTTAGGCTAGGCCAGTCTTAGATGAAATCTATGCAAGGTGAGGTCTAGGGCAATATGAGAAAGGTTGGATAAATGTCTAAGTTTGGGTTGGAATTTCTATTATCTAAGATATTAAAGAGTCTGTATGACTTTTTAAAGTGAATTTGGGTAAGTAAAAATCCTGATATCGAACTTGGAATGAAGGAGTAAGTTTAGAACGTCAAGGGTCGAATGTGTGTTGCAAAATGGGGACTTTTGGAAAGATTTTTTGAGTTTTTGTTCTGTACAAACCGCTACACCAAGTGGGATCCCTCTACAGCAGTCTGATATAGCGGGTCTAATTTGCTAAAAATAGTAAAAATCCCCAAAATTGCTTATTATTTGGCAAACTCATTTTAAGGAAGTGCATAGTCAACCTAGGGAAATTTGTACCTATTTTCCATTGTATTCATCGATAAAAGTAAGTGAATTACTCTCGTAATTTTCAATTCTTAAGCATTAAAATACATGGTGGTAATCTTATGGGAGGGTTTGTCTTGAATTAATGGTGAAAAAACCCTAGTTTGGATGGAATAATTATGAAATTGGCCTAAGATTGGGATTATGTTATAATCTGGGAATATTTAGTCCATTGCTTTTTATTATGTTATTGTGTTATTATTTTAGACTGAGAATAAGCTAAAGTTTTAGAAAAGGAGTCAAAGTTTGTGATCAGACTTCTGCAACAGTTACTTGGCACCAGTAGACTAGGCTTAACTGAGTAGTTAGTTCTGTCTCTATTTTATGATATTCTTTTAGAGTAATGAGAGATTTCATGCTTAGGCATACGAGTACAGAGTCTGGATGGCTAGAAGCTTGTTGGTTATTGCTATTTAGGGCAAGAATGTAATGTGTAGATAATAATTATCCTATGACTAGATGTAGATGTGTATTTCATGATTGTTAATCTTTTAGGATCCTTGTTGAGGCGTTTTGATGGTATTGTAAGGTTAAGTGTAATAAAATTGTTGGTTACAATGGAATTATGGAACTTTTGGTAATCAAAGGAAAAAAAATAAACGGGAAGGGTGCTAATTCATGGAAATAGGGAAGGAAATTCTCAAAAATGAATGTGTACTCATGATGAGATCCAACATCAAGTTGTGTGTGTGTTTGTATATGTGTGTGTATGTATGTATGTATGTGTGTGTGTGCACACGCACATATGTTGATTGTTCCATATGTAATAATTGTATAATATATGTTTAGGGAATAAATGAATGAATGTGAATGATATTCATGTTTTCAAACTTATGCAATGAACTTGTTTAATTTGCTTATGTCTTTACAAGTGTAGTTATTTCTTGTATGTGTGATTATGTGTGATATTTGTGATTGTTGGTTGGCTAAGGTACCACGCCTAGTTCATATTATTCGGTTGGCTCCAATACCATGCGTGGTACATGATATCTTTTGGTTGGCTCGAGTACCATGCCTAGTATAGATTATTCAGTTGTTCGAGTACCATGCCTAGTATAGAATATCTCTTGATTATCTTGGGTACCATGCCTAGTACATATTATCGATTGGCTCAGGTCCACACCTGGTACGGGATATCATTCAGTTACATTGAGTACCACACATGGTATAAATTGCTATTTGGTTGGCCTGGGTACCACATATGGTACAAGTTACTCATTGATTGACTCGGGTAGCATGCCTAGTATATATTTGGTTATGTGCGTTTGTGATTATTTACATGTATATTAGTTCCTTGAGTGGATCAGTAGATGTTTGATGTGATAATGTGAGACAATTTTCATGCAAAGATTAAGTCAAGATGGGTGACTGGGTGTCTTATTTATGTTTTGACTATGGCTATGATTACATGTTGGTCTTTGGTGGATGAATTATTGTGTTTAAATACTGGGATGGTTTTTATGTAGACTGATATTGCATATTAAACACCGTAGGCTATTTCTTAAAGGATCTTTGAAAGGTGACTTGGACTCAGGCATGAGTAAAAGTGATGTGATGGTCTATACGTGTCTCATTCGATTGGTAGGTCAAGTTAATGATCAGGTATCTTGTTCTTAGTTAATTTATTAGACTGTGTATATCTATTCAAGTGGTTTAGAATATATCTTATCAAGGTGGTCAATGACTAGGGTGGTTGGAATGAAATCTTAGACTGGGGTATGCGTGGTATTTGGCATAAAATTTAGGCTTGGAAAGCCTTACGGTGGCATAAAGGGCGGGTCGAATGTTTAATGGTAGAGTTGGAAGCAGAATGAGATAAGAAGCTGAGATCAAGGTGTACTAGTTTTTGGGTATCATGCCTGAGATGCTAAAAGCATGTGGAAAATACTTGGGGTGGAGTAATTTTCTTATTGCATGATGCCTACCAGTACATGTATTTTGTACTGATAATACTCTTGCTATATCATTTGGTGTAGTTTGGCTGCATGATTAGTGAACTTTTATAGGTGCAGACGATGGTAATCTCTAATAAATTCTACTCCTCTTTTCCTTATGGTGGGAGTTGTGTCTTATTTTTTTGTATATTATACTCTCTTACTAGCTCTTGTATCTATTTAGACTAGTTCTTAGGGAGTGTTTTCATTGTATTTCCAAAGGTTTTTCTATCAAAAATTAACTTTGAGAAGTATGTAGTTTTATTTAAGGTGTTATAGTATGTTTTGGTTTTCTTCTGCGGTACCTATTTTAAAATCAGGTGGTAACATTTTTCTATCTAGGTGTTTGAGTGGATGTCTACATAGACTGGTTGGTTGGGTCATGACAGGATGAGCAACAAAGTCAGGATCTTATCCATGAAGCTATCTGTCTTGTCGGAAAGTAAAATCCTTGTAAACCCATCCATCTCAAAATTAGGCTCATTCTTAAACTTCTTGAATCAATAATACATAATAAGATGTCACAATTGTATGGAAAAACCTCTTCTTATTTTTGATCTTTCCAATAATATAGGCATCTTGATGTAATAATCCATCCCGTCATTATAGTGGTTTTCAAGAATTAAGGGCTTGTATAAAGCTTACCTAAGATGAGACTTGGTAAAAATTTCAAGTTAGGTCAGTTTCTAACTAAAATTGAGTATTGTGGGGTTTAGAGGTTGTTTGCGATCCTTAGTGCTGCATTTGATGATTTTTAGGGTTCCGAACAAGAAGCAGACTAAGACAGTGATTCGGATCTCACACCTTCCACCAGCCTCTTACAATAGGGGCTTTTTTTTCGAGTTGCTTATATTACTTGAGGAGATACGTGATTTATAGAAACTATTGAAATGAGAAATAGATTAGTAGAATTCCGGTTATAACAATATTTATTATGGAATACATGTATTTGTGTCATCCAAAAATTATAAATATATTGTGAAATGTGGGATATTGTTAAGGCTCCCCAACTTATTACTAGTGTTCATCAAAATGGAACCTCCATCATTGTAGAGGGACCTCTATAACGGTCTGGTGGCAGTCGTTGTGGCTTTCAGCCAAGCCGAGGAATTATTATAGCCGTCGATCGACCTCTATAGAGAACCTCGGCCCAGTCAAGGGACCACTATAGCGGCTACTTAGGCTGCCAAAGTGGATCCTCCATAGTGGCTTAGGGTTTGTCGTAGTAGCCTCTCGCAGTGATTTAATTTTCAAATAACATTTTTATATACCTTAGTTTTTGGCTAACATTCAAATACTTATTCCTAGACTTGAGAAATGTAATTTTCCACTTGCTAGGACTTTTTCTATCATTAAGGTAAGCCCATTACTCCCTTCTAACGTCAGTTAATTTGTTAAATTTATGTAATCTTTAGATTTGAGAATCTTTGGGTTAGACAAGTTCATGAATGATGAGAATTTCCTATGGGCATTCCTGAATGGGTGTAATGATGATTCTAAAATGTTAGATTTTACTTTCAAGCATAATATTTCTTCTCTTTAACATGGATTATGTGGAGGCAATAATTGATGGGTGAAAAACTCTAACTTGAGAATTTAGGCTATGAACAAGAAAAAATAGTTGGGTTTAGTCCCTAAGGCCTAACATATAGAATAAGTAATTGAATATGTTATTGTCATGACCCAAGATAAACCCTAGGTGCGACACGATGATTAGAATCTCGATAGACCCCAACCAAGTCTCTTAGCATATCATTCATGAGAATGCATAACTAGATGGGAGCAAAAGACAAGTTCCTAGCTCACTCATGAAAACATAAAGAAAAATGAATAGCCATACGACACAAATGAAAATAAAGTATTTTGGCCTTGAATGGTGAGGACTCATCGATAATGGAAGTACAAGCTCAACTCTACACACAAATAGGAGGTGTGCGAAGATTGTCCGTCCCTAAATTATGATACAATGTAATAAAAAGTATGCGTTAGTACATTGAAGGTACTAAGTATGTGAGAAGTATGCATGAACAATGAATATAGAACATAATCAATATGGATCATGAGATGCATGACCAATATATTAAAATATGAGTAAAACCTTGAAAACCTTAAAATATCATAATCATTGGTCAATATATCAAAACATCATCATGATAACTTTATACATTTTCTTTTACCTTGATATGGGATAGGACCTTAACTGGCACTTAAGACCATGCGAGTTATAACATGGAATTCAATGTGCCCCACATCAAGAAGGGGGAGGCTACTTTGCCAAGGTAGACTCTGTGATGGTACTTTCTCTAACATTGGTGCTATATGTGAATCCACTAGCTATACCATATTGGCATTATAAACCTATGCGAGCAACATAGTTAGGGACTAAAGGTTGCTACTAGAATTTCCTAGGGTAGCTATTATGGCTACCAGACCGAATCCCACCTTAAAGTCATCTCAGTGCTTAGTCATTATCCCAATGGAACTTCATGAAAAACTAGACATTAACATCATTAGGAAAGTTTATTATAGATACTAATCAAACATTATAGAATAAACATAAGAGTAGCTCATTTATCATCTTCATCATGAGTGTGTAAGGAAAAATCCATCACAACCTTTAAACTTTGCTTGAAGCATCATTGGAAATTCTAGTTCATCATCATTCATTACTTTTCATGAGTCATTTATAAGCCTTGATTAGTTCATCATCATTCATTACATTTTATGAGTCATTCACAAGCCTTGATAATCATTCATAAGACATTCATTGAAATCCTTCATAGTTTATGATCATAAATCCTTGAAAGCATAATTGAAAATAGTATATAGTATGTGTTATTGAAATTCATCTTGAAATCATGCTATGTAATGTAAATTATGCATAATTAGGCTAATATCAATGAAATATTTTATAATTAAGAAGACCCAATGTAAATTCATGAAACTAGGGCTTTTAGAAGAAAAATTCATAATAGATTTTGAGAGAAAACTTGGGATTCCATGGGTTAATGTAATGACCTATCCTTCTCATTATGGATAGGCCAATGGGGAAGGAATTTGGGATAGAAAACTTCGGGTAGTAAGTTTGGAAAAATTTAGCCTAGGCCAGACTTGGACGAACTCTGAGTTAAGTGAGGTGCAAGGTTACCTTTTGATAGGTAGGGATCAAATATTAATTTGGTTGGATTTTAGGTGATAGCCAAGATGATAAGGAGTTGTTATGAATTCACAAAATTTGATTTCGATGAGTAAAACTCTTGCAATGGATCAGTGTGAAGAGTACAATTGAAGATACCATAGGATAGGGGTGTGTTGTGAAATGGGGATTTGGAGATCAAGTTCTGAGCTCTCTATTTTCGTGCAACCCGCTAGAGCAAGATTTTCCCCTCTAGATCAGAGCTGCCAGAGCGAGATGGTCTAGTCAGAGCAGGGCAGTCACAACTTAAAGACGGAGAAAAACCCAGAATAGTTATTTTGACTCCCACTTAGTTCTTAAGAGGCCAGAAGTAACCTAGGGAGAATTCATGCTGATTTCCACCATATTTTGCGTCTAAGGTAACTAAATCACACCCTTACTTTGTAATTTGATTCCTAAAACCTAGAAACTATGATTCGTAATCATTGGGGGAGGGTTTTGGACTGAAACTAATGGTTAGAAATAGCCCTCGGGTGGGATTGAGATCATGGGTTTTGTTCTAGGAGGGTAATTATGTTATAATGCATATGCATTAGGCCATTGTATTAATCCTATGTGTATATGTGACTTGTTTTAGACTAAGAACAAGCAGAATAAACTTGAAAAGGGAAATCTCTTACATCTTAGAGTGGTGAAAGCTCGAACTTGAGGTAAGTGATGGATTTATTTCTTGTATGGGTTTTATGTACTTGGTAAATTACTTCATAGTATGCATATGTATATACGAATAGGGAAATATTTTAGAAATTATGTGAAATGATCACTTACTGGCCTGTTTTCTGATGAAACTATTCTTGGTGCAATAATGTTGATTCCTGAATATAATTGTGGTTGCCTGTTTATTGGGATCGGGTATCATATTTCAACACATAATATGATCGAGTGTCACTTTTTGACATAAATTTGGACCGAGTGTTATGTTCTGACACAAACCTTGAATTGGGTGTCACGTTCTGACACAAATTAAGTGTTTACATGTTCTATGAGAAGACCCTTATATGAAGTTGTATAACATTGAGGTTGTTGAACTATGATCTTGCTGAGTACTATTTGAGATAAAAATGGTTAAGTTATTATGTATATATATGTGCTTATCATATTAGGTTTACTTGTCCATGAATCGCTTATTGGCTAGTCGCGTGATCCTACCAGTACACTGTTGATTTTGTGTATTGATACTACATTTTCTCTGTCTTTGTTGAGTATAGGGCATATTCATCCAGCTGCAGAGAGACCTCAACGAAGTCACATACATTATGAAAAAGGTAGAAGGTGTGAGGAGAGATGGGCAGGCCAAAGATTTGGCTAAGTAGCCCAAGAGCACAGGTAATTTCTGAAGATCCTATTCTTGAGGGTTAGGTAGGCTGGTAATTATAGCCCAGTCAACTCTGCCCGCTTTTACTAGTAGTTTTCAGGTACTCCATAGTAGTATTCGGCCCATGAGGGTCAAGGAGCATCATTCCCAGGTAGCAAGCCATCTTTTGATCGCGATTGTTTCAATTATGGAGAATCAGGGCATACAAAGAGAGAATTCTTCACCCCCACGGGATAGTTTCAGCACCCCAACTACCAGATCAGTAGTACCCGTGGCCGGGGGAGGCAATGGTAGATAACGTCCACATGGTGGGTGAGGGGGAAATCAGAAAAGCCATGGGGACCAAGGTAATGGTAGTGTACATTGAGGATCAGCACAACCAGGCAAGAGGTGGATGGTCCGGATGATTGGGCTTAGTTTATGCATTTTTAGGCAAGACCAAGGCAGAGGCATCCGATGCAGTGATAACAGATACTATTATTATTTGTGACTGGATAGCTACAATTTTATTTAATTGGAGGTCTACTTATTCTTATGTATTTGTGAAATATGCCTTGGGTTTTGATGCACTGTGTGATATACTAGATGCCTCCATTCATGTTTCTACCACTATTGGAGAGTTAGTCATAGTCACTCATGTTTATTGTGCTTATTCTGTGATGTTTATGTGATTCTAGACTTGGGTTGACATAGTAATTTTAGAAATGACCGATTTTGATGTAATCTTAGGCATGAATTGGTTGTCCCCCTATTTTGGTGTACTTAACTGTAATGTAAATAGAGTGTCTCTAGAGATATCGGGGAGGAAAAGGTTAGAGTGGGAAGGGGTTACAAGCCTAAGCCAACTAAGGTCATATTTTTCTCTATGCTAGAAAAATGGTGAGGCGGGATTACTTAGAATATTTGGCCCATATTTGGAATGTTGATGTAGAGTCTCTCTCTATTGAGTATATTTCGATAGTGCGTGAGTTTGCAGAAGTATTTCCTTCAGACTTGCCAGGTATACCTCCCGATAGAGACATAGACTTCTACATTGAATTAGAGTCGGGCACTCATCCAATTTCTATTTCTCTTTACCGTATGGCTCAGAAAGAGTTCATAGAGCTTAAGGATCAAATTCAAGAACTCTTTGATAAGAGATTCATCCGTCCTAGTGCTTCTCCGTGGGGTGGTCCAGTGTTGTTTGTTAAGAAAAAAAGATGGTAGTATGAGAATAGACATTGACTATCGACAACTGAATAAGGTTACTATTCGGAATAAATATCCCTTACCACGTATTAATGTCTTTTTTGATCAATTGCATGGTGCATCAATCTTCTCAAAAGATTGATCCCACATGTGGGTATAATCAATTGAAAATTAGGCCTGAGAATGTGCCCAAAATAGCTTTTAGAACCAGGTATTGGCACTATGAATTTTTGGTGATTTCTTTTTATCTGAACAATGCACCTACGACCTTCATGAGTTCAAACCATTCCTGTATTCATTTGCGATCTATTTATAGATAATATTTTGGTGTATTTGAAGGGTTAACAGGAGCATGCAGACCATCTTCGAATTGTCTGAGGTATTTTGGAAAAATAGAATTTGTATGCAAAACTATCTAAGTGTGAATTCTGGTTTCCTTCCATTGCCTTTTTAGGCCATGTCATTTCAAAAGAAAGGGTAATGGTAGATTCACAAAAGATTGAGGCAATTAAGAATTGGGCTTGACCTAGTTCCATGACCAAGGTTAGACGTTTTGTGGGATCGGCCAGTTATTATCGCCGGTTCATGAAGAACTTTGCTTCTATTTCTACTCATCTGACCAGGCTGACTAAAAAAGAGGTTTCATTCGAGTGGACTGAAAAATGCGAAGAGAGCTTCCAAAATCTTAAGACTCTTCTGATCATCAATTTTGACCCTGTTGGTAAAATGTAAAGACTTCATTATTTATTGTGATGTTTTACATTCAGGTTAGGGTGATTGTTGATGTAGCATAAGAACATCATAGCTTATACTTCGTGGCAGCTGAAGGTGCATGAGAGAAACTACCTGACTCATGACTTGGCGTTGGCAGTGGTAGTGTTTGCCCCAAAAATCTAGAGGTATTATCTCTATGACGTCAGGTGTGAGGTGTTTACTAACTACCATAGTTTGCAGCATGTGTTTACCCAGAAAGACTTACATTTGAGACAGCGGAGGTGGATGGAGTTTATCAAATACTATGATGTCACCATCGAGTATCATCCAAGTAAGGCTAATGTGGTAGCAGATATATTAAGCCGGAAACCGGCTAGAGAAATTCAGACCTTAGAGGCCAAGTTTATGAGATTAGGCATCTCAGAGAAGGGTGGGGTAATGGCCAGTGTTGATCTAAGGCCCACTTTTATAGAGGAAATTAAGGCCAAACAGTTTGAAGATATAAACTTGAATGAGATTATAGAAAAAATGTTGATAGGCAAGGCTCAAGATTCAATACTTGATACAAGTGGTGTGCTCAACTTTAGGGTAGTATTTGTGTTCCTTGAGTAGATGGCATATTTCAAATAATTCTGTCTGAATCTCATTGTTCGTGATACTCTATTCACCCTGGAGTAATCAAGATGTACCAAGAATTGAAACGCCTATATTAATGGCCAAGTATGAAGAAAGACATAGTTGAATATGTAGCCAAGTGCCAAAATTGCCAACAGGTGATATATAAGTACCAAAGACCTGCATGTTTATTTTAGAGAACGCTAATTCCTGAACAAAAGTGGTAAAAGATAGCCATGGACTTCGTGGTCGGACTTCCAAGACCTTGGGAAAGTATGATTCCATCTGGGTAGTGATTAATAGGTTGACGAAGTCAGCACACTTCATTCTAGTTAGAGTAGACTACAATGCACAACAGTTGGCAAAGATTTATGTGAGGGAGATAGTAAGGCTGAACGGGATTCCCTTTTCTATCATTTCATATCGTGGTATGTAATTCACTTCCAAATTTTGGGGATAGTTACATAAAGAGTTGGGCACTCAGCTCACTTTAAGCATTGCCTTCTATCCTCTGACAGATGGACAAACAGAGAGGACTATCCAAGAGCTGGAAGATATGTTGAGGGTATGTGTGATCAACTTTAGGGGGTATTGGGACAAGTTCTTTCCCTTGTGTAAGATCTCCTACAACAATAGTTACCACTCTAGTATTAAGATGGCACCGTTCGAAGCTCTTTATGAGAGGGGATGCAGGTCTCCCATAGGATAATTTAAAGCTGGAAAAGTAGAGCCTTTGGGGATAGACTTAGTGAGGAACGCTCAAGATAAGGTAAAAATCATCCAAGCTAAGCTTCTAGTAGCCTAGAATCGTTAAAAAGAGTACGCTAACCGTAAAGTACAGGATATGACATTCGAGGCTGGTGATAAAGTGCTTCTAAAGGTGTCACCCAATAAAGGAGTAATGAGGTTTGGCAAAAAAGGCAAACTCAGTCCTCGCTTTATTTACCTTTTTAAATTTTTTGATTGTGTAGGGCTAATGGCATACAGATTGGCCTTACCACCTAGCTTTTATGGGCTACACTCGGTGTTTTATGTGTCAATGCTAAAAAACCACCATGGTTATGGGGATTGCATTATTAAATGGGACTCAGTCTTGTTAAACAAGAATCTTCAGTATGAGGAAGAACCAATTATAATTCTTGACTGCGATGTCCATAAGTTGAGGACTAAGGATATGAAAATAGTAAAGGTGCAATGGAAGCATCCTTCAGCTGAGGAAGCTACTTGGGAGATAATGAAATATATATGGGACAAGTATCATCAGTTGTTCGTTGAAACATATACTACTCTATCTCTATTCTAGCCTTATTATCCTAGTTGGTCACTGGGGGATAAGTTATGGACAAATTGATATCTATTATAACGACCTATCCCCGTCATAGTGGATAGGCGAATGGAGAAAGAAATTTGGCCCGAAAACTTCGAGTAGAAACTTTAGAAAAAATTAGCCTAGGCCAGACTTGGACGAATTTTGAGTTAGGTAAGGTTTAGGGTGACTTTGTGATAGATGGCTATCGAATGTTTAATTTTGTTTGGTTAGATGATAGCCAAGATGCTACAGAGCTATTATGGATTACGAAATTTTATTTGGGTGAGTAAAACTCCTGAAATTGGATTGGCATGAAGGGTACGATTTAAGATGCCATGGAATGGGGGTGTGTTGTGAAATGGGGGTTTGGAGCTCAAGTTCCGAGCTCTTTGTTTCTGTGCAACCCGCTAGAGCAGGGACGCGAGAGTGGGGTAGTCTCGCTAGAGCGGGACAGTTGTGAATTAAAGATGGGGGAAAACCCCAGAACAGTTATTAGGACTCTCACTTCGTTCTTAAGAGTCCAAAAGCAACCTAGGGCGAATTCTTGATGATTTTCACCATATTTTGCATCTAAGATAAGTAAATCACTCTTTTACTTCATAATTTGATTCCTAGAACCTAGAAACTATGGTTGGTACTCATTGGAGAAGGGTTTTGGATTGAAACTAATGGTGGAAAATAGCCTTAGGATGGGGTTAGGATCATGGGTTTTGGCCTAGGAGGGAAATTATGTTATAATGTATATGAATTAGGCCATTATATTGATATTTTGTGTATATGTGACTTGTTTTAGACCATGAACAAGCAGAACGAACCCGAAAAGGAAAAGTACTTACATCTTAGAGTGGTTGAAGCTCAAATTTGAGGTAAGTGATGGTTTTGTTTCCTATATAGGTTTCATGTACTTCCTAAATTACTTCATGGTATGCATATGTGTATATGAATAAGGAAGCATGTTAGAAATTATGTGAAATAATCACTTGCTGGCATGTTTTATGATGAACCCGTTCTTGGCGATACAATGTTTATTCCTAATTGTAATTGTGGCTGCTTGTATGTTGTGATCGGGTATCACATTCCAACACATAATTGGATTGGGTGTCACGTTCCGACAAATATTTGAATCGGGTGTCACATTCTGATACAAACCTTGGATCGGGTATCACGTTCTGACACAAATTAAGTGTTTGTAGGTTTCATGAGAGGACCATTATGTGAAGTTGTATGACATTGAGGTTGTTGAACTATGATCTTGCTGAGTATTGTTTGAGATGAAAATAAATAAATTAATCTGTATATATGTACTTATTATGTTGGGTTTACTTATCCATGATTCGTTTACAAGTTAGCCGCGTGATCCTACCAGTACACTGTTGATTTTATGTACAGATACTACACTCGTTTTATCTTTGTTGAGTACAGGGCATAGTTAGCTGGATGCAGAGAAACCTCGCTTAGAAGAGTGAGAATTCATTTGAGTTCAAGGGTGAGCTAAATCTTTCGGGATGACAGGACTCCTTATTGTTTCCAGTCCTTCTTTCAGGACTTAGATGTTCAGACACTGATTATTTCTTTAATGACTTTCTTGTGGGAATTGTTTCCCCCTTTATAGACTTGTTAGATTTTGAGTTTTGGTATGAATAACTTTCAGTTCCTAGGATGTTTTCCGCATGTTAAGTTTGTTGACTAGATTGTTTTCTAAGTTTATGGGAACTCAATGTTAATTCTTAATTTAACCCGCTTCCGCATCTTTAAATTGTTTATATCTTACAAGTGTTGTTAGCTTGGGCTGTAAAAATGTTTCTCCCATCGGAGAGTTAGTGTGGGTGTCAGTCACGAAGAGTTGGGATCGTGACAGTGAAAAGGGTCCATGGATGAATTTCCACATACCTTTGATCTTGATAGAAAACTTTGATCTTATTTAGTTGGTGGTCATTTTCATTAGACTTGTTTTCATTAGAAGTTCTTGTACGATAACTTTCAGTTTTTAGGGACTTGTTAGGTGTGATATAATTTTGCCTTGGCTAAAGAATTAACTTATTTATATTAATTTTATTGGATTTAAATATTGCTTTATTTCTGAATGATCTTAAATTGGCTAAGTTTCTTAGGCTGAATGGTTCTCTTACCAAAGGTGTAGTATGGATTTTCGATCGTGATACTTGATAATTAGGTCCCTATTTTCACATAAAAGTTGCAAATTTTCTACAGTAAAATTCTTGCTTGAAATAGGCTTTTGTTGAGATTAGGATGTTATATGTTCTCAGTGCTGCTGAAAATGTAATCAAAACTATAAAGTACATTTTCGCCACAACCCATTTCTTCTTCGATATGGAATATGTTGTTAGTTTGTGGTGTGAAGAATCAGAGGTACAATCAATGTAATAGCAAAACAACATTTGTCTTATAGTTGGCATTATTAGATATGAAAAATAAGCGATCACTTTCTTCACTTTATGTCTTGTCCGTAGAACTATTATTTTTTAATTTAATTTTTTTCACTAGGATGAGTCATAATTGAACAATTGTACGTACCTTGATATTAGACTCCTTTCTCTTGCTTTTTCTTAATAAATTCGTGGCACATGATAGTTCACAATGCTAAACCACATATCTTTATTAATTTAAGTCAATTTTAGTCCTTTTTTTCACCTACCATCTTCTTATATTTTTATAATTTAGAACTTATTGGTTATGTTAGCTAATCCTACTTCAACATATTAATTTAAAAGTGTATATCTTATCCAATTTTCTATATTTCCCCTCTTTTGGTGCGCATCGTCACTTTTTTTACCTATATAAATTATTAATTTAAATGATTCTACGGTATGGTGATTGAGAATTTCAATTTAATGAAACCATAATAGTTTCACACTTTATAGTTTATTATATTCAAGGTGTATTAAATAATAATAACAATAATAATCTCCTCTCCGATTTAATTTATGTATTGTAGTTACTATTTGGAGAGTCAAATTATAAATTATTTAATTATATTTTTAAAATAATTTTTAACTTTTTAAAAATTATTAATTATTATAATTTTTGTAGTACTTTTTATGTAATTATTAAATACATAAATTATATTTTTAAATTAAAAAAAATATTTGAATTCACGCCAATTATTGATTTGCTTGACCTCCATATTTCGAATAAAAATCACAAACATCGGATCTGAGTACAGCTAATTGAAAAGGAAACGAGGTAGCTAGTAACGTGGCAATAAACATTACTAAGCACGTTCTTCAAATAACCATCTGGATGGATTTGTCCTTATCTAGTTTGTCATTTTACTATATTATACAGGAGGGAATGTGAGGAGCGTTTTCAATTTCCCATAAAATTTTTGGAGTTTTCCTAGTCTCACTATGGTGGTGAGGAAACTGGCTTTTGAGAGGTCAAGCTGCTTGAATCCTGTTTGGATAGTTTTTAAATTGATTAAAATTAATTTGATTTTTTTTTTAGTTTTTGGACGTGTTTGTCTAATGCTAACTTTAAGCCATAAAATTCTTAAAATCAGTCAAAAATGAAAAGTTAGGATTCCTAACTTTTTTCCCTAAGTGTTTAAAGTCATTTTCTTTGATAATGAAAATTACTTTTATATCCCTTATATTTTAACTAAATTTCCAAACTACCATTTTTATTCTTTTAATCTTAAAATTCACATCATTTTCCCCATTTAAGCATTTTTATCCAAACACTCAACTGCTTATTTATAAAAATAACTTTCAGCACTTCAAAATTCTAAAAGCACTTCATACATAATTTTTTTTTTTTAAGCTTATCCAAACGGACTTTGAGTCATTTAAGCTCCTCATATAATTAAATGTTTTATTTTTTGTTTCAATAATAAACTATTTGATTATTTTTATTATTTATAATTAGTAATTTATTTTAATTTATTTATTTTATTTTCATTTTTTCGTCAGTCGGTCAATTAATTAATTTGTCCTTTTTCTTCAACTTGTTCTATTATTTTATTTGTTTTAATTTTCTTGTCTTAGTTTCCTTTTTATATGTTATGTATTTATAAAAATAGTATTAAAAATTAATTTAAAATATTAAAAATATGGTTTACGCTCGAAATTTCACCCGTTGTGCATAATTGGAATCGTGGGAGTAACTATTGAGTTTTAAAGGTGTTAATAGGAAATGAAATGTTGTGACCTTTACGAAAGGTTGTGTCGTTTCCAAAAGGTTGTGACTTTTCGAAAGATTATGACTTTTTTAAAAAAATTGCGATTTTTCTGAAAGATTGTAACTTTTGAGAAGGGTTGTGTCTGTTCCGATAAGCCAAGCATACAAAACTTCTAATAACACTATCGAAAATGGTAGATCAGTAGTTGTGATTGTAAACAACCCCTAAGAGCGGTAACACTAGACCCATTGGCCCCCTACATTCTACCATACATAGCCAGAACGAGACCCCGATGAGAGTTGAATCTTAAGACTGTCGGACAACTGTAAGTATTCATGGCAGCTCTTCTACAAATTCTTATAAAAAGAATTGTGCATGCAAAATTACACTATTATACTTCAACAATCCCTAACAACACCAAATCTGTCACAACTGAAATAACCAAGTTTGCAAAAGCATCCTACCCTACCAAAAGAATATCGCAGGATCGGTACATCGATCAACCACTAGGGATCCATCCACCGAAGTCGAAACACATGTGGGCATAGGCAGCGAATCATACTTCAACTCATGTCCGAAACAAAATAGATAGTTACATAAGAATGTACTAAATCAAGATCGAATAACACAAGATACTTCTCTCATAGTACTTATATCAAACATTTTCATTCATCTGACTCCATGACTTTGATTATTTTTCTACCCACAATCAACCAGTCTGTTCCCCATACCAAAACTTAGAGAAATTCGTGGTCACCTGAATAATTCTATATACTATGAGCACATAGCCTCTATTTACCCTCTAGTGCCTATGTAACACATCACAATGGTTCGTATAATCTATCAACAGAGTAGTATCAATCCAATTCGATATCCTTAATAACCATGAAGAACTATATCCCATCTTGTATTGCATTCATAAGTCACCTACCATAATTTGAGAGTCTAACCTTACATAAAATACATAATCTTCGACACCTCACTATTTTTCTTTCAAACCAAAATCAATCCTTCAGAAAAGTCGTTGTTACATCCCTCATAAGTCTGTGTCTAACCAATCGACATTGTATAGTCATATCTGAAAACAAGGGCGAAAATTCGCACAATCTTCAACTTTGAACTAAGGATCTACACATGGTGTCTTATTTCTTATCATTTCTTAGATGCTTCCCATAAAGTAAATTCCAAATACCTTGAACTATTTAATATACCAGACTCTTATTCCTTTTGCTAACTCATTTACCAACCTTATTCTTTTGAATCAAAACTTTAAGTGAAGCCCTTTCTTGGGCCTTTTAATGATCAAAAGCAATAAACTCTACAAGCCAAACCCTGCACAAGTTCTTTCAACTACTCAATACCCCATGTGATCGATCAATTTTCATTTTGCCGATCTATACTTTGACGAAATCTACCACCATAATATAGACTTAAAATGAACAACTTGAATTTTGAATTTCATCTATGTAACCCAACCCATTATCTATCAATATTAGCTCATACATTGAAGACCTTTATGAATTCACGTATCTTAGCTATCATTGATCACCTCTCCATTGATCTTATTGTATCCTTCGTTAAAATTAAATTATACCAGTTATCAAACTCAAAACCACAAAAGAACTTATTACCACGCTCGAGTCAAACGCCTATAGAGTTATTTCTCAAATCTTATCCAATAATCGTTAATCCATATGAATAACGCATAACACGGCCACCATAAACATAGCAAAATAAACAGAACCACATGTCACTAAATTTAATTCTCCACTCTCTCTGAAGATACATTCGGCTCTTACAACCAGAGTAAATATAATTGTTCTTTCCTTGTTTCGAAGGCTAAACTACATTTCACTAATTATTTTTATTTATGAATCTAGATTCTTTCAATTTTATCCAAGCGGTGTCTCAACACATTCTATGACTTTCCATACAATCACGCCACTCACCAAATAGTAAAAAATCGCAATTTAGATACCTGCAAGTCATTATTATCATATCGAATCTATTTAACCCAAAATTCTTAAAGTATGGTTATGTCCTAATCATAATCCATCACAAATTCTTATTACCGTTATGATCAATAACCATTGCCATCATCTTGAAGTCAACCTTCTCAATCGACAAGACACCTTAAACCCAGTTATACCAACCAACTCCAATGGAATAACCCAATTTTATGCGCACTCTCACTAAAATTCTTAATTGCCTTCACATAAGTATACTCACTGCTACTTTCTTTATCCATAAGTTTATCATTCTGATATCGATCCACTCCCTTGGAGTTTACGGTTAAATTACAAGTCCTCACTTAGAATTCTCGGGATACACTTCACAACCTAAACACATTAATCATACCAAAATCCACCACTAAGATCTTTCTTATAAACATTGCTTACCCCAAGCGTCCACAGTAACAAACTAGTTGGATTTTTAAATGTGAATGCAACATCAAATCTCATCATATGAGAAGATGATACAACTGATAACTCCTTAAGTAGTTAATAATCACACTTGATAATCGATGTATTTAATTTTGTATTCCAATAGTACCACACCGTGAAAGTTTGATAGATCCACCACTAGAATACATCATACCCACCGTAAAGATCATACCTAGATAGTCTACACCTTTCTATCCATTACATAACTGTCATACATTACCAACGCATTTCAGTCTCCAGTCAAAATTGATATCACTCTTCAGTAGGTAAGGTCAATAGCAGAAGCAACACAACCGGTAACCCTAACCAAATAATCATAAGTACCGCGGTAGTAGACTTATAATAACTCTTCCTAATATATATCCATCCTATCAAATCGCTGTAGAAATTTTGATCTCGATTAACGCAAAATCATCCTCATCACTCACTATGTAACTCATTCTTTCACGACGAACTTCACGGTATGTAGTCTCTGAGGGCACAATGCTCACAACATAGTCATTCTCCTAATTATACCATTCTCAATTGTAGAACCACTTCAAATATCGGGTAGGCCAAACAAGCATCATTCTCGATACTTAACCACTATCCAGAAATATAAGACTCATATAATCCTCCATACCATTGTTCCTCTTCCTATACCATATCCTCAAATTACATTATTGAACCATAACCTTACTTACTCTTTTAAAATTGTCGTGCATTACAAATCTCACCAGACACCCTTTCCATAAGTTTATTACTTCCACCTCCAAATTAGACCTAGATCACATGATGACCTTTCAACTACACGCACATAAAATCAAGTAAGAGTCACCACTATATGTGAGAGAATGGAGTGAGGCAATAGTAAATAGATCGGATCAAGGACGCACGATAGAGAATCAAAAGGTGAAGATATTTCTTAAAAGTCTTCATAGCCTCTCAAAGATAAGTACAGACGTCTCCGTACCGATTCTCAAGATTCTACTTAGACTCGGCTTGTATACACGTGAGACCTATGAACCTGGGGCTCTGATACCATTTTGTCACAACCCAAATACGGGTGTGATGCCACTCATCTCAACCCACAGAGATAAGTCAGCCTAATACTCAATGAAAAGTAAATGTGAAAGTAATTGAGATTAAAAAAAGGTTTAACTCAGTAAAAAATAAATAAATAATCTCAAAATCTCTCAAGACTGATTGTCACGTATACAAGCCACTACTAAATTAACGAAGTACGAAAGAGAATACAATCACAATGTCTTTGTTTCTAGAGTAGGACTAAAATATAATAAAAGAGTAAGAGGTGTCCGCTAGATGGATGTAACAGCTACCTCAACAGTCGAGATGATAGCCTCGGATGTGGTAAAGAACACTAAGAGATCAAGAAGGTCCGGGCTCACAACCTACACAAGTGTAGAAGCAAGGGGTGATTACAAAACAACACGGTACTCAGCAAGGGGTGAGTACCAAACAAAACGGTACTCAGCAAGTGGATAACTAAACCTAAGTAAAGCTCAATAAATACAAGTACTCATGTCCTCCCAACCGAACCTCCTTAACTACAACCTGCATAAAATCAGCCCAACTCTCCACTTGTATAATAATAACAGTAATACAGTCCACGAATACTCATCAATAGTCTCATCAATGAATCATATCAAGTCAAGTTCAGCATATATAGAACAATAAAGGGGTAAACACGAATTCACAAATATCAACAAAATACGATAAAATGCAATGAGATGATGCATGTCTGTCCTATCGGTACACATCCGCTGAATTACAGTCCGGAACCCATGGGGGACATTTCTGTCCATGTAACCTACCACGGAGCGTGTGGCCCGTCCCCTCAATATATATATATATATATATCCTTCCACGGAGCGTGTGGCCCGACCCCTTTGTTACATAATACCTTCCACAAAGCGTGTGGCCCGACCCCTTTAGTTTCATAATACCTGCTACGGAGCGTGTGGCCCGACCCCTTTTGTTTCGTATCATTTTTAGTCTCACATAATATGTCAGAACCAATGCAATCAATTCATGTTCATATAATTCACGATAATAACATGACAACAATAATAATTGTTTTCTATCTCACATCAACATAGTCATTTCACATGTCTAAAATAAACCTATAATCACAACATATCAATTCCACCAATACATGCCATTAGATCACCATTTTGTATCCCTCATCTCCATTTTTAAGGCCAATCATACAGTCAATAACCCAGTCCAATTCTCATTACTTCCTAGTACACATAATACGGAAATACAAGCATCTACAAGCTTAAACTGAGGTTTAGAAATTCACTTGCCTTAATTAATCAAGCAATTACACCATGTACTTGAGCCTTCCCTTTTCGTTGGATCTCCAAATCAATGTAATCTAGTCAAATAAATAACCACAATAAGATTTCGAATTTAACAACACTCATATTATTATATGTCTAGCCTAGACCCTAAACCTACCCAAATCTATAATCAAGTTCTTAATGTTAACGTCAAATAACATGTCAACTCTCATATTTCCAACTTTTAAGCCTAGGGTTAGGTTCTAATTTCCCTAATATTATAAATTTAATGTAATTCATAAAATATAATATACCTAATATTTAATTATCTATTTTAATATATCAAAATTCAGGAACTAACTCATTCTATGTCATTGAAGTCAAATCTGAAATTTTCTTTTCGATTATGTTCACTCATGATAAAATGAACTCGCATGTCAAATTTCAGCTAAAACGGATTGTTATTCGACCCCCAAATCAAGATTTTATATGAAGAACCCTAGGGTCATATTTTCTTATTTCAACATTGTTTCTCCACCAATATACCCTAAAAATATGTTCATAATCACATGAAAATTTAATAAAAAGGATGAGAATAATTACCTTGACGCTTTGGAATGAAAATCCCTATTTTTCTCTTCTCCTTTATTTTTCTTTTTCCCTTTCTTTTCTTTCTTCCTCCGTATTTTTTTCTCCACTGTTCGTCGCTCGTCGCTGTTCTTTCTTGCTTGTTACATCTGATGTCATTAAGCCATCAGATTACATGTATATAATTTTTTTTTATTTTTTTTTATTTTTCTTTTCTTTTATTATTTTTTTTTCCTTTTTCAAATTAATTATGTATTAAAATTTACAAACCCTACTAACTTATTTTAATTTTTGTTTTTAATTGAAATTTTCCTCATTATATAAAGCAGAAAAAAAGAACAAGTACAAAGAGGGGGACATGAAAAGCCTTACCTCCAAAAATACAAAACTTCTAATAACACTATCGAAAATGGTAGATCAGTAGTTGTGATTGTAAACAACCCCTAAGAGCGGTAACACTAGACCCATTGGCCCCCTACATTCTACCATACATAGCCAGAACGAGACCCCGATGAGAGTTGAATCTTAAGACTGTCGGACAACTGTAAGTATTCATGGCAGCTCTTCTACAAATTCTTATAAAAAGAATTGTGCATGCAAAATTACACTATTATACTTCAACAATCCCTAACAACACCAAATCTGTCACAACTGAAATAACCAAGTTTGCAAAAGCATCCTACCCTACCAAAAGGATATCGCAGGATCGGTACATCGATCAACCACTAGGGATCCATCCACCGAAGTCGAAACACATGTGGGCATAGGCAGCGAATCATACTTCAACTCATGTCCGAAACAAAATAGATAGTTATATAAGAATGTACTAAATCAAGATCGAATAACACAAGATACTTCTCTCATAGTACTTATATCAAACATTTTCATTCATCTGACTCCATGACTTTGATTATTTTGCTACCCACAATCAGCCAGTCTGTTCCCCATACCAAAACTTAGAGAAATTCGTGGTCACCTGAATAATTCTATATACTATGAGCACATAGCCTCTATTTACCCTCTAGTGCCTATGTAACACATCACAATGGTTCATATAATCTATCAACAGAGTAGTATCAATCCAATTCGATATCCTTAATAACCATGAAGAACTATATCCCATCTTGTATTGCATTCATAAGTCACCTACCATAATTTGAGAGTCTAACCTTACATAAAATACATAATCTTCGATACCTCACTATTTTACTTTCAAACAAAAATCAAACCTTCAGAAAAGTCTTTTTTACATCCCTCATAAGTCTGTGTCTAACCAATCGACATTGTATAGTCATATCTGAAAACAAGGGCAAAAATTCGCACAATCTTCAACTTTGAACTAAGGATCTACACATGGTGTCTTATTTCTTATCATTTCTTAGATGCTTCCCATAAAGCAAATTCCAAATACCTTGAACTATTTAATATACCAGACTCTTATTCCTTTTGCTAACTCATTTACCAACCTTATTCTTTTGAATCAAAACTTTAAGTGAAGCCCTTTCTTGGGCCTTTTAATGATCAAAAGCAATAAACTCTACAATCTAAACCCTGCACAAGTTCTTTCAACTACTCAATACCCCATGTGATCGATCAATTTTCATTTTGCTGATCTATACTCTGACGAAATCTACCACCATAATATAGACTTAAAATGAACAACTTGAATTTTGAATTTCATCTATGTAACCCAACCCATTATCTATCAATATTAGCTCATACATTGAAGACCTTTATGAATTCACGTATCTTAGCTATCATTGATCACCTCTCCATTGATCTTATTGTATCCTTCGTTAAAATTAAATTATACCAATTATCAAACTCAAAACCACAAAAGAACTTATTACCACGCTCGAGTCAAACGCCTATAGAGTTATTTCTCAAATCTTATCCAATAATCGTTAATCCATATGAATAAAGCATAACACTGCCACCATAAACAAAACCACGTGTCACTAAATTTAATTCTCCACTCTCTCTGAAGATACATTCGGCTCTTACAACCAGAGTAAATATAATTGTTCTTTCCTTGTTCCGAAGGCTAAACTACATTTCACTAATTATTTTTATTTATGAATCTAGATACTTTCAATTCTATCCAAGCGGTGTCTCAACACATTCTATGACTTTCCATACAATCACGCCACTCACCAAATAGTAAAAAATCGCAATTTAGATACCTGCAAGTCATTATTATCATATCGAATCTATTTAACCCAAAATTCTTAAAGTATGGTTATGTCCTAATCATAATCCATCACAAATTCTTATTACCGTTATGATCAATAACCATTGCCATCATCTCGAAGTCAACCTTCTCAATCGACAAGACACCTTAAACCCAGTTATACCAACCAACTCCAATGGAATAACCCAATTTTATGCGCACTCTCACTAAAATTCTTAATTGCCTTCACATAAGTATACTCACTGCTACTTTCTTTATCCATAAGTTTATCATTCTGATATCGATCCACTCCCTTGGAGTTTACGGTTAAATTACAAGTCCTCACTTAGAATTCTCGGGATACACTTCACAACCTAAACGCATTAATCATACCAAAATCCACCACTAAGATCTTTCTTATAAACAATGCTTACCCCAAGCGTCCGTAGTAACAAACTAGTTGGATTTTCAAATGTGAATGCAACATCAAATCTCATCATATGAGAAGATGATACAACTGATAACTCCTTAAGTAGTTAGTAATCACACTTGATAATCGATGTATTTAATTTTGTATTCCAATAGTACCACACCGTGAAAGTTTGATAGATCCACCACTAGAATACATCATACCCACCGTAAAGATCATACCTAGATAGTCTACACCTTTCTATCCATTACGTAACTGTCATACATTACCAACACATTTCAGTCTCCAGTCAAAATTGATATCACTCTTCAGTAGGTAAGGTCAATAGCAGAAGCAACACAACCGGTAACCCTAACCAAATAATCATAAGTACCGCGGTAGTAGACTTATAATAACTCTTCCTAATATATATCCATCCTATCAAATCGCTGTAGAAATTTTGATCTCGATTAACGCAAAATCATCCTCATCACTCACTATGTAACTCATTCTGTCACGACGAACTTCACGGTATGTAGTCTCTGAGGGCACAATGCTCACAACATAGTCATTCTCCTAATTATACCATTCTCAATTGTAGAACTACTTCAAACATCGGGTAGGCCAAATAAGCATCATTCTCGATTCTTAACCACTATCCAGAAATATAAGACTCATATAATCCTCCATACCATTGTTCCTCTTCCTATACCATATCCTCAAATTATATTATTGAACCATAACCTTACTTTTTTAAAATTGTCGTGCATTACAAATCTCACCAGACACCCTTTCCATAAGTTTATTACTTCCACCTTCAAATTAGACCTAGATCACATGATGACCTTTCAACTACACGCACATAAAATCAAGTAAGAGTCACCACTATATGTGAGAGAATGGAGTGAGGCAATATAAAATAGATCGGATCAAGGACGCACGATAGAGAATCAAAAGGTGAAGATATTTCCTAAAAGTCTTCATAGCCTCTCAAAGATAAGTACAGACGTCTTCGTACCGATTCTCAAGATTCTACTTAGACTCGGCTTGTATACACGTGAGACCTATGAACCTGGGCTCTGATACCATTTTGTCACAACCCAAATACGGGTGTGATGCCACTCATCTCAACCCACCGAGATAAGTCAGCCTAATACTCAATGAAAAGTAAATGCGAAAGTAATTGAGATAAAAAAAAGGTTTAACTCAGTCAAAATAAATAATCTCAAAATCTTTCAAGACTGGTTGTCACGTATACAAGCCACTACTAAATTACATAATATGTCAGAACCAATGCAATCAATTCATGTTCATATAATTCACGATAATAACATGACAACAATAACAATTGTTTTCTATCTCACATCAACATAGTCATTTCACATGTCCAAAATAAACCCATAATCACAACGTATCAATTCCACCAATACATGTCATTAGATCACCATTTTATATCCCTCATCTCCATTTTTAAGGCTAATCATACAGTCAATAACCCAGTTCAATTCTCATTACTTCCTAGTACACATAACACGGAAATACAAGCATCTACAAGCTTAAACTGAGGTTTAGAAATTCACTTGCCTTAATTAATCAAGCAATTACACCATGTACTTGAGCCTTCTCTTTTCGTTGGATCTCCAAATCAATGTAATCTAGTCAAATAAATAACCACAATAAGATTTTGAATCTAACAACACTCATATTATTATATGTCTAGCCTAGATCCAAAACCTACCCAAATCTATAATCAAGTTCTTAATGTTGACGTCAAATAACATGTCAACTCTCATATTTCCAAATTTTAAGCCTAGGGTTAGGTTCTAATTTCCCTAATATCATAAATTTAATGTAATTCCTAAAAGATAATATACCTAATATTTAATTATCTATTTTAATATATCAAAATTCAGGAACTAACTCATTCTATGTCATTGAAGTCAAATCTGAAATTTTCTTTTCGATTATTTTCACTCATGATAAAATAAACTCACATGTCAAATTTCAGCTAAAACGGATCGTTATTCGATCCCAAATCAAGATTTTATATGAAGAACCCTAGGGTCATATTTTCTTATTTCAACATTGTTTCTCCACCAATATACCCTAAAAATATGTTCATAATCACATGAAAATTTAATGAAAAGGATGAGAATAATTACCTTGACGCTTTGGAATAAAAATCCCTATTTTTCTCTTCTCCTTTATTTTTCTTTTTCCCTTTCTTTTCTTTCTTCCTCTGTATTTTTTTTTCTCCACTGTTCGTCGCTCGTCGTTGTTCTTTCTTGCTTGTTACATTTGATGGCATTAAGCCATCAGATTACATGTATATAATTTTTTTTTATTTTTATTATTTTTCTTTTTTTTTTCTTTTTTCAAATTAATTATGTATTAAAATTTACAAACCCTACTAACTTATTTTAATAAATATAAGAAAAGTGGTATAAGATATTAAATAAATTAACACTTTAGCTCATTAATTAAATTAATTCTCTAAAATTATCTCTCAACTAATTAACCAAAGTTACCAAATAGTCCAAATAACCTATTAAAATTTTTACGGGAAGGGTCTCATATGAAAGGAGGAGAACTCGTTCTAAAAATGACCTAACGGGTCATTACATTATCCACCACTAAAAATCATGTTCGTCCTCGAACATAAAGAAGGAGAATAACCAACGTTACCAAAAGCGTGAGTTATAATCTTCAAAAGTCAGTTTTCATTCCTTCAAGTGAGCTCCTCATCAAGACTATTTCATCAAGATCAACTTCTAAGAACTGAACTTTCGAATCAAACTTTGGCAAATCTATAAATTAGGGATAATTTAGACGTCACAGATTAACCCATTAACCAAACCTTAACCGAAACCCTCTAAACCTCATCATAACCATCAGGACAATCTTTCATCATATAACCACAAGAAAATTTTAGTTTAATACTGGCTACAACCAGAAGTGAACCTGAATCAATCACCACACTCATAATCCACAGACTATCACATATCTTGTTAAGATTCCATTCTCACTACCAAAGCTTCCCACGAGCTTAAGCTATACAAATTTGATCTTTAGACATTAGGTACTCATTACTGGAGAATATGATTTATCTAACCCAAAGAATAAAATGATTGAATACCCTCCTAGCGAGCGATACACCCAAGCATACAAAACTTCTAATAACACTATCGAAAATGGTAGATCAGTAGTTGTGATTGTAAACAACCCCTAAGAGCGGTAACACTAGACCCATTGGCCCCCTACATTCTACCATACATAGCCAGAACGAGACCCCGATGAGAGTTGAATCTTAAGACTGTCGGACAACTGTAAGTATTCATGGTAGCTCTTCTACAAATTCTTATAAAAAGAATTGTGCATGCAAAATCAAACTATTATACTTCAACAATCCCTAACAACACCAAATCTGTCACAACTGAAATAACCAAGTTTGCAAAAGCATCCTACCCTACCAAAAGTATATCGCAGGATCGGTACATCGATCAACCACTAGGGATCCATCCACCGAAGTAGAAACACATGTGGGCATAGGCAGCGAGTCATACTTCAACTCATGTCCGAAGAAAAATAGATAGTTACATAAGAATGTACTAAATCAAGATCGAATAACACAAGATACTTCTCTCATAGTACTTATATCAAACATTTTCATTCATCTGACTCCATGACTTTGATTTTTTTGCTACCCACAATCAACCAGTCTGTTCCCCATACCAAAACTTAGAGAAATTCGTGGTCACCTGAATAATTCTATATACTATGAGCACATAGCCTCTATTTACCCTCTAGTGCCTATGTAACACATCACAATGGTTCGTATAATCTATCAACAGAGTAGTATCAATCCAATTCGATATCCTTAATAACCATGAAGAACTATATCCCATCTTGTATTGCATTCATAAGTCACCTACCATAATTTGAGAGTCTAACCTTACATAAAATACATAATCTTCGATACCTCACTATTTTTCTTTCAAACCAAAATCAAACCTTCAGAAAAGTCGTTGTTACATCCCTCATAAGTCTGTGTCTAACCAATCGACATTGTATAGTCATATCTGAAAACAAGGGCAAAGATTCGCACAATCTTCAACTTTGAACTAAGGATCTACACATGGTGTCTTATTTCTTATCATTTCTTAGATGCTTCCCATAAAGCAAATTCCAAATACCTTGAACTATTTAATATACGAGACTCTTATTCCTTTTGCTAACTCATTTACCAACCTTATTCTTTTGAATCAAAACTTTAAGTGAAGCCCTTTCTTGGGCCTTTTAATGATCAAAAGCAATACACTCTACAATCTAAACCCTGCACAAGTTCTTTCAACTACTCAATACCCCATGTGATCGATCAATTTTCATTTTGCCGATCTATACTCTGACGAAATCTACCACCATAATATAGACTTAAAATGAACAACTTGAATTTTGAATTTCATCTATGTAACCCAACCCATTATCTATCAATATTAGCTCATACATTGAAGACCTTTATGAATTCACGTATCTTAGCTATCATTGATCACCTCTCCATTGATCTTATTGTATCCTTCGTTAAAATTAAATTATACCAGTTATCAAACTCAAAACCACAAAAGAACTTATTACCACGCTCGAGTCAAATGCCTATAGAGTTATTTCTCAAATCTTATCCAATAATCGTTAATCCATATGAATAAAGCATAACACTGCCACCATAAACAGAACCACGTGTCACTAAATTTAATTCTCCACTCTCTCTGAAGATACATTCGGCTCTTACAACCAGAGTAAATATAATTGTTCTTTCCTTGTTTCGAAGGCTAAACTACATTTCACTAATTATTTTTATTTATGAATCTAGATACTTTCAATTCTATTCAAGCGGTGTCTCAACACATTCTATGACTTTCCATACAACCACTCACCAAATAGTAAAAAATCGCAATTTAGATACCTGCAAGTCATTATTATCATATCGAATCTATTTAACCCAAAATTCTTAAAGTATGGTTATGTCCTAATCATAATCCATCACAAATTCTTATTACCGTTATGATCAATAACCATTGCCATCATCTCAAAGTCAACCTTCTCAATCGACAAGACACCTTAAACCCAGTTATACCAACCAACTCCAATGGAATAACCCAATTTTATGCGCACTCTCACTAAAATTCTTAATTGCCTTCACATAAGTATACTCACTGCTACTTTCTTTATCCATAAGTTTATCATTCTGATATCGATCCACTCCCTTGGAGTTTACGGTTAAATTACAAGTCCTCACTTAGAATTCTCGGGATACACTTCACAACCTAAACACATTAATCATACCAAAATCCACCACTAAGATCTTTCTTATAAACAATGCTTACCCCAAGCGTTCGTAGTAACAAACTAGTTGGATTTTCAAATGTGAATGCAACATCAAATCTCATCATATGAGAAGATGATACAACTGATAACTCCTTAAGTAGTTAGTAATCACACTTGATAATCGATGTATTTAATTTTGTATTCCAATAGTACCACACCGTGAAAGTTTGATAGATCCACCACTAGAATACATCATACCAACCGTAAAGATCATACCTAGATAGTCTACACCTTTCTATCCATTACGTAACTGTCATACATTACCAATGCATTTCAGTCTCCAGTCAAAATTGATATCACTCTTCAGTAGGTAAGGTCAATAGCGGAAGCAACACAACCGGTAACCCTAACCAAATAATCATAAGTACCGCGGTAGTAGACTTATAACAACTCTTCCTAATATATATCCATCCTATCAAATCGCTGTAGAAATTTTGATCTCGATTAACGCAAAATCATCCTCATCACTCACTATGTAACTCATTCTTTCACGATGAACTTCACGGTATGTAGTCTCTGAGGGCACAATGCTCACAACATAGTCATTCTCCTAATTATACCATTCTCAATTGTAGAACCACTTCAAACATCGGGTAGGCCAAACAAGCATCATTCTCGATTCTTAACCACTATCCAGAAATATAAGACTCATATAATCCTCCATACCATTGTTCCTCTTCCTGTACCATATCCTCAAATTACATTATTGAACCATAACCTTACTTACTCTTTTAAAATTGTCGTGCATTACAAATCTCACCAGACACCCTTTCCATAAGTTTATTACTTCCACCTCCAAATTAGACCTAGATCACATGATGACCTTTCAACTACACGCACATAAAATCAAGTAAGAGTCACCACTATATGTGAGAGAATGGAGTGAGGCAATAGTAAATAGATCGGATCAAGGACGCACGATAGAGAATCAAAAGGTGAAGATATTTCCTAAAAGTCTTCATAGCCTCTCAAAGATAGTACAGACGTCTTCGTACCGATTCTCAAGATTCTACTTAGACTCGGCTTGTATACACGTGAGACCTATGAACCTGGGGCTCTGATACCATTTTGTCACAACCCAAATACGGGTGTGATGCCACTCATCTCAACCCACCGAGATAAGTCAGCCTAATACTCAATGAAAAGTAAATGCGAAAGTAATTGATATAAAAAAAGGGTTTAACTCAGTCAAAAATAAATAAATAATCTCAAAATCTCTCAAGACTGATTGTCACGTATACAAGCCACTACTAAATTACATAATATGTCAGAACCAATGCAATCACAATGTCTTTGTCTCTAGAGTAGGACTAAAACATAATAAAAGAGTAAGAGGTGTCCGCTAGATGGATGTAACAACTACCTCAACAGTCGAAATGATAGCCTCGGACGTGGTAGAGAACACTAAGAGATCAAGAAGGTCCGGGCTCACAACCTACACAAGTGTAGAAGCAAGGGGTGAGTACCAAACAACACGGTACTTAGCAAGTGGATAACTAAAACTAAGCAAAGCTCAATAAATACAAGTACTCCTATCCTCCTAACCGAACCTCCTTAACTACAACCTGCATAAAATCAGCCCAACTCTCCACTTGTACAATAATAACAGTAATACAGTCCACGAATACTCATCAATAGTCTCATCAATGAATCATATCAAGTCAAGTTCAGCATATATAGAACAATAAAGGGGTAAACACGAATTCACAAATATCAACAAAATGCGATGAAATGCAATGAGATGATGCATGTCTGTCCTATCGGTACACATCCGCTGAATTACAGTCCGGAACCCATGGGGGACATTTCTGTCCATGTAACCTACCACGGAGCATGTGACCCGTCCCCTCAATATATATATATATATATATCCTTCCACGGAGCGTGTGGCCCGACCCCTTTGTTTCATAATACCTTCCACGAAGCGTGTGGCTCGACCCCTTTTGTTTCATAATACCTGCCACGGAGCGTGTGGCCCGACCCCTTTTGTTTCGTATCATTTTTAGTCTCACATAATATGTCAGAATCAATGCAATCAATTCATGTTCATATAATTCACGATAATAACATGAAAACAATAATAATTGTTTTCTATCTCACATCAACATAGTCATTTTACATGTCCAAAATAAACCCATAATCACAACATATCAATTCCACCAATACATGTCATTAGATCACCATTTTATATCCCTCATCTCCATTTTTAAGGCCAATCATACAGTCAATAACCCAGTCCAATTCTCATTACTTCCTAGTACACATAACACGGAAATACAAGCATCTACAAGCTTAAACTGAGGTTTAGAAATTCACTTGCCTTAATTAATCAAGCAATTACACCATGTACTTGAGCCTTCCCTTTTTGTTGGATCTCCAAATCAATGTAATCTAGTCAAATAAATAACCACAATAAGATTTCGAATCTAACAACACTCATATTATTATATGTCTAGCCTAGATCCAAAACCTACCCAAATCTATAATCAAGTTCTTAATGTTGACGTCAAATAACATGTCAACTCTCATATTTCCAAATTTTAAGCCTAGGGTTAGGTTCTAATTTCCCTAATATTATAAATTTAATGTAATTCATAAAATATAATATACCTAATATTTAATTATCTATTTTAATATATCAAAATTCAGGAACTAACTCATTCTATGTCATTGAAGTCAAATCTGAAATTTTCTTTTCGATTATGTTCACTCATGATAAAATAAACTCGCATGTCAAATTTCAGCTAAAACGGATTATTATTCGACCCCCAAATCAAGATTTTATATGAAGAACCCTAGGGTCATATTTTCTTATTTCAACATTGTTTCTCCACCAATATACCCTAAAAATATGTTCATAATCACATGAAAATTTAATGAAAAGGATGAGAATAATTAACTTGACGCTTTGGAATGAAAATTCCTATTTTTCTCTTCTCCTTTATTTTTCTTTTTCCCTTTCTTTTCTTTCTTCCTCCGTATTTTTTTTTCTCCACTGTTCGTCGCTCGTCGCTGTTCTTTCTTGCTTGTTACATCTGATGGCATTAAGCCATCAGATTACATGTATATAATGTTTTTTTATTTTTATTATTTTTCTTTTCTTTTATTTTTTTTTCTTTTTTCAAATTAATTATGTATTAAAATTTACAAACCCTACTAACTTATTTTAATAAATATAAGAAAAGTGGTATAAGGTATTAAATAAATTAATACTTTAGCTCATTAATTAAATTAATTCTCTAAAATTATCTCTCAACTAATTAACCAAAGTTACCAAATAGTCCAAATAACCTATTAAATTTTTTACGGGAAGGGTCTCATATGAAAGGAGGAGAACTCGTTCTAAAAATGACCTAACGGGTCATTACACATTGCCATGATATTTATATGATTCTTCTATGTCTAAGTAAGTATGTTATGAAGGAATCTTAGACTTGATACTACAAAGTAGTAATTTTTTTCTTTACCATAACCTTGGTCAAATTAAAGATGATTAAGTTAAATAATGTGTTATTGTCTTAATAGTTTTCACTAACTATTTTCAAAGGTTTATTATCTGTTGTGATAAAATTGAGAAATACTTTAATGTCTATTACATCCAATATTGAAGCCATAATTCAAGGATCTTAATCCAAGAACGATATTTTTTTTCAGAAAAGAAGAAAAAAAGAAATGTTTAATATTCGATTTGAAGAATATAAAAACTTAATCGAATATTAAATTTGTTCTAGAAAAGAAAACATTATTTGGTCTAACTATGTTGAAGCTCCACAGAATTTATCATTCATATATTTGAAGTCAGTCCAACAAACTTGGTAATGAGGGAAGTTTTTTTTTTTGAAAAGAAAATCATATCCTTATGATTTTCTAATTCTGTTTTGGAGACTAAAACATGTGTAGTTTTCTACTGTGTGGAATTCGATTGTGTCTGATATTTGAAAATCAGACTGTGCATTTGGTTTGAAGAATATAAAAACTTTACCAACTTATTAAACATTGTGTTTGAATAAATATTCCGACTTGAAGAATATAAAAGCTTCGTCAAGAATATAAAGGGTAAACAATTTGAATAATATAAAAATTTCATCGTTAACTAGAAACAGTGTTGTATTTTTGGTTTTTGGTGATTAAAACCTCTTGGTCTTCTGCTCTGTCTAAATTTGAAATTGATTTGAAGTCATAAAAACTTCATCATCATTCAAAGTTCATTCAGTTGACGATTTGAAGAACATAAAACCTTCATTTTTAAATAGAAACAAGTTGCACAAAGATGCAGTCTTTAGTGTTAGTATTTTCAATATTAAGTGGTCTGTCTAAATGTGACAGAAGAAAAAAACATACTAGTGACATAAAATTAATAATTTTGTGTCTGCAATGGATGCCTCTGTGAATTAAACTTTGACAATATGTAAAGATTGTCAGAGGAAATGGAAGTACTACAATTTTTTTAGAATATTATCTTTAAAAGATGTTTATGGTGTCAATACATATTTTGATAGTATACATTTGAAAGCATGAAAAAACAAATATGTAAAAAATTATTTCCAAATACTTGGAAAAAAATTGAGATCATATTTAAAATATGGTTTTTTTTTGCTTGTGATAAAGACAAAATTAGCCTTGGTGTCTAAGTTAAATGTGGAAGCACAAGATATGAAATTGAATGACATTCTTGTATTATGTTAGACCCACAAAATTCTTGAAGTATATTTTGATCGTTGAGTTTCTCTTTTACTAGTATATGATCTGATATGACTAGTATGAGACTACCAAATTATATATATATATATATATATATATATATATATATATATATATATATATATATATACTTGTTCAAAAGAGTTGTGTTCTCTTATAAAAAAAGTGTCACTTAAAATGTTGTGATATTTCATGAAAATACATGTCTATTAAAATACATTCGGTTCATATACTCTTATTGGACCCGATGAGACTATGTTCATGG
This sequence comes from Solanum dulcamara, assembly GCF_947179165.1. Classification (NCBI taxonomy): domain Eukaryota; kingdom Viridiplantae; phylum Streptophyta; class Magnoliopsida; order Solanales; family Solanaceae; genus Solanum; species Solanum dulcamara. The sequence goes on along the minus strand of NC_077247.1, from coordinate 31,788,527 downwards.
ATAATTCTGCAACAATCAAAATTGAAGGTTATAGAAAGATCCTCTTGGAAAGGACAACTATCAAGGCATTGACTTTAAACAATGGTTGTATTTAAAAAAATTGTAATAAATAAGAATAAAATATTTGTAGGAAAAGATTAATCTCACGGAGGGTCTTTTCAAACTCAATATTTCTGGTCATTCTTACTTGCTTGAGTCAAATTGATTATGTCATGAACGTTTGGGAAATGTCAATTACAAAACCTTGTGAGAACTAATCAACTTAGAAGTTTTACCTAATTTTGAGTGCAATAAATCAAAATGTCAATTTTGTGTTGAATCTAAGCATCCTTGTAAATCTATTGAAAGGAATGATCTCTTAGAATTGATTCACACTGAAATTTGTGATATGAAGTCAACACTATCTCGTGGTGAAAAAAAGTATTTCATAACTTTTATTGAAAATTGCACTATTGTTATATCTATTTGCTGAGGGGTAATGATGAAGCAATAGAAGTATTTAGGATAGAAAGCTAGTACATAGTCTCGTTATTCTTCCATATTCGTAGGCGCATTAGCATATTACAATTTATTCTATTCTCATTTCTGGTATTTTTGTTATATTATTCATTACTTTTTGTACTTTGATTACTCTATTTTATCTGCGACACTTTTGTTATTTATTTTCCTATATCGCTTTGAATTTCTTAACCTTATCTGATCCCTTTTTATGCTTTTTTGAGCCGAGGGTCACTCGAAAATAGCCGTCCTACCTTGGTAGGAGTAAGGTCTGCGTACAATCTACCCTCCCCAGACCCCACATTGTGGGATTACACTGGGTTGTTGTTGTTGTTGTAGGTAATACAAAACTGAAGTTGAAAATCAGTTAGGTAAAAAGATAAAAGGATAAGAAGTGATAGAGATGGAAAGTATAAATCTCTTTTTGCAGAAAAATATTTGGAAAATAGAATCATCCATCAAACTACGGCCCCTTACTCACCTCAATCAAATGAAATTGTAGAAAGGAAAAATCGAACTTTAAATGAAATGATGAATGCCTTACTTATAAGTTCAGGTTTACCGCAAAACTTGTGGGGGGAAGTCATTCTTACAACAAATCGAATACCTAATAGAGTCACAATAGGACTTAAGACTATAGGCTTTGTTTTCATTGGATATGCTACAAATAGTAAAGCATATCGATTTTTGGTTCATAAGTCCGAACATTTGAATATTCATGACAATACGGTAATAGAATCAGATAATGCTGAATTTTTTGAACATATCTATCTATATAAAATTATATTTGAACTATCTAGTGAAGGGTCTAAACGACCTTGAGAAGAACCAAATGAGAATGTACCTAATAAAGAGAATTCAAGGCGCAGTAAATGTTAAAAAGACATCTATTTCATTTGGATCTGATTTTGTAATATTTCTTCTTGAACATGAGCCTCAAATATTCAAAGAAGCTATGTCCGATGCGGACTCAACTTTTTGAAAAAAGGCTGTCAATAGTGAGATTAATTCAATATTGAGCAATCATACTTGGGAATTGGTTGATATTCCTCTAGGAAACAAACCTTTGGGTTCAAAATAAATTTTCAAAAGAAAAATGAAAGCTGATGGAACTATTGACAAATATAAAGCAAGACTTGTCGTCAAAAGATTTAGATAGAAAGAAGACCTTGATTATTTTGATACATACTCACCTGTAACTAGGATTACATCCATTCGGATTTTAATTGCACTAGCTGCAGTATATGGCCTTGAAATCCATCAAATGGATGTAAAAACAATATTTTTAAATAAAAAATTAAAGGAAGAAATTTACATGAAATAATCCAAGGGCTTAGTGGTTCCTGGTAAATAAAATAAAGTTTGCAAACTTGTTAAGTCACTTTATGGACTAAAACAAACACTCAAACAATGGCACATGAAGTTTGACCAAACCATGTTGACAAATGAATTTAAGATTAATGAGTGTCATAAATGTGTTTACATTAAACACACTCCAAACAAAGTTGTTATTGTTTGCTTATATGTGGATGATATTCTAATAATGAGTAACGACATTGCAAACATAAATGCTACTAAGCGTATGCTTTCTAGTAAATTTCATATGAAAGATGTAGGAGTTGCTGATTTGATATTGGGAATTAAAATTCACAAAACTTCTCAATGTCTAGCATTGTCTCAAACTCATTATATCCAAAAGGTACTTAAAAAATACAAGTACTTAACTTCAAAAGTGCAAAAACACCAATTGATGTGAACCATGATCTTGCTAAGAATAAAGGTGAAAGTCAAGCTCAATTGGATTATGCAAGAGTGTTTTGAAGTTTGATGTACATCATGAACTGTCCACAGCGAGACATAGCTTGTGATATAAGTAAATTTATTTGATACATAAGTAATCCCAACCAAAATCATTGGATGGCAATGAAACGAGTTTTGGGGTATTTAGAACATACTCAAAACTTTGCTTCACATTACAATAAGTATCTAGCAGTTGTTGAAGGATATAATGATGCAAATTGGATTACTGGATCAACTGAAACTAAGTCCATAAGTGGATACGTTTTGATCATTGGTGGAGGAGTGATATCTTAGAAATCATCCAAACAAACATGTATAGCTCGCTCTACAATGGAGTCTGAGTTTATAACCTTAGACAAGATCGGTGAAGAAGCAGAATGGCTTCAGAATTTCTTAGAAGATATTCTATTTTGTCTCAAACCAATGGCTCCTATATGCATACATTGTGATAGTCAAGCTGCAATAGAAAGAGCTGGGAGCGTTATGTATAACGGTAAGTCTCGTCACATATGACGAAGACATAATACCGTTAGGCAATTACTCTCTAGTGAAATCATCATAATTAACTATATAAAGTCAAAGGATAATATGTCAGATCCACTTATAAAGGCCTAACTAGAGAAAGAGTTAAGCTATCATCAAATGGAATGGGACTATGGCTGAGGACAAATCATTGTGGCGGTAACTCTACCTAGAAGATTGGAGATCCCAAGATCTAGGTTCAAGGAGATCAAATAAAGTCATTGATGACGGTTCAACATTGTCAAAATAATTTTTATGATTCATTCTCATGATGCGACAATGTTCAGTAACAAGGATAGGCATTAGGACCTTTGAATGATATCTAAGTTTGATACAGGGCATATCAAATCTTGTTTCTATGGGATAACACATTTAGATATCACCTATGTAAGTGTGAAGTGTAAGCCGCTTCAAGGAGAATCCTGTAAGGACAGTTCTCTATGCACTTATGAACCAAGAAGTGTTCATGGCTGAAATGAACAAAACAATGAGAACCAAAAACAGTTAAAGGGTTGATTGTGTGACTTATATTGTCTAGGTATACACCAAAGCTCGATGATTCAAAGATATCAAATCTACCGATTGACCGAGTATATCTGATATATGTTCACTACGAAAACTTCAAAGGGAAACCTACTTATCCAGATGCAATTAATTCTTACTTACAAATCACACAGTTTTTCATGCATATGTTTTAACAATAGCCATTCCCTATTCATGTGGGGGATTGTTGGGTTTTAAAGGTGTGAATAGGAAATGAAAGATTGTGACCTTTACGAAAGGTTGTGTCTTTTCCAAAAAGTTATGACATTTTCAAAAGGTTGTGACTTTTCGAAAGGTTGTGACTTTTTCAATAAAAGTTGTGATTTTTTTTGAAGAGTTACGACTTTTCTAAAAGGTTTTGACTTTTCCAAAAAGTTGTGACTTTTTCAAAAGAGTTGCGACTTTTTTGAAAGATTGTGACTTTTGAGAAGAGTTGTGTCTGTTTCGATAAGCCACAATAAGCACATGCTCATACTACCATTTGTTGTCTATAAATAGAGGATTTTTCTCTCATTTTTAAACATCAAAATTTCTCCTTCTTCTACATATATATTTTCTTTCAAACAAAGTTGAATCTTTGCGTGATTTTGTTGCTGGCTTTTGAGTTCGCTGAAATTATTGAAGTTTGAGGTACCACTACTTCTTTAATAGTTTGTCTATTTTATCTTGAGAGGAAATAATCCATAACCTCGGGTACAGTGAGGGGATTAAATTTCTTAAGGACACACAGTGAATTCTGTGGACTCGGATATTATTTTTTTATTTTCATCCTTATTGTTCCTCGTTTGCTAATTTTAATATAGGAGGAGTAACAGTAACATGTATTATTTAAAAATTGCGTTAAGAGTACTATAAATTATAATAATTAACAATTTAAAATATTTGAAAACATATTAAAATATGATTAACTCTCAAAATTTCACATGTGTCGCATAAATTGGGGTTGGTTAACTCTTGAAATTTCACCTGTACTGCATAATTAGGACTGACAAAGTAACATGTATTATTTTAAAATGACGTTAAATTGAGTCAGAGGGAGTAACATATATTATTTAACAATTACGTTAAGAGTACTATAAATCATAACTTAAAATATTAAAAGCATATTAGAAATTTGGTTAACTCTCAAAATTTCACACATACTACATAAATTGAAATAGGGGAAATAACATATATTATTTAAAAATTTTCGTTAATTAAGAGTAATATAAGTCATAATAATTAACAACTTAAAATACTTTTTTTTTAAAAAAAAACATACTCCTAAAAATTTGGTTGACTTGTTCCACATAAATGGGGACAACAGTATGAGTAGCATATATTATTTAAAAGTTATTTTAAAAATACTATTTATTACAATAATTAAGAATTTAAAATATTTTAAAATTATATAAAAAATTGATTGACTCTCCTAATATCATTTGTGCCACATAAATTTAAACAAATTGAATAATATATATTGGCACGGCCTATTATATATCTAGGTTAAGGTTCTGTACACGGATAGAGGATGGACGTTCGGTATTTGGATTGAAAAATTTAAATTTTGAGTTCGATAATTTAGTAGTTGATAGTAAAAAAAATAGATATCAAATATTAAATTTTTAAATTTTGATTCAATAATTCGATAATCGACAAATCAAACTTCTATTAGGTACAATATTCGATAATATCATATTGAAACTGGAGTTGATTGTATTATAAAGTTAATATCGTTGCTCCAATTATTCTTCTTTTCGATGTGAAGTGGAATAAATAAAAGAAAATCAACAAATAGGAATATATCAAGAAAAATAATTTGATACAAGTTAAAAACGTCTGTTCATGTCAAGAAATTAGAAATTAATGCACCCCACACACAAATGAACAATCAAGGTGAATTGTTGTTGAAGCATTTGTGTCTAATCTTTTCATATTCAAATGTTTTGTGACCAAATGTAATGCGATGTAATAGTAAGTAGCAGCTAAGAAATATTGTCCACGACCACATTGTCAATAATTTACAACTTTGTACAATTATCAAAAGTCAGAAAATATATAGGATCATTAAAAATGAAACAGAAAATTATTTGTGATGAAAAATAATGGCCGTTGAATAATACGATATCTGTCCCGAATTGTAATATATTTTTCTATATCTAGTAAATTAAAAATAGCCTCTCCACTTATTATTAGTTAAAAAATCAAAAAATGTTTAAAATATATGAATACTCATCTGATTTAGCTTATTGAATTTATTTCTGCAAGGTATTAAAGATACTTACAAGATAAATACTATGGGTTAGAAGGAATATCAAATATGATTAACTGGACTTTTGTTAGTAAACTGTATTATAAATATTAAAAACAGTAACAACAACTAAAGGTAATAAAACACAGAATCTGGAAATTAATGCAAGAAAAAAAATCGAGCCCACTGAATGCACAGTGTGTCCTTAAGGAAATTATTCCCCTCAAAGTACCCGAGGTTTTGGATCTTTCCTCTCAAGATAGAAGGATTTACTCACCAAAGTAGAGGTACTGCAAATTTTGGTGACTGCGAACCACTTGAAGGTTGTATATCACACGATTTTAGGAAGTGCAGAAAGAAGAAGAAGAAGATGTTATTTCAGAATTTTCGTATGGAACATTCTGAGGATTAACAGATATATATAGACTGTTTACACCTTTTAAGAAAAGGCACCTGTTGGAAAAAGGTTTGCCTATTGAGAAAATGTTTGCAACTTTTCGCACAAGGTTGCAACCTTTCAAAAATCCATTGGAAAAACGGAGGGAAATATTTTTAAATTAATCCGGGAAAGAAACAGGTCGCGGGTCATGGGTCAGGATTTTTTCACTTAATTAATTAATTAAATAAATAATATTAATTAATTAAAATTTAAAGAAAATTTGGTCCAAAAAGAGCCGAAGCTGAGCGAGCGACGACGACGACGGCGCGAGGGGAGACCCTCTTCTTGACCCTTTAGCAACATGAAGGAGTTCTTCTACTTTTAAGTAGGAGACTTTTCATTTTCACCACTTATGTGGGACAAAAGCTTATTTAATAAAGAAAGAGAGAACATATCATTTTCTCTCCACTTCTTTTTCCCTCAATTTCCCATTCAAACTATCAATTAAACCCAACAATCTCCCACATGAATGGGGAATGTCTACAAGATAAAGGAATGCACGGATAAGTGTATGATATACAAGCGAAGATTAATTGCATCTGGATAAGTAGGTTTCCCTTTGAACTTTCCATAGTGAACTTATATAGGATATACTCGATCAATCGGTAGATGCAATATCTTTGAACCGTCGAACTTTGTTGTATAACTAGACAACATAAGTCACACAATTAATCATCAACCATCTATGGTTCTCACGGTTGTGTTCTTTTCAGCCATGAACACCGCCTGGTTTCTTGAATGCATAGAGAATGGGCCTTTACCGTCATTCCCCTTGAAGCGGCTTATACTTCACATTCACATAGGTGATTTCTAAACGTGTAGTCGTATAGACACACTATCTAGTTATTTTCCGCCAGACTTAGATAATCATTAAAAAACCTTTAATGCTGTATTAACTCAGTAAAAAGCCTTAAGGTTTTATCCTTTGTTTCTGAACATTGTCATCATCACGAGAATGGATTGAGTTATTTGACAATGTTGAACCGCCAATCATAACTTTGTTTGATCTCTTTGAACCTAGTTCTTGGGATCTCCAGTCTACTAGGTAGAGTTACCACCATGATGACTTGTCCTAGGCCTTAACCCTATTCCCCTCGATGATCTTTCAACAGCCTCTCTAGATAAGCCTTTTGTTAGTGGATCCGATACATTATCTCTTGACTTTACGTAGTCAATATTGATAACACCACTAGAGAGTAGTTGTCTAACAGTATTGTGTCGCCATCGAATATGACTCGATTTTCCATTATACATAACGCTTTCTGCCCTCCCTATTGCCGCTTGGCTATCACAATGTATACATATGGGTGCCAAAGGTTTGGGCCAAAATGGAATATCTTCCAAAAAATTTCGAAGCCATTCAACTTCTTCACCAGCCTTGTCTAAAGCTATAAATTCAGACTCCATTGTAGAGCGGGCGATGCATATCTGTCTTGATGATTTCCAAGACACTGCTCCTCCACCAACGGTGAAAACATATCCACTTGTGGATTTAACTTCAGATGATCCGGTGATCCAGTTTGCATCACTATATCCCTCAATTACTGCGGGATATTTATTATAATGCAAAACATAGTTTTGGGTGTGTTTCAAATACCCCAAGACTCGTTTTATTGCCATCCAGTGAGTTTGATTGGGATTATTCATAAATCGACTCAACTTGCTAATAGCACATGCTATATCTAGTCGTGTACAATTCATAATATATATTAAACTTCCCAAAACTCGTGCATAGTCCAATTGTGAGTCACTTTTACCTTCATTCTTTTGAAGTGCAAAACTTACATCAATTGGAGTTTTTGCAACATTAAAATTTAAATACTTGAACTTATCAAGAATGGTTTCAATATAATGTGACTGTGATAATGCTAGACCTTGTGGAGTTTTATGGATCCTAATTCCTAAGATTAAATCAGCAACTCCTAAGTCTTTCATGTCAAATTTACTAGCAAGCATACGCTTTGTAGCATTTACATCGGCAATGTCTTTACTCATTATTAACATGTCATCAACATATAAACAAACAATGACTTCATAATTTGGAGTATTTTTAATGTAAACACATTTGTGACACTCATTAATCTTAAATCCATTTGCCAACATTGTTTGGTCAAATTTTGCATGCCATTGTTTAGGTGCTTGTTTAAGTCCATAAAGTGACTTAACAAGTTTGCACACTTTCCTTTCTTTACCTGGAACTACGAAACCCTCAGGTTGTTCTATGTAAATTTCTTCCTCCAATTCTCCATTTAAGAAAGTCGTCTTAACATCCATTTGATGAATTTCAAGACCATATACAGTTGCAAGTGCCACTAACACCCGAATAGATGTTATTCTTGTTACCGGCGAGTATGTGTCAAAGTAATCAAGACATTCTTTTTGTCTATAACCTTTGACCACAAGTCTTGCCTTATATTTATCAATAGTGCCCTCAGCTTTCATTTTCCTTTTAAATATCCATTTTGATCCTAAAGGTTTATTTCCAGGAGAAAGATCAACCAATTCCCATGTATGATTATTTAAAATTGATTGAATCTCACTATTGATTGCCTCTTTCCAAAATGCTGAATCAGAAGAAGACATTGCAGCTTTAAATGTTTGAGGCTCATTTTCAAGCAAAAACGTCATAAAATCTGGTCCAAAGGAAGTAGATATCCTTTGACGTTTGCTACGCCTTGGATCCTCTTCGGTTGGTTTACTTTCCTTTGGTTCTACTCGTGGTCGTTTAGATCTTTCACTTGAGGACTCACTTTTTGTTTTATACGGATAAATATTTTCAAAGAATTCAGCAGTATTTGATTCAATTACCATATTAACATTAATTTCAGGATTGTCCGATTTGTGAACCAAAAATCGACAAGCTTTGCTGTTTGTAGCATAGCCAATAAAAACACAATCTACGGTCTTTGGTCTGATTTTTACCCTTTTGGGCAAAGGAACTTGGACCTTTGCTAAACACCCCCACACTTTGAAATATTTCAAGTTGGGTTTTCTTCCTTTCCATAGTTCATATGGAATAGTTTGTGTTTTGCTGTGGGGTACTCTGTTGAGTATTCAATTAGCTGTAAGGATAGCTTCCCCCCACAAGTTCTGCGGTAAACCGGAACTTATTAATAAAGCATTCATCATTTCTTTTAATGTTCGGTTTTTTCTTTCCGCAATTCCATTTGATTGAGGTGTGTAGGGGGCAGTGGTTTGATGAATAATTCCATATTCTAAACATATCTTTTCAAAAGGAGATTCGTATTCTCCACCCCAATCACTTCTAATCATTTTTATCTTTTTATTCAATTGATTTTTCACTTCGTTCTTGTATTGCTTAAATGCATCAATTGCTTCATCCTTACTATTAAGCAAATATACATAACAATATCGAGTGAAATCGTCAATAAAAGTTATAAAATACTTCTTTCCACCACGAGTTGGTGTAGACTTCATATCACAAATGTCTGTGTGAATCAATTCTAAGAGACTAGAATTTCTTTTAATAGATTTATAAGGATGCTTAGCATACTTAGATTCAACACATACTTGACATTTTGATTTTTTGCAATCAAAGTTAGGCAATATATTTAAATTAATCAGTTTTCGCAAGGTTTTATGATTGACATATCCTAAACGTGAATGTCATAAATTATTTGACTCAAGTAAGTAAGAAGAAGCTTGAACTTTATTATCATCAACAACCATTACATTTAGTTTGAAAAGACCCTCAGTGAGGTAGCCTTTTCCTAGATACATTTCATTCTTACTGAAAACTACTTTGTCTAAAACTAGAACACACTTGAATCCATTCTTGATAAGAAGGCCGACAGACACCAAATTCTTTCGCATTTCTGGAACATGATACACTTTCTTCAGTGTCACCACCTTGCCGGATGTCATTTTTAGAAATACTCTCCTATATCCTTCAATCTTAGCAGTTTCAGAATTTCTCATATAGATCGTCGCATCAGGTGCTGCAGGGGAATAAGTAGAGAAGGTTTCTCGAACTGCACACACATGCGAAGTAGCTCCCGAATCAAGCCACCATTCTTTGGGATTACCTACTAGGTTGCATTCTGATAGCATTGCACACAGATCATCGATACCTTCTTTATTTTCCACCATATTGGCTTGTCCCTTTCTCTTGTCCTTTTTCGGAAGACGACAATCTGGAGCTTTGTGTCCAACTTTCCCACAATTATAACAATTGCCCTTGAACTTTTTCTTGTTCTGCTCCTGATTCTTTCCAAAAGGTTGCTTCCTTTTCTTATTCTTTGGAGCAGCATCTTCAACGATGTTCGCTCCCATAATTGTTGAATTTCCACGCGACTTTTTTCTGCTGTTTTGTTATCTTCCTCAATCTTGAGATGAATCACAAGATCTTCCAACTTCATTTCCTTGCGCTTGTGCTTTAGATAATTTTTGAAATCTCTCCACGACGGAGGCAACTTTTCTATCATCGCAGCCACTTGAAATGCTTCATTAACTACCATACCTTCAGCAATAAGGTCATGAAAAATAAGTTGTAGTTCTTGAACTTGGGTTCCAACAGTTCTGTTGTCTATCATTTTATAGTCTAGGAACTTAGCAACCACAAATTTTTTCAAGCATGCGTCTTCAGTCTTGTACTTCTTCTCAAGTGCATCCCACAATTCTTTAGAGGTTTTCACAGCACTGTAGACATTGTACAAATCATCATCCAAAGCACTTAGGATGTTGCCCTTGCATAGAAAATTTGCCTGTGTCCATGACTCAGTAATCATAAACTTTTCATTAGCCGGCATATCAGCAGCGGGCACAAGAGAGTCTTCGTTGGTGAACTTCTGCATACCAAGAGTGGTAAGCCAAAAGAACACCCTTTGCTGCCATCCTTTGAAGTTGGCTCAAGAAAATTTTCCTGGTTTTTCTGCCTGTGGCACAGAAGTGCGGCTTGTTGCAACAACAGTCGCAGAAGTAGTAGCAGTATCACTTGTCATTTCTTTTCACTGTCAAAATAGACAAACTGTCTTAATATTTCAGAATATCAGACCTTTTACAAAAACAACGATGAAGTTTTTATACTCTTCAAATCGTTGTACAAGTATGAACTTTAATATTCCAATGAAGTTTTTATATTCTTCAAGTCAGAATATTTATTTCATACGGAGTAGAAAACCACACAGGTTTTAGTCACCAAAAACAGAATACAATTTAATCAGAAAAACAAAATAACGTTAATTTCCTTAAGATTGTTAGTAAACTATATTGTAAATATTAAAAACAGTAACAACAACTAAAGGTAATAAAACACAGAATCTGGAAATTAATGCAAGAAAAAAAATCGAGTCCACTGAATGCACAGTGTGTCCTTAAGGAAATTATTCCCTTCAAAGTACCCGAGGTTTTGGAATCTTTCCTCCCAGGATAGAAGGATTTACTCACCAAAGTAGAGGTACTGCAAATTTTGGTGACTGCGAACCACTTGAAGGCTGTATATCACACGATTTTAGGAAGTGCAGAAAGAAGAAGAAGAAGATGTTATTTCAGAATTTTTGTATGGAACATTCTGAGGATTAACAGATATATATAGACTGTTTACACCTTTTAAGAAAAGGCACCTGTTGGGAAAAGGTTTGCTTGTTGAGAAAATGTTTGCAACTTTTCGGACAAGGTTGCAACCTTTCAAAAATCCGTTGGAAAAACGGAGGGAAATATTTTTAAATTAATCCGGGAAAGAAATGGGTCGCGGGTCGTGGGTCAGGATTTTTTCACTTAATTAATTAAATAAATAAATAATATTAGTTAATTAAAATTTAAAGAAAATTTGGTCCAAAAAGAGCTGAAGCCAAGCGAGCGACGACAACGACGGCGCGAGGGGAGACTCTCTTCTTGACCCTTTAGCAACATGAAGGAGTGTTGCTACTTTTAAGTAGGAGACTTTTCATTTCCACCACTTATGTGGGACCAAAGCTTATTTAATAAAGAAAGAGAGAACATATCATTTTCTCTCCACTTCTTTTTCCCTCAATTTCCCATTCAAACTATCAATTAAACCCAACAATCTTAACTCTCCTTTTAAAATCAAACACAGAGGTATAACATGTGACATTACATTATACAAAAGCAATAAATTAGGGGTACAATCAATGTAATGATGAAATAATATTCATCTTATAGCTGATATTATTATATGTGATAATAACGACGATCAATTTCTTCACTAGTAAATTAAAAAAAATATCTCTGTCTTTTTCTCAAAGACGCTATTATTTTTATTTGTTTTTGTTCCATGAAGATTCCTAATCGAACAAAAGTTTTTTTAAAAAAACTGTAACTTGATATTATATATATTTTTTCTTAATAAATTCTTAGGGTAGCAAATGATGGTTCATATTTCATGCCAAGCCATATATCTTTATAAATTTTGCACTATTTTCCTTCATTTTATTTGTTTCACCTATTATCATATTATATTAATAAAAATAGATCAAAATATTCTTAATTAAACAATATAAAATTAAATAAAAATATTATTTATTAATTATTTAATCCAAAAATATCTTTTCTATCAATACTTTAATTTAAAAAAAAGCAAGAAATCAGGGATATAATCAATGTAATGGTCACACAATATTTGTCTTATGTGTTTATCATACGTGAACCACAAAAAAAATCTCTGTTTTTTTCTCAAAGATACTATTTTTTAATTGTTTGTTTCTATGATAAGTCATAATGGAACAAAAGTTAAAAGAAGTGTAACTTGGCATTATACTTCTTTCTTTTGTTTTTTTTTAATAAATAAATTTATAAGGTAAAACACGATGGTTCATATTTCATGCTAGGCCATATATCTTTATAAATTTTGTGGTATTTTCCCTCATTTTTTGTTTCACCTATTGTCATATTACATTAACGAAAAAGGGTTAAAATACCTTTAAATTATATAAAATTAAATAAAAATATTATTTATTAATAGTTTTATTTAAAAATGTACCCAGTATCAATACGTTGATTCCAAAAAATGCTCCTATTATTTATACTCTGGTTCAAAAATATCTCCATTATTATTTTTGGGGCCAAAAAATCCCTTTTCCTAATAAACATATTACTTTTTTTCCTTTTTAAACACATTAATTTTTTCATAGAATATAATTTTTCAAGAATTCGAGCTTATTTCTTTTCTTTTGAAATTTCTTTAACTAATATAAAAGTGAAAACTGGATTTTTTCTTCTTAATCTCCTTTTATTAATTAAATAGATTACACCATGTACTTTTAATTAATCTCCATATGAAGATTCAAAAGAAAAAACTCCTTCTGGTGTAATCAGAAGATTACTTTTTAAATTTCTTCATTTTTATTTTTAAGTAATTTATCTTTTATGTCTATTATTTTATTTTTACTTTCTTAAATATTTAACTTATAGTTACATTATTTTATCTTTCATTTTATTTTTGTTACATTATTTATCTTTCATTTTATTTTTTCTCTATTTTGTACCTTTATTTCTTGTGATTACATATGCTTGCTTGTATTTTTTTATTTTTTTAATTTTTTTTCTTCATTTAGCTTAATTGTTTTATTACTCGAATTTTTGAATTAAGGATGAATATCATTGTTTAATCAGATTATAAACTCATGTTTTTCTGTTCTTTTGAATTATATTCACTTAAGTTACGTTGGAACTTATTTTATGTTATGATATAATTTGACACAAAATATCACGATCTGCAATCTTAGGTCATGATGACCCCTATTAACATCCACCAGTAGGTAAACTTAACCAATAGTCCCGAAACTAGAAGTAACGGATTATCACGCAGAAGAGAAATATAAGGAGAATAGAGAATAAATAAGATATAAAAGAGAGGGGAAACAACAAGGAATAAAGGAAAGAGGTAGACACCAATATAAATATACAAACATCTCTAAGACCTAGTATCAGTCGGTAGTTGAGCTTCTAATAAAAATAGGAGTACAAGACATTACAAATACAAATATATACACATAACTGTCTCCAAACCCAAAATAAAGACTTGCTCTATCCAAAATAGAGGGAGAATGGCTGCTCCAAACACTAGGAGCTCATCCAGTCCCTAAATCCCAAAAGCTGCTCCGCACGAGGCACACATCAATGGTGAGAACTCATATTATGATCTACAGGATGCAGAAGTGTAGTATGAGTACCAAATAAATGATACTCAGCAAGCATAGACTGAATGAGCTCCAAATACATTGGAAGTATAAATAACAGGTAAGTAAAGAATGTACAAAACAAGAAGCTAAAAAAGAGATATCGAACACTGAAAGTAAATAGAGGGGGTAAAGGATAATGGAACAAGTAACCAAGACGGAGGAATGTACCTGTAGACGCTAGTCCAACAACCTAATCACTATAAGGGTCCACTATAGGAGTCAATTAACTAGAAACATAACAACGGTAGCCACTACTACACTTCACAATAGCCAAGAGGCCGATCCAACTCGACCAAGTCAGGGAGTACCAATATAGAGGTAAGTCTAACCCACACATATAACCAACTATCAACTTAACACGGGATTACAAATCTATAATCATACAATAGCCTAATCGGACCTCCATTAAGATCGGAAGGTACACAAAAACAAACATAACCAAACTTTCCCCCATAAGACCGACAGTTGCAAACAATAATCAATTATACTGGTAATAGGAGATACATATGAATGTAATTTATGAAAATAGAGACTAAGAGTGCCAACAGTACCAAGTGTCATCCATAACAATACCAATGAACAAAGCATATACATCTACCTCCTACCCAACCACGCTAGGTAGGATCCATGGGTCCCACTTTACCTGTTCAGTGGGTCATATGGACGGAGAGACCTAGAAGGGATTCAGAAAGTCCATATATACCCTTCTGGTCCCGATCTAGGAATTCCACAATCAATCCTCTCAGGTCCGATTCATCACGATACCAAATATACATATGCAACCACATCAGTATAGAAAAGGTCAATAATATCCTCGATTGATTAGTAAGTGGTAAGGAAGGGGTCAGTAGTCTGCCTGACTGAATAGTAAAGTAATGATTTCAAAAAATTTATTTATAAAATTGATCCAATTGATATGACTCCCGTCAAAATCAATTTTTTAAAAGTAGAAGTGTAAAATTAGGCTTTCTTGAAAATCATGGTGAAAATCCAATGCATAAATTGGGATCATACCACAAAAAATGTGAAAACATGTGTCAAATGTAGTGTATGCCATCACTAGAATTCAAATAATATGTCACGACCCCGAACTACCGTGACTGACACCCATACTAACCCTCCTATGAGAGAACCATTCTAAATAGCCCAACAACAATAATCGCCAAATATCCCAAGTTCTTAAGATGTAGAACATGTGTAAAATAAGAATAAATGCTGAGTTCCCATAAACTTAGAAAATAACTAGTTATCAACTCAGAATATGCAGAAATAAACACACCCTAGGAACTGAAAGTCTTTCGTACCAAAACTCTAACTAATAGTCAATATAAGAAGGGAAATACTCCCCAAAACCAAGTCATACTAGAAAAACAGTGTCTGTAATCTTAGTCTTGGAAAAGGAACTAGAAAATAAAAGAGTCCATGGCAACTTGAAATGAACAGGTCGCCCTTGAACTCGAAGAAGCTCACTCTTCTAACCAAGGTTTCTCCGCAGCCGGCTGAATATGCCTTATACTCAACAAAAGGCAGAGCAAGAGTAGTTTTAGTACATAAAAATAATAGTGTACTGGTAGGATCATGCGGTTAGCTAGTACACGGATCATAGACAAGTAAATTTAACACAATAGACATACACTTATACAAAATAAGTCAATTAATCTCAAGTTCAATCATATTCAGCAATATCATAACTCAATACCTTCCATATATATAACTTCACACAAGGGTCCTCTCAAGGGACCTATAAACAATTAACTTTATGTTGGAACGTGAAATCCGGTCCTATTATGTATCAAAACATAATACCTAATCTAATTATGTGTCAGAATTTGACACTCGATTCAATTATATGTCAAAACGTAACACCAGATCCCATAATCATAAGTGCTTCAGTATTTACAACATTTATATCTCCAAGAACAGGTTCATCATAAAAACAAGCTAGCAAGGGATCATTTCACATATAATCTAGCATGTTTCCCTATTTATAGACACACATGCATATCATGAAGCAATTTAACAAGTATATGAAATACATACAGGAAACTAGACCATCACTTACTTCAATTTCAAGCTTCAACAACCTTACAATGCAAGAGCCTTCCCTTTTTGGGTTTGTTCTTCTCGTTCTTGGTCTAGAAAATAGTAAATACATATAAAAGATCAACATAATGGCCTAACTATCATGAAATATAGTACAATTCACACCCTAGGCCAAACCCATGATCCTAACCTTAACCTAAGGCTATTTTCCACCATTAGTTTTTAGTTCAAACCTCCCCCAATGATTACCAACCATACTTTCTAGGTTCTAGAAATCAAAGTATGAATTTAGGGAGTAAAATATTTACCTTAAGCATGGAAATCCATGGGAAATCACCCTAGGTTGCCTCTTGAAGACTTAGGAACTATTTTTGCAGAAAAAGACCGTTCTGGGGTTTTTCACGATTTAAGTCCCACGATTGTCCTGCTCTGGCAGGACAATCCCGCTCTGGCGGCCCCACTTTGGTGAGATAGGTGGAGATAGAGAGCTCATAAAGAGTCTCCAAGTCATCCCTTTTACAACATACCCTCTTCCCCAGAAGTATTAAAATATACCCTTCATACCAACATCGATTCCGGGAGTTTTACTCTCCCAAATGCGATTTTGCGAAGCTGTAAATGCTTCGTATCATCCTGGATATCAACCTATTCAATCAAATTAGATATTTGATCTTCCATAATTAATATGATCACTCTGTACTTTACCTGAATTAGAATGCGTCCAAGTATGGCTTAGTCTAAATTTTCTCAAAGTTACTACCCGATATTTTCTGGCCCGAAATCCTTCCCCATTGGCCTATTCCTAATGACAGGGATAGGTCATTACAAAATAGTAGCTAAGTAACTAGAAATACATTATTAATGCAAACACACTCCTGGGGAATATGAATCTCACTTAAAGTCCAGTTGCTTCTCGACCAAGGTCGGGCCCAACAATATACCAACCAACTCAACAATACATCATCATACTTCATGATATAAAGAAAATTATAAAGATACAACAGTAGGAAGTCTACTCAAAGATTTCGATATTTTCGAGAGTTCTACCAAAATAGATACCAAATGTAACCAATGTCAACCCACGTCTATACCAAAAACTAAGGATACATAGCCTAGTCTGAGATAGGGATCAGTAGAACTCATTCTAAGGCACATAGATTACCACATTATCCTGAGGCCTTACGTACCAACTTTGAAAAGGCTAACAACATCAACTAGTCCATACGCAAGGAGTTCTCAGCCTATACTAAGGATTTCACAACACCAATCTAGCTAGAGGCTCCTACGAGAAACAAGAAGACAATAATAAGAGAATAAATCTAAACCCACCACATAAAATCCTAATCCACATGCAATTTATGCTAAACATTATCAAATAGAGCTCAATCTAAAGAAAAGTAGACCGTAGCCTACTTCAAAGTCGAACATTCGCGCTTTCAATCTGCTAAACTAGAGATTTCCCTTCTAAAGCACCTTCGATCCCGGCCACACTATCATAATATTAATTACAATATCTATACAGCCGTTTAGACACTAAAATTAACATAAGTAGAGATGGATCCTAAAAATAAGTCAAAAGAGGAATTGTGGAACCCGCATTGGGAATCCTAAAATTGACTTCGTCAATTGGTCCAAAATACTTTACTAAACGTATTCCCCATAATTGGGAACAATTCAAGATCGAAAATATGATAAAACACGTCATGCAATAAAATGCCAAGAAGACACCATTAAAGAAGCTTGGGAAGTTCTTCAGAACAAGAATTTACCCCCAAAATATGCTTCCCGCACTCTTTTAATGTCTCCAATACAAATCCCCACCAATGCCTGAACCAACACAACTAGAATTGCTGAAAATAGAGCTCTCTAGCTCTCAAAATCACAAATTTAAAACTCGGGATTGAGCTGATTCATGACTGACCTTAATTTAAAAGACTAGTCAAAATACTCATCGCGATCATAGAGTCTAGGGTTGCATTTACAATCCATAAGGAATAAGGCATCGCAATCGCTGAGGTCAAGCCTCGAGATAGCGTAGACCAAAATAGGTCAACGCCCTATATACTCTTGGCAAAAAGGAAAGATAACTTGTCCACCTAATATCAAGGTATGGGAAGTTAATCAACCACTATTCCTAAACATAGAAACACGATCAATCGATCCACTGCTAAAAGAAATTAACTACAGGGGAAGAAACAAATACATGTATCACAAATAAGGCTATCACAAATTCAATAGATGGACAAAAAGTAAAGTAGACACGCATAGGTATGAAAACCCCAAATCCACACAACGCAGATAATAAAAGATAAAATAATGAAATTTCTTCTATACTACAGATACCTAGAGCTTTGACCTTTGACCTGCCTGGGGAAGCATAGAGTTAATCATTTCCGACCTCAAATTTAACACTTGAGCTACCACCTACGACACTCAGATCACCACCTCTGACCGAAGGTACCATAATCCCAATGGGCTGACCTACCTGAGTTGACTACAGAAAGGTCCCACATCGGTGACATTCTCTAGATCAATTTTAACAACTCCAAAATATTCTAACTTAGATCAATCTGGAAAGATAAAGAAAAACTTGAGTTTTTTTGCCTCAGATGACTTTCTATGGATGCCACCTATGGCTCGTAAAAGTTCCCACAACCATAGGTGATCTTGTGAAAGGGAAATTGAGACATTGTTCTAAGTGTTGAAGTCTACGGACTAAGTCTATGGACCACAGAAGCTTCTAGAGATCATATACCTGACCCGTAAATTAAGCCCTGGACTTGGTAATTCAAGTATGCAGGATGGGCAGGGCTTATGACCCTTCGAAGGGTCTATGGGCCGTAGGAGGTTTCATAGATCCAACTTCAGAAAGCAACCCCTCAGTACTTTTATTATGAGTGTACAAGATGATATTTAGGTGGGTCTACGAATCGTAAAAGGTCCTATAAACCCAAATATTAGAAATCCCCCAGATTTTAAGGCACCATCCATAGAAGCTTTTACGACTTCTATCAGCTTTAATGAAGGGTATTGAGTCTTTTCCCATCTTGTTTCAATCCAAGTCTTCACATTTTGGAACCAAAATAAGCCATTTATATGCATTATTCAACCCTTCCCTCCTCATAATTACTTCCTAGACTTTGAGCGAGTATTCAAGAGGAGAAAAACTAGGGTTCTACGTGCATTCATCGAGTTTTTCAAGTTTCGTCAAGAACTTTATTCTTCCAGGTTTGCAAGACTACTTAAAATGTTGGACTAAGTTTGTCATCACACGCTACATCTAAATTCAGTCAGTAGAACACTAACCTAGGGTTCTAATCCAAGTTTTCTTGAATTCGTGAGTTAAAATTGTATTCATTCTATTGAATTCTGAGTATTATCATTGAGTATATGTTTCTTATTATGGAAATTATGATTTTCTAGGATTATAGTTCATGAGTATTCCCCACATGAACCCAAGCTAGTTGAGAAGTTAAAATAGTTGCATTGCTTTAAATTATGCATGATTTTAAGAGTTTTGAGTAAACTAAATATTATGCATTACTTTATTATTTTGAGAATGAGATTGAGAAACACGACTGACTTTAAATACATTTACTGAGATTGAGAAAGTGTGCTTATTTTAAAAGAGAAGTATAATGTGTTTGAGAAAGAGTTGAGTCAGACCGAGTTAAGTTCAATAAAATTTAAAAAGAAGCATTTTGAGTATTTTATTCACAGTTAATATATGAGCATTATTGCATGTTTTTTAGAGGAATATTGAGTACAAATTTGGGTAAGAGTTTAACTCAAATCTCATAAACTACGTAGTCAGGATAAAATCATACTGTTGGTTTAGGCGACTCCTCAATTCAGTCCCCGATAAGAACTTTTATATGGATCCATGAGCTGTGTTTGAGTCCCTTAACCTGGCAAGGTAATGAATGGCTCTGAAAACATGAGTAGTACGTTGTATCATTATGAGGCTCATAGTAATGGTTTATTTTGAGTTGTATTTATTGTCTTATTTTATTAAAAACTTGAAACTTTACCATAATTGCATGCTTTAATTTAGTCGAGTTACTTTCAATATTTCTTTTTATGAGTGTCCAAGCCAATCATTTATCTATTCAGCCATTTTACATATCCTACATTCCATGTATTGACGTCTGTCGACATTGTATTATTTTATAATGTAGATACATGTGTTAGGGATCATCAATACGTGCTTTATTGAAGATCACACTCTACCATCTTTTGGTGAGACCTTCTTGCTTTTGGAGAAATTCTTTACAATTTATTTTATTTAGTATTATTAGTCCATTTAACGTAGTCGTGGGCATGTCCTTGTACTTATATTTAGATATTAGAGGCTTCATGGATAAAAGATAGAGTCTGAGTCAGTTATCCTTTCAGTTAATGTTTTTGAAACAATTTTATTTCTTATTATACGCAGATATTTCAGACATACATATGAGTTTAATTTTCGTACATAAATTCTCTCTATGTTTAAATATCTTCTATTGAGTTAAGTTTTTCACTATGTAGTCAGCCAGGCTAAGGATTATTTAAGGATCCATAATGATTTCTAAGTGGAAGCCACACCTATGGTGTAGACTCAAGGCGTGACAAATTTGGTATCACAACACAGAGTTGAAGAGTCCTAGGATATCTATGAAGTCGTGTCTAGTAGAGTCATTCTTATAAGTGTGAAATGTGCCACATCTATAATAGGAAGGCTACAAGGCATTAAGAATTATCACCATTCTTTCATACTTTAAATTTGTATAATAGAGTTTAACTGATAGCTTTGTCTAACTCGTGTGTTTACATATTTTCAGATCATGCCTCCAAAGCATACTACCAATCAGAGGAACGTTGCCAGTACTAAGATTCCACCAACTACCATTCTTCTACCTTCAAGAATGCAGAAAAGGAATAGAGCCTGAGTAAATGATCCAGGGAATACTAATGGAACTCAAGAGGTTCTAGAGGCACTTGCTACTCAGTCTTTCCTTACCTTTAATGCAGAATTCAGAGAAGTGATTACTATAATCACCTAGTTGATGGATGCCCAGTCAAGATATCAGAGCACACCGATCACTAGCTCCAGTTCCCAGGAATCTTCAACAACTATAAGAATTAGAGATTTCTTGAGAATGAAATCCACTAGTGTTTATTAGGTCCAAAGTAGAGGAGGATCCCTAAAAATTTAGTGATGAGATATGGATAATCTTAAAGGCTATGCATGCTACCAAGATTGAGGGAGTTGAGCTTTCTTACTAACTTAAGGATGTGTCTAATGTTTGGTATAATCAGTGGGAGGAGAGTCATGGTAAAAATGTCGAACCAACTATTTGGGATGATTTTGAGCATGTATTCTTGAGACACTTCTTTTTCTGAGAACTAAGGGCGGCAAAGGTGGAAAATTTGAGAACTTGAAACAAGAAGGGCTAATAGTGAAGGAGTACATTCTTAAGTTCATTTAGTTGTCCAGGTATGCTCTAGAGATGGTTCCAAATGTGAAGACTAAGATGAGGAATTTTTTCTCTAGTTTAGGAAAATATGTGAAAAGGGAGCGCAAGGCCACTTTGTAGATTTCTAACATGGACAACTCCAGATATGATTTACGCACAGAAAGTTAAGGAAGATAAGTAGAAGGATAGGGAGGGGAACCAGAACAAGAAAGAAAAATCGGAAGGACATGACCCTAATCACCAAAAGAGTGGTAACAACAATAGGTCATTTATTCAGAATAGGTCTTCTAGTCATGCATCATCGTCAGCAAGTGAACCAATGCCAAATAAAAGAAATGATAAAAGGTAGCAGAATAGTCAGAACTTTAGATCTTATGATTCTCTATCACAAGGAAGTGTGGTTCAATGTTCTTCTCGAAATCCACCTTGTGGTAAGTATGGCAGGCTCCATCTAGGAGAGTGTCATAATGGAACTAGTGGTTGCTACAAATATGGTCGGAGAGACTGTTCGATGGAAAATCAAGGTAATGGGGGTAATAAGGCCCATTCTTTTTCAACAGGACCATCCGACAGTATTTCCCAAAAGGGCATTACTTCAGGGATAGGCAGAGGTTCAAACCGGCTGTGTGTCATGGCTAGTTTCTAAGATGAGAAGAACTAGCCATAGGTTTTCACTGGTATGCTTAAAGTCTTTTCTCTTGATGTTTATGCTTTACTTGATCTAGGTGCAATTTGTCCTTTGTGACTCCTTATATAGGCATGAAGTTTGGGGTCTATCCTTGACGTCTTCTAGAGCCTATCAGTATTTCTACTCTTGTTGCTGAGTCCATTCTTGCTAAGAGAGTCTATAGAAATTGTACAGTCTCCATCTATCATAAAGACAACACAACCGACTTAGTTGAGCTGGATATGGTAGGTTTTGATAACATTCTAGGTATGGACTAGCTTTATGCTTGTTATGCCTAAGTTGATTGTAGAACTCGGATTGTTAAGTTCCATTTTCTAAATAAGCCAATTATTGAGTGGAAGGATAGTCCAGTAGTGCTTAAGGGTCATTTTATTTCATACTTTAATGCTAGAAAATTAATTTCGAATGGGTGTATTTGCCACATTGTTCAAGTTAAAGATGCTAATATGGAGATATCATCCATATGATTAGTCCCAATTGTGAATAAGTTTCCAGAAGTCTTTCTTACAATCTACCTGGAGTCCCTCTCGATAGAGAAATAGACATTAGGATAGATGTCCTTCCCGATACTCAGTCTATATCCATTCCTCCATTTAGAATAGCTTCGGCTGAATTAAAAGAGTTAAAAATAGTTGAAAGATCTCTTAAATAAGTGTTTCATCATGCCAAGTGTCTCACCTTGAGGCACTCATGTCCTATTTGTGCGAAATAAATATGGATCCCTTAAATTTGTGTATTGACTACCATCAGTTAAATAAGGTCACCATAAATAATAAGTACCCTCTTCACATAATTGACGACTTGTTCAACCAACTTCATGATTCCACTTATTTCTCCAAGATAGACCTAAAATTAGGGTATCACTAGTTGAAAGTAAGAGAATATGACATCTCAAAGATAGCTTTCAGAACCCTTTATGGTCATATTATTAGTTCCTAGTTATGTACTTTGGTTTGACTAATGCTTCTAACACATTCATGGATCTCATGAATTTAGTATTTAAGTAATATTTGGACATGTTTGGTATCGTGTTCATCAATAATATTTTGACCTACTCTAGAAATGAGGAAGAGCATGCCAACTATCTCATAATCATTCTCCTGACCCTCAAGGAGAGAGAGTTACATGCTAAGTTTTCAAAGTGTGAATTTTGGTTTGCATCTGTGGCATTTTTAGGCCACACATATCTGGTGAAGGTATCCGAGTTGATTTGCGGAAGATTGAGGCAGTTAAGAATTGGCCTAGACCCACATCCCCAACTGACATAAAGAGTTTATTGGGTTTGAATGGTTACTATAGAAGTTTTATAGAGGGATTTTTATCCACATCATCTCTATTTACTAAGTTAGCCCATAAGAAGACTAAGTTTCAAGAGTCTGAAGCTTGCGAGAAAAGCTTTCGGGAATTGAAAGCCAAGCTGACTACTGCTCCAGTGTTGTCCCTACCTGAGGGAATAGATGGTTTGTTGTTTTTTGTAATGTGTCCAAAGTTGAGCTTGGTTGTGTATTGATTCAAAAATATAAGGTTATACCTTATGCCTGCAAAAAACTAAAGACTCACAAGAGGGATTATCCGACCCATGATCTTGAGTTGGCGGCAGTGGTTTTTTGATTTAAAAATATGGTGTCACTATCTTTATGGCATTCATATGGATGTGTTTACTAACAAAAAGAGTCTTCAATATGTCTTTAGTTAGTAAGAACTAAATTTAAGGCAAAAGAGATGGCTTGGGGTTCTTAAGGACTATGATATGAGCATCTTCTACCACCCATGTAAAGCTAATTTTGTTGATGATGCTCATAGTAGGTTATCAATGAGGAGTACTGCTCATGTTATGGAATAATAGAAGGAGTTGACTAAGGAAGTTCATAGACTTGTACTTTTGGGAGTTTTCCTTATGGACTCAGATGAAGGTGGTGTTATCAGGATGAGGCTAAATCATCTTTAGTGGTGGAAGTGAAGGAAAAGCAAGACCAATACCCCATACTACTTCAATTATAGGGAGATGTTCATAAGTATAAGGTTATGACTTTCGCTCAAGGAGGAGATGGTGTGTTTAGATACCAAAGTAGATTGTGTGCACCAAATGTTGATGGTCTCCGAGATAGGATCATGGCAGAGAGACATAGTTCCAGATATTTTATTCATTCAGATTCCATAAAGATTTACAATAACTTGAGAGAGGTCTATTGGTGGAGTGGTATGAAGAGAGATATTGTTGACTTTATTTTGAAGTGCTCGAATTATCAACAAGTCAAAGTAGAGTACTAAAAGCCATGTGGTATAGCTCAGAACATAGGAGTACTAAAGTGGAAATAGGAGATTATCAATATGGATTTTAGTACATTGTTGCCACGATCTTGTTGATAGCATGATTTGATTTGATTAATTGCAAATCAGATGACTAAATCAACCCACTTCTTGTCGTTAAAGACTTCTAATTTAATAGAGGACTATGCTAGATTGTATATTTGAGAGATAGTCATACTTCATGGAGTTCCTTTGTAATCATTTTAGATAGAGATGCTAAATTCACTGCCCAATTTTGGAAGTCATTTTAGAGAGGTCTAGGTTCAAAGATAAATTTTAGTACTGCATTTTATCCCAGATAGATGGTTAGGAAGAACGTATAATTCATACTCTAGAGGATGTGTTGAGAGCATGTGTCATTTATTTTAAAGGTAATTAAGATAACCACCAGCCTTTTATAGAGTTTGTGTACAATAATAATTATCACTCAAGTATTCAGATGGCTCTATATGAGGCTCTTTATGGAAGGAGATGTAGATCACCAATTGGTTGGTTTGAAATTGGTGAAGTTGAGTTGATAGGGCCAGACTTGGTTCATCAGTCTATGCAGAAAGTAAAAATCATCTAAGAACGGTTGAAAGCCACAAAGAGTCGTTAAAAGTCCTACGCTAATGTAAGGAGAAGAGATTGATTTTGAGCTGAATGATTAGGTGTATTTGAAGGTTTCTTCCATGAAAGGTGTTATGAGATTTGGGGAAAGGGGAAGATCAGTACCTGTTAGAGCTGCCATCAAAGTTAACGGTTGTTCATCTGGTGTTTCACATTTTTATGCTCAAGAAGTGCTTAGGATACCCTTCACTCGTTATTATTATAGAATGCATTGGTGTGAAAGATCAATTTTCTTATGAGGAGGTTCTAGTTTAGATTCTTGATTGTCAGGTTCAAAAGTAGAGAACCAAAGAGGTTGCATCAGTCAAAATTCTATGCAGGAATCAATTTGTTGAAGATCCTATATGGGAAGCCAAAAAAGACATGAAATCTAGATACCCTTATCTATTCATTCTCCTAGGGTTGATGTTGAAGGTAATACTTCTTTCTGTGTCTCAGATTTAGTATCTATTCGTGTGTTTCAATGTTTTAGTTCTTGCATTGCATTCGTGCCTTGTGTAAATTCATAGCATGGTCATCATTCAAGGATGGACGATCCTAAGGGAGATATATTATAACACCCCTAAAATATTCTAACTTATATTAGTTCGGAAACCCAGAAAAAAAATTAAGTTCTTTCCCTAGATGGATTTTTATGGATGCCACCTACAACTTGTAGATTCTCCTGCAGACCATGGGTGAGCTCATGGAAAAGAACCTGAGACACTGTTCTAAGTGGTGAAGTCTATGGACAACACGGACCATAGACTTGCCCCGTAGACCAAGTCTTGAGACTTGGTAATTCAAGAATGTAGGATGGGCAGGGCCTATGACTCGTAGAAGGGTCTAACAGACCATACGAGGTTCCACGGACCGAATTTCAAAAGTGATCCCTTAGTACTTTTTCTACAAGTGTAGAGGACAACCTATAGGTGGGTCTACGGACAGTAGAAAGTCTCATAGACCCAAACAATAGAAACCCCTCAGATTTTAAGGCACTATCTACGAAAGGGCTTCTATGGGCCATAGATCGCACCCGTAGATGACTTCTGACAATTTTAATGAAGGGTATTTGAGTCTTTTACCATATTTTTCCAATCTAAGCCTTCATATTTTGGGACCAAAATAAGCCCATTTATCAGAATCATTCAATACTTCCCTCCTTATAATTACTTTCCAGATTTAAAGAAAGGTTTCAAAATGAGACAAGTCAGGGTTCTAAGTGCATTCGTCAAGTTCTTCAAGTTTTGTCAAGAAATTTGTCTTCCAGGTATGTAGGTCTACTCAGAGTGTTGAACTAAGTTTATCCTCACGCGCTATATCTAAATTCATTGAGTAGAAGATTAACCTAGGGTTCTAACCAAAGTTCCTTGAATTCTTGAATTGAAATTGTATTTGTTCTATTGAATTTCAAGTATTATCATTGAGTATATGTTTCATTATATGAAAATTCTGATTTTCTTAGATTATAGTTCATGCGTAATCCCCACATGAACCCTACACTAGTTGAGAAATTAAAATAGTTGTATTGCTTTAAATTATGCATTATTTTGAGAGTTTGAGTAAACCAAAGTTTCCTAACTTGCCAGACTCAAAGTATGAACTTTGAAATACAATCGACTGAGATGAACGAACTAGAATATAATAGATGCCACAACCTGAATACCCAGAATGAAGACTTTGAGATGCAAAACGTGAACCCTATAAATCATGGGAACCATAACCTGCCTCAGAACCTTTTGGAACCTAAGGTAATATATAGATCTGGTAGGTTGGGAGTGAAGATGACCTCTACTGATAGGATTCCCACCTTGGGCCGAGATGGTATCACCGTTGTATTGATGGCGAGTCCTCTTGCCGCTACCTCTATAAGTCTTAAGGAACGCCTGCTCTACAACCCTTACATGACTAACAACTTATGAAAAGGTAGATCCAGTTGTTATCAAGTATTTTTTTAACTCCAAATGGAATGGTAAAGTCAATCCCCTAATGAACCGCTGGCTCAAAACATGTTCACTGGGGAATAATGTGGGAGTATGCCCAACCCACTCAAGAAACCCAATAACGTACTCAAAAATAACAAGGAACCCTGCTAGAGGCCCATAAATCCAACTCTAGGCTAAGAACCACTTGCTGTACCCAAAAACCACACTTTCCCATGGTGTATCCTCGAAGAGACTCAGAATCCCCAGCACTAGGTTCAAGGGAGTCTAATAAGGCCCTATAGCCTCCTAAATATAAGATACAGATGTACTTGCATCAATCCACAGGACTCTACTATACATTTTCTCTTGTACTAATGATATCGGTGAATCTAGGGCTTTGATTCCAATTTGTCACGATCAAGTCATAATGGCACCTGCTAACATCGCACCAGTTGGTAAGCCTAAACCATATCCCAGAATCAAAAGCAAAAGGCTATCACGCGAAAAAGAAAAATAAGGAGAACAGAGAAAAAATATGAAATAAAAAAGAGGGTAGACAACAACGAATAAAGGAAAAAGTTAGACATTAATATAAATATGCACATCCTAAAGACCTAATATCAGTCAGCAGTTCAGCATATAATCAAAAAAAGGAGTACAAGGCATTGTAAATACAACTATATACCCAAAGTTGTCTCCAAATGCAATATACGGACTAGCTCTATCCAAAATAGATGGAGAATAACTACACTGAATGCTAAGAGTTCATCTAGTCTCTGAATCCCAAAATCTGCTCTGCACGAGGCACACGTCAACGTCAAAAAGTCGTACTATGATCTATAGAGTACAGAAGTATAGTATGAGTATCAAATAAATAGTACTTAGTAGGTGTAGGGCGACTGAGATCCAAAGATAATGAAAGTGTAAATAATTAGTAAATAAGGAATGTACGGATATCGAACAATAAAAGTAAACAGAGGCAGAGATAAAGGATAATGGAACAAATAACTAAGACGAGGGAACGTACTTGGAGATACTAGACTAACAATCTAATCACTACAAGTGTCCACTACGGGAGTCAATTAACTGGAAACATAACAATGGTAGACACCACTATACTTCAGAACAACCAAGAGGCCGATCTAACTCGACCAAGTTAGGGAGTACCAATGTAGAGAAAGTTTTAAGCCACACATATAATCAACTATCAATTTAACGCAGGAATACATAACTATAATCATATAATAACCTAACTGGGACCCCATAAACCTGGAAGGTAACAAAAAAATATAACCCAACCGCCCCCCATAAGATTGACAAGTGCAAACATCAATTAATTATACTGGTGATAGGCAATGCATATGAATGAAATTTACAAAAATAGAGACCAACGGTACCATATTCCATCCATAATAATGCCAATGAACAAAGCATATACACTTACCTCTTTCCCCTAGCATGGTAGGTAGGACCTATGTGGCCTCCTCCTCCTATTTAATGGTCACACAGACGAAGGGACTCATAGGGGACTCGGAAAATCCATATATATCTGTCAGATCTCGATCCAGGACTTCCATAATTTATCTTATTTGATCTACTCCATCATGATATCGGAGATACATATGCAACCACATCAGTATAATAAAGGTCAAATTTATCCTCGACCAATCAGTAAGTGGTAAGAAAAGGGTGAGCAACCTGCCTGATCGAATAATAAAGTAGTGAGCACATCCATGATGGCTTTTTATTTCCAAAAATCCATCTATCAAAGTGATCCAGATGGTATGACTCATGTGTAAAAGTTTAAAATCAAGCTTTTTAAAATATAATGGTGAAAATCCAAGGCATGAACTGAGATCATAACATAAAATAATTAAAAATGAGTATCAAATGAAATATATACCATCACCAATATTTAAACAATAGTAGCTAAATAATGAGAAATACATTACCAATGCAACTAGACTCCCTGGACATAAGACACTAACCTAAAGTCCAGTTGTTCCTTAACAAAGGCCTCGGGCCCAAAAATATACCAACCAACTCAACAATACGTCATCATACTTCAATATTCAAAGAAATTTATAAAGGATTCAACATAAGGATGCGTACT
Source organism: Solanum dulcamara (assembly GCF_947179165.1). Lineage (NCBI taxonomy): Eukaryota > Viridiplantae > Streptophyta > Magnoliopsida > Solanales > Solanaceae > Solanum > Solanum dulcamara. The sequence continues at coordinate 31,759,213 of NC_077247.1, read as the reverse complement.
CAAATATCTCTATCTTTTCAGGAGTACTACCCAAGCGTAGACTAAATACAACCAATGCCATCCCACGACTATAACAAGCAACTAAGGATACATAGTCTAGCCTAAGATAGGGATCAGTAGAACTCATCCTAAGGCACTTAGATTACCATATTATCCTGAGGCTCTAAGTATCAACTCTGAAGAGGCTAACAATATTAACTAATCCATAAATAAGGAGTTCTCAGCCTAGACTAATAATTTCGCAATACCAAACTAGACAGAGGCTCTTACAAAAATCAAAAAGATAATAATAAGAGAATAATCCTAAACGGCACATACAATCCTAACCCACATTCAATTTATACTAAGCATTATCTAATAGAGCTCAATGTAAAGGAAAGTAGACCGTAGCCTACCTCGAAGTCAAACACACACGCTCCCTATCCGCTGAACTGGAGATCAAAGCACCTCCGATCATTGTTATACTATTATGATATAGATCAGGACATCAATATGTATATTTAGACACCAAAATCAACACAATTGAAGAAAGGCCCCAAAATGAGTCAAAAGTAAAATTATGGGACCCACATTGAAAATTCTAAATTTAATCCATCAATTGGTGAAAATAGGTTACTAAACTTGTGCCCCAAAATTGGGCACAATTCATGCTCGAAAATACAATAAAATAGTTCATGCAAAAAATGGCAGGACATAATTAAAGAGGCTTGGGCAGTCCTCTAGGATAGGAATTTACCTAAATCATATGCTCCCTGAACTTTTCTGATATCCCATACATGAAGACCCACTGATTCCCAAACCAACACAACTAAAATCACTGAATACAGATCTCTCTAGCTCTCAAAATTGCAAATTGAAAACTAGGGACTAAACTGATTCACAACAGGACTTAATTTAAAAAAACAGTCAAAATACTCACCGCAATCACTGCGTCTAGGGTCACAATCGCAAACCATAAAGAAACAAGCCATTGCTATTGCAGAGGTCAAGCCCCTCATGATTGTGTAGACCAAAATTGGTCAAAACCCTAGATGTTCTTCACGATCGCGGCTAGGTTATGTGATCACACTGGCCAAGAACAGGCCTTTCTTCGTGATCATGGCCAGGCCACACTGTCGAGATTAAGGTATTGTGCCTGCACCAGAATTTGTATCAGATGAGCTTTTGAGTTAAAAATACTTCAACGAGGTTCTCTGAATTTGTTTGGAACTCCATGCACACAAACGAGATATGATATCACACAAAATTCAACATTTCAGATTCAATGAAGATTTTGAAACTTCCAATTAAGGTCGTTTCGATAAAAAGTGGGTTCCATATTCAAATTTATTTTAATCCATAAGCCATAAGGTTACTCAGAATGAACCCAAAAGCCTCGGGATGCAAACAAAGGATCCTTTTAGACCAAACTCGACCTTCTAGAGCTAACAGAACTGTCAAAATCGCATTTTAAGGTGATTTAGCTAAAAATTTTATCTAAGTCAACCGTTTAAACTCAAAGAGCTCCAAAATATAGAAATTTACATAAAAACCAAATTAATGATAAGGTGACCGATATGTCAGTCCCAGCAAATCTTAAATAATATGAAGTAGCTACAACAAAACTCTAAATGCTAAAATTACTGAGAAATGGAGGAAATGACTTGGAGGATCATTGCATAAAAGTATCATGTTAACGTTAAAAAATGAATTTATGTTAAATGTTTTGTTCGAATTTATTTGTTTTAGTAGTCTTGACTTGTTGTTTCATATTGCATGTTATTCATTTTATGTTAGGATTGATAAATTACATTTTGTCAGATATTTGAATAATGTTATGACGTTATATTCATAATACTATTTTTTCTTTAAAACATGAAACCCATGATATTCTTATAATGTCACGACCCCGACCCACCATTACGAGCACCATACTAACCCTCTGGTGGAAGAACCATTTTTATAGTTCATACCAACATACTTGTGAGATATAACAGTTAAAGATTTGTGGAAGTAGAATAATTCTGAATAATACTGAGTTCCCATAAACTCAGAAAATACATTCTAACAATAAATTAAAAATGCGGAAACATCCTAGAACTGAAAGTCATCGTACCAAAACTCTAACTAAACATGTCTAGATATGGAATTGCAATTCCTAATAGAAATCATTAAGAATAACAATTGTCTAAACATCTAAGTCCCGAAAGAAGGACTAGAACAGATGTAAGAGTCCATGGCAGTATGAAAAAATAGCTCACCCTTGGACTCGAAAAAGATCACTACTCCTCTAGATGAGGTCTCTCCGCAACCGATTGAATATGCCCTGTACTCAACAAAAGACAAAGTAAGTGTAGTATCAGCACACAAAAGCAATGCTATACTGGTAGGATCACGAAGTTAGCCAATAAACAGACCATAGACAAGTAAACTCAACATAACAAGCACACATATACAACATAAGTTAACAAATATCATCTTCAATGATATTCAGCAAGATCACAATTCAATAACTTCAACATGATATAATTTCACATAAGGGTCATAATATGGGACCTACAAAGAATCCACTTTGTGTTGGAATGTGACACCCAATCCAAGGTTCGTGTCAGAATATAACATTCGATCTAAATATATGTCAGAAATTGACACCCAATCCAATTTATATGTTTGAATGTGACACCCGATCCCAACATACAAACAACCACAATTTTATTCAGTATTTAACATTTATGCTGCAAAGAACAAATTCATCACACAACAGGCCAGCAAATAATCATCTCACATATAATCTAGCATGTTTCCCTATTCATAGACATATATGAATATCATGAAGAAATTCAACAAGTATATGAAATACGTACGGGAAACAAAACCATCACCTACCTCGAATTCAAGCTTTAATAACTCTAAGGTGCAAGAGATTTCCCTTTTCGGATTAGTTCCGCTTTTTCTTGGTCTAAAAATAGTTAATACACATAAGGATCAATAAAATGGCATAACTAATAGGTATAATAACTCAATTGTTACCCCAGGACAACCCCATGATCCTAACTCTCATTCTAGGGCTACTTTCCACAGTTAGTTTTAAGCCAAAACCCTCCCTCAAGATCACCCACCACAGATTATGGGTTCTAGGAATCAAATCACAAGTTTAGGGAGTAATTTACTTACTTTGAGCACAATTTTGAGTGGAAATCAGTAGAAAATCACCCTAGTCCATTTCTGGTGCGTCAAGAACAAACTGGGAATAAAATAAACTGTTCTGGGTTGTTTCCCAACTTAAGTCGCGGATGCCTCACTATGGCGAGGACACTCTAGTGGAAGAAATCCTGCTCTAGTAGGTTTCACAAAAATTGTGACTCGGAGTTTAAGCTCAAAGTCCCAATTTCGCAACACAATCCCTTTTAGAGATGTATTAAATTATACCGTCCATGCCAAGTCTAGTTTCGAGAGTTTTACTCATCTGAATGCGATTTCGTGAAGCCATAAATGCTCTGTATAGTCTTGTCTATTTGATCACCTAATCAAATTAGAGATTCGATCCCCCATCAATCACAAGGTACCCTAGACTTCACCTGACTTAGAATTCATCTAAGTCTAGCCTAGGTTAGATTTTTTCGAAGTTACTACCTAAAGTTTCTAACTAGAAATCCTTCTCCATTGGCCTATTCCTAACGACAGGGACAGGTCATTATAATAGATACCAATTTTCCATCACTCATTTTTGAGTGACTAACTAGGGAGAGCAGGGCTAAAGTAAAGATAGAGTAGAACCTGTTTCGACGAACAGTTGAGGATACTTGTCTTTTATGTCTTTCTCAGTCTCCCAAGTAGCTTTCTCCACCGAACAATCTTTCCATTGAACTTTAACTATATTGATATTTTTATTCCTTAGCTTTTGGACCTCACGATCAAGGATTGTAACTGGATCTTACTCATACTGAAGTTTCTTTTCTAATAACACTCCCATTTAATGATGTAGTCACCATCCTCATGGTACTTCTTCAGCATAGATAAATGGAACACCGTGTGTACCCCATACAAGCTAGATGGTAAGGTCAATTTATACGCCACTGGCCCTAAATAGTCAAGGATTTCAAAAGGCCCAATATAGCGAGGACTAGTTTGCCCTTCTTTCCAAACCTCATTACTCTTTTAATTGGTGACACTTTTAGAAGTGCCTACTCACTAGTGTTGAATGTGATATCCCTCACCTTATGGTCATCATACTCTTTATGATGACTTTAAGCCGCTAGAAGCTTAGTTTGGATGATCCTTACCTTAGCTTGAGCATTCCTCACCAAGTTTACCCCTAATGGCTCCACTTCTGTGGCTTCAAACCACCCTATGGGAGACCTAGATCACCACCCATAGAGGGCTTCAAATGGTGTCATCTCAATTCTGGAATGGTAGTTGTTGTTATAGGAGCTTACATAAGGGCAAGAACTTGTCCCAATGTCCTCTAAAGTCGATCATACATGCCCTCAACATATATCCTAGTACTTGAATAGCCCCCTCTGATTGTCCATCTATCTGTGGATGGAAAGCGGTGCTAAAAGTGAGTTGAGTGCCCAATGCTTCATGCAATTTCCCCTAAATATTAGAGGTGAACTGCATACCACCATTTGTAATGATAGAAAGGGGCACCCCGTGCAACCTTACTATCTCCTTCACATAAATCCTGGCCAACTATTATGCATTGTAGTCCACTCTAACTAGAATAACGTGTGCCGACTTTTTCAACCTTTCAACAACCACTAAAATAGAGTTATACTAAAATGGCTATTCTCTGTCATTTTCATTCAGGAATGGTCATTCTTTGTAGTAAACCTATAGGTTTTTAGTGCTCAGATTTCACCTGTTGGCAATTCTGACACTTAGTTACATATTCAAATATGTTTTTCTTCATACTTGGCCACTAAAAAAGACGTTTCAAGTATTGATATATCTTAGTCACTCTGGTGAATAAAGTATCGTGAACCATGAGATTCAAACAAGATTTCCTGAATTAAGCCATCTAGCCGAGGAACACAAATCCTTCCCCTAAAGTGAAGCACCCCACTTGCATCAAGTGTTGAGTCTTGAGCCTTGCCCATCAATACCTTTCCTCTAATTTCATTTAAGGTTACATCTTCAAACTATTTGGTATTAATTTCGTCTATAAAAATGGGCCTTAGATGAACACTGGCCATTACCCACCCTTCTCTAAGATTCCTAACCTTATGAACCTGGCCTCCAAGGCCTGAATTTCTCTAGCCAAGAGCCGCTTATAGGCTCCCAAACAGGCTAGACTGCCTATGCTAACCAGTTTCTGGCTTAATGCATCTGCTACCATATTAGCCTTATCTGGATGATACTAGATGGTGACATTATAGTCTTTGAGCAACTCCATCCACCTTCGCTTTCTCTAATTTAAGTCTTTCTGGGTGAACACATACTGTAAGCTGCATTGATCAGTAAATACCTCACACTTGATGCCATACAGATAATGACTCTAGATTTTCAGTACAAACAATATCGCTGCCAACTCTAAGTCATGAGTCGGGTAGTTCTACTCAAGCACCTTCAACTGCCACAAAGCATAATCTATAACATGTTTATCCTGCATCGACATATAATCCAAACCTAAATGTGAAATATAATAATAATAATACATAAAGTCTTTACCTTCGACCGATAGGGTCAAAATTAGTGTTGTGGTCAAAAGGGTCTTAAGATTTTGGAATCTCTCTCCGCACTTATCAGTCCACTCGAATGGAACCTCCTTTTTAGTCAGCCTCGTCAAGTGAGTAGCAATAGAAGCAAAGTTCTTTATTAACCGGCAATAATAACTGGCCAATCACACAAAACTTCTAACCTTGGTTAAGGAATTAGGCTGAGCCCAGTTCTTAACTATCTTAATCTTTTACGGGTCTACCATTATCCCTTCCTTTGAAAAACATGGCCTAAAAAGGCAACTGAAGGTAGCCAGAATTCACACTTAGATAATTTTACATATAACCTTTGTCTTCCCAAAACACCTAAGACAATCCAGAGATGGTCTGTGTTTTCCTACTCACTCTTTGAATATACTAGAATATCATCTATAAATGCGATCACAAACGAATCCAGAAATGGATTGAGCACCCAATTCATTAAAATCATGAAGGCTACAAGTGCATTGGTAAACCCAAATGACATCACCAAAAATTCATAGTGCTCATACCTTATTCTAAAAGTTATTTTGGGCATATCCTCCGGCCTAATTTTCAACTGATGGTACCCCGAATGGAGATCAATCTTTGAGAAAACTGATGTATCTTACAATTGATCAAAATGGTCATCAATACGAGGCAAAGAGTATTTATGTCTAATGGTGACCTTATTCAATTATCGATAGTCAATGCACATTCTCATACTACCATCCTTTTTTTGACAAACAATACCAGAGCACGCCAAGGAGAAGCACTAGGCTAAATAAATCACTTATCAAGAAGTTTCTGGATATGAGCCTTAAGTTCTATCAATTCTTCCGAAGTCATACAGTAGGAAGGAATGGAAATTGGATGAGTATCCGGCTCTAAGTCAATGCAAAAATCTATATCTCGGTTAGGAAGCATATTAGGCAAGTCTGAAGGGAACACTACAAGAAATTTTCACACTACTGGGATAGACTTAATATAAGGATATTGTTCGGCCATATTTCGAATATGGGCCCAATAGGCCAAACAACACTGTCCCACTATGTTTCTAGCCTGAAGAAAAGATATGACCTTAGCTGGCTTAGGATTGTACACTCTTTCCCACTCTAATCTTTCCTTCCTCGAGATTTTTAGAGCCACTATTTTTGTATTATAATTAAGTACCGCAAAATAGGGGGATAACCAAGTCATGACTAAGATTAAATCAAAATCTTCCATGTCTAAAATAACTAAGTCAACCCAATTCTAGTATCCTATAAACACCACAGAATAAGAACGATAAACATGGATGACTATAACGACTCTCCAACAGGGGTAAAAACATGAAAGGGGAATCTAGTATGTCACACAATGCATTAAAACCCAAGGCATATTTCACAAACACAAAAGAATAAGTAGAACCCGGATCAAATAAAATAGTAGCCATTCAATCACAGACAAGAATAGTACTTATGATCATTGCATCAGACGCCTCTGCCTCGATCTCGCCCAAAAATACATACAACTGAGCACGGTCATCTTGAAGGGCCACCTCCCTACCTATCTGGGCTACCCTCAGCCTACACTACCATTAACTTAGCCTCCACGACCTCTCTGATTTCCTCCTCGCCCACCTTATGGATGTGCTCTACCATTGCCTCCCTCAGCCGTAGGTACTACTACTCTGGCCTGTTGGGGTGCTGAAATTGTCCCACAGGGGTAAGGACATTCCCTCTATATATGCCCCGGTTCTCCACATTTAAAATAGTCATGATCAAAGGCTGGCATGCTACCTGGAAATGATGCTACCTAACCCTCATGGGCCAGATGCTACTGTGGAGTACCTGAACACTGATAGTAAAAGTGAGCAGTGCTGAATGAATCGACCGAGCTAAAATTGTCAGTATGTCTGACCCTCTAGAATAGCATCTATGGAAATTACCTATGTTCTTAGGCTTCTTATCCAAAGCCTTGGCCTGTCCATCTCTTCTTAAACCTTCTACTTTCTTTATAAAGTCAGTGACTTCGTTGAAACTGCTACCTGATGAAGTTATAAAAATTGACAGCACCTGTTACTCAGGGTTCAACCCCTTCACAAATAATCTTATCCTCTCTTCCTCTGTAGTGACCAGATAAGTAGCATACCTAGACAATGCACGAAACTTGGCCTCATAATCAGTCACTGATAACCCTCCCTCCTCTAATGCCATAAACTTATCTTTCTCTCAGTCTCTCAAAACATGGGGCACATACTTTTCTTAGAATAGGGGATAAAACTAAACTCAAGTGAGTGGGGGCAACATTGGCGAGTGACACACCACATACGCCCTCCACCATTGCTTGGACTCACCTTGCATCTGAAAAGTCATAAATTTCACCCCATGCTGATGTACTTTGCCCAGCTTATGCAACCTCTCATAGCAGTCAAGGATGAACTCATAAGCATCCTTATTCTCAGTGCCATAGAAAACTGGAGGCTTGAGCTTTAGGAATTGGGTGAGCATGTCATGCTTAGTATAGGTCATTAAAAGACCATTAGTGGTCTGAATAAGACATCTATGCCTACCACCTCATCTAATATCAGAGCTGTCACAGCAAACGGATGAGCAATAAGAGTTGTTGTTGCGGGCATGGTGAGAATGACGCTAGTGCTATCCAACCCAGTCAAAAAGGCCATAATTTGTTGTGCTAAAATAGGGTCCAAATAGGGAATACCAGTTGCCCCAGTTTGGGTGTCCTCCTCTTGTTCAGCATTCTCCTCTCATTCTCCAACCTCTACCTCTCCCTCTAACTTATTTTAGGAAGCAAAAAGGGTCTTGCCTATTAGCACCTCCTCAATCGGAACCTCCACTCTGGCAAGTGTTGATCTCCCTCTGCCTTTGCCACGTCTTCCTCTCCTACTTCTCCTCGGTCTCTCCCTAGAATAGCAGAATCTTTTTCTGGCCCTACTGGAGCTACCCATACATTGTTATGCATGTGTGAACCATTTGTGGAGAAGAGAATGAAAGAGGTTAGATACCAATTTGGATGAACAGATGCTAATTGCAATCAAGTTATAGCGCGAAGGAAAGAAGACAATGAAACTTTTCCTAAAATATCATAGTCTCTCAAAAAAAAGTACAGACGTCACTCTACAAGACTCGTTTTGGTATGACGAGATTGATAAACCTAGGCTCTGACACCAACTTTGTCACGACTCTGATCCGCCGTGATCTAACCCTCTGGTGGGAGAACTATTTTTACAGTCCGTACCAACACACTTGTGAGATATAATAATTAAAGATTTGCGGAAGAAGAAATAAATTCAAATAATACTGAGTTTCCATAAACTTAGAAAATATATTCTAACAATAAATTTAAAATGTGGAAACAGCCTAGAATTGATAGTCATCGTACCAAAACTCTAACTAAATAAATCTAGATTTGGAAATGCAATTTGTAAAAGAAATCACTAAGAATATCAATTGTCTAAACATTTAAGTCTCGAAAAAAGGACTAGAATAGATGAGAGAGTCCACGAAAGTATGACAGAATAACTCACCCTTTGACTCGAACAAGATCACTACTCCGCTAGGCGAAGTCTCTCCGCAATCAGTTGAATATGTCCTATATTCAATAAAAGATAAAGCAAGTGTAGTATCAGTACACAAAAGAAATAATGTACTAGTAGGATCACACGGTTAGACAGTAAGCTTAAAGTCATAGATAAGTAAACTCAACATAAAAAGAACACATATACATCATAATTTAACAAACCTCATCTTCAACGATATTCAGCACGATCACAATTTAATAACTTCAACATGATATAACTTCACATAAGGGTCCTCTCATGGGACCTCCAAATATTCCACTTTGTGTCGGAACGTGATACCCGATCTAAGATTTATGTCGAAATATGACACTCGATTCAAATATATGTTGGAACTTGACACTCGATCTAATTTATGTATCAGAACTTGACACCCAATCCCAGCATACAAACAACCACAATTTCATTCAGTATTCAATATTTATGCCACCAAGAACAAGTTCATCACACAACAGGCTAGTAAGTGATCATTTCACATATAATGTTTCCCTATTCATATACACATATGCATATCATAATGTAATTTAACAAGTCTATAAAAAAACGTACGGGAAACAAAACCATTATTTACCTTGAAATCAAGCTTCAACAACTCTAAGGTGCAAGAGATTTCTCTTTCTAGGTTCATTTCGCTTGTTCTTGGTCTAAAAATAGTAAATACACACAAGGATAAACAAAATGGCCTAACTAATATGAATTATAACTCAATTCTTACCCAAGCCAACCCCATGATCCTAACTCTCATTCTAGGGCTACTTTCCACAGTTAGTTTTTAAGCCAAAACCCTCCCTCAAGATCAGCCACCACAAATTATGGGTTTTAGGAATTAAATCACATGTTTAGGGAATAATTTACTTACCTTTGGCATAATTTGGAGTGAAAATCAATAAAAAAATCACCCTAGACAATTTTTGGTGCGTCAAGAATAAAGTGGGAATAAAATAAACCGTTCTGGAGTTTTTTCCTGACTTAAGTCGCGACTGCCCCCGCTCTAATGGGACCATCCCACTCTGGTGGGGCCGCTTTGGCTGAAGAAATCCCATTCTAGCAGGTTGCACAGAAACAGTGAGCTTGGAGTTTAAGCTTTAAGCTCTCATTTCACAACACAACCCCTTCTAGAGATATATTAAATTATACCCTCCACGCCAAATCCAGTTTTGGGAGTTTTACTTGCCCGAATACTATTTTGCGAAGTCGTAAATGCTTCGTATCGTCTTGTATATCCACTCACCTAATCAAATTAGAGATTTGATTCCCCTTCATTCACAAGGTTACCCTAGACTTCACTTGACTCAAAATTCATCCAAATCTGGCCTAGGCTAGATTTGTTCGATGTTACTACCCAAAGTTTCTGGCCCGAAATCTTTCCCTATTGGCCTATTGATAATGACAGGGACAAGTCGTTACATACAAAATGTGTGCTTTTAGTTTTTTATAATTAATTATGTTAAAATATCATCAATTTCAAATATATATATATATATATATATATATATATATATATATATATATATATATATATAATTATATAGTACATTTGTATTTACACAATTATATTAAAATAAATAAATATGTCATTGTAATTACTATACTATGTAATTACTAGATTGTATAATTACTACCTATATAATTATGCCAATTTTAATTATTCTCATATTCAAAAGATGAAAGTAGTCGAGATAAGAATATTGAGATGGATGTATGGGCATACCAGGAGTGACAGGATTAGAAATGAGGCTATTTGAGATAAGGTAGGAGTGGCCTCAGTGGAGGACAAGATGCGAGAAATGCGATTGAGATGGTTCGGGCATGTAAAGAGGAGAGACATAGATGCCCTAGATGAGAGGGTTTGAGAGGGTGGCCATGGATGGTTTCAGAAGAGGTAGGGGTAGGCCGAAGAAATATTGGGGAGAGGTGATTAGATAGGACATGGCGCAGCTACAGTTTACCGAGGACGTGACCTTAGATAGAAGGGTGTGGAGGACCCACATTAGGGTAGAAGGCTAGTACATAGTCACGTTATTTTACCTCATTAGTAGGCGCATTAGCGTACTATAATTTCTTGTGTTCTGATTTTTGCTATTATCTTTCTATTACTTTCTGTACTTTGATTACTCTATTTTATTTGTAATGCTTTTGTTATTTACTTTACCTTATTGCTTTGATCTTTATAACTTCTAACCTTATCTAACCTCTTTTAATACTTTTATTGAGCCAACTGTTATGACCCGCCACTTGATCTTGAAGAAGGTGGAAGAACTTAAAGTCTTGGAGAGGTTAGTGGAAGACACTAGATTCTTTTAGAATCTTGTAGGAAAGTCTTAAAAGACTTAGAATTCTCTAGAGTGTGTAGAGGGTTCTAGAGTAAGGACTTTTTTGTAAATATGAAAGAACTTGTATAGTAAATTTTACTTACACTTAGGCCCCTTAGAAGTAGTATAAATAGAGGGGCATTCATTTGTAGCAAACCGTCAAGAACTCAAGCATTCTTTCAAGTAATACAAAGCCTTCTTCATAAAAGCTCTCTTGTCTTTCTTACAATCTAGCATTCCCTTAGCGATTTTGTCTTAAAGGCTTACTTGAGCTTTCAAGATCGTAAAAGATTCATGAGTAAGTTGTCAAGTGCCACACGAAGGTCTTAGTTAAAGTCCAAGTCCATGAAAACGTGGTATTAGAGCGTGGTTCTACTAAGGGAGATGGAAAGTGAAGTAGACATCAACGCCACTACCGCTACTAATGCTAAGCAAGATATTGGAAGGAAGCACCGCAAGGGAAAGACTAGCTTCACTATCTCTTCCTTAGATATCTTTGACATAATACTTGGGTAGGAATTCTTCTAGCAGTACCACATAATGATCGACCCCTATCTCCAACAACTCTTGTGATGGAACGAGAGGGGCCCTATATGGTACCTCTAGTCAAGATGCCGAAGAAGGAAGTACAAGCCTACCTATTAGCCATGCAGCTTATGAAGGGCCTAAAGAAGGAGGAGCCAACGTTCGTAGCCATCATTGTGAGCTTAAATAAAGACAATGGTGCTAATGAGGCATTGCCACCTTGCATAGAGAAGGTGCTTGAAGAAAACAAGGACGTAATGCCTAAAGAGTTGCCGAGGCACCTACCTCCGAGGTGCGAGGTAGACCACAGGATTGAGCTAAATCCAGGAGTAAGGCCGCCCACATACCCTTCATACCGTATGGCTCCACCCGAGTTAGAGGAGCTGAGGAAGCAGTTAAAGGAGCTCCTCGAGGCCAGTCATATCCGTCCATCCAAGGCACTTTATGGCGCGCCTATTTTATTTCAAAAGAAGAAGAATGGCTAGTTACTCCTATGCATAGACTACCGGGTGCTCAACAAGATGATTGTGAAGAACAAATATCCCATCCCGCTCATTGCTGATTTGTTTGATAGACATGGACAGACTAAGTACTTTACCAAGGTGGATTTGAGGAAGGGCTACTACCAGGTACGTATAGCGGAGATAAATGAACTAAAGACAATATGTGTGACATGGTATAAAGCTTACGAGTGGTTGGTGATGCCCTTCGGATTAACCAATGCACCCACCACCTTTTACACCCTAATAAACAAGATCTTCCACCTCTACTTAGATCAGTTCGTGGTAGTCTACTTGGATGACATAGTCATCTATAGCAACACCTTGGAGGAGCATGTGGATCACCTAAAGAAAGTGTTCCAAGTCTTACAGGAGAACGAACTTTTCATCTAGCTGGAGAAGTGCGAGTTCGCCCAATATGAAGTGTACTTCTTGGGACATATTATCAGCCAGGGAGAACTATGGATAGATGAGGCAAAAGTTCGAGCCATCAAAGAGTGGGAGGCGCCCACAAAGGTAATCGAACTTAGATCTTTTCTTGGACTTGCTAACTATTACCGCAAGTTCATTAAACGCCTACTTCGCCAAAGCCACTCTACTTACTGAGCTATTGAAAAAGAATAAGTCATAGGTTTAGAGTGAGGAGTGCAAGAAGGCCTTTGAAGACCTCAAGGCTACCGTGACAGAAGAGCCACTCCTAGCGTTACTTGACTTCTCCATGATGTTCAAAGTACATACGGATGCCTCTAACTATGCCATAAGAGGAGTATTGATGCAAAAGAGACACCTCATTGCCTTCGAGAGCCATAAGTTGAATGAGACAGAGCGATAGTACACCGTGTAGGAGAAGGAGATGACGGACATCGTTCATTGCCTACGCACGTGGAAGCACTACTTACTTGGCTCGAAGTTCTTAGTCAAGATCGACAATGTGGCCACTAGCTACGTCCAGTCACAAAAAAAGCTCACTCTGAAGCAAGCTAGGTGGCAAGACTTCTTAGCCGAGTTTGACTATGAGCTGGAGTACAAGTCGGGCAAAGGCAATATTATGGCCGATGCCTTGAGCAGGAATTTTGAGATAGCTGCCATCACTACAGCACATTGCGACATACAGGATATAATCAAAGATGGTCTGCAGCATGATCCGGAGGCAAAGAGGCTTACAGAGTTAGTAGTTCAGGGCAAGAAAAGGCACTTCTGGGTAGAAGACAGACTCTTACTTACCACTGGGCAAAGGATCTATGTGCCAAAATTCAAAACTATCAAGCGACGGATCATGAAGGAAAGCCATGACACTTTGTGGGTCGGGCATCCAGGGCAGCGTCACACAAGGGCCTTGATTGAGGCAATTTACTTCTGGCCACGCATGCGGGATGATATCAAATGATATGTGCAGACTTGTCTTGTGTGCCAACAAGACTAAATAGAGCAGCATTAACTCGGAGGACTCTTGGATCCCCTGCCCGTAACGGAGCATCCATGGGAGAGCATAACCATAGACTTCATCACTTGCCTGCTGAAGTCTGATAGGTACGGGACGATTATGGTCATGGTAGATAGGTTCTCCAAGTATGCCAGCTTCATGCCCACCATGGTAGGGTACACCACTAAGGAGGCTGCTAGGCTATTCTTTAAGAATATGGTGAAGTATTGGGGATTGCCAAGGCACATCATTAGCGACAGAGACCCACGCTTCACTGGGAACTTTTGGAGAGAATTGTTCGAGCTTTTTGGAATGAAATTACATTTCTCCACTAGTTTCCACCCTCAGATAGATGGCCAAACAGAGCAAGTCAATGCCTTGCTATAGTGCTACTTGAGGCACTTTATGAGCTCCCATTCGAAGGATTGGACGAGGCTACTGGACGTAACCTAATTCTCATACAACCTACAGTGGATTGAGGCCACAGGGCAGACACCATTCTAGCTAGCCACAGGCCAATAGCCACAAAATCCCCATTCTCTACCGGCTGCATTCGAGGGTAAGAGTTTGGGGGCCTATCACATGGCCAAGAGATTTGAGGAGCAGCTCAACACTGCCAAGTCTTATTTGGATAAGGCAGCGAAAAAGATGAAAAAGTTTGCCGACTGCAAGCGTCATCCCACAGATTATAAAGTTGGAGACATAGTCTTGGTCAAGTTCAACCCAAGGCAATTTAAGGTATTGCGAGGCATACACCAAAACTTGGAGTGAAAGAATGAGGGCCCGTTCAGGATCGTTGCTAACATTGACAATATCTGATATAGGTTGGAGATACCACTGCATCTTAAGGTTCATCATGTCTTCAATGCTAGTGTCCTCAAGCCGTACCATGAGGACAAGGATGATCCTAGCCGAGGAGAATCAAATTGGGCGCCACTCACAATTACTGCCTCCAATGATCGAGACATCGAGGCCATTGTGGACTACCATGTCAAGAAGAAACAGGAACAACAAGCCACTGCTATGGAAGGGACAATCTCCGGAAGAGGCCACTTGAGAGAGATATGAAGACCTGTGGAAGTTTAAAGACAAAATCCGGGAGTTCTTGCAACACCAGTATGCTGTGGTCATCTCCACATCAAGTGAGGGAGAATGTTATGATCCGTCACTTGATCTTGAAGAAGGTGGAAGAACCTAGAGTCTTGGAGAGGTTAGTGGAAGACTCTAGATTCTTGTAGAAGCTTGTAGGGAAGTCTTGAAAGACTTGGAATTCTCTAGAGTGTGTAGAGAGTTCTAAAGTAGGGACTTGTTTGTAAATATGAAAGAACTTGTATAGTAAATTTTATTTACACTTAGTCCCCTTAGGAGTATTATAAATAGAGGGGGGCATTCATTTGTAGCAAACCATCAAGAAATCAAGCATTCTTCCAAGTAATACAAAGCCTTCTTCATAAAAGCTCTCTTGACTTTCTTACAATCTAGCGTTTCCTTAGCAATCTAGTCTTAAAGGCTTACTTGAGCTTGCAAGATCGTGAAAGATTCATGAGTAAGTTTTCAAGTTCCGCACGGAGGTCTTAGTTGAAGTCCAAGTCCGTGACACGAGGGTCTACCGAAAACAGCCGTCCTACCTTGGTAGGAGTAAGGTCTGCGTACACTTTATATATATATATATATATATATCAATTATTTTTATAATATTAGTCAAGAGTATATATTTATTAATTAATATATTTTCAAGAGACAATATGTATCTTAAATACATAATGTAATATCATTTATTAGGGAACATATTTGAAATGTTAGCAAATTTAATCTAACTGTATAGCTACACTTATGCAATTATACAGTACATTTATATTTACACAATTATATTAAAATAAATAAATATGTCATTATAATTACTATACTATGTAATTACTAGATTGTATAATTACTACCTATATATTTACGCCAATTTTACTTATTACCAGGTGCCTTTCTAAAAGAACCCTTAGTATGAATGTAGTAGGTGATGAAAGATAGTTGGTCCCATCTAAATTATTGTTACTTCTCTCAATGATAATAAGAATAAGAATAACAACAACAACAACATATTCCGTTTATTCCATAAGTGAAATTTGGAGAGGATGATGTATACATAGTGTTATTTTTATTTTGTGAAAATAAAAGGACTATTTTCTGTATATTCTCGATTGTTACTTCTCTGAGATGTTTTACATAATTTCAATATATTATTGTAAAAGATAATTCATCTTCTTCTACAAAAATGCTTAAGTACTAGTTATGTAACTTTTACCTCTTCTGTAAAACATAAACTTTGTTTAACGGACAATTCTTAATTGACATATTTCTAAGAAATAAAATATAAAATAAAAATTTTACTAAATCATCTTTTGAATATATAATAAATTTAATATTTTAAAAAATATGTTGAAAAATGACTATAGTTTATAATAAGATAAATTAAGAACTAAGCTATGAGCTTAATTTTTAAAATTAATCAAGTAAAAGTAAATATTTATTTTTAATATGACCATGAAGTAAAAATAGAAGTAGTAAGTACTATTCTTAGCCTAACGAACTTTTTTAGAGTACAATCAAGTCCCAAGGTAATTAAACAGAGTCAAACTCGTGTGACTCTTTGATGTTTTCTTCCACGTGTTGTCCTATGCTTTGAGCAAAAAATAAATAATCAATACAGATTGTGGTGTGCAATGGTGAGACTATTTCATTCTTAACAATCAGATTCGACTCATGAATATGAAGAAAATCTTGTGGTGAGCATCACCTCCGAATAAACTATGTAGTCTGCAGTCTAAACTAAAGTAAATAAATCATAATAGTAAATTATTGATATGAATTATAAATGTGTTAATGAATCACAACCAAGCCTTAAACTAAAGTTTATCATGAGTGGTATATGTTTATTTTTTTATATTAGTCGGTATCAAACAAATTGATTGTTCCCTGAGAATTTTGCTATAAATACTTGAGCATGAAACCTCATCCAACCAATTCATTCATCTTCAACAAAATGAAAGAGGGCACAATTAGTCTTTTAGCTCTTGTGGCTTTGTTCCTCCTTAAGGTGGTCTTAGCCGTTGAGCTCTCTCTTCCCTTCCATATGCCAATCAATGAAACCTTTGACCTTGAAGTATTTCAAGGTAATGCATTAGTCGGCATGTACTCATACCCACGATGTGGAAGGCAAGGTGGTGGAGGAAAATGTATTAAAACCGAAGAGTGTTGTAGTATTTATGGTTGGTGTGGAACCACATCAGCTTATTGTGCTCCTGGAAATTGTCAAAGTCAATGCGTTAAACCATCTCCACCTCCACCCTCGCCTCCATCTCCACCCCCATCCCCACCTCCACCCTCACCTCCACCTCCACCTCCATCTGTATACCCACGATGTGGAAGGCAAGGTGGTGGAGGAAAATGTATTAAAACCGGAGAGTGTTGTAGTATATATGGTTGGTGTGGAACCACATCAGCTTATTGTGCTCCTGGAAATTGTCAAAGTCAATGTGTTAAACCATCTCCACCTCCACCCCCATCCCCACCTCCACCTCCATCCCCACCCCCACCTTCACCCTCACCTCCACCCCCACCTCCATCTGTATACCCACGATGTGGAAGGCAAGGTGGTGGAGGAAAATGTATTAAAACCGGAGAGTGTTGTAGTATTTATGGTTGGTGTGGAACCACATCAAATTATTGTGCTCCTGGGAATTGTCAAAGTCAATGCAAAAGTACTCTAACCTCATCAGCCAACAATCGTATGAGAGGTATTGAAAGCTTCTAGCTCAATGTTGTCAACATATATATATATATGCTAGCTCATGTATTCCCAATTACTAGCTAGCTAGAGGATGTACTCTTACGCCTCTTTTGAGACTGGTGAAGTGATGGAATAATAATGTGTGTAATGATAATGCATATAAAATGCATTAAGTAATATAATAAATAAAGGAGTGCTTTAATTTTATCTAAATTAAAACTGCAAAAGTGGTTCATTGTAAGGTAAGACAATTCTCTCTCGAGATTCTGATTCATGTGAGGTACTTAAATTGCTTCTGTTCAACATTGCCTTATCCTAAGTTAAAAATCAACATATAAATATTTATAATGAGTGACCAATTAACCTAATATATAGTATGTCACTATTTAATTAAGTACCAAGTATATGTGATTTCAACATCTCCGTACAACCCAATGGCTTAACGTACGGTCACTTTTAGCAAATGGTCTCCCTCTTTGGTATGCCTACGCAGCAGAAGTGTAACATTAAAGCTCCCCGGCCCCAATTCGACCGACAACAACGTAAATTAATTACACATGCACAATATGGAATGCCAGATGTCATTGATTATTATTACCGATTTACAGTCGAGGAATGTTGATTATTGTAACACGATTTTTTTTAAGAATTTAACATCAACATCTTTTCATAAAAAAATATATCACGAATAAAAAATATTTTATAATAAAAAATATTTTATAGGATAAGTATGATAGATACTAGTCAAGAAATAATAAAGCAGGTTTCACATCATCAATGCCTAACATATATTCTAGCTAATCAGAAAAATTAAAGATTTTTTTTTCAATGACCTTAATCAAATTCTCTAAGTTGTGAACTTCTAGCATCATCCATATTTTTTTGTAGCTGTCACTTTCACAAAATATACTAACAGTTGTACTACATAATGATTCTTCCCATCCTATTACATCGATTTTTTCTTCAAATTTTTCAAAGCTAGGTGCACTATTTTTTTAATCAATAATTGCAATGCACTACTCATCTTCTCATCAATTTTCAATTGAGACAGAGATTTTTCTTTTCTTTTCCAATTTTTTTCTTTTAGCCAAAACTGAAGATTGGGATAGAAAATTATTAGGATCTCCAACTTCAACTCCATCAGGGGTATCTATGTCTATAGTAGTAATTACATAAGAGATATCAGGACGGGGATAGGTACAACTTGGACTACAACGAACTCCTGTTAGTGTTTTTAGTTATTGACAACCAAGTTTGATGTTTTTCTTTTAGATAATCATAATGATTTTCATATGTTTTTAAGTAACAATAAAGCCATGAAAGGTCTCCAACGATATTTTAACCTTATTTCAAGAGTCTGGCTTCAAATTACTTCCAAATCTCTCATTTAAGGATATTTCTTAATCAATATAAGTGAAAAAAATGTTCATATATTTAGAATAAAAAATTAAAAACTAATTTAGTAATAATAATATCTTATTTTCTTCTTTCTCCAATTCTTCGATTCATGACATGCATTGGTAAGACTCTTTCTTGTTTGTCCTTTTTAGGATTTTGCTAAAAGATCACAACTTTAAAAGAATTTATTTCTGTTTGGGTGTTAAATTGTAGGTGGATTCATATGTGAAGAGTGGTGTGGTAGTTGGATTGGGTTAAGGTCATGCTTGTGTATTGGCTATACAGTATCTAAGTCATGTTTACATTGTCATATTCCAACTGTATATGATATATCATTTGCTGTGTTCGAAAAGGACAAAAAGTAAACCACGGAAATATGGTACGATTTGTATTTAGTTCCGTATTTTCTTTGTTGTAGTTCATAGTGCAAATTAACTTGTGTGTTGAATAGGCATACTTCATGGTAACCAAATTTTAATAAAATACCTTAAGTATATACATAATTTTACAATAATAATATATCTAGTGTAATATCATAAGTGAATTTGATGATCAGAGAGTTTCAATAAAATTAATAGCCTAAAACAAAAATTTTATAAGAGACCTTAAATATGTATACATCGTTGTTATTTTTAATCATGACTACTATTTTTTCTCTCAAAAACCTTAAGTTCTTGACAAACATCAATATACCCAAAAATATTATTCAGGCTATTAACCCGGCCTGGCCCACTTTTTTTTTGGATCACCGGGTACCGGGCCTAGCCGGGTCAGATCGTACCCTTACTGGGCCGGTCCGGTCTGGTCTCAACAGTGAAAAAATTGTTAAAAATCCACCCCATTACCAATTTAGGGTATAGGGTCTGGGCTTAATGGGTCGGAACGGCTTGGGCCGTTGGGCTTGATTATTTTTTGGGGGACATTTATATATTCGAAAATTTAAGTCAATCATTAATATAGTGTATCGTTATCTAGTTAATTTAGAAGTAATTATAACAACTTATATACTCACAATATACTATCTATTAGCATATATATACTTATATTATAATATATATACCTACAATGTATATCTAATATACCCACAATGTATAATCTATTACTTACATTATATATTATATATATACGTACAAAGTATACCAAATATACTCACAATATATTATCTATTATAATAAAATACTTACATTATATTATATATACTTACAATGTATATATAATATACTCACAATGTATAATCTATTACTTACATTATATATTATATATATACTTACAAAGTATACCAAATATACTCACAATATACTATCTATTACTTACATTATATATTATATATACTTACAATGTATATCTAATATACTCACAATATACTATCTATTACTTACATTATATATTATATATACTTACAATGTATAAAAAATATACTCATAATATACTATTTATTATAATAATATTTTTTTAAGTATTGAAACTTATAGTAACTACAAATTTAATTTTCCTTAGATGATTATGTAAAGTAAAAATAATTATTTAATTGAATCATACAAAATTTGTACAAAAAAAAATTAAGAAATGCAAAGACTCAATGAGTCTTTGACTTTATTATTATATTTATAAAATTCAAAACATATAAGTTACAAACTTACAATTAGTTGTATATAATAAATTGTAACTTCTACATATTTCGAATCATTTTCTCCAATTCATATGTATTAACATTAACATAAATTGACTTATAATTTTCAAAATCAATAAAGCCGTAAGTTGGACTAGCTTGTGCCAAAAGATCTTCAATTGACATTATTTCTTCAAGTTCTTCGTCTTCTTCCGTATTTTCTGCTCTTCCTTTATTCCTACGCTCTGATCTAATCCAATCTCTGAGGCAAACTAAAACATTCATGGCATTTCTCCCCAAAGAGTGTCGATTGTCTCCGATCTATAGCCTTTCTTGACTAAATGCGCTCTCCGATGCAACAGTTGACATTAAAATATTTAGTACATCCCTAGCCATGGTTGATAATATTGGATATTATTTTTGATTGTTCTTCCACCATTCCAATGTAGTGACATTATTTTTATCATATGTCTCTGGAGTCTATCTCAAATAATAATTAAGCTCATCCCAATTTATGCTCCATTGTAATGTAGGCTGTATTCTATTCCAAATAGATAAATTAGAAAAATCATGGGCAGGCATACCACGTGCCTGCCTTTTAGAAGATGATGGCTCGTCAGAAGGACGAGATTGAGGAATAGTATAACTAGGGGTAGCATTATCAAGTAAATCGATATAATGATTATATAATGTTTGAATATAATTATTTGTATCACTCATCTCCTTAAACATACTAGTATTGTAACACCCCCTAAAAACGTTGTATATATGTTCCAATTCTCGATGAAAATGATAAGCTTCTGTATTTTGGGTATAACTTTTCATAGGATGGTTCAAATTAGGTGATTCAAATTTCTAAATAACTCCAACATCATTAACTACAAATTTTGGGAAGACCATATTTTACGTTTTGGAGGTTAAGTAGGTCAAATAAATTAATTGTTGTAAGATAGGGTGTAGTGACGAAATGGAGTATTTGTAGAAAAAAATCATATCTCACTGTAGGATGCTCCAAATTGGTTGATTTTTGAATAACATGAAAGTATACTTCTATAGAAACAATTCATATGAAGACTACAAACCCTAATGAGGAATTATCTTGTTCAAACGCAGCTCCGAAAAAAGATATTTCATTAAAAGAATGTTCATTTCACCAACCATGGAAAGATCTAGATCCATTTGACATCATCGATGACATCAATAGTCCTCCATTTGACATCACCTATAACATCATAATCTTCCATTAAATTTTTAAATTTTTCTTTATAATTATTTTAATTATTGTTAGGTTCCTCCTTCACACCTATAAATACCCACCTTATTTCATCATTTTGTTCATCAAGCTTTCTCAAGCAACTCTTCTCTCTATACACTCCTTTACTCATTCTCAAAATATAGTTTTAGTTCTTAATAGTGTAGAAATACTATTCCGGTGATTCATATACTCCAGGTAGTACACAAAACGCTCCAGCGAGGAAAAAAGGCTAGGATTCAAGAGTGTTCATTAAGTCCTTCGATTCTGAGTAATGCTTCGAATTACAAGTATGTAGGCTTCAATGAGAGTATTCCTTCCACTCTCATACCTAAAGTATTTATATGATAAATTATATTTATTTTCTTTAAGTTTTACTCTAAGTTGTGTGGGTGTTTATCCATGGGTTCTTCCACCCATGTAGTCCAAAAACTCTTTCAATTAAATCTCTTGATTTCAAGTAATATTTTCTTATGGGTAATTCTTATCTTTACTTAATAGCATGAATAATGGTTAAACTAATGATTATTGGTATATTTTGATGCAACATTATTTCATATGTATGAATTGATGGTTTGCAAGTAATTTTTCGATTTATCTCTTTAAAGGTACTTGAAATTCATGATGGGTTGTTTAAAGCATAATTTTTTAATTAATGGATTTCAATGTATTTATGTATATTTATTTACATACATGTTTGCAAGTTGAAGTGCTTTGAACCCACCTAGTTTTACTATATTTTTAATGAAGTTTGACTTGAAAGCTTTGACTCCAAATAAATATTTATGAAAGCAATGTCTATAAAAAAAATGAGGTTTATGAAATAAGAGAATGATGAAATGATATGAATAATGGATTCTTTATGCAATAAGGACAATCTTGCATATTTGAATAACCAAATGTTTTAATGAGCTCTTTCACCGAATATGATGTTTTAAATTCTCAAGCTACATGCTATGAATATTTTGAAGTATTAAACTATTTCGTGGGATTGACTTAGCACCGAATGGGGAATTGAGATGGGATTCGGTAAGGGAATCCTAGTGGCAACCCCTTGTCTCATTAACTATGTGTCAACATAGGAGCCCTTGTAGGCTTAAGCTAATGGATCCATGAAAGCTCTTAAAGTTAAAGTTAAAGAATGAATGTAAAGTTGATGGAGTTCTACCCTAGGCAAGTAGACTCCGCGGCCAACATAGGGGGGTTATATTGGATTCCATGTAATAGCTCACATGGTCTTAAATGTCGGTTATGGTCATCTTCCCACAAATGAATATTTTAAAGAATATCTTTATGATTGATTATGCATGCATTGCATTATGTTTCATATTACATAAATGTTTTAATGTTTTCTCAATGTTCATGCATGCTTACATACTTAGTACATTCAAAGTACTAACATATACTTTTTTGCCTACATGATATCACCATATAGGGACCAGTGCTTCTCCTCCTTCTCCTCCATGTGGCTAGTTGAGATCTCGTTTGAAGACTACTTTTGGTGAGTTTCCATGTTCCGGGAACAATACTCCTTTATATGTCTAGCTTATGATATGTTGAGATCTTTAGACACTTACTATGGTATTTCTTTCTATTAAGATTAAGGGTGAGCTAGAAACTTGTCTTAGCCCCGTTAAATCTAAAAATTAGAGGTATTGTTGGACATATGTAAGTTGAAGATTTTTTATTATAATTTCCGTTTGTTTATTTATTTTCATTACCTATGAAAGGATAAAAGAATGATTTGAGGCTTGTTTGAAGTACTTTCGGGATCCTTATTCGCCATGTCACGTCTAGGCCCTAGGCTTGGGTCGTGACAAGTATCTTTATTTTTTTCAATTTCTATAGAAGTATATATAAGGCGAACACATTCAGACATAGTATTAAATTTCATATACAGATTTAACATAGCACCAATTAAATAAATAGGAGGAATAGGAAAAACATATTTTAAAAATTTTTCTATCATTTCAGCAACAACATCTTTGTAATCAACTTTCTTTTTATATTCTATAAACAATACAGAAATTTCGTTTAAATAAGCTAAAATATTAGAAACAGTAGGATAATAAGGACCAAAATATTCAAGAGTAGCCAAATAAAAGTTTTCTAAAAGCACAACAACATCATTAATTTTAGTCCAATCAGATTCTTCCAACATGACTTCAGAAAATTTATATGCATATTGATTAAAAGTTGTAGTTATAGGGGTTTTATAAATATTACAAGTCTTTAAAAAATCATAAGTTGAATTTTACCTAGTCTCAATTTCTTCGAGCATTAATCTAGGTCTAAGATTATTTTCCTCGCATTTTCTTTTAAATTCTTTAAGTCTAGCTTTTCTATTATTTCCTTGAATAAAACTAACTGTATCCCTAATTTTTTCAATTGTTAGCTCAAAAAAATAAAGTCCATCTTTTACAATTAAATTATATATGACAAGCACATCTAATATGAAAAATATCATCTAAATAGGGGGGAAACTCAATTTTCAAAGAATTAATAGCAGCGGTGTTGTTAGATGCATTATAAAAAAAATAGATAAAACTGTGTTCAAGACCATAATATTTTGCAACCATTGATAGAGAATCAGAAATAAATTGTGCATTATGTCTTTGGTCTTCATCATATTGAAATGCTAAAATACGTTTTTGCATAATAAAATTACTATTTATCCAATGACAAGTAACAACTAAATAATCATTTATATTTATAGCACGACCAAGATTAGAAATAAGTGAAACTCTACATGGAAGATGTGTTAATAACCAACGTAAATAATATGCATATTGTCCATGAAGTCTAAAAATATTTGATCTACAAGTACTTCTAGGAATACCGTTAAACATGAGATTATAAATTGATTGTATATAATGAATAAAAGCATCAGAAGAAGCAAATGAAAAAGGTAGTCAATCCACAACTATCACGGTCCCCTCATTTTATTATACTCGCCGTTAATTTTCCATTCTATGAGTTTATTCTACCTTGAACTGGCCCAATAGCACCCCTTATTCGATCTTTCCAATCAGGATGCTCGTTTTCTAGATGTCTAGTCAATTGACTCGTTCCACCTCTATTACCCCCGGTCTTATGCTCGATTTTTTTTGACACTCCTTACATTGAACTTTAATTTTTTCAGCTATGCATTCAAAATAATGTCATACTAAACTAGTTTATTTTCTTTCTTTTACATGCCGTGGAGGAAGATTAACAGTTCTAGATTGAGCATTACCTAAATATACATCAGGACTAATTGGTGTAACACCCATATCATCATTATCATCTTGTTCTATTTCTACTTCAACTTCATTTGGTTCTTCTATACCGTAAGATTCTTGATATTCATTTTCACTCATATCATGTGCACCTACACCTATTTCTCCAAATTAACTAGGTGGTGCTTCAGGCATACGAGAATAATTTCTACTTATACTACCTCTACCGAAAACACTTTTTTTCTTACTACCATTACCTCCGTTGGGACACAAATTTTTAACACTTTTACCTATATTTTTTAATCTGTTCATTATGCAAATTAAATTAATAAAAATTATAAAAACAAAAATTAAATATTTAAATATACTAGAATTAATTTATTAAATAAAAGCAAGAGAAGGAACGATTTTACCAAATTATCGGAATCAAACAAAGAATCGTAAAATTGATGAAATGTTGAACACTTGAAAGTTGAAAACTTCCACTTGATGTTGTTAATTGCAAAAAATAATAAAAGATTGATATCACTTTAAGAGAGAATTGAGATATTGAGAGACAATTGAGAGAATTAGATGATTGTTGGTGAGAAAAAATAATTAAATATTATAGGTATTTATAAGAAAAAAATTTGATTTAAAAAAACAAATTGGGCAAATTTTAGAATTGGCCCAGCTGTATAGCCATTGGGCCCAACAGCTCTTTTTTAAAAAGTGGACCAAAAGTTAATTTCAGAAAGAAAAAAAAATTTCGAACTGGGCGGGTGGATCGATGGGCTGCCTACTTTCCCTTACCGGGCCGGTCTTACCGGTTAAGGCCAAAAAATGACCGGACCAGCTCAAATTTCTTTTGTGTTGGGTTGGTACACGGTCCGGTCTCCCCCGTGTCGGGCCCTTAATGGGCCGGTGTTAGGGGGCCAGTTAGGGGGCCAATCGGCCCAGTTGACAAGTTTAAATATTATTGCAATAAGAGTTCTTAAAAAAAATTAATACACCTCCAAAAAATTTCTAATATAAAAAAAATACTTGTAAAGATTATGAAAACTAATCAGTTCAAGAGGAAAAAATTGATGTTTGGTTGAGAAAAGAAAGGAAGAAAGTTTGTAGAGAGAGAGAGAAAAGCACGTCACTCAATGAGAGAGAGAAGACCGGATTTTTTATAGCATATTAAATAAGTTTGAATTTTGTTAAGACTCTCCTCTAAATCTGATTCGTTCAAATCTTTTTTTTTCCAGATCCATTAAGAGGCTATTTTTTAAAATGAAACAAATGGACTTAATGGGTAGAATATGAATGATTAAGATTACGACCTATAAATCAAACACACTTATTGGGCTAAATCTAAATGATTAAAATTCACTTTTAAGGGTCCGCCATGGTGGATAGGGCCCCCGTGGCGTGATTGTCTCGACTAAGGGACAACCTAGGAAAGTTTCTTATCAATTTTCAATGAATTCTCGCACCAAAGGTAAGTTATTTACTCTCGTAATTCGTAATTGGATTCTTAGAACCTAGAATCTTCGCTAGTAATCCTTGGAGGAGGGTTTTGTCTTAAAATTAATGGTGGAAAAAGCCCTAGTTAGGCATTAGGATCATGAGTTTGGCCAAGAGTTAGTATTTTGTTATAATATGGGTAAATTAGGCCATAATTATTGATTCTTTTTATTAATTACTTGTTTTAGACCAAGAACAAGTTGAGAGACTCCGGAAGGGGAAGGCTCAAATCTTGTAAGAGCATTCAAACTTGGTTTCGAGGTAGGTGATGAAGGCTCAAATCTTGTAAGAGCATTCAAACTTGGTTTCGAGGTAGGTGATGGTTTGTTTTCCCTTCTATGTCATATATGCATGTTAACTGCTCCCTTGTATATATGTATGTATGTGAATAGGAAAAGATGAGAACCTAATGAAATGATTATTTGTGATCAATTGCCTGCAACGGACTTGTTGCTTAATGGTTGTAACTATGTGAGACTATTCATGTGATTGTGGTTGATTGGATCAAATATCACATTCCGACACATAATTGGATCAGGTGTCATGTCCAACACATAATTGGATTGGGTATCATATTTTGACATAACATTTGACCGGGTGTTACGTTCTGACACTTATATTAGATCGGGTTTCACGTTCCGACACACTAATAGTTTGGGTATGCGTTCCATGAGAGAAGCATTCTTTGACTGTTGCATTGAAATTGAGATTTATCACCTCTGATATGCATATGTATTGATTATGAGATGCTAAGTGGTAAAGTATTATGTATATGTGTGTTTATTATTATGTATATGTGTGTTTACTGTGTTGTCGTTACTTGTTTATATTTCACTTACTGGAATAGCCGCATGATCCTGTCAGTACACCATTATTTTGTGTACTGATATTGTACTTGCTCTTTCTTTGTTGAGCTAGGGCATCTTCATGCGGCTACTGACAAACCTCGGTGTCACGACCCAAGCCTAGGGCCTAGACGTGACACGACGAATGAGACACCCGGAGGTACCTCACCCAAGCCTCTTAGCATTCATTAAGCATTTCATTAGTAATGGCATACAATAATAAGCGGAATAAAATAAAAAAAACATTTTCCATTTGTGTTCAAACATACCTCTACTAATAGACTTGGCGGGGGATAAGACATGTCCCTAGCTCACCCTCAATATAAGTGTCAAGGAATGCCTTAATAAAAGTCTTACTATTCTATATAACACAAGCTTAGAATAAAAAGGATGTCGTTCTCGAAACATGGGAACTCACCATAAGAAATCTTCAACTAACTTGAGCTAGCCACGAGGAGGGGGTCGGGGAGTGACGTCAGTTCCTACATGGTGATATCATGTAGGCAAAAGTATACGTTAGTACTTTGAATTTATTAAGTATGTGAGTATGCAATGCAATATATCATTATACCATAAGGTGATGCAATGGACCATGCTAAAATCTTGCGATCATTTGAAATGTCCTTTAGAGTTATGAAGCTTAGTTGATGAAATATAGAAACCATCATGATTCATAAAAGAAACTTGAGCATTATAGAGGTAACCATGAGTCATTATAAGAAACCATATACTTGCAAAATACCATGAATAGTAAATAAGTAATCCATAAGCCTTTTGAAAGAAATCATTAGTTTTGTGAGAGCACATACTTTACCTTGTGATAGACATAGTAGACATCATATGATATATCTTAAACATTGGAAGAGGAACCTTGTACCTTTGTGAGAGCGACCATTAACCGACATAAACCATGTGAGCTATAACATGGAGTCTCGATGTTACCCCTACATCGGAGAAAAGGGGGAGACTACTTGCCAAGGTAGATTCCTATATGCCTAAGTGGATCCACTAAGCTATTGTATAAACCGAGGACTCACCTCTAGTTCTTAAATTCGGGTACTCACCACTAAGACTTGATATTTAGAGTACTCGCCTCTTAGAGATTGGGTATTTGCCTCTATCTCCTTTATACCTATGGTGGCACGTAGTTCTGGGACATGGGTATTCGCCTCTAGTCCAACTAGGTGTTAGGTAAACTCTCAACAGAATAGACAAACCATAAAACATAAAGTCAATCATCGTGTGGGAGGGGCCATATCTACTACCCGTCCATTCTTCATAAGAACAAAATCATAGAATAGCTCCTTAACTTTGTCTCATGTGATGTGAATGTAGACATTTCTTCATCATATATCTTTAATCATGAAAATATCTTTAGGGACTTAACTCACCCTATTATTAACTTACTTGAACATTATAGACTCATCGTTCACAAAACTTATTTGCAAAGAGCACCTTTAAACTCATTTGTAGACATTGTCAAACATTCATTTCAATTTTACTTTATCATAAGAACTAGGTGGGTTCAAATAAATCAACTTTCAAGTCATTTAAATCAATGCTAGCATGCATGAGGGTGAAAGAATTTATCATTTAAAACATATTAAAACAACCCACCAATATACTCTAAAACTACTTTCAAGCCTTCATAGAGGGACCTTGAGGAATCATCCATTTCATGTAAATAAGGATCACCATAAGTCAACATAGACAAACAAACTTCAATTATTCAAGAATCTATACATTTGAAATCGTAGTATGAAAATCCCTAAAATTTCTCATCACTTGAAATTAAGAGTCAATACACATATATATATCAGTAGGAGTAAATAAACTTAAATATACCATAATCTATGCATTTGGAACCATTATGTAAAATAACATAAGATTTCATCATTTAAAATGGAAATACTAGATTGAGAAAACTTTTGGGCTCCATGAGTGGAAGGACCCATGGATGAAAACCCACATACCTTGGGGACAAAAATCTCTATGAGAACTTGAGGAAGAATTGAGACTTGAATGTCTTGAATTGGAAACCCTAACCTTGCCTTGAAGCTCTTGGGAGAGTTTGAGAGGAGAGGAGTTTAGTATATTGAGTCTAATTGTGTGAAATGAGAGATTTAGAAGGTTTAGGATCTTTAGAGAGGGTCAATTTAGTCCCCAAAACGACCTCACTTTGGTTTAAAACACAAGAAGAGACTAAAATGACCTTAAAATCTAGAAAATGAGCTAAAAACCCTGCTGGCGCGCCGCGCCAGCACCCAAACTACTGAGACTAGTTTCGGGCGCTATAGTGGCGCCGGGTGCCACTGAAGCGCCAGGTCAAAAATTTCTGCAGTGATAATCTATCGTAAAATGGTCATAACTTTTGACTCCGAACTCGGAAGGAGGCAAACTTGGTGGCATTGGAAAGAAGACTCAAAGACCTTTAATTTGATAGGTTATGGTCCACCCAATTCGCTATATTGAAAGAGATATAATCATTTTAAGTTGACCCTTAGACGAACTCATTCGGAAAATTAGCCAAGACGAATTCTTTGGACTTGGCTTGGTTTTAGGGATCCCTTATGACCCTAAATCACATCTAATACCCTTAAATTAGTTATTAATTGATCCTAACTCATGTATATACATTAAAGTCGTCGAGTACGATCTTATACATACATGAAGAATGGTTCGGGTCTTGGCGTAGAAATTTTTGGGGTGTTACACTCGGTTAGGTGATCGTTGAATTGCTGGATTGAAGGGTAAGATAGCTCTTTCAGGCTTGAATGGATCCATCTTAGTTCTTAGTCCATCCTTTCAGACATAGACTTCTTATGTTATTATCTTTGGGATTGTATCCCCTTACTCTTAGACTTGCTATGTAGTAGCTTCGGTACAATGACTTTAGGTTCTAGGGTTTTAACTTCTGCATGTTTGTTTGACTATTGTGTTTGACTTGAATTGAATTTATGAGTTTTATTGGAACTCAGCTTAAAACTTATATAAAACTGTTGCCACATCTTTTTGTGCTCACTTTTGTATTAGGATGCTAGCTTGGGGGTGTAGTTTTGGTTCTCTCACCGGAGGAATAGTGTGGGTGCCACTCACGGCCCGATTTGAGTCGTGACACTTTTTAAGCAAAAGAAGAAAGAACTAAAAATTAAGTTAAAATCTTTAGTGGCTTTTCTATAAAAAATTGTACTCTTATCATTATTTATAAATATAAAATAAAATCAATAACAAAAATGAGTGAATAATAGTTTGCTTACTGCAACAACATATTTAGTGAAATTGAACAAAGTGGATTTTGGAGAAAATAAAGTGTACGCAGATCTTTCTTTAAGGTAGAAAGATTATTTCTGAAATATCCTTAGCTCAAGTGAGGCTAAAAGATCCTTACCTCAAGTAAAGCAAATTAAGCAAGTTAAAGTAGTAATGGAAAGAAATAACGATAGTGACAAAAAACATGACAACTAATAGAAAAGCAGTGTGGAGCATATATGTAAGGAACTGTAAACAAAGTAAGCAACAAATGATAACAGATTTCAAAGGCCAAAGACTATGTGAATAGGCTAATACTATAACAAACACGATATGTAATTTACCTACTCCGAAAGAATAAGAAAACCAACCTTTAATTTCATAACTAAGAATTGATAAAACTTTTCAAGTGTTTTATTTGCAAGTCGTTTCGTGCTTCATATATATTGAATAAACTCATATTAATTACAAAAAATCGATATTCAGATGTTAATAATCCTCACAGGAATAAAGCTATATCTAGTATTGTCAAATTACTGTTTGTGGTGATGTTAATTTTTTACAAAAAATTAATAGAAAATTAGTTAATTTTAAAACCATAATTATTAGGTTAACCCCTAATATGTATCTTGATATCAAAAGATATTTATCAATTTATAATTAAAGAAAATTAATTTTTTTTCCAGAAAATAGAAAAACATAATTTAAGAGCACCCAAAAAAAATACAATGAAGAAAAAAATTTGAAATATTTTCTTTTATAAATAGATGGGCTCTTCTAATCCTAATAAAATTTTGTTTCTTTATTCATTACGTAATAGGATTGATACTTAAATTGTGTATTTCTTTTTTATAATTTACACCTTGCAATCAGACTATCATTTAG
The DNA here is from genome assembly GCF_947179165.1 of Solanum dulcamara. Classification (NCBI taxonomy): domain Eukaryota; kingdom Viridiplantae; phylum Streptophyta; class Magnoliopsida; order Solanales; family Solanaceae; genus Solanum; species Solanum dulcamara. The sequence goes on along the minus strand of NC_077247.1, from coordinate 31,727,491 downwards.
GTGTTTGTTATTGTATAGGACTACACAGAGTGCGGCTCAAGCACATTAATGATCTAAGGCGAAAATTGAATGAAGGTCTTAAATTTTTAAAAATAAATTAGTATATTTTTCTTGCGGATTTTGTTCTTCTAGCTCTTTGAGATGCAGAATTGTAATTTTTTTTTATTGACATTTTTATTAATTCTTTTTCAATTGATACTATAATCAATCAATTTAATCTTTACTTCAGATGCATCAAACTTCTTCTAATTATTCTTCCTCTCTTTACTATAAATAGAGTATTTACTGAATATTTGTTTCTAAAAAAATCTATAACCTATTATTGCTATAAATAAATAAATATGTTGCCCCTCAAATTTGGGAAAAGCCCCATGTCTACACATTGGTGTAGTATAACATTTTTTTGTGTACTTTATATTATAAGGTACAAAACTTCTAAAAAAATAATGTATTTTACTAAAGATAAAAAGTGTATTTAAAGCTAACATGATAACTCACTACTATACTAACAATTAAGGAGCAAAATTCAATGCATATAAGCATAACGTAAATACTTCTAACAAATTAACAATAGCAGAAAAGATTATAGCTAAGCAAAAGATGACAATCAAAAAGTTGATAGTGTAACACCCTCTAAAACGTTGTATGTGGTGTTTCAATTCTCGATGAAAATGATACTGCTTCTGTATTTTGGGCATAACTCTTCTTAGGATAGTCCAACTTAGGTGATTCAAGTTGCTGAAGAACCCTGACACCATTTTCTACAACTTTTATGAAGACCATAACTTAAGATTCGGAGGTTAAGTAGGTCAAATAAATTAATTTTTGCAAGATCTGGTGCTGTGATGAAATAGAGTGTTTGTAGAAGAAAATCATATCTCACTATAGTATGATCCAATTCAGTTGATTCTTGAACAACATGAAAGTAGACTTCTAGAGCTACAATTCATATGGAGATTAAATCCTAATTAGGAAGTTATCTTGTTCAAATGTAGCTCCGAAAAAGGATATTCCGTAAAAAAGATTCATCTCACCAACCATGGAGGATCTAGACTCATGACATCACCCATGACATTACAATCCTCCATGACATCACCATGACATCACAATCCTCCATTAAATTTTTAAGATCATTCTCTGTAATTATTTTATTTATTGCTATGTCCCTCTTTCACACCTATAAATACTCACCTTATTTTCTCATTTTGTCATCAAATTTTCTCAAGCAACTCTTCTCTCTATACACTTCTTTACTCATTTTTAAATATGATTTTAATTTTTAGTAGTGTATAAATACTTTTTTGTTGATTCATATACTCCGGGTAGTACACAAAATGCTCTGGCGAGGAGAAAAGGTTAGAGTTCAAGAGTGTTCATTGAGTTCTTCGATTCTGCGTAAAGCTTTGGATTCCAAGTATGTAAGGCTAATCACAACGTTGAACTGAGTTAGTTATTGTGCCCTACATCCTCATTGAGTTGAATTGAGTGTGTTTTGAGGTTCTATGAATTGAGCTCCTAAGTTATCTATAATTTCTATTGAGTTTTTGTATATAAATTCATATGTATTGATGATGTCCTTGCATTCAACAGTTGTAGTATACATTCATATCTTCTTTCATATAAACCCAAATTGAGACTTTATTTTTGTTATATTATGCAGTGATGGAGTTTTTAAATCATGATTTGTGAAAGGTTTTGAATGAGAATGAGTTGAGTTTAAGAAGTCTCTTAATTATTATTTTGAGAATGAGTTTGAGAAGTCTCTTAATTATTATTTTGAGCATGAGTATTTTGAGTATAAATGAGTTGAACATTATTACATTAAAATATCAATTTTGAGATTGAGTTAAGAAGTTAAATTTATATTTTTATTTTAAATGCATTCATTGAGATGAGATTATATCCATTTTAAAGAGAAGAGATGAGTTGAAAGGAGTTGAAGATTTTGAGCAAGATGTTTTGATGATGACATAAATGATGTTTATTTGTAAAAAGTGTAATGACTGATGAAGAGGTGATGATGATGATTATGTTTTGAGATGAGTTTGATGTTTAAATTAAAAGTTCAAAAGAGACTAAATGAGTATTTTGAGTTTTTTTATTCACTTGCTATATATGAGCATAATAAAGTATTTTGGGAGTATTATTGAGCAACGATATAGGGTGAGCCCATAAACTACGTAGCCAACGTAGGATAGAGGTCATGCCTCTCAATTCCCAAAATGATGGACTTTGATTGATTGTGGATCCATAGATGTGATGTCCTTTACCCTGCTATGGTGTTGGATGGATGTGACAACGATATCATTTTGTTGTATCATCACTAGCTTATAAGTGATGGTTGTCGATTAGAGAAACTCCCTAAGTGTAAAATATTATATTTTTATATACTGAGTTGCATATTTATTGCATGCTTTATTGAGTTGAGCCATTTTCAGAGTTGAGTCCTATGAGATGAGTTGAGTTGAGTTAAGTATCTTTGAGTAAGTTTCCTTTCAACTATTTTACATACTCATACATTCCATGTACTGGCTCCATTTAGCTTGCATCATTTTATAATGCAGATACAGGTACTAGAAATCATCAACAGATGCTCCGTTGAAGATTCGTTTCCTTCCTTATAGTTGTGAGACCTCCTTGCTTTCAGAGGAATCATATTTATTTCATTCATCGCTTTGAGTAGTTACTTTTAAGGTAGCTGTGAGCTTGTCTCGACACTTTCTAAATAGTTGGTAGAGGTTTCATAGACAGAGTAGAGTTGAGTAGAAGGATTCTTTCAGAGTCTATTTTTAAATCATAATTTTACTATTGAGTTTATGAAGTTGAGTTACATTATACTTTGATTATTTTAATCTATTATTTATTTATTGATGATGATATTTCCAAATGCCCACTTGAGTTAATTATCTATTGAGTCAATTCTTCTACAGAGTGATTGAATAAGTGATCAGACCAAGTGGTTCGCTTGGGGACAACGATGGTCTTCGAGTGCCGGCCATGTCTAGGGTACCCTCTCGGGATAGCTTTGCCACTAAATTAGTATCATGTCCATATTAGTTTCAGAATATATTTAATTACGGAGAAGAGGGTATTTACACAGCAAAAGAAAATAAGAAAATAATAGTAAAAAAAATTCTGAGACTTTCATAGCTTTCTACTTTTGGGGTTTGTTTTTCTTAGACATGCCTAGCCATACATGAATCAAAAGTTCGAGCAGCAAAATGGAAAGATTTCTTTTGATATAGGTACCTGAGGAAAAAAAATAAAACAAAAGGTTAGAATTCTTGAATTGCAAATATGTTTAATCTCGTAATGTCTCCTTATATAAATTTAACCTAAGTAGAAAAGTTGGAACATGTAACGACCTATTCTGTCGTTACTAAAAATATCTGCGATAAAGGCACATGAATCCCATTCATCATAATATTAGGATTAATTTCTTGATATGCAAGTGCATTAGTTGTGAATTAAGGTCGTACAATACTCCTATCTCAATGTTAAGTTGAAAGTGTCTTTACAATTTAGTTTTGGACTTGAGTTTAAACTAAGATTAACTTCAAACGACCAAAGATCTAAGCCTATAATGAATTAGGTGGCTCATGACTTATCAAACTAAAGGTGTATAAGTCTTCATTTTAATTCCACAAAGTTTGCATCATTTAGAGTTCTGAGTAAAAAGTTATGACCATTTTACTGAACCTTGTCCGGGCTAAGGCGCCATGGTAGGATGGAACCTTTCATAGCAGGATCGATGGGATAAAATTCAAAAAGTGTAAATTTTTACTATCTCCTTCTTCCCTTAAGTTCTCAAATAGACTAGGGTTATCCTAGAAACCCCAAAAGAGCTTCTCTAGACTTGGAGATAAGGGAGGAGGGAAATTCTAGCGTAAGGAGTGCTACAACCCATATATTTCTGGCCAGTCTCCATTATTTCTCCTTTTGGAATTGAGGGATCATGATATAATCCTTTTATAACTGCTTGGCGTCTAGGTAGGCTAGGTTTTCTCAATTGAATAGTTATACATTAGTTCCTGTTGCTTAATATACTGTAGATGTCCTGCCTAGGCCTTTGGACATGGAATCTAGATGGTTAAATGATTGTCAATAATTGTTTAGAATGAGAATATATGATGTGGGTCATGATTATTGTGTGGCTAGTGATAAAGGTCCAGTCTTTGAATGTTAACCTTGGCGAAAACTATTTAGAAGGCCAATGGCTCTTGCGGGATTAAATATACACAATTGTTGGGTTATTATTAGATCCTGAGACTTTTAGGTTATGGTCTATTGATGTATATGAGAAATGTGTTTGTACAAATAATTGTGTATGTTCATGCTTGCAACTACTTGTGAAATACTTGAGCGATGCGCATCATGAAATAAAAGGGTGAATGTGAACGTTTTACTGTTGATAAATTTCATGCCATGAATCTATTTAATTACCTGTGGCTGTAGGTTATGGTTTAGTCTATATCATAGAGGATGCTTAATAGTGATTGATATATTGTTGTGATTGGTCTATAATCTCAAAATTGTGAAATTCATAATCTTGAACTTTCTCTATCAAAAGTGATTCCTTGAATAAAGAATGATTGATGAAATATTGTTAAAGAAGGGAAAGATGTAATAAAACTTAATGAAATGACTACTATGATCAATTACAGGTAATGAACATGTTACTTGATTGTACAAGTATGTGAAATATTCATTGTGGACTGTGATTGTGATTGTGATTGTCATATATTGGATTGGGTGTCACATTTCAACATATATATTGGATCATATGTCACGTTTTGTGGACTGTGATTGTGATTGTCATATATTGGATTGGGTGTCACATTTCAACATATATATTGGATCATATGTCACGTTCTGACATATATATATATATATATATTAAATCCCGTGTCATGTTCAAACACATATTAGATCGGGTGTTATATTCCAATATATATGTATTAGATCGGGTGTCACGTTCTGATATATATATGTATATTAGATCGTGTGTCACGTTCTGATACATATATTGGACTGAGTGTTATGTTTTGACACATATATATTAGATCAAATTTCATATTCTTACACATATATTGGATAGGGTGACACGTTCTAACACATATATTAGATCGGGTGTCACATTCTGGTATATATATATTGGATCGAGTACCACGCTGGTACAAACTAACAGTTTGGGTGTGGGTTCTATGAGAGAATCATTGTGTGCATATCATCTGTGAATTGATCTTGACTCTGTGTGTGATGATAGAGAAACTGACTCAATTATAATTAACTATGCCCATCCTATGTAATTACTGTTATGAAAGAATCGAAGGTCCAAGTATTACTATATTGACTGTTATATTTGAGATTGCCACTATGAAATTGTATATTGCTCCTGAAATGATAAATTGGTAATGTGTTCTTTTATATACCTGTTTTTTTATTATGGTTGCTAGATGCATCTGTTGTCACGCCCCGGGAGGGTACCCTAGGCATGGCCGGTACTCGAAGGCCATTTCTGACCTTCGAGCGAACCACCTGGTCCAGTCACACATTCATTCAATCACATTCATTCAATCACATTCACTCAAGGGAGAGTTCAATCATAACATGCTACTCACAATAAGGGGCCGAAGGCCAAACATCTATCAACTTAACAAACGGCTTTAATAAAACTTACTCAAAAGAACAATCCAACATTCCCTACACTCCAGCCTATGAAGCCTCTATCAAAGTCTAAAAGGTGTCAATGACAAGTCCATGGCTACCAACAATCAAAATAAAGGAAATGACAACAAAACTGTACAAGAAGGCTCAACATCCTCCGGAAACTAAGAGGACTCACCAACTAGCTGGGAGCGTATGTGTATCTTCAACGGAGCACCGGTTGATGATCTCTAGTACCTATCTCTGCATCATGAAACGATGCAGGCCAAATGACGTCAGTACATGGAATATACGAGTATGTAAAATGGCCGAATGCAACAAATATCAAGGAAGAATCAAATCAACTCAGAATCTCGACTCAAGAGAAATAACAACTCAATCAAGTGTACTAAGTCTAAACAAGAATATGATTTAGACGGGACCAATCACATACAATTCAACTCAATCTGACTCAGAGTACTATCAAGACCTATATGGGAGTTTCTCTTACCCGACAACCATTACTTATGAGCCAGTGAAAGTACAACAAACCAACGTTGTTGCCGCGTCCGTTCATACTTTGCCAGGGTATGAACGAATCAACCAATCATGGATCCAATCCAACCAAGTCCTATAATGTCAGGACAAACATCTTGGGGAAGCATCTGACTTTAACGATTCAATCCCCTCCTACATTTGGCGACGTAGTTATTGGGTTCGAGTATGGACTCTACTCTTGCCTAATTCGGTGCTCGATACTCCTCCCAAGACTCATTGCCCATAAGACTCCATCCAATCAACTTAATCAATTCACATCGACAAGTCTCATTACAACCTTGTCAACTCATCAACTCTATCATGATCAAATCTCTCTCAATCATACTATCCGATCAATCTCAATCATATCTTTTAAAAGAAAATTTAAATGCACATTTATAGCAACATATAGACATAACCAATCATTTCCTCCATCCATTTGAGAAATCTTTGAGACTCATCACAACTTCAAGACTTTAAATCGACACTTTATAATAGGCAACTTTTTTTAAGAAAATAACATCCTTTATCATAATCTACATAATTAAGAAGATCAATAAAACATATTTAACAACTCATTTTCACCAACTCATACTCACATAAGGGCTCATTTTAGGAACTTCTTAGCTCAACAACATCAACACATATGGAATCAAATAAGTTGGGGATAAAACTCATTCAAGCATAAACCATACCAAGAAACTCCATTTTCATGAACATGTAACCTCAAAGCAAGAGTAGGGCACATGGGTGGACTCAACCCATGTTTTGAGTGGCCTTACATACCTTAGTGAAGATTTGAAGAAAACCTTGTGGTTGGGTCTTAAATGGAGAACTCAAACCTTGAAGCTCTTGGAACTCTTCTTGTTGGAGAAAGATTTGGAGAGGAAGAAGGAGAGAGAGAGAGAGACTCCTAGGGCTTTTTAGAGAGAGAGAGGGGCTGCAAAATATGATCTCAAAATGGTCTAGGGTGATACATATATAATATGGGACAATTCCCAAATTGCCCTTCCTCCAAAATTCTAAAAAATAGGCTAAAAACGCCCTTGGCGCGATAGTGGCGTGTCGTGCCCTTACAGCGCCAAGGCCAATTACGCCTAAAAACCTGCACAACTTTTAGTGGCACACCGCGCCAAGGACCAAACTACTGAGGCATGTTTTTGGCGTGATAGTGGCGTGTCGCACCCTTATAGCGCCAAGGCCAAAGTTTCTGGGTTCTGGGAATTTGGCTTGCAAACCCTGCACACCTCACAGTGGCGCGCCGCGCATGGGACCAAACTACTGAGGCTTGTTCCTGGCACGATAGTGGCGCATCGCGCCACTGTGGCGCCAAGCCCAGTTTTCCAGCAATTGCAACCCAGGCCTGAAATCCATGTCGTGCTAGTCCGTCTTAGGATCATCATATCTTTCAACTCCGAACTCCAAAATTTACATTCTTGGTGGCGTTGGAAAGAAGATTCGAGGACCTTTAATTTGATGGGTCGCGGGCTACCCAGATTGTCATTATTCAAAATATAGGGTCATTAGAAGTCGACCCCTCATACAAACTCATCCTAAAACTTAGCCACGATAAACCTTTTTGGACTTAGCTTGGTCCTAGGGGTCCTCTATGACCCCACATCACCTCCAACACTCTTCAATTACTTGGGGAATCATCTTAACTCAAGCACATACTTCAAAATAATTGCTTTAGACCCTACAAGAATACAAGAAGGGTCCGAATGTTAGGAAATTTTTTGAGGGGTGTTACATTATCTCCCCCTTGGGATTATTCGTCCTCGAATGACGAGTAACCAAGAATGGACTCGGGGTACAAATCACAATAATAATTCAGTCAATCAAACAATCAACTTCTCAAACAAATTACCAACCAAACTCATAATATGCAAACAAATTCAAGTCAAGGAAATGGACATTACCTTCAACATTCTCATCGGTAGGCACGAATAGATGTGGATATTTAGATTTCATGGCTTCCTCTCCTTCCCATGTGGCTTCCTCAACAAGTTGATTTCTCCACAGGACTTTGACTGAGGCGATCTCTTTGCTCCTCAACTTGCGGATTTGGCGATCAAGAATTTGGACCGGAACCTCTTCATAGGATAAGCTATCCTCAACTCCAATACCATCAATGGGGACTACCAACGAGGGATTGCCTAAGCACTTCTTCAACATCGAAACATGGAATATCGGATGAATAGAGGCTAGCTCTGAGGGTAGCTCTGACTCATAAGCAACACTCCCAATCCGCCTCAAAATCTGGTAAGGACCAATATATCAAGGACTAAGCTTCCCCTTCTTTCCAAACCTCATGACGCCCTTCATGGGTGACACTTTCAAGTATACCCAATCACCCACCTCAAACTCTAAGTCTTTGTTCCTCACATTGGTGTAAGACTTTTGGCGGCTTTGGGCTGTCTTTAGCCTCTCTCGAATAACTTGCACCTTCTTCATGGCTTGATGAATAAAATCGGGCCCAATCAACTCGGCTTCACCAACTTCAAACCACCCAATGGGCGATCTACACCTCCTCCCATACAAGGCTTCATAAGGACCCATTTGAATATTTGCATGATAGCTATTGTTATATGCAAACTCTACGAGAGGCAAGTGATCATCCCAATTTCCTTTGAAGTCAAGCACACATGCCCTCAACATATCTTCCAATGTCTGAATGGTGCGCTCTGCTTGGCCATCTGTCTGGGGATGGAAGGCCGTACTCAAATTCACCTTCGAACCTAATCCCTTTTGAAAGGATTTCCAAAATTGGAAAGTGAATTGAGCTCCTCTGTCTGAGATGATAGACAAAGGGACCCCATGCAATCTGACGATCTCCTATATGTACAACTTTGTATAATCCTCTGCGGTGTCAGTAGTCTTAACTGCCAATAAGTGAGTTGATTTCGTCATTCTATCAATAATCACCCAAATTAAATCATGTTACTTTCGAGACCTCGGTAGACCTGTAATAAAGTCCATGTTGATTATTTCCCACTTCTATTCCAGAATTTCTATATTTTGAGCTAAACCACATGGCCTTTGATGCTCAACCTTCACCTGTTGACAATTCGGGCACTTGGAAATGAATTCTGCAATGTCTCTCTTCATCCCACTCCAGCAATAGATTTCCCTCAAGTCATGGTACATTTTTGTAGAGCCCAGATGAATAGAGTATCTAGAACTATGCGCTTCGGCCATAATCCTCTCTCGAACATCATCGACATCCGGTACACACAATCTATTTTGGTACCTCAATACACTATCTCCCCTTTGGTGAAAACCATTACCTCTTGTTTGTGAACAACCCCCTTTAATTAGAGAAGCACGGGATCTTGGTCTTGCTTCTCCTTTACCTCTACCACAAGTGAGGATGTAGACCCATCCTGAACAGTAACTCCGCCTTCATTGTTCTCTTCCAGATGAACTCCCAATCGGGCTAATCTGTGTACCTCCTTCGCCAATTCTCTCTTTCCTTCCTCTACGTGGGCAGTGCTACCCATAGAAAACCTGCTAAGAGCATCAGCAATAACATTAGCTTTACCTGGATGGTAGAGGATGCTCATATCATAGTCCTTGAGTATTTCAAGCCATCTCCTTTGCCTCAGGTTGAGTTTTTTTTGCTAAAGACATATTGCAAGCTCTTGTGATCGGTGAATACATCAATATGTACTCCATACAAGTAGTGGCACCAAATTATAAGCGCAAACACAATAACTACTAGCTCAAGGTCATGAGTTGGGTAATTCCCCTCATGAACCTTAAGCTGTCTTGAAGCATAGGCTATCACCTTCCCTCTTTGCATCAACACACAACCTAAACAAATTCTGGATGCATCACAATAGACCACAAAGCCCTATGTTCCATCAGGCAAGGTTAGAACAGGAGTAGTGGTTAGCTTGGTCTTCAATTTCTGGAAACTCTCCTCACAAGCATTTGACCATTGGAACTTAGCCTTCTTTTGGGTCAGCTTAGTCAATGGTGATGATATGGATGAGAATCCCTCTACACACCTTCGATAATAGCCAGCCAAACCCAAGAAGCTCCTTATCTCTGTCGGGGATGTGGGTCTGGAAAAACTCTTCACTACTTCAATCTTCTGAGCGTCAACCTGAATACCATCTCCAGATACGATGTGGCCTAAGAAAGACACTGACGCAAGCCAAAATTCACATTTGGAGAATTTTGCATACAATACCTGCTCTCTCAAAGTTTGTAAGACGATTCTAAGATGATGGGCGTGCTCCTCTTTATTCTTGGAGTAGACCACAATATCATCTATGAATACAATCACAAACATATCAAGATATAGTTTAAACACTCTGTTCATGAGATCCATAAAAGCTGCGGGGGCATTAGTCAACCCAAAGGATATGACCAAAAATTCAAAGTGGCCATAACGAGTCCGAAAAGTGGTCTTCAGAATATCACATTCCCTCACCTTCAACTGATGGTAGCTGAATCTTAGGTCTATCTTTGAAAAATAAGTGGCACCCTGAAGTTGATCAAATAAGTCATCTATTCTGGGGAGAGGGTACTTATTCTTTATGGTGACCTTGTTCAGCTTCCTGTAGTCAATACACATTCTAAGGGACCCATCTTTCTTCCGCACAAATAGGATTAGAGCTCCTCATGGTGAGACACTCGGCCTAATAAATCCCTTATCTAACAAGTCCTTCAACTGTTCTTTCAACTCTTTCAACTTAATCGGAGCCATTCTATATGGAGGGATTGAGATAGGCTGGGTATCAGGAAAAACATCAATCCCAAAGTCAATCTCCCTATCAAGAGGGACTCCAGGCAAATCTTTAGGAAAGACGTCAGGAAACTCGCTGACAATTGGAACCAACTCAAGGGATGGAGACTCAACCTTGTTATCTTTCACTCGGATAATGTGATAAACACACCCTTTTGAGATTAGCTTTCTGGCCATAAGGTATGAAATAAACTTACCCTTAGGCGCAACAGGACTACCCTTCCACTCTATGACAACCTCATTCGGGAATTTGAACGTGACAATCTGAGTTCTACAATCAATAGAGGCATAACAGACATAGAGCCAGTCCATGCCAAGGATCACATCAAAATCAACCATGTCTAACTCAACCAAGTCAGCCAAGGTATCTCTGTGATGAATTGACACAATGCAATCTCTATAGACTTTCTCAGCTATGATAGAATCACCGATAGGGGTAGCTATGTAGAAAGTCTCACAAAGACATTCAGGAATTTTATTGAATTTACTAGCCACGTAAGGGGTTACGAAAGATAGCGTGGCACCCGGATCCATCAAAACATAATAGTCAAGAGAAGAGACTTGAATCATACCCATCACGAAGTTTGGAGAGTTCTCCTAATCTTGGCGACTACCCATGGCATATAGGCAGTTTGTACCTCCGCTCGTACCTGAAGTAGTGCCCCTCTGATTACCCCTAGCTGGCGGTGCAGTGGTAGAGAACTAGGCTCTGTTCCCCCATGCTGGATACTCCTTCTGAAAATGGTCTATTTAGCCGCATTTATAACAACCAACCCTTCCCGCTCTACACTCTCCCAAGTGGAGCTTACCACACTTGATGCATGGTGGCTTCCCTTGCGAACCTTGACCCACACTAGCTTGGGATTGAGAACCCTGGGGTCTAAAATTCTGGCGACCTTGTCCCTGCCGATCATACCTATTCTGCGAAATCAGTGCACTGGCGGTAGATGAGGCATAGTTGGAAGGCCTCTTCTATAAAAAGGACCTATTGCCTTTGTTTTGCCTCTGTTCATTCTCATGCCCTGCTGATCTTGCCTTCTTGCTCAGATGATCCTCTCGGTCCTTTCTCTTCTCATCCTCCACCTGTTGGGCATACACTATTAACCTTGAAATATCCATATCGGAGATTAACAATGCCGCTTTGCACTCTTTCTTCACATGTCTTCCCAAACCGGAGACAAACTTCCTCATCTTTGACCTCATATCTGGGATCATTTCTGGAGCATACCTGGACAGCTAGATGAACTTCAGGCCATACTTCTTAACTGTCATGTCTTCTTGTTTCAGATTTACAAACTCTTCCACCTTCGCTTCCCTCAATTCTCAGGGAAAGAAGTGGTCAAGAAAGGCTCCCTCAAATTCATCCCACCTAACAGCTTCAGCATCCTCACCCCTACCTTGTTCCCATTGGTTATACCTAATGTTTGCCACATCTTTGAGTTGATAAGACACCAACTCAACCCCTCAATTTCCATAGCATGCATAGCTTTCAGAATTTTCCACATCTCATCAATAAAATTTTGTGGATGTTCATCAACCCTAGAACCCATGAATGCCGGCAGATTCATTCTCAGAAAGTCTCTAATTCTAGTGGAAGCAGATGGCTCTTGGGAACTAGAGCTAAGAGTGAGCGAGCTCTGATTACCATTTTGGGCAGCCACTAATTGAGTGAGCATTGCAATTGCCCCTCGAAATTCTACCTCTGATGTGGGTGCAGGTGGAGTAGCAGGCACTTGAGGTGTCTCCGCATATCTCGCAAGTCGGCCTTTAGCCCGTGCTGGACGTACCTCTGATTGGGGTATCTCGGCATTATCAAAATTTCTCTGGCTAGCCGTACGTTTAGGAGGCATTATCTCTAACGTATAAACGCATGAATTAGAAGGGAAGTTTCATAGAGTTTAACTCCATCGCACGAAGAGAAATAACAACTCAATCAAGTGTCCTATCCGACATTGTTATACGTTATGAGCCAGTGAAAGTATAACAAACCGACGTTGTTGCCATGTCCGTTCATACTTTGCCTGGGTATGAACGAATCAACCAATTATGGATCCAATCCAACCAAGTCCTATAATGTCAGGACAAACATCTTGGGGAAACATCCGACTTTAATGGTTCAATCCCCTCCTACGTTTGGCGACGTAGTTATTGGGTTTGAGTATGGACTCTACTCTTAGCCAATTCGGTGCTCGATACTCCTCCCAAGACTCAATGCTCATAAGACTCCATCCAATCAACTCAATTAAATAACATCGACAAGTCTCATTACAACCTTGTCAACTCGTTAACTCTATCATGATCAAATCTCTGTTAATCATACTATCCGATCAATCTCAATCATATCTTTTAAAAGAAAATTTAAATGCACATTTATAGCAACATATAGACGTAACCAATCATTTCCTCCATCCATTTGAGAAATCTTTGAGACTCATCACAACTTCAAGACTTTAAATCGACACTTTATAATAGGCAACCTTTTTTAAGAAAATAACATCCTTTATCATAATCTACATAATTAAGAAGATAAATAAAACATATTTAACAACTCATTTTCACCAACTCATACTCACATAAGGGCTCATTTTAGGAAATTCTTAGCTCAAAAACATCAACACATATGTAATCAAATAAGTTGGGGACAAAACTCATTCAAGCATAAACTATACCATAAACTATACCAAGAAACTCCATTTTCATGAACATCTAACCTCAAAGCAAGAGTAGGGCACATGGGTGGACTCAACCCATGTTTTGAGTGGCCTTACATACCTTAGTGAAGATTTGAAGAAAACCTTGTGGTTGGGTCTTAAATGGAGAACTCAAACCTTGAAGCTCTTGGAACTCTTCTTGTTGGAGAAGGATTTGGAGAGGAAGAAGGAGAGAGAGAGAGACTCCTAGGGCTTTTTAGAGAGAGAGAGGGGCTGCAAAATATGATCTCAAAATGGTCTAGGGTGATACATATATAATATGGGACAATTCCCAAATTGCCCTTCCTAATAGGCCAAAAACGCCCTTGGTGCGATAGTGGCGCGTCGCGCCCTTACAGCGCCAAGGCCAATTACGCCTAAAAACCTGCACAACTTTTAGTGGCACGCCACACCAAGGACCAAACTACTGAGGCATGTTTCTAGCGCGATAGTGGCGCATCGCGCCCTTATAGCGCCAAGGCCAAAGTTTCTGGGTTTTGGGAATTTGGCTTGAAAACCCTGCACACCTCGCAGTAGCGTGCCGCGCCAGGGACCAAACTATTGAGGCTTGTTCCTGGCGCGATAGTGGCGCGTCACGCCACTGTGGCGCCAAGCCCAATTTTCCAGCAATTGCAACCCAGGCCTGAAATCCCTACCGTGCTAGTCTGTCTTAGGATCGTCATATCTTTCGACTCCGAACTCCAAAATTTACATTTTTGTTGGCGTTGGAAAGAAGACTTGATGACCTTTAATTTGATGGATTGTGGGCCACCCAGATTGTCATCTTTCAAAATATAAGGTCATTAGAAGTCGACCCCTCATACAAACTCATCCTAAAACTTAGCCACGACGAACCTTTTTGGACTTAGCTTGGTCCTAGGGGTCCTCTTTGACCCCACATCACCTCCAACACTCTTCAATTACTCGGGGACTCATCTTAACTCAAGCACATACTTCAAAATAATTGAGTTAGACCCTATACAAATACAAGAAGGGTCCGAATCTTAGGAAAATTTTTTAGGGGTGTTACATCTGTATTGTAGGTATGAGGTCATGGGTAAATAAGTAGAGAGTAGTTGATGTGTTTTTTAGTGAGATTAGTGACACAGAGTCAGATATTAATGGTTTTCTATTAGTAAAGGTGTAAAAGGGGGAATTGGGAGAGGATTCAGAGGTTCTACCTCTGAATAGGTCGCCCTGGTGGGAGGAATCCTGCTATGTCGAGGCCGTCATCATAGGTTAGTTCCTTCCATGGCAGGCCAGTACAGTCAAGAGAGGAGCCTTGGATTACCTAAATGTTGCCCTCTTTAAAGTGAGATGCTAATTATTCTAGGGTCAGGTATTTTTGTAAAATGTTAATTAAATTACATTGGTTAGACTGAGTTAGTGGTGGTATGTAGTTCAAAAAATCCTATATATGATAGAAGGGCGAGGACCTGATCTCTATTAGAGTTAGGAGCACACCAAATAGAAGGGATAAGTGTTAGGCTTGAAGAACATTTAGAGGTTAATGAAAATAGTGAGAGTTGTGCATAATGTTTGTGGGAGTATTTTCCTTAATTGCATGTTTTCTTCTTGTTAATTTATTTATATTATACAGTGGATATAGGGTTAAATGATGATGCCTACCAGTATATGTTATTTGTACTGATACTACGATTTCTATGCCACTTGGCATAGTCTGGTGACAGGGTTTGTAATGTTTCATTGGTAAAGACAAAGTTGATTCTCCAAAAACTTCTACTTCTCCTTCCTAATAGTGGGAGCTATTTCATACTTTATTTACACGTTGTATCTTTTGAAGCTCCTGTACCTTTTTAGACTAGTATCCTTGGATGTTAGAGTTTATTTTCATAGAGTTTAAAGTGACTCCATAACTCTTGTTGTCAATTATTTATATTTTTTTAAACTTCTACATGATATTTTATTTAGGGGATTAAGGGCTCATCTACTTAGGTATTAGAGTAGGTGCCGGCACTATCCGATGGGTTGGATCATGACAAATTGTTATCAAAGCCCAGATTACCGATCTCCCAATATAAGAGCAAATGTGAAATAGACTCCTGCAGATTGATGTGTTGACGTCTACACTTAATCTTTGAAAATCTATGAAGTATTCTCGAAAGTCATTTTATTTCTTCTCTTTTTTCGTGTAGTCTATCACTTGTTGTATGGATTGAGTCTAATTAGTGTCTCCAAATTCCAATTTGTATCTCAAAGGAGTAAATTGAATGTTGTTGTCATATCTAAAGAAACAAAAGTAAGAGAAATTAGAACCAGGAAGGTTCCAATTGATATCTGGCCTTGAAGGATGTGTAAGGGTATGGATGGTCAACTAATGGTCATCCATAAAGCGAACTAAGCTAATGATTTGATTTGCTTGTGTGGTGTAAAGCATTGTGATGCCTGCCTGATTGACGATGTATGAATTATGCTTGCACGGATAATATGATGCGTTGAGAATTTTATGTGGCTTGAGATAAATGCCTATGGTTGAAATGTACTTGTGTGAATATTAAAATTTGCAAAGAGGTAGAGTTGCTTGAGCCTCTATGAACTGTGAATATAAAAAAAATTGGAAGACGTTGAGAGCAAGGGTCTAATGCTAATCTGTAATTTGATTAATGAATGAATTTCTAAGGTGTTAAATGATATACTTATGCGAGGAAATGCAACTCTTAATTGTGCGTGGACTTACCATTGGTAAAGATGGTAATAAAAAAGAATGACTTATGATTGTAGAAAAATTCTGGTTTTAAGACAATCGGGATTGGTTGTGAAATATGTGAGAAAGGGGCTATTGTTGCATAATAGCAAAAAATTTTATCATGAAAGATTCCCTTAACGTGTTCGTTACTGGTTTTAAATATTGTGATGCAGATTTCTTGTCTATGAGTTTCTTTCTTTGGTTTTGAAATTATGTTTAGGGCCATAATGTGATTTCAGGTGTTTATTAAGTCAAGACTTGAGACTAGGAGTCCGAGCTATATTATACTTTCGATTATAATTGTTTTAACTATTAGATTGAGTTTATGTGAACTCAATACTATAGTTTTTTGTAAACTGTGCTCCTGTTTATCAAGATTTTATTGGTTTTAATGTGGGTGATGAACAAATCTTTGTGGTGTGCATGTTTATTTATGTTAAGATAATGGGGAGAAGTTCTTATGTTATACTGCTGGGTTCGATCTTAGGGTGAACCCTGCCGAATCTATCTAAGAGAGAGTTACTCTCTGGATTAATAGTGACCTCGAAAATTAATAGTGATCTCAAGAAGCAGGGAATAAAGGGGAAAACATTCAGGAAATTGTTCCATAGAGAGTGACCCCATAAGGGCTGTCATAGCGAGAGTTGTTCCGCCATTGTGGGATAGTTAGAGACAGAATCTCGGTCGTGTCTTCCCAGTTTTTGCCCTGTTCCACCGCTCGACTCTAGGATGGGTAATGATTAATTTTTGCTTCCCGACCAGTGCATAGTAATAGAAAACTGATGCTTGTTAAGTTAGACAGATGATGGGGGGTCTGGTGTATGGTTAAGTGTGTGACTGGTCATGGTTGTCTAGTATTTTTAGAACCTATTTGATAATGGGCATATATGTTATTGATTTAATGGGGATAATATTTGCCTGGTTGTGGTAAACTATACGTATATTCGAACACTTGACCTTATTCAACTCAGTGATTTTAATCCTTGATTGAGGAACGACTTATGTAGTAGTGATAATGTGTAAATAATGAGGAACCATGAGATAGTTTTGGAACCAAGCCTTCGGGTACTGGTGAAATTATTATTGTCCATTAATGAGAATATTTACTAGCATAGTATTTGGAAAAATAATGCGTATTTTATGAATAGTGTTAGACATTGCTCATAAGCTTATTTCATGAGAATGATCATTGACTGATAGTAGTCTTGAAAAGGACATAGAGAAATTATGGATAATTTGACATAGGTTGGATTGTTTATGATTGATGATCCTAAGTAGTAGGGTCCATTGAAGGAGTGGAGTTAGTAAATGATTTCCTGATAAATCATTTTTCCTCTTTTAGGTTATGATAATACCTTGTGGTTACTTTTCTTGAGTATGGTGATGTGCTCGTTATAGCATTGGTTAGGGTGTAAGTGCCCGGGTAAAGTTCTCCCTAGTATGAGAGTTGACAAGAATTCGATTTAGGATAGATTCCAATAAAAAATTTGAGTTATGTGGTTTAGAGATATTTGGTGTATTGAGATGTAGGGTTTGAGAAGATTAGGTGGTATCATGATATGTGAGGAATATAGTATCTCATCAAAACTTTCGGAATAGAATTCGAGTTAGTAGAACTTTCGATATAGCGTTTTACATAAAAGGGTTAGTCTGAGATGTGATTTTTCCTAAGTTGTAATGGTGTCTTACCATTGGTTATAAAAAAACTCTTAGATCGGCTTGTGCCCTCTCTTCCGTATTGTTGTTCGGTAAGAATGATGGGTATATTGATATTTATTATAATGACCTATTTCATCGTTACTAAAAATATTTTCGGTAAAGGTACACAAATCTCATTCTTCATAAGATTAGGATCAATTTCTTGGTATACGAGTGCATTAGTTATGAATTAAGGTCGTACAATTCCTCTATATCAAAGTTAAGTTGAAAGTATCTTTCGGATTTAGTTTCGAACTTGAGTTTAAACTAAGGCCAACTTAAAACAACCATAGCTCTCAGCTTATTATGAATTATGTGGCCCATTACTTATAAAATTAAAGTCTTATGAGTCTTCTTTTAAATCACAACCAGTTTTTCTCATTTGGAGTTCAGAGTAAAACGTTATGACCATTTTATTGAACATTGTACGGGCGGAGGCACCATGGCGGGATCAATTGGATAAAATTTTAAAAAAATGCTAATTTTTATTTTCTCTTTCTTCTCTTAAGTTCCCAAATAAATGAGAGTTACCCTAAAAACCCCTAAAAAGCTGCTCTAGGCTTGGAGAGAAGGGAGGAAGGGCATTCTAGCATAAGGAAGGCTATAACCCACAGATTTCAGGCACATTTCTATTATTTCTCCTTCCGAAAGTCAAGAATCCTGCTATAATCCTTCTGTAACTGCTTGATGCCTAGGTAGGCTAGGTTTTCTCAATTGATTAGTTATAAACTCATCCCCATCGCTTAATATAATGTATATTAACAAGAGATTTCATGCCTAGGTCTTCAGACACAGAGTCTAGATGATTAAATGATTGTCAATTATTTTTTAGAGTAGGAATGTATGATGTAGGTCATGATTATTATGTGGCTAGTGATAAAGGTCCAATCTTTGAATGTTAACCTTGGTGAAAACTATTTAAAAGGCAAGTGACTCTTGTGGGATTAAATGTAGACAATCGCTGGGTTATTCTATAATCATGAGACTTGGGAGTTATGGGCTATAAATGTATATAGAGGGATGTGTTTATACAAAGAATTATGTGCATTCATGCTGGCTACTCCCTGTGAAATACTTGAGCGGTGTGTATCATGAAGTAAAGGGCGAATGTGAACGTCTTAGTGTTGATACATCTCATGCCATAAACTTATTTGATTACTTGAGGCTATATGTTATGGTTTAGTCTATATCCATAATCTTAAACTTTCTCTGTCAAAAATGACGCCTTGAATAAAAAAGGCTTGATGAAATATTGTTAAATAAGGGAAAAGCATAATGAAACTTAATGAAATGACTACTATAATCAATTACACGCAATGAACATATTACTTAATTGTGAAAGTATGTGAACTATTCATTGTGGACTGTGATTGTGATTGTCATTTATGGGATTAGGTGTCACATTCCGACATATATATACATATATAAATTGCATCTGGTGTCACATTCCGATACCTATATTGGTGTAATGACCCTGAAAATCATTTTTTGTACTCTTTGCAAAATGACTATTTTGCCCAACTTGATAATTGCCCAGAGACATTTTTTATCAGTATTTGTAGTTGGTTTTGTGAAATTCTTTGAAAAGTTGACTTTTTGGAACCTTTGAGATTTTTAAAAGCTTAAAGTGTTCAAAAGTAGTTTTTGATACCAACTAAAGTTACGAGTCTTGAAATGGAATTCCGTTGATTCCATCAGCTCCAGAATGTGGAATTTGATCTAGGAGAGTTATGGAGTTAGATTTGGAGTTATAATGCGGATTTGAGGTTTTAAGTTGGAAATTCTTTAATTTTTTATCATAGAATTGACTTTGGTCAACATTCAGAATTTCGATGCTCAGAATAGAATTTTGATGACTCCATTGGATTCAGAAAATGATTCTAGGACTAGAAGTAATCTTGGTTAAATTTTTATAGGTCCCAAACTTAATTCAATGTTTTGAGGGCTAATGTTAGTTTGGTTGTGACTTATCGGGTTACGGCTCAAAGACACCTCAAATTCAAATTTTGACGGTATCATTAAGTTTGAAATGTCAAAATTAGTATGGTAGCATATAAGGTTTGTGTGCACGGAATTCCAAATAAAATATGAGGGTCAATCCAAGAACTTTTGATGTTTTGTAATTGCTGGCTTTCTTATGCCTGAAGGGTTCTTCTCCGTGTTTGTGGAGCTTTGGCTGCCATCGAGGAGGGTATGGAATCACTTCTTCGTGTTCGCGGAGACAAGGTTGCATTTGCAGAAGGGCCACTATCCCTTCTCCACATTTGGGATCTTGTGCTACATTCGTGGAGGATCGATTTTGCTAGCCTCGACATTTGCGGAGTTAGTTGTCTGCGTTCGTGGAGGGCATTTTTCCCATGAACAGTAGACATTTCCTAAAAGTCAAAAATTTCTCATTTTTCACCAATGTTGGACCTTGGGATCTTGGGAAGGGGTGATTTCAACTGAAATTTCAATATAAAGTGATTGGGTAAGTTATTTTAAGCTGAAACCTTCATTACCCATTGATTATTTATGGGTTTTGACTTCGAATTTGAGATTTTAGAATTAACGAAATTGGGGTTTTGTTCAAGAACTTGAGTTTTGATGAAATGGTGATTTTGAGTTGGTTTCAACTTCATTTTCGAAATGGTTTTCACCAATGACTTCCAAATACTTTAAAGAACATTTTCTTAAAAAAATATTCCAGGCTTAGACCCCATTTTCGTAATCACATTTTGAGCTTTTAAAACTATTTTCCCCAAATTTTGTGTTTTAGTATCATTAGACTAGGTTTTTTTTATTGTGAATCATTATTTGATTAGATTATAGTGAGTTGAAGGCTATTCGAAAGGAAGAGGCTCAAATACTTAATTGATCGTTTATTGACTAAGGCAAGTGAACTTCTAAAACTTCTTAAATCTTGTAGATTACTTGAACTTGGTTTCGCATATGCGTTGGGGAGTAATGGGAGCATGGTTTGGGGTGATAATCATGTGAGTTGCACTTAATGAAAGTTCTGGTTAATAAAAATACAATGTGTTCTATGATTATTATCGAAAATGTGAACCTCTTGGCTTGAACTTGACGTGAACTTGATGAATTATTATGATAGCCTTAATGTAATTGTGAACTTGATGAAACTATCATTTGATCATTGTTGATTATGGAAATTGACTTGTTAATATTTGTTCACCGATTGATCTATAATTGTGATAAAATAAGGGTAATGAAAAACTTGATGACTTATAATAATATAAATTATATAATTGTTGATGTTGATATTCTATTGATAGTGTGACGTGAATTTCATTAATATGAATTGTATTATCAATGTGGACACTATCATTCTCTCATTATTTGTGTGATCATGCTTATTTGTATTGGTTCTAAAACACAGTGATGAGACCCGATTAATACTTATGCCGATAGAAAATAGTTCCAGCAATGTCAATGAGACATGGTTTCATATCCATACTTATGCCGATGGAAAATAATTCCAGCAATACCAATGGGAAATGGTTTCGATGATTGATGATGATAGCAATGAAAAATGATTTCGGTGGATACATGATCCTTGTGCGGCCCCTATGGGTTCTGATCTTTTATACAGTGGATGTGTATCATTAGGAGAGATATGTATCACTTTACATGACATCACATTCTATTGCATTACATCTTATCTGTCATCGTGAAGTTGGGTATATGCCCCTTATGTCTCGTGACTGATATATTTAATATTAATGTGACTTATTCGATGATGTTCATGAGCTATTGTTGATTTATGTGTTATATGAATTTTGTAGTATAGATTAGGCTGATTTCTATGCAAGTTGTAAATGTGAAGGTTCGGTTGGAATGAAAAGAGTTCCAGTGTCTATTAGATTTACTTCATTTTGTTAGTTGGCTTGCTAAGTACCGTATTTTTTGGTACTCACAACTTGGTATATTCACTTGTGTAGGTTCCGAGTTCGGATAGTGATTCATTTTTCATCCCTTCATTCAAGGCTGAGTGAGGAGACTTGAGAGGTAGTTGTTCGATGCAGGCGATCTCCCTTGTCCCTTTTAATCATGTTTTGTTCTATTCGAGAGATAAAGACATTGAGACTTGTACTTATTTTTTATTTTTATTGTATTTGAGGCTTGTACATGTGACAACCAGTCTTTAGATTATTGTAGTTGACTAAGACTTTCGCTTTTATATATATATATAACTATCTATTTAAACTACTTTTTTCAT
This sequence comes from Solanum dulcamara, assembly GCF_947179165.1. Lineage (NCBI taxonomy): Eukaryota > Viridiplantae > Streptophyta > Magnoliopsida > Solanales > Solanaceae > Solanum > Solanum dulcamara. The sequence goes on along the minus strand of NC_077247.1, from coordinate 31,705,241 downwards.
TACTTTTCAGAGTATTTTGGGTTCAGCCTGACTTGTTTAGGTAGAAATGGACAAGTGCCATCACATCAATTTCGAGTCATGACAAAATGGTATTAGAGCCCAGGTTTATCGATCTTACGTGCACAAGCAAAGTCTAAGTAGAGTCTTGAGGATCGGTATGGAGATGGTTGTACTTATCTTTAAGAGGTTATGAAGATTGTTAGGAAACTTTCTTTATTCATTTTTTCTTATCGTGCCAAGTTGTTATCGCTAGTGCTGAGTGTCACATGTTGTTTTAGCGGTTGCCAAGGATCATAGCTGAAGCTATTGGTAGGGGAGAGGCAGTCCCCGAGGCAGTTGTTGAGATCCTAGCTAGGGGGTAGAGATAGGGCCTGAGCTAGAGGTAGTGCCCGAGGAGGGGCACTAATTAGAGGACGACCTAGGAAGATTCTCCTGAGCCACATGTTGATGCTAGAGAGAACCAGATCCCTTCGGAGATTGCTACTGCTCTATTGCTTCAGGCTACTTTGTTATGAGAGTTGGGTACACTTGAGGGCTATACACAGAGAGTGGATGTGATTGGCACACCTGAGGGTTCTCAAACTAGAGTCGTGTCAGGTCTTGGTTCTTCATGATCATGTAGGCCAGCCACCATAGGTGTAACACCCTGAAATTGTTTTTCGCAAAGACTCGAATATTTCTTCAAGTGTGTGTAGACTCGAACCGAAGGAATTGTAATTATATATATGAGTTAGGATTAATTTCTAAGTATTTGGAGTGTGTTAGATGTATTTAGGGGTCATAAGGGATCTCTAACACCAAATCAAATCCAATGAATTCTAATCGATTAAGTTTTTGGATGAGTTAGTATAAAGGTCAACTTCAAATGACCATATCTCCTAAAATATAATGAAATGGGTGGACCACGACCTACCAAATTAAAGTTCTTTGAGGCTTCTTTCCAACGCCACCAAGATTGCAATTGTTAGAGTTCCGAGTCAAAAGTTATGACCATTTTACTACAGACTAGTACTGCAGGAATTTTAGGCCTGGGCGACAACTGCAGGAAATTTAGGCTTGGCGCTGCAGTGGCGCGACGCGCCACTATAGAGCCAGAAAATAGCCTCAGTAGTTTGGTCCTTAGCGCGATAGGTCACTATTAGATGTGCTGGGTTTTAAGCCTATTTTGGCTTGGCGCTGCAGTGGCGCGACGCGCCACTATAGCGCCAGCAAGATTTTTCGTCCAGTTTTTTAGATTTTAAAGAGGGGCAACTTGGACATTTTCCCTAAACATATACACACTAACATAGGACGTTTTAGGCTCATTTATTTCAGCCTCCTCACCTCCAAAGAAACCCTAACATTTACCCTCTTCTCTCAAATCATCTCTAACAAGATTTGCCCTCAAAAATTCAAGGATTCAAGCTTTCCATTGAAGATCCAACAACAAGGTTTCTTCAAAATCTACTCTAAGGTATGTAAGGCTAACCTAAAATATGGATTGAGTTCTTCCATATGTCCCATAGCTGTGTTGGATAAAGATTGTGAAAGGTTTGAAACTTCTATGAAGATTTTCTTGAATTTTCCTAAACTATAGAATATTTTTTTTTTATTATTAATTGAATGATGATTTTCATGACTTGAATGACTAAATAGTTATATTTCATATTGTTGACTACATATGAGTTGTTATATATAAATTCATATGTATTGATGGTGTTCTTGAGTTGAGTTTTGTTGAGAGTATGGATTCATGTATTCATTCACATGAACCCAAAATGAGATTTCTTTTGGTCATAATTTGTCTTGAGTTTGAGATGGATGGTTTGTGTATATGTATTGATTGGAATGAAAAGAATGAATTGGAATAGTTTTGGATGATGATGTTTGATGATGATGTGATGATGATGTTTGATGATGATGTGAATGATGATATTTGATGATGATGGAAATGAAGAGGTTATGTTGATGAGGATGTTGTGTGATGAAGTGGATTGGAGTCTAATGTGATTATGTGATATGTGATTTGCATAATTTGATTTGATTAGAGTCTTATGAACATTTTGAAAAAAAAAAGATCTTTTGAGAAGGAGTTTTAAATAAATGATTTGTGAACCTTTTTGCATAAACTATTTATACACTATTTTGAGTTTAAAGAATGATTATTTTCATCTTTGATTTAAAAAGAAGTTTAAGTGTGAGTTGAGTTTGAAGAGCCTCTAAATTATCATTTTTGAACATAAATATTTTGAGTATAAATGAGTTGAGTATTTTTACATTAAAATACCTATTTTGAGTTTGAGTTGAGGAGTTGGAATTATCTTTTAAATGCACATAATATTTTCTACATCCATTGAGTTGAGATGGTATCAAATTTAAAGAGAAGAGTTTGATCATTGAGATGAGTCAATTTGAAAGAAGGTCCAATGAGACCAGACTGATTGAGTTTTGAAAAGAGTCCAATGAGACTAAATGAGTTAATTTGAAATTAAGTCCTAAGAGACTAAATGAGTATTTTGAATATTTTACTCACTTGATAGATATGTGTGTATTGAGTCTTGGAAGGAGTATTGAGCACCGAATTAGGTAAGAGTATAGTCCATACTCGAATCCCATAAACTACGCCACCAACGTAGGAAGGGATTGTACCGTGTCGGATGTTTCCCTATTTCATTGTTCTGAAAGGAAAGGACTTGATTGATTGACGGATCCATGATTGGTTGATTCGTTCATACCCCGGCAAGTATGAACGGATGTGGCAACGATGTGGCTCACTGTGCATCACCTACTTATAGGTGGTGGAATTGTTCTCGGTTAGAGAAACTCCCAAATTGAGTGGATTGTGCATGATTTGATTGGTTTGATTGAGCTTGTTGATAATTGAGTTGGATTATATCACATTTCTAAGTTCTAATTTGCATATTTATTGAGTTGAGTCCTTTGACTTGATTGTTGAGTTATTTATTGAGTTGATTGTATATGATTGAATTGGATTGGATGATATATGATTGGATTGTGTATGATTGGATTAGAGTAAGTGATATGTGGTGGATTGGATTAAATGATATGTGATTGGATAGTGTACGATTGGATTGGGTTGAATAGAGCGGTATGTGATTGGATGGGATCGAATTGTAAACGATTTGATTGAACTGTATTATACACGATTGGAATGGGTTGTATGGTATATGATTGGTCTTTGTCTAAAAATGTATCCTTACTTTAGACTTATGACACTTTGATTGAGTCTCTCTTATCTTTCTGAATTAAGATATTTGAACCAACGTTATTCTTTCTTGAGGTATGTTTCATTCTGCCATATTACATACTCGTACATTCCATGTACTAATGTCCATTTGGACCTGAATCATTTTATGATGCAGAAACAGGTTTAAGAGATCATCAATAGGAGCACCATTGAGGATCTATACACACTCAGCGTATTGGTGAGTCCTTTCCTACATTCGAAGGACACCGCTTATGTTATTCTTGCATCGAGTTAGCCTTTTTATTTTGATTTGAGGTAGCCATGAATATGTCATTGGCACCAATTAGATAGTAGTGATAGAGGCTTCATAGACTAGATAGTGATGGGTCGGTTGAGTATTTTCTTTCCTTGAATTATTCTTGTCAAACTATTTTAATGACAAAGATCGGAGTTTGATTTGTTGGCTCATGGCCTTTCTTTCTTGAGTTAGATCGTTGATTTGGATTGCCCGCCAAATTATTTCTTTATTTTAAACTTTCCGCTGGTTGATTGATATTGAATGGATATGTGAATAGGCCAAGTGGTTCGCTTGGGGACCACCAATGGTCCTCGAGTGCCGGTCACATCTAGAGTACCCTCTCAGGGCGTGACAATAGGTTGCCACACCAGTTATGGGTGCACGAGTTGCTCCTGATATGGTTATGAAAATAGATGATCGGCTGTGTTATAGGAGGTTTCAGAATATGAAACCACCCCAGTTTCAGGGTTGTAGGAGTAAGGACGCTCATGAGTTGATCTGGTGCCACGAGATGCTTAAGGCAGTGAGCATAGTTGACGCCCATGGAGTTCATTTTGTTGTACTAGCTCTGTGGGTCAGCCACAGAATGGTGGATGACATTTGGGTGAGTAAAACTCCTGAAATTGGATCGGCGTGAAGGGTACGATTTAAGATGCCAACATATATGTGCTTATTATGTTGGGTTTACTTATCCATGATTCGTTTACTGGTTAGCCGCGTGATCCTACCAGTACACTGTTTATTTAATGTACAGATACTACACTTGTTTTATCTTTGTTAAGTACAGGGCATAGTCAGCTGGATGCAGAGAAACCTCGATTAGAAAAGTGAGAATTTATTCGAGTTCAAGGGTGAGCTAAATCTTTCAGGCTGACGGGACTCTCTATTGTTTCTTGTCCTTCTTTCAGGACTTAAATGTTCAGACACTGATTATTTCTTTAATGACTTTCTTGTGGGAATTGTTTCCCCCTTTATAGACTTGTTAGATTTAGAGTTTTGGTATGAATGACTTTCAGTTCCTGGATGTTTTCCGCATGTTAAGTTTATTGACTAGATTATTTTCTGAGTTTATGGGAACTCAATGTTAATTATTGATTTAACTTGCTTCCGCATCTTTAAATTGTTTATATCATACAAGTGTTGTTAGCTTGGGCTGTAAAAATGATTCTCCCATTGGAGGGTTAGTGTGGGTGTCAGTCACGGCGAATCGAGGTCGTGACTGTGAAAAGGGTCCATGGATGAATTCTCACTTACCTTTGATCTTGAGAGAAAACTTTGATCTTATTTAATTGGTGGTCATTTCTATTAGACTTGTTTTCGTTAGAAGTTCTTGTACGATAACTTTTAGTTCTTAGGGACTGGTTAGGTGTGATATAATTTTGCCTTGACTAAAGAATTAACTTATTTATATTAATTTTATTGGATTTAAATATTGCTTTATTTCTGAATGATCTTAAATTGGCTAAGTTTCTTAGGCTGAATGGTTCTCTTACCAAAGGTGCAGTATGGATTTTCGATCGTGATACTTGATAATTAGGTCCCTATTTTGACATAAAAGTTGCAAATTTTCTACAGTAAAATTCTTGCTTGAAATAGGCTTTTGTTGAGATTAGGATGTTATATGTTATCAGTGCTGCTGAAAATGTAATCAAAACTATAAAGTACATTTTCGCCCCAACCCATTTCTTCTTCGATATGGAATATGTTAGTTTGTGGTGTGAAGAATCAGAGGTACAATCAATGTAATAGCAAAACAACATTTGTCTTATAGTTGGCATTATTAGATATGAAAAATAAGCGATCACTTTCTTCACTTTATGTCTTGTTCGTAGAACTATTATTTTTTAATTTAATTTTTTTCACTAGGATGAGTCATAATTGAACAAGTATACGTACCTTGATATTAGACTCCTTTCTCTTGTTTTTTCTTAATAAGCACGTTCTTCAAATAACTATCTGGATGGATTTGTCCTTCTCTAGTTTGTCATTTTACTATATTATACCGGAGGGAATGTGAGGAGCGTTTTCAATTTTCCCTATTATAAAAATAACTTTCAGCACTTTAAAATTTTAAAAATATTTTATACATAAAAGTTATTTTTTTAAGCTCATCCAAATGGACTCTTAATCATTTAAGCTCCTCATATAATTAAATATTTTATTTTTTGTTTCAATAATAAGCTATTTGATTATTTTTATTATTTATAATTAATAATTTATTTATTTATTTTATTTTCATTTTTTCTTCAGTCGGTCAATTAATTAATTTTTCCTTTTTCTTCAACTTTTTCTATTATTTTATTCGTTTTAATTTTCTTGTCTTAGTTTCCTTTTTATATGTTATGTATTTATAAAAATAGTATTATAAATTAATTTAAAATATTAAAAATATGGTTTACTCTCGAAATTTCACCCGTTGTGCATAATTGGAATCGTGGGAGTAACTGTTGAGTTTTAAAGATGTTAATAGGAAATGAAAGGTTGTGACCTTTACGAAAGGTTGTGTCTTTTCCAAAAGGTTGTAACATTTTCAAAAGGTTGTGACTTTTCAAAAGGTTGTGACTTTTTCAACAAAAGTTGTGACTTTTTTGAAGAGTTGCGACTGTTTTAAAAGAGTTGAGATTTTTCTGAAAGATTGTGACTTTTGAGAAGGGTTGTGTCTGTTCCAATAAGCCACAATAAGCACATGTTCACACTACCCTTTGTTGTCTATAAATAGAGGATTTTTCTCTCATTTTTAAACATTAAAATTTCTCCTTTTTTTGCATATATATTTTCTTTCAAACAAAGTTGAGTCTTTATGTGATTTTGTTGCTGGCTTTTGAGTTCGCTGAAATTATTGAAGTTTGAGGTACCGCTACTTTTTAATAGTTTATCCATTTTATCTTGGGAGGAAATAATTCATAACCTCGGGTACAGTGACGGGATTAAATTCATTAAGGACACATAGTGAATTTTGTGGACTCGGATACTATTTTTTTATTTGCATCTATATTGTTTCTGGTTTGCTAACCTTAATACAGGAGGAGTAACAAACTTAAGGAATTTAATTTTTTTTTTGTATCTGAGATTTTTGTATTGGGGAACAACAGATCTTAGATGTCATTGCCATGGTATTTATATGATTCTTCTATGTCTAAGTAAGTATGTTATGAAGGAATCTTAGACTTGATACTACAAAGTAGTAATTTTTTTCTGTACCATAACCTTGGTCAAATTAAAGATGATTAAGTTAAATATAAAAACTTGTTCCAGAAAAGAAAATATTATTTGGTCTAACTATGTGGAAGCTCCACATAATTTATCATTCATAGATTTGAAGTCAGTCCAATAAACTTGGTAATGAGGGAAATATTTTTTTTTGAAAAGAAAATATCCTATTTTGGAGACTAAAACTTGTGTAGTTTTCTACTGTGTGGAATTTGATTGTGTCTGATATTTGAAAATCAGACTGTGCATTTGGTTTGAAGAATATAAAAACTTCACCAATTTATTAAACATTGTGTTTGAATGAATATTCTGACTTGAAGAATATAAAAGTTTCGTCGAGAATATAAAGGGTAAACGATTTGAATAATATAAAAACTTCATCGTTAACTAGAAACAGTGTTGTATTTTTAGTTTTTGGAGATTAAAACCTCTTGGTCTTCTGCTCTGTCTGAATTTAAAATTGATTTGAAGTCATAAAAATTTCAGCATCATTCAAAGTTCATTCAGTTGATGATTTGAAGAACATAAAAACTTTATTTTTAAGTAGAAACAAGTTGTACAAAGATGCAGTCTTTAGTGTTAGTATTTTCAATATTAAGTGGTCTGTCTAAATGTGACAGAAGAAAAAAACATACTAGTGACATAAAATTAATGATTTTGTGCCTACAATGGATGCCTCTGTGAATTAAACTTTGACAATATGTAAAGATTGTCAGAGGAAATGAAAGCACTACAATTCTTTTTTAGAATATTATCTTTAAAAGATGTTTATGGTGTCAATGCGTATTTTGATAGTATACATTTGAAAGCATGAAAAAAAATATGTGAAAAATTATTTTCAAATACTTGGAAAAAAAATGAGATCATATTTAAAATATGAGGTTTTTTTGCTTGTGATAAAGACAAAATTAACCTTGGTGTCTAAATTAAATGTTGAAGCACAAGATATGAAATTGAATGACATTCTTGTATTATGTTAGACCCACAAAATTCTTGAAGTATATTTTGATCGTTGAGTTTCTCTTTTACTAGTATATGATCTGATATGACTAGTATGAGACTACCAAACTATATATATATATATATATATATATATATATATATACATACATACTTGTTCAAAAGAGTTGTGTTCTCTTATAAAAAAGTGTCACTTAAAATGTTGTGATATTTCATAAAAATACATGTCTATTAAAATACATTCGGTTCATATGCTCTTATTGGACCCGATGAGACTATGTTCATGGGTAATTCTGCAACAATCAAAATTGAAGGTTATGAAAAGGTCCTCTTGGAAAGGACAACTATCAAGGTATTGACTTTAAACAATGGTTGTATTTAAAAAGGTTGTAATAAATAAGAACAAAATATTTGTAGGAAAAGATTAATCTCACGGAGGGTCTTTTCAAACTCAATATTTCTGGTCATTCTTACTTGCTTGAGTCAAATTATTTATGTCATGAACGTTTGGGAAATGTCAATTACAAAATCTTGTGAGAACTAATCAACTTAGAAGTTTTACCTAATTTTGAGTGCAATAAATCAAAATGTCAAGTTTGTGTTGAATCTAAGTATACTAAGCATCCTTGTAAATCTATTGAAAGGAATGATCCCTTAGAATTGATTCACACTGAAATTTGTGATATGAAGTCAACACCATCTCGTGGTGGAAAAGAATATTTCACAAATTTTATTGACAATTGCACTATTGTTATATCTATTTGCTGAGGGGTAATGATGAAGCAATAGAAGTATTTAGGGTATAAGGCTAGTACATAGTCTCGTTATTCTTCCATATTCGTAGGCGCATTAGCATATTACAATTTCTTCTATTCTTATTTCTGGTATTTCTATTATATTAGTCATTACTTTCTGTACTTTGATTACTCTATTTTATCTGCGACACTTTTTGTTATTTACTTTCCTATATTTCTTTGAATTTCTTAACCTTATCTGACCCCCTCTCTCGGAAATAGCCGTCCTACCTTGGTAAGAGTAAGGTCTGCATACAATCTACCTTCCCTAGACCCCACGTTGTGGGATTACACTGGGTTGTTGTTGTTGTTGTTGTTGTTGTTGTTCTTGTAGGTAATACAAAACTGAAGTTGAAAATCAATTAGGTAAAAAGATAAAAAGGATAAAAAGTTATAGAGATGGAAAGTATAAATCTCTTTTTGCAGAAATATGTTTGAAAAATAGAATCATCCATCAAACTATGGCCCCTTACTCACCTCAATCAAATGAAATTGCAGAAAGGAAAAATCGAACTTTAAAGGAAATGATGAATGCCTTACTTATAAGTTCAGGTTTACCGCAAAACTTGTGGGGGGAAGCCATCCTTACAGCAAATCGAATACTCAAAGAGTTTCCTACAGCAAAACACAATCTATTTCATATGAGAAATGAAAAGGAAGAAAATCAAACTTGAAATATTTTAAAGTGTGGGGTGTTTAGCCAAAGTCTAAGTTCCTAAACCTAATAGGGTCACAATAGGACTTAAGATTGTGGGCTTTGTTTTCATTAGATATGCTACAAATAGTAAAGCATATCGATTTTTGGTTCATAAGTCCGAACATTTGGATATTCATGACAATACGATAATAGAATCAGATAATGCTGATTTTTTTGAACATATCTATCCATATAAAATTAGATTTGAAGTATCTAGTGAAGGGTCTAAACGACCTTGAGAAGAACCAAATGAGAATGTATCTAATAAAGAGAATCCAAGGCGCAGTAAATGTTAAAAGGACATCTATTTCATTTGGATCTGATTTTGTAACATTTCTTCTTAAACATGAGCCTCAAACATTCAAAGAAGCTATGTCCGTTGCGGACTCATCTTTTTGGAAAGAGACTGTCAATAGTGATATTGATTCAATATTGAGCAACCATACGTGAGAATTGGCTGATCTTCCTCCAGGAAACAAACCTTTGGGTTCAAAATGAATTTTCAAAAGAAAAATGAAAGCTGGTGGAATTATTGACAAATATAAGGCAAGACTAGTCGTCAAAAGATTTGGATAGAAAGAAGGCATTGATTATTTTGATACATACTCACCTGTAACTAGGATTACATCCATTCGGATGTTAATTGCACTAGCTACAGTATATGGCCTTGAAATCCATCAAATGGATGTAAAAACAACATTGTTAAATGAAAAATTGGAGAAAGAAATTTACATGAAACAACCCGAGGGATTAGTGGTTCCTGGTAAATATAATAAAGTTTGCAAACTTGTTAAGTCACTTTATGGACTAAAAAAAACACTCAAACAATGGCACGTGAAGTTTGACCAAACCATGTTGACAAATGAATTTAAGATTAATGAGTGTGTTAAATGTGTTTATATTAAACACACTCCAAACAAAGTTGTTATTGTTTGCTTATATGTGGATGATATTCTAATAATGAGTAATGACATTGCAAATATAAATGCTATTAAGCATATGCTTTCTAGTAAATTTCATATGAAAGATGTAGGAGTTGCCGATTTGATATTGAGAATTAAAATTCACAAAACTTCTCAATGTCTAGCATTGTCTCAAACTCATTATATCCAAAAGGTACTTAAAAAAATACAAGTACTTAAACTTCAAAAGTGCAAAAACACCAATTGATGTGAACCTTGATCTTGCTAAGAATAAAGGTGAAAGTCAAGATCAATTGGATTATGCAAGAGTGTTTTGAAGTTTGATGTACATCATGAATTGTACACAGCGAGACATAGCTTGTGATATAAGTAAATTTATTTGATACATAAGTGATCCCAACCAAAATCATTAGATGGCAATGAAACGAGTTTTGGGGTATTTAGAACATACTCAAAACTTTGCTTCACATTACAATAAGTATCTAGCAGTTGTTGAAGGATATAGTGATGCAAATTGGATTACTGGGTCAACTGAAACTAAGTCTACAAGTGGATACGTTTTGACCATTGGTGGAGGAGTGATATCTTGGAAATCATCCAAACAAACATGTATAGCTCGCTCTACAATGGAGTCTGAGTTTATAACCTTAGACAAGATCGATGAAGAAGCAGAATGGCTTCAGAATTTCTTAGAGGATATTCTATTTTGTCTCAAACCAATGGCTCCTATATGCATACATAGTGATAGTCAAGCTGCAATAGAAAAAGTTGGGAGCGTTATGTATAACGGTAAGTCTCGTCACATATGACGAAGACATAATACCGTTAGGCAACTACTCTCTAGTGGAATTATCACAATTAACTATGTAAAGTCAAAGGATAATATGTCGGATCCACTTATAAAAGGCCTAACTAGAGAGAGAGTTAAGCGATCCTCAAAGGAAATGGGACTATGGCCGAGGACAAATCATCATGGTGGTAACTCTACCTAGAAGACTGGAGATCCCAAGATCTAGGTTCAAGGAGATCAAACAAAGTCATTGATGACGGTTCAACATTGTCAAAATAATTTTTAGGATTCATTCTCATGATGCGACAATGTTCAGTAACAAAGATAGGCATTAGGACCTTTTAATGATATCTAACTTTTATACAGGGCATATCAAATTGTGTTTCTATGGGATAACACATTTAGATATCACTTATGTAAGTTGAAGTGTAAGTCGCTTCAAGGAGAATCCTGTAAGGACAGTTCTCTACGCACTTATGAACCAAGAAGTGTTCATGGCTGAAACGAACAAAACAATGAGAACCAAAAACAGTTAAAGGGTTGATTGTGTGACTTATATTTTTTAGGTATACACCAAAGCTTGACGATTCAAATATATCAAATCTACCGATTGACCGAGTATATCCGATATATGTTCACTACGGAAATTTCAAAGGGAAACCTACTTATTCAGATGCAATTAATTCTTACTTACAAATCACACAATTTTCATACATATGTTTTAACAATAGTCATTCCCTATTCATGTGGGGGATTGTTGGGTTTTAAAGGTGTGAATAGGAAATGAAAGGTTGTGACCTTTACGAAAGGTTGTGTCTTTTCCAAAAAGTTGTGACATTTCCAAAAAGTTGTGACATTTCTAAAAGGTTGTGACTTTTCGAAAGGTTGTGACTTTTTCAACAAAAGTTGTGATTTTTTTGAAGAGTTACGACTTTTCTGAAAGGTTTTGACTTTTCCAAAAAGTTGTGACTTTTTCAAAAGAGTTGCGACTTTTCTAAAAGATTGTGACTTTTGAGAAGAGTTGTGTCTGTTCCGATAAGCCACAATAAATACATGCTCATACTACCCTTTGTTGTCTATAAATAGAGGATTTTTCTCTCATTTTTAAACATCAAAATTTCTCCTTTTTCTGCATATATATTTTCTTTCAAACAAAGTTGAATCTTTGCATGATTTTGTTGCTGGCTTTTGAGTTCTCTGAAATTATTGAAGTTTGAGGTACCGCTACTTCTTTAATAGTTTATCCATTTTATCTTGGGAGGAAATAATCCATAACCTTGGGTACAGTGAGAGAATTAAATTTCTTAAGGACACACAGTGAATTCTGTGGACTCGGATACTATTTTTGGTTGGCTAATTTTAATATAGGAGGAGTAACAGTAACATGTATTATTTGAAAATTGCATTAAGAGTACTATAAATTATAATAATTAACAATTTAAAATATTTGAAAACATATTAAAATGTGATTTAACTCTCAAAATTTCACATGTGTCGCATAAATTGGGGTTGGTTAACTCTTGAAATTTCACCTGTACTGCATAATTAGGACTGACAAAGTAACATGTATTATTTTAAAATGACGTTAAATTGAGTCAGAGGGAGTAACATATATTATTTAACAATTACGTTAAGAGTACTATAAATCATAACTTAAAATATTAAAAGCATATTAGAAATTTGGTTAACTCTCGAAATTTCACACATACTACATAAATTGAAATAGGGGAAATAACATATATTATTTAAAAATTTTCGTTAATTAAGAGTAATATAAGTCATAATAATTAACAACTTAAAATACTTCTTTTTTAAAAAAACATACTCCTAAAAATTTGGTTGACTTTTGCCACATAAATGGGGACAGACTGACAGAATGAGTAGCATATATTATTTAAAAATTATTTTAAAAATACTATTTATTACAATAATTAAGAACTTAAAATATTTTAAAATTATATAAAAATTCGATTGACTCTCCTAATATCATTTGTGCCACATAAATTTAAACAAATTGAATAATATATATTGGCACGACCTGTTATATATCTAGGTTAAGGTTCTGTACACGGATAGAGGATGGACGTTCGGTATTTGATTTGAAAAATTTAAATTTTGAGTTCGATAATTTAGTAGTTGATAGTAAAAAAATAGATATCAAATATTAAATTTTTGAATTTTGATTCGATAATTCGATAATCGACAAATCAAACTTCTATTAGGTACAATATTCGATAATATCATATTGAAACTGGAGTTGATTGTATTATAAAGTTAATATCGTTGCTCCAATTATTCTTCTTTTCGATGTGAAGTGGAATAAATAAAAGAAAATCAACAAATAGGAATATATCAAGAAAAATAATTTGATACAAGTTAAAAACGTCTGTACATGTCAAGAAATTAGAAATCAATGCACCCCCGACACAAATGAACAATCAAGGTGAATTGTTGTTGAAGCATTTGTGTCTAATCTTTTCATATTCTAATGTTTTGTGACCAAATGTAATGCGATGTAATAGTAAGTAGCAGCTAAGAAATATTGTCCACGACCACATTGTCAATAATTTATAACTTTGTACAATTATCAAAAGTCAGAAAATATATAGGATCATTAAAAATGAAACAGAAAATTATTTGTGATGAAAAATAATGGCCGTTGAATAATACGATATCTGTCCCGAATTGTAATATATTTTTCTATATCTAGTAAATTAAAAATAGCCTTTCCACTTATTATTAGTTAAAAAATCAAAAAATGTTTAAAATATATGAATACTCATCTGATTTAGCTTATTGAATTTATTTCTGCAAGGTATTAAAGATACTTACAAGATAAATACTATGGGTTAGAAGGAATATCAAATATGATTAACTGGAATCTTAACTCTCCTTTTAAAATCAAACACAGAGGTATAACATGTGACATTACATTATACAAAAGCAATAAATTAGGGGTACAATCAATGTAATTTTGAAATAATATTCATCTTATAGCTGATATTATTATATGTGATAATAACGACGATCAATTTCTTCACTAGTAAATTAAAAAAAATATCTCTGTGTTTTTCTCAAAGTCGCTATTATTTTTATTTGTTTTTGTTCCATGAAGATTCCTAATCGAACAAAAGTTTTTTAAAAAAAAACTGTAACTTGATATTATATATATTTTTTCTTAATAAATTCTTCGGGTAGCAAATGATGGTTCATATTTCATGCCAAGCCATATATCTTTATAAATTTTTCACTATTTTCCTTCATTTTATTTGTTTCACCTATTATCATATTATATTAATAAAAATAGATTAAAATATTCTTAATTAAACTAAATAAAATTAAATAAAAATATTATTTATTAATAATTTAATCCAAAAATATCTTTTCTATAAATACTTTGATTAAAATAAAAGCAAGAAATTAGGAATATAATCAATGTAATGGTCACACAATATTTGTCTTATGTGTTTATCATACGTGAACCACAAAAAAAAATCTCTGTTTTTTTCTCAAAGATACTATTTTTTAATTGTTTTTTTCTATGATAAGTCATAATGGAACAAAAGTTAAAAGAAGTGTAACTTGGCATTATACTTCTTTCTTTTGTTTTTTTTAATAAATAAATTTATAAGGTAGAACACGATGGTTCATATTTCATGCTAGGCCATATATCTTTATAAATTTTGTGGTATTTTCACTCATTTTTTGTTTCACCTATTGTCATATTACATTAACGAAAATGGGTTAAAATACCTTTAAATTATATAAAATTAAATAAAAATATTTTTTATTAATAGTTTTATTCAAAAATATACCCTGTATCAATATGTTGATCCCAAAAAATGCTCCTGTTATTTATGCTTTGGTTCAAAAATATCTCCATTATTATTTTTGGGGCCAAAAAATTCCTTTTCCTAATAAACATATTACTTTTTTTTCTTTTTAAACACAATAATTTTTTCATAAAATATTATTTTTCAAGAATTCGAGCTTATTTCTTTTCTTTTAAAATCCCCTTAACTAATATAAAAGTGAAAACTGGATTTTTTCTTCTTAATCTCCTTTTATTAATTAAATAGATTACACCATGTACTTTTAATTAATCTCCATATGAAGATTCAAAGGAAAAAACTCCTTCTGGTGTAATTAGAAGATTACTTTTTAAATTTCTTCATTTTTATTTTTAAGTAATTTATCTTTTATGTCTATTATTTTATTTTTACTTTCTTAAATATTTAACTTATAGTTAAATTATTTTATCTTTCATTTTATTTTTGTTACATTATTTATCTTTCATTTTATTTTTTCTCTATTTTGTACCTTTATTTCTTGTGATTAGATGTACTTGCTTGTATTTTTTTTCTTCATTTAGCATAATTGTTTTATTATTCAAATTTTTGAATTAAGGATGAACATCATTGCTTAATCAGATTATAAACTCATGTTTTTCTGTTCTTTTGAATTATATTCACTTAAGTTACGTTGGAACTTATTTTATGATATGATATAATTTGACACAAAATATCACGATCTGCAATCTTAGGTCATGATGACACCTATTAACATCCACCAGTAGGTAAACTCAACCAATAGTCCCGAAACTAGAAGTAACGGATTATCACGCAGAAGAGAAATATAAGGAGAATAGAGAATAAATACGAAATAAAAGAGAGGGGAAACAACAAGGAATAAAGGAAAGAGGTAGACAACAATATAAATATACAAACATCTCTAAGACCTAGTATCAGTCGGTAGTTGAGCTTCTAATAAAAATAGGAGTACAAGACATTACAAATATAAATATATACACATAACTGTCTCCAAACCCAAAATAAAGACTTGTTCTATCCAAAATAGAGGGAGAATGGCTGCTCCAAACGCTAGGAGCTCATCCGGTCTCTAAATTCCACAAGTTGCTCCGTACGAGGCACACATCAATGGTGAGAACTCGTATTACGATTTACAAGATGCAGAAATGTAGTATGAGTATCAAATAAATGATACTCAGCAAGCATAGACTGAATGAGCTCCAAATACATTAGAAGTATAAATGACAAGTAAGTTAAGAATGCACAAACCAAGCAGCTAAAAAAGAGATATCGAACACTGAAAGTAAATAGAGGGGGTAAAGGATAATGGAACAAGTAATCAAGACGGAGGAATGTACCTGGAGACGCTAGTCCAACAACCTAATCACTACAAGGGTCCACTATAGGAGTCAATTAACTAGAAACATAACAACGGTAGCCACTACTACACTTCACAATAGCCAAGAGGCCGATCCAACTCGACCAAGTTAGGGAGTACCAATATAGAGGCAAGTCTAATCCATACATATAACCAACTATCAACTTAACGCGGGATTACAACTCTATAATCATACAATAGCCTAATCGAACCTCCATTAAGATTGAAAGGTACACAAAAACAAACATAACCAAACTTCCCCCCATAAGACTGACAGTTGCAAACAACAATCAATTATACTAGTAATAGGAGATACATATGAATGTAATTTATGAAAATAGAGACTAAGAGTGCCAACAGTACCAAGTGTCATCAATAACAATACCAACAAACAAAGCATATACATCTACCTCCTACCCTTACACGCTAGGTAGGATCCATGCGCCCCCTCTACTTGTTCAGTGGGTCATATGGACGAAGAGACCTAGAAGGGATTCAGAAAGTCCATATATACCTTTTGGTCCCGATCTAGGAATTCCATAATCAATCCTTCAGGTCTGATTCATCACGATACCAAATATACATATGCAACCACATCAGCATAGAAAAGGTCAATAATATCCTCGATCGATTAGTAAGTGGTAAGGAAAGGGTCAGCAGTTTGCTTGACTGAATAGTAAAGTAGTGATTTCAAAAAATTTATTTATAAAATTGATCCAATTGGTATGACTCCCATCAATATCAATTTTTAAAAAGTAGAAGTGTAAAATTAGGCTTTCTTGAAAATCATGGTGAAAATCCAATGCATGAATCGAGATCATACCACAAAAAATGTAAAAACAAGTGTCAAATATAGTGTATGCCATCACTAGAATTCAAACAATATGTCGCGATCTTGAACCGCCGTGACTGACACCCATACTAACCCTCCTATGAGACAACCATTCTAAATAGCCCAACAACAATAATCGCCAAATATCCCAAGTTCTTAAGATATAGAACATGTGTAAAATAAGAATAAATGCTGAGTTTCTATAAACTTAGAAAACAACTAGTTATCAACCCGAAAATATGCAGAAATAAACACTCTCTAGGAACTGAAAGTTGTCCGTACTAAAACTCTAACTAATAGTCATACTATAAAAACAGTGTCTGTAATCTTAGTCTTGGAAAAGAAACTAGAAAATAAAAGAGTCCATGGCAGATTGAAACGAACAACTCGCCCTTGAACTCGAATAAGCTCACTCTTCTAACCAACGTTTCTTCGCAGCAGGCTGAATATGCCCTGTACTCAACAAAAGGCAGAGCAAGAGTAGTTTTAGTACACAAAAAAATAGTGTACTGGTAGGATCATGTGGTTAGCCAGTACGCAGATCATAGACAAGTAAATTTAAAATAATAGACATACCCGTATACAGAATAAGTCAACTAATCTCAAGTTCAATCATATTCAACAATATCATAACTCAATACCTTCCATATCTATAACTTCACACAAGGGTCCTCTCAAGGGACCTATAAACAATTAACTTTGTGTTGGAATGTGACACCCAGTCCTATTATGTATCAAAACATGATACCTGATCTAATTATGTATCAGAATTTTACACTCGATCCAATTATATGTCAAACTGTGACACCAGATCCCACATTCATAAGTACATTTAGTATCTACAACATTTACATCTCCAAGAACAGGTTCATCATAAAAACAAGACAATAAGGAATTATTTCATATATAATCTAGCATGTTTTCCTATTTATAGACACACATGCATATCATGAAGCAATTTAACAAGTATATGAAACACATACAGGAAACTAGACCATCACCTATTTCAATTTCAAGCTTCAACAACCTTACAATGCAAGAACCTTCTCTTTCCGGGTTTGTTCTTCTCGTTCTTGGTCTAGAAAATAGTAAATACATATAAAAGATCAACACAATGGCCTAACTATCATGAAATATAGTACAATTTACATCCTAGGCCAAATCCATGATCCTAACCTTAACCTAGGGCTATTTTCTACCATTAGTTTTCAGTTCAAACCCTCTCCCAATGATTACCAACCATACTTTCTAGGTTCTAGGAATCAAAGTATGAATTTAGGGAGTAAAATCCTTACCTTAAGCATGAAAATCCATGAGAAATCACCCTAGATCGCCTCTTGAAGACTTAGGAACTATTTTTGCAGAAAAAGACCATTTTGGGGTTTTTCACGACTTAAGTCCCACGACTGTCCCACTCTGGCAGGACAATCCCACTCTGGCGGCCCCACTTTGGTGAGATAGGTGGAGATAGAGAGCTCGTAAAGAGTCTCCTAGTCACTCTTTTTACAACATACCTTTTTCCCCAGAAGTATTAAAATATACCCTTCACACCAATATCGATTCCGGGAGTTTTACTCTCTCGAATGCGATTTTGCGAAGCTATAAATGTTTTGTATCATCCTGGCTATCATCCTATTCAATCAAATTAGAGATTTGATCTTCCATCATTCATATAATCACTCTGGACTTCACCTGAATTAGAATTCATCCAAGTATGACTTAGTCTAAATTTTCTCAAAGTTACTATCCGACATTTTCTGGCCCGAAATCCTTCCCCATTGGCCTATTCCTAATGGCGGGGATAGGTCATTACAAAATAGTAGCTAAGTAACTAGAAATACATTATTAATGCAAGAACACTCCCGGGTAATATGAATCTGACTTAAAGTCCAGTTGCTTCTCGACCAAGGTCGGGCCCAACAATATACCAACCAACTCAACAATACATCATCATACTTCATGATACAAAGAAAATTATAAAGATACAACAGTAGGAAGTGTACTCAAAGATTTCGATATTTTTGAGAGTTCTACCAAAACAGATACCAAATATAACCAATGTCAACCCACGTCTATACCAAAAACTAAGGATACATAGCCTAGTCTGAGATAGGGATCAGTAAAACTCATTCTAAGGCACATAGATTACCACATTATCCTGAGGCCTTACGTACCAACTCTGAAAAGGCTAACAATATCAACTAGTCCATACGCAAGGAGTTCTCAACCTATACTAAGGATTTCGCAACACCAATCTAGCTAGAGGCTCCTACGAGAAACAAGAAGACAATAATTTTAAACCCACCACATAAAATCCTAATCCACATGCAATTTATGCTAAACATTATCAAATAGAGCTCAATCTAAAGGAAAGTAGACCGTAGCCTACTTCGAAGTCGAACATTCGCGCTTTCAATCTGCTAAACTATAGATTTCCCTTCTAAAACACCTCTGTCTCGGCCACACTATCATAATATTAATCACAATATCTATACAAATGTTTAGACACTAAAATTAACATAAGTAGAGATGGATCCCAATAATGAGCCAAAAGAGGAATTATGGGACCCGCATTAGGAATCCTAAAATTGACTTCATCAATTGGTCCAAAATAGCTTACTAAATGTATTCCCCATAATTGGAAACAATTCAAGATCAAAAATATGATAAAACACATTATGCAATAAAATGCCAAGAAGACACCATTAAAGAAGCTTGGGAAGTTCTTCGGAACAAGAATTTACCCCCAAAATGTGCTTCCCACACTCTTCCAATGTCTCCAATACAAATCCCCGCCAATGCCTGAACCAACACAACTAGAATTTCTAAAAATAGAGCTCTCTAGCTCTCAAAATTACAAATTTAAAACTCAAGATTGAGCTGATTCATAACTGACCTTAATTTAAAAGACTAGTCAAAATACTCACCGCGACCATAGAGTCTAAGGTCGTATTTAAAATCCACAAAGGAATAAGGCATCGCAATCGCTGAGGTCAAGCCTCGAGATCGCGTAGACCAAAATAGGTCAACACCCTATATACTCATGGCTAAAAGGAAAGCCAACTTGTCCACCTAATATCAAGGTATGGGAAGTTAATCAACCACTATTCCTAAACATAGAAACACGATCAATCGATCCACTACTAAAAGAAATTAACTACATGGGAAGAAACAAATACATGTATCACAAATAAGGCTATCACAACATTTAATGGATGAACAAAAAGTAAAGTAGACACGCATAGGTATGAAAACCCCAAATCCACACAACGCAGATAATAAAAGATAAAATAATGAAATTGCTTCTATACTATAGTAACCTGGAGCTTTGACCTTCGGCCTTCCTGGGGAAGCATAGAGTTAATCATTTCCGACCTCAAATTTAACACCTGAGCTACCACCTACGACACTCAGATCACCACCTCTGACCAGAGGTACCACAATCCCAAGGGGCTGACCTGTTTGAGTTGACTGCACAAAGGTCCCATATCGGTGACATTCTCTAGATCGATTTTAACAACCCCAAAATATTCTAACTTAGATCAATATGGAAAGCTAGAGAAAAAGTTGAGTTTTTTTGCCTCAGATGACTTTCTACGGATCCTTCTCCCTAAAAATTCCTTATTTTCTTTCCTCAGCGAGTGAAGTTTCTGCTTTTACAGTGATCTCGTGAAAGGGAACTTGAGATATTATTCTAAGTGTTGAAGTCTACGGACTAAATCTATGGACCACAGAAGCTTCTATGGACCATATACCTAACCCGTAGATCAAGTCCTAGACTTGGTAATTCAAGTATGCAGGATGGGCAAGGCTTATGACCCTTCGAAGGGTCTATGGACCGTAGGAGGTTTCATAGACCCAACTTCAGAAAGTAACCCCTCAGTACTTTTATTACGAGTGTATAGGATGACATTTAGGTGGGTCTATGAACTGTAAAAGGTCCTATAAACCCAAATATTAGAAATCCCCCAGATTTCAAGGAACCATCCGTAGAAGCTGTTACGACTTTTATCAACTTTAATGAAGGGTATTGAGTCTTTTTCCATTTTTTTTCAATCCAAGTCTTCACATTTTGGAACCAAAATAAGCCATTTATCTGTATTATTCAACCCTTCCCTCCTCATAATTACTTCCTAGACTTGAACGAGTGGTCAAGAGGAGAAAAGCTAGGGTTCTACGTGCATTCATCGAGTTTTTTAAGTTTCATCAAGAACTTTGTTCTTTCAGGTATGTAAGACTACTTAGAGTGTTGGACTAAGTTTGTCATCACACCCCACATCTAAATTCAGTCAGTAGAACACTAACCTAGGGTTCTAACCCAAGTTTTCTTGAATTCGTGAGTTAAAATTGTATTCATTCTATTGAATTCCGAGTATTATCATTGAGTATATGTTTCTTATTATGGAAATTATGATTTTCTAGGATTATAGTTCATGAGTATTCCCCACATGAACCCAAACTAGTTGAGAAGTTAAAATAGTTGCATTGCTTTAAATTATGCATGATTTTAAGAGTTTTGAGTAAACTAAATATTATGCATTACTTTATTTTGAGAATGAGATTGAGAAACACGAGTGACTTTAAATATATTTACTGAGATTGAGAAAGTGTGCTTATTTTAAAAGACAAGTATAATGAGTTTGAGAAAGAGTTGAGTCAGACCGAGTTAAGTTCAATAAAACTTAAAAAGAAGCATTTTGAGTATTTTATTCATAGTTAGTATATGAGCATTATTGCATGTTTTTTTAGAGGAATATTGAGTACAAATTTGGGTAAGAGTTTAACTCAAATATCATAAACTACGTAGTCAGGATAGAATCATACTGTTGGTTTAGGCAACTCCTCACTTCAGTCCCCGATAAGAACTTTTATATGGATCCATGAGTTGAGTTTGAGTCCCTTAACCTGGCAAGGTAATGAATGGCTCTGAAAACATGAGTAGTACGTTGTATCATCATGAGGCTCATAGTGATGGTTTATTTTGAGTTGCATTTATTGTCATATTTTATTAAAAACTTGAAACTTTACCATAATTGCATGCTTTAATTTAGTCGAGTTACTTTCAATATTTCTTTTTATGAGTGTCCAATCTAATTATTTATCTATTCAGCCATTTTACATATCCTTCATTCCATGTATTGACATATCTCGATGTTGTATTATTTTATGATGCAGATACATGTGTTAGGGATCATCAACAGGTGCTTCGTTGAAGATCACACTCTACTATCTTTTGGTGAGACCTTTTTGCTTTTGGAGGACTTTGTTACAATTTATTTCATTCAGTATTATTAGTCCATTTAACGTAGTCGTGGGTATGTCCTTGTACTTATCTTTAGATATTAGAGGCTTCATGGATAAAAGATAGAGTCTGAGTCAGTTATCCTTTTAGTTAATGTTTTTGAAATAATTTTTATTTCTTATTATACGCAAATATTTCAGACATATATATGAGTTTACTTTTAGTACATAAATTCTCTTTATGTTTAAAGATCTGCTATTGAGTTAAGTTATCTAATATGTAGTCAGCCAGGCTAAGGATTTTTTCGGGATCAATAATGGTTTCTGAGTGCAAGCCACACCCATGGTGTAGACTCAGGGCGTGACAAATTTGGTATCACAATACAGAGTTCAAGAGTCCTAGGATATCTATGAATTCGTATCTAGTAGAGTCATTTTTATAAGTGTGAAGTATGCCACGTCTATAATAGGGAGGCTACAAGGCATTAAGAATTATCACCATTCTTTCATACTTTAAATTTGTATAATAGAGTTTAACTGATAGCTTTTTCTAACTCATGCATTTACATATTTTCAGATCATGCCTCCAAAGCGTACTACCAGTCAGAGAAATGTTGCCAGTACTGAGATTCCACCAACTACCATTCCTCCACCTTCAAGGATGCAGACAAGGAATAGAGCCCGAGTAAATGATCCAGGGAATACTAATGGAACTCAAGAGGTTCTAGAGGCACCTGCTACTCAGTCTTTCCTTACCTTTAATGCAGAATTCAGAGGAGTGATTACTATAATCACCTAGTTGATGGATGCCCAGTCAAGATATCAGGGCACACCGGTCACTAGCTCCATGTTCCCAGGAATCTTCAGCAGCTACAAGAATTAGAGATTTCTTGAAAATGAAATCCATTAGTGTTTATTGGATCCAAAGTAGAGGAGGATCCCCAAAAATTCATTGATGAGATATGGATAATCTTGAAGGCTATGCATGCTACCAAGATTGAGAGAGTTGAGTTTGCTTCTTACCAACTTAAGGATATGGCTAATGTTTGGTATAATCAGTGGGAGGAGAGTCGTGGTAAGAATGTCGAACCAACTGTTTGGGATGATTTTGAGCATGTATTTTTGAGCCACTTCTTTTTCTGAGAACTAAGGGAGGCAAAGGTGGAAGATTTGAGAACTTGAAACAAGACGGGCTAATAGTGAAGGAGTACATTCTTAAGTTCATTTAGTTGTCCAGGTATGCTCTAGAGATGGTTCCAGATGTGAAGACTAAGATGAGGAATTTTTTCTCTAGTTTAGGAAAATATGTGAAAAGGGAGCGCAAGGCCACTTTGTAGATTTCTAACATGGACAACTCCAGACATATGATTTACGCACAACAAGTTAAGGAGGATAAGTAGAAGGATAGGGAGGGGCACCAGAACAAGAAAGCAAAGTTGGCAGGACATGACCCTAATCACCAAATGAGTGGTAACAACAATAGGTCATTCATTCAGAAGAGGTCTTTTAGTCATGCACCATAGTCAACAAGTACACCAATATCGAATAAAAGAAATGATAAAAGATAGCAGAATAGTCAGAACTTCAGATCTTATGATTCTCTATCACAAGGAAGTGTGGTTCAAGGTTCTTCTCGAAATCCACATTGTGATAAGTATGGCAGGTTCCATCTAGGGGAGTGTCATGATGGAACTAGTGGTTGCTACAAATATGGTCGGAGAGACTGTTCGATGGAAAATCAAGGTAATGGGGGAAATAAGGCCCATTCTTTTTCAACAAGACCATCCAGCAGTGTTTCCCAAAATGGCATTACTTCAGGGACAGGCAGAGGTTCAAACCGGCTGTGTGTCATAGCTAGTTTCTAAGATGAGGAGAACTAGCCATAGGTTTTCACTGGTATGCTTAAAGTATTTTCTCTTGATGTTTATGTTTTACTTGAT
The DNA here is from genome assembly GCF_947179165.1 of Solanum dulcamara. Classification (NCBI taxonomy): domain Eukaryota; kingdom Viridiplantae; phylum Streptophyta; class Magnoliopsida; order Solanales; family Solanaceae; genus Solanum; species Solanum dulcamara. Next base: position 31,681,182 of record NC_077247.1, on the reverse strand, counting down.
CTAGGTGCAATTTGTCCTTTGTGACTCCTTATATAGGCATGAAGTTTGGGGTCTATCCTTGACGTCTTCTAGAGCCCTTCAGTATTTCTACTCTTGTTGCTGAGTGCATTCTTGCTAAGAGAGTCTATAGAAATTGTACAGTCTTCATCTATCATAAAGACACCACAACCGACTTAGTTGAGTTGGATATGGTAGGTTTTGATAACATTCTAGGTATGGACTGATTTTATGCTTGTTATGCCTAAGTCGATTGTAGAACTCGAATTGTTAAGTTCCAGTTTCTAAATAAGCCAATTATTGAGTGGAAGGATAGTCCAGTAGTGCCTAAGGGTCATTTTATTTCATACCTTAATGCTAGAAAATTAATTTCCAAGGGGTGTATCTACCATATTGTTCGAGTTAAAGATGCTAATATGGAGATACCATCCATATGATCAGTCCCAATTGTGAATAAGTTTCCAGAAGTTTTTCTGACAATCTACTTGGAGTCCCTCTCGATAGAAAGATAGACATTAGGATAGATGTCCTTCCCGATACTCATTCTATATCCATTCTTCCATTTAGAATAGCTCCGATTGAGTTAAAAGAGTTAAAAATAGTAGAAAGATCTCTTAAATAAGTGTTTTATCATGCCAAGTATCTCATCTTGAGGCACTCATTTCCTATTTGTGCGAAAGAAACATGGTTCCCTTAAATTTGTGTATTGACTACTATCAATTAAACAAGGTCACCATAAATAATAAGTACCCTCTTCACAAAATTGATGACTTGTTCAACAAACTTCATGATTCCACTTATTTCTCCAAGATAGACCTAAAATTTGTCTATCACCAGTTGAAAGTGAGAGAATGTGACATCTCAAAGATAGCTTTCAGAACCCTTTATGATCCTATTATGAGTTCCTGGTTATATACTTTGGTTTGACTAATGCTTCTACAATATTCATAGATCTCATGAATTTAGTATTTAAGTAATATCTGGACATGTTTGGTATCGTGTTGATCAACAATATTTTGACCTACTCTAGAAATAAGGAAGAGCATGCCAACCATCTCATAATTGTTCTCCATACCCTCAAGGAGAGAGAGTTACTTGCTAAGTTTTCAAAGTGTGAATTTTTGTATGCATATGTGGCATTTTTAGGCCACACATATAAAAAACAAGGAATAGTCATGCCAAAGGTGGGGGAGATCTTGGCAAAGGAAAAGGGCAACATCCTCCACCCAGGAGCCATGATTCCAACAAGTCTAATGGTAGGAGGTTCGGGCGACAGGGCTACGCCGAGAGAAAGGAGCAGACCACGAAGGGCAGCGGCTGCTACATATACAGAGGTCCTCACGGCTATGCTAGGTGTCCAGAGATGAAGAACCTTGATGCCATACTATGGGAGTGAAAGGACAAGGAAGTGGACCAAGGGCAGGGTTCAGACACGACTCAGCTAGGCATGATCGGGCTATGCGGAGCCATCACGAAGCAAGATGATAAGGTGGGGGATTACTCTGCCCAGTATGTTGATATATCCATCAACGGATGACCAGCTCGTGCTATGGTGATTCTGGAGTAGAAACTAATATTATGACCAAGACGGCGATAACAAGGTTGGGGCTAAGTTATGGACCAAGCAACACCCGCCTGAAGATGGTCAATGCCCCATTGACTCTCGTGTGCAGAGTAGCTCATGGAGTGGACATCACATTGGGAAAGTGGCAAGGTAAGACCAGTTTTACTGTCGCCCCCTTAGATATCTTTGACATAATACTTGGGCAGGAATTCTTTCAGCGGTACCACACAATGATCGACCCCTATCTCCAACAACTCTTGGTGATGGAGCGAGAGGGACCCTGCATGGTACCTCTAGTCAAGATGCCGAAGAAGGAAGGATAAGCCTACCTGTTGGCCATGCAACTTGTAAAGGGCCTAAAGAAGGAGGAGCCGACATTCGTAGCCATCATTGAGAGTTTGAATGAAGACAATAGTGCTAAAGAGACATTGCCACCATGCATAGAGAAGGTGCTTGAAGAAAACAAGGACGTGATGCCCGAAGAGTTGCCGAGGCACCTACCTCCGAGGTAAGAGGTAGACCACAGGATCGAGCTAGAGCCAGGAGTAAGGCCGCCCATATACCCGTCATACCGTATGGCTCCACCCGAGTTAGAGGAGCTGAGGAAGTAGTTAAAGGAGCTCCTCGAGGCCGGTCATATCTGTCCATCCAAGGCACTTTATGGCGCACCTATTTTATTTCAAAAGAAGAAGGATGGCTAGTTACGCCTATGCATAGACTACCGGGTGCTCAACAAGGTGACCGTGAAGAACAAGTATCCCATCGCGCTCATTGCTGATTTATTTGATAGACTTGGATAGGACAAGTACTTCACCAAGGTGGATTTGAGAAAGGGCTACTACCAGGTATGCATAGCGGAGGGAGATGAACCGAAGACAACATATGTGACAAGGTATGGAGCTTACGAGTGGTTGGTGATGCCTTTCGGATTAACCAATGCACCCACTACCCTTTGCACCCTAATGAACAAGATCTTCCACCCCTACTTGGATCAGTTCATGGTAGTCTACTTGGATGACATAGTCATCTCTAGCAACACCTTGGAGAAGCATGTAGAGCACCTAAAGAAAGTGTTCCAAGTCTTACAAGAGAATGAACTTTTCATGTAGCTGGAGAAGTGTGAGTTCACCCAATATGAAGTGCACTTCTTGGGACATATTATCAGCCAGGGAGAACTACGGATGGACGAGGCAAAAGTTCGACCATCAAGGAGTGGGAGGCGCCCACAAAGGTAACCGAACTTAGATCTTTTCTTAGACTTGCTAACTATTACCGCAGGTTCATTAAATGCCTACTCCACCAAATTCGCTCCACTTACTAAGCTATTGAAAAAGAATAAGTCATGGATTTAGAACGAGGAGTGAAAGAAGGCCTTTGAAGACCTCAAGGCTGCCGTGACAGAGGAGCCGGTCCTAGCATTGCCTGACTTCTCCATGATGTTCAAAGTGCATACGGATGCCTCTGACTATGCCGTAAGAGGAGTATTGATGCAATAGAGGCACCCCATTGCCTTCGAGAGCCACAAGCTGAACAAGACAGAGCGACGGTACACTGTGTAGGAGAAGGAGATGACGACCATTGTTCTCTGCCTACGTATGTGGAGGCACTACTTACTTGGCTCCAAGTTCTTATTCAAGACCGACAATGTGGCTACTAGCTACTTCCAGTCATAAAAGAAGTTCACTCTGAAGTAAGCTAGGTGGCAAGACTTCTTGGACGAGTTTGACTACGAGCTAGAGTACAAGCCGGGCAAAGGCAATGTTGTGGCCAATGCCCTGAGCAGGAATTTTGAGCTAGCTGCCATCATTATAGCACATTGCGCCATACAAGATGCAATCAAAGATGGTCTGCAGCATGATCCGGAGGAAAAAAAGCCTACAGAGTTAGTAGCTCAGGGCAAGACAAGGCACTTCTGGATAGAAGACAGACTCTTGCTTACCACCGGGCGAAGGATCTATGTGCCGAAATTCAGAACTATCAGGCGACGGATCATGAAGGAAATCCATGACACTTTGTGGGCCAGGCATCCAGGGCAGCATCACATAAGGGACTTAATTGAGGCGATTTACTTCTGGCCACTCATGCGGGACGATGTTGAATATTATGTGCAGACTTGTCTTGTGTGCCAGTAAGACTAAGTGGAGCAGCATCAACCCAGAGGACTCTTGGATCCCCTGCCCATAACGGAGCGTCCATGGGAGAGTGTAACTATGGACTTCATCACTTGCCTGCCGAAGTCCGACGGGTACGAGATGATTATGGTCGTGGTATATAGGTTCTCCAAGTATGCCAGCTTCATGCCCGCCACGGTAGGGTACACTGCTAAGGAGGCTGCCAGGCTATTCTTCAGAAATATGGTAAAGTATTAGGGATTGCCAAGGCACATCGTCAGCGACAGAGACCCACGCTTCACCGGGAACTTTTGGAGAGAATTATTCGAGCTTCTTGGCACGAAATTACATTTCTCCAATAGTTTCCACCCGCAGGCAGATGGCCAAACGGAGGGAGTCAATGCCTTGCTAGAGTGCTACTGGAGGCACTTTGTGAGCTCCCATATGAAGGATTGGGCGAGGCTACTAGATGTAGCCCAATTCTCATACAACCTGCAGTGGAGTGAGGCCACAGGGCGGACACCATTCGATCTAGCCACAGGCCAATAGCCACAAACTCCCTATTCGCTACCGGCTGCGTTCGAGGGTAAGAGTTTGGGGGCCAATCACATGGCCAATTGCTTTGAGAAGCAGCTTGACACTGCTAAGTCTTATTTGGACAAGGCAACAAAAAAGATGAAGAAGTTTGCCGAACGCAAGTGTCGTCCCACGGATTACAAAGTTGGAAACATAGTCTTGGTCAAGTTCAACTCAAGGCAATTTAAGGGACTGCAAGGCGTGCACCAAAACTTGGACCAAAAGTACAAGGGCCCATTTAGAATCATTGCTAAGGTTGGAAAGATCTAATAAAGGTTGGAGCTACCACCGCATCTTAAGGTTCATCATGTCTTCTATGCTAGTGTCCTCAAGCCGTACCATGAGGACAAGGATGATCCTAGCCGAGGAGAATCAAATCAAGCGCCACTCACAATTACCACCTCCAATGATCGAGCATCGAGGCCATTATGGACTACCAATCAAGAAGAAACAGGGACAACAAGCCACTGCTATGGAGGGGACAATCTCCGGAAGAGGCCACCTGAAAGAGATATGAAGACCTGTGGCAGTTTAAAGACAAAATCCAGGAGTTCTTGCAACACCAGTGCGCCGTGGTCGTCTCCACATCAGGTGGCGGAGAATGTTATGACCCATCACTTGATCTTGAAGAAGGTGGAAGAACCTAGTGTCTTGGAGATATTAGTGGAAGACTCTAGATTATTGTAGAAGCTTGTAGGGAAGTCTTGAAAGACTTGGAATTCTCTAGAGTGTGTAGAGAGTTCTAGAGTAGGGACTTGTTTGTAAATATGGAAGGACTTGTATAGTAAATTTTATTTACACTTAGGCCCCTTAGGAGTAGTATAAATAGAAGGGGGCATTCATTTGTAGCAAACCATCAAGAAATCAAGCATTCTTTCAAGTAATACAAAGCCTTCTTCATAAAAGCTCTCTTGTCTTTCTTACAATCTAGCGTTTCCTTAGCAATCTAGTCTTAAAGGCTTACTTGAGCTTGCAAGATCGTGAAAAATTTGCGAGTAAGTTGTCAAGTTCCGCACGGAGGTCTTAGTTGAAGTCCAAGTCCGTGACACGAGGGTCTCCCAAAAACAGTCGTCCTACCTTGATAGAAGTAAAGTCTGCGTACACTTTACCCTCCCCAGACCCACGTTGTGGGATTTTACTGGGTGGTTGTTGTTGTTGTTGTATATATATATGTGTATATATATATGTATCAATTATTTTTATAATATTAGTCAAGAGTATATATTTATTAATTAATATATTTTCAAGAGACAATATGTATCTTAAATACATAATGTAATATCATTTATTAGGGCACATATTTGAAATGTTATCAAATTTAATCTAACTGTATAGCTACACTTATGCAATTATACAGTATATTTGTATTTACACAATTATATTAAAATAAATAAATATGTCGTTATAATTACTATACTATGTAATTACTAGATTGTATAATTACTACCTATATATTTACGCCAATTTTACTTATTACCAGGTGCCTTTCTAAAAGAACCCTTAGTATGAATGTAGTAGGTGATGAAAGATAGTTGGTCCCATCTAAATTATTGTTACTTCTCTCAATGATAATAAGAATAACAATAACAACAACAACATATTCCGTTTATTTCATAAGTGAGATTTGGAGAGGATGATGTGTACATAGTGTTATTTTTATTTTGTGAAAATAAAAAGACTATTTTCTGTATACTCTCGATTGTTACTTCTCTGAGATGTTTTACATAATTTCAATATCTTATTGTAAAAGATAATTCATCTTCTTCTACAAAAATGCTTAAGTACTAGTTATGTAACTTTTACCTCTTCCGTAAAACATAAACTTTGTTTAACGGACAATTCTTAATTGACATATTTCTAAGAAATAAAATATAAAATAAAAATTTTACTAAATCATCTTTTGAATATATAATAAATTTAATATTTTTTGAAAAATGACTATAGTTTATAATAAGATAAATTAAGAACTAAGCTATGAACTTAATTTTTAAAATTAATCAAGTAAAAGTAAATATTTATTTTTAATATGACGATGAAGTAAAAATAGAAGTAGTAAGTACTATTCTTAGCCTAACGAACTTTTTTAGAGTACAATCAAGTCCCAAGGTAATTAAACAGAGTCAAACTCGTGTGACTCTTTGATGTTTGCTTCCACGTGTTGTCCTGTGCTTTGAGCAAAAAATAAATAATCAATACAGATTGTGGTGTGCAGTGGTGAGACTGTTTCATTCTTAACAATCAGGTTCGACTTCTGAATATGGAGAAAATCTTGTGGTGAGCATCACCTCCAAATGAACCATATAGTCTGCAGTCTAAACTAAAGTAAATAAATCATAATAGTAAATTATTGATATGAATTATAAATGTGTTAATGAATTTCAACCAAACCTTAAACTAAAGTTTATCATCAGTGGTATATGTTTATTTTTTTATATTAGTCGGTATCAAACAAACTGATTGTTCCCTGAGAATTTTGCTATAAATACTTAGAGCATGAAACCTCGTCCAACCAATTCATTCAACTTCAACAAAATGAAAGAGGGCACAATTAGCCTTTTAGCTCTTGTGGCTTTGTTCCTCCTTAAGGTGGTCTTAGCCGATGAGCTATCTCTTCCCTTTCATATGCCAATCAATGAAACCTTTGACCTTGAAGTATTTCAAGGTAATGCATTAGTCGGCGTGTACTCACATCGACGATGTGGAAAGGGATTTGGTGGCCAAAAATGTATTGAACCTGGAGAGTGTTGTAGTATTTGGGGTTGGTGCGGAGCCCAACCAAAGTATTGTGATCCTTCATATTGTCAAAGTCAATGTGTTAAACCATCTCGACCTCCACCCTCGCCTCCACCTCCACCCCCATCCCCACCTCCACCCTCACCTCCACCTCCACCTCCATCCCCACCCCCACCTTCACCCTCACCTCCACCCCCACCTCCATCTACATACCCACGATGTGGAAGGCAAGGTGGTGGAGGAAAATGTATTAAAATCGGAGAGTGTTGTAGTATTTATGGTTGGTGTGGAACCACATCAGCTTATTGTGCTCCTGGAAATTGTCAAAGTCAATGTGTTAAACCATCTCCACCTCCACCCTCGCCTCCACCTCCACCCCCATCCCCACCTCCACCTCCACCTCCATCCCCACCCCCACCTTCACCCTCACCTCCACCCCCATCTCCATCTGCATATCCACGATGTGGAAGGCAAGGTGGTGGAGGAAAATGTATTAAAACCGGAGAGTGTTGTAGTATTTATGGTTGGTGTGGAACCACATCAGCTTATTGTGCTCCTGGAAATTGTCAAAGTCAATGTGTTAAACCATCTCCACCTCCACCATCGCCTTCACCTCCACCCCCATCCCCACCTCCACCTCCATCCCCACCCCCACCTTCACCCTCACCTCCACCCCCACCTCCATCTGCATACCCACGATGTGGAAGGCAAGGTGGTGGAGGAAAATGTATTAAAACCGGAGAGTGTTGTAGTATTTATGGTTGGTGTGGAACCACATCAAATTATTGTGCTCCTGGGAATTGTCAAAGTCAATGCAAAAGTACTCTAACCTCATCAGCCAACAATCGTATGAGAGGTATTGAAAGCTTCTAGCTCAATGTTGTCAACATATATATATATGCTAGCTCATGTATTCCCAATTACTAGCTAGCTAGAGGATGTACTCTTACGCCTCTTTTGAGACTGGTGAAGTGATGGAATAATAATGTGTGTAATGATAATGCATATAAAATGCATTAAGTAATATAATAAATAAAGGAGTGCTTTAATTTTATCTAAATTAAAACTGCAAAAGTGGTTCATTGTAAGGTAAGACAATTCTCTCTCAAGATTCTGATTCATGTGAGGTACTTAAATTGCTTCTGTTCAACATTGCCTTATCCTAAGTTAAAAATCAACATATAAATATTTATAATGAGTGACCAATATAGTATGTCACTATTTAATTAAGTACCAAGTATATGTGATTTCAACATCTCCGTACAACCCAATGGCTTAACGTACGGTCACTTTTAGCAAATGGTCTCCCTCTTTGGTATGCCTACGCAGCAGAAGTGTAACATTAAAGCTCCCCGGCCCCAATTCGACCGACAACAACGTAAATTAATTACACATGCACAATATGGAATGCCAGATGTCATTGATTATTATTACCGATTTACAGTCGAGGAATGTTGATTAAGGTCCTATTTATTTTCATCAAAATTAAGACGTTTGAATCTGAATAAGCATCTAAATATTAAGTTGTGTATTAAGATCTGGATGTCTAGATCTAAATATACATCTGAACGTTAAAATATGGTCTCTAGATTTAAACATTAAATGATTAAAAATGTTTGTTTTCAATAACTGAATGTACATATGAAATTAAACATTGTATCAATAAAATATTACAAGAATTTTATTTCAACAAAAAAGTATTAATTGTTGATAAAAAAAAGTAATATTTTAAATGTTTAAATGGTATAATATGCAAATAAAAATTATATATCAATATAAAAATTATTGTAACACAATTTTTTTTAAGAATTCAACATAAACATCTTTTCATCAAAAAATATATCACGAATAAAAAATATTTTATAATAAAAAATATTTTATAGGCATAATATAATATCAAAAAGTTCAATAAGTATGATAGATACTAGTCAAGAAATAATAAAGCAGGTTTCACATCATCAATGCCTAACATATATTCTAGCTAATCAGAAAAATTAAAGATTTTTTTTTCAATGACCTTAATCAAATTCTCTAAGTTGTGAACTTCTAGCGTCATCCATATTTTTTTGTAGCTGTCACTTTCACAAAATATACTAACAGTTGTACTACATAATGATTCTTCCCATCCTATTACACCGATTTTTTCTTCAAATTTTTCAAAGCTAGGTGCACTATTTTTTTAATCAATAATTTCAATGCACTACTCATCTTCTCATCAATTTTCAATTGAGACAGAGATTTTTCTTTTCTTTTCCAATTTTTTTCTTTTAGCCAAAACTGAAGATTGGGATAGAAAATTATTAGGAGCTCCAACTTCAACTCCATCAGGGGTATCTATGTCTACAGTAGTAATTACATAAGAGATATCAGGACGGGGATAGGTACAACTTGGACTACAACGAACTCCTGTTAGTGTTTATAGTTATTGACAACCAAGTTTGATGTTTTTCTTTTAGATAATCATAATGATTTTCATATGTTTTTAAGTAACAATAAAGCCATGAAAGGTCTCCAACGATATTTTAACCTTATTTCAAGAGTCTGGCTTCAAATTACTTCCAAATCTCTCATTTAAGGATATTTCTTAATCAATATAAGTGAAAAAAATGTTCATATATTTAGAATAAAAAATTAAAAACTAATTTAGTAATAATAATATCTTATTTTCTTCTTTCTCCAATTCTTCGATTCATGACATGCATTGGTAAGACTCTTTCTTGTTTGTCCTTTTTAGGATTTTGCTAAAAGATCACAACTTTAAAAGAATTTATTTCTGTTTGGGTGTTAAATTGTAGGTGGATTCATATGTGAAGAGTGGTGTGGTAGTTGGATTGGGTTAAGGTCATGCTTGTGTATTGGCTATACAGTATCTAAGTCATGTTTACATTGTCATATTCCAACTGTATATGATATATCATTTGCTGTGTTCGAAAAGGACAAAAAGTAAACAACGGAAATATGGTACGATTTGTATTGGTTCCGTATTTTCTTTGTTGTAGTTCATAGTGCAAATTAACTTGTGTGTTGAATAGGCATACTTCATGGTAACCAAATTTTAATAAAATACCTTAAGTATATACATAATTTTACAATAATAATATATCTAGTGTAATATCATAAGTGAATTTGATGATCAAAGAGTTTCAATAAAATTAATAGCCTAAAACAAAAATTTTATAAGAGACCTTAAATATGTATACATCGTTGTTATTTTTAATCATGAATACTATTTTTTCTCTCAAAAACCTTAAGTTCTTGACAAACATCAATATACCCAAAAATATTATTAAGGCTATTAACCCGGCCCGACCCACTTTTTTTTTGGATCACCGGGTACCGGGCCTAGCCGGGTCAGATCGTACCCTTACTGGGCCGGTCCGGTCTGGTCTCAACAGTGAAAAAATTGTTAAAAACCCACCCCATTACCAATTTAGGGTATAGGGTCTGGGCTTAATGGGTCGGAACGGCTTGGGCCGTTGGGCTTGATTATTTTTTGGGGGGCATTTATGTATTCGAAAATTTAAGTCAATCATTAATATAGTGTATCGTTATCTAGTTAATTTAGAAGTAATTATAACAATTTATATACTCACAATATACTATCTATTAGCATATATATACTTATATTATAATATATATACCTACAATGTATATCTAATATACCCACAATGTATAATCTATTACTTACATTATATATTATATATATACTTACAAAGTATACCAAATATACTCACAATATATTATCTATTATAATAAAATACTTACATTATATTATATATACTTACAATGTATATCTAATATACTCACAATGTATAATCTATTACTTACATTATATATTATATATATACTTACAAAGTATACCAAATATACTCACAATATACTATCTATTACTTACATTATATATTATATATACTTACAATGTATATCTAATATAATCACAATATACTATCTATTACTTACATTATATATTATATATACTTACAATGTATATCTAATATACTCACAATATACTATCTATTACTTACATTATATATTATATATACTTACAATGTATAAAAAATATACTCATAATATACTATTTATTATAATAATATTTTTTTAACTATTGAAATTTTATAGTAACTACAAATTTAATTTTCCTTAGATGATTATGTAAAGTAAAAATAATTATTTAATTGAATCATACAAAATTTGTATGAAAACAAATTAAGAAATGCAAAGACTCAATGAGTCTTTGACTTTATTATTATATTTATAAAATTTAAAACATATAAGTTACAAACTTACAATTAGTTGTATATAATAAATTGTAACTTCTACATATTTCGAATCATTTTCTCCAATTCATCTGTATTAACATTAACATGAATTGACTTATAATTTTCAAAATCAATAAATCCGTAAGTTGGACTAGCTTGTGCCAAAAGATCTCCAATTGACATTATTTCTTCAAGTTCTTCGTCTTCTTCCGTATTTTCTGCTCTTCCTTTATTCCTACGCTCTGATCTAATCCGATCTCTGAGGCAAACTAAAATATTCATGGCATTTCTCCCTAAAGAGTGTCGATTGTCTCCGATCTGCAGCCTTCCTTGACTAAATGCGCTCTCCGATGCAACAGTTGTAACACCCCTCAAAATTCCTCCCTAAGATTCGGACCCTTCTTGTATTTGGGTGGGGGTCGAACTCGAGTATTTTGAAGTATGTTCATTTATTAAGATGAGTCTTTGAGGGATTGAGCAGTGTTAGAGGCGATGTGGGGTCACCAAGGACCCCTAGGACCGAGCTAAGTCTAAAAGATCCGTCGCGACTAAGTTTTAGGATGAGTTTGTTTAAGGAGTCGACTTCTAATGACCCTATCTTTTGAAAGACGTCAATCTAGGTGGCCCACGAACTATTAAATCGAAGGTCGTCAAGTCTTCTTTCCAACGCCACCAAGAACGTAAATTTTGAAGTTCGGAGTCAAAAGATATGGCGATCCTAAGATGAACTAGCACAGCAGAGATTTTCAGGCCTGGGTTGCATTTGCTGGAAAACTGGGCTTGGCGCCGCAGTGGCGCGACACGCCACTATCGCGCCAGAAATATGCCTCAGTAGTTTGGGCTCTGGCGCGGCGCGCCACTATAAGGTGTGCAGGGTTTTCAAGCCAATTTCCAGAACCCAGAAAATATTGGCCTTGGCGCTGTAAGGGCGCGATGCGCCAAGAATGTGCCCCAGTAGTTTGGTCTTTGACACGGCGCGCCACTAACCGATGTGCAGGTTTTTAGGCAAAATCAGCCTGGCGCTGCAATGGCGCGATGCGCCACTATCGCGCCAGGTGCATTTTTACCTATTTTTCAGAACTTTTGAGAAGGGGCAATTTGGGAACTTACCCAAATTATATATGTATTAACCTTGGTCTTTTGGGAACACATTTTGCAGCCTCACTCTCTCTCTCTAAAAAGCCCTAGTAGCTTCTCTCTCTCTCTCTTCTTCTTCTTCTTCTCCACTTCCAACAAAAGAGTCCAAGAGCTTCAAGATTTGGGTCCTCCATTGAAGACCCAACATCAAGGTTTCCTTCAAGTCTTCACTAAGGTATGTAAGGCTATCCAAAACATGGGTTGAGTCCATCCATGTGCCCTACTCTTGCTTTGAGGTTATATGTCTATGAAAATGGAGTTTCTTGGTATGGTTCATGTTTGAATGAGTTTTGTCCCCTATTTAATTAATGCTATATGTGTTGATGTTGTTGAGCTAAGAAGTTCCCAAAACCTTCACGTTAGTATGAGTTGATGGAGATAACTTGTTGTTATGTTTTGTTGATCTCTTTAGTCATGTGATTATGTTGCATAGGTCAATTCCTTAAATGTGTTATTCTACTTGAATTATTGAGTTAAAGCCATAGAGTTGTGATGAGTCTTGAGAAGATGTCATAAATGCTTATCTAAATGAGGCTTGATTGAGTTAATTGGAGGATAGAATTGACGAGTGGACGAGGTCCTAAATGGAACTTGCCATTATGACTTAATTGAGTTGAACTGAGAATAGAGTTGATGAGTTGGCAATGACACACATGAAACTAGCCGTGAGGGCTTGTTTGAGATGATTGGAGGGAGTCTTATGAGCATAGAGTCATGGGAGGAGTATTGAGCACCGAGGCGGGTAAGAGTATAGTCCATACTCGAACCCCAGAAACTACGCCGCCAACATAGGTAGGGATCGAACCGTTAAAGTCGGATGCTTCCCATGGGATTGAACCGTTAAAGTCGGATGTTTCCCATTTATTTTTCCTGACATGATAGGACTTGACTAATCGATGGTATCCATTATTAGAGAGGCATTCATGCCCTGGCAAGGTATGGACGGACGTGGCAACGACGTCTGATTGTTGTACTATCACTGGCTCATAAGTGATGGTTATCGGATAAGAGAAACTCCCATTCAGGTCTTGCTATTACTCCGAGTCAGTTGAGTTGGGTGGCATGAGATTTGGTCTGGTCTAGAACACTTCTTGTTAGACTTAGGACTCTTGAGTGAGATGTCGTGTACATATATATGAGTTGAGATCCTGAGTTGATGATTGATGTTTTCTTGATATTTATTTCATCCGTCCATTTTACATACTCGTACATTCCATGTACTGATGCCATTTGGCCTGCATCATTTCATGATGCAAAGACAGGTACTAAAGATCATCAACCGGCGCTTCGTTGAAGATCCACATTCGCTCTCAGCTAGTTGGTGAGCCCTCCTAGTCTCCGGAGAATGTTGAGCCTTCTTGTATAGTTTTGTTGTCATTTCCTTTATTTTGATTATTGGTAGCCATGGACTTGTCATTGGCACCACTTAGACTTTGATAGAGGCTTCATAGACTAGAGTGTGGAGAGGTTGAACTGTTATTTTGAAGAGTCTCATTATGTTGTTTTGGTGGCTTGAAACGTTTGGCCTTCGGCCCCCATATTATGAATAGTATTTCATTAATTGAGTTTCCACTAAGAGAATGTGATTTAATGAATGTGTGACTAGACCAGGTGGTTCGCTCAGAGGTTAGAAATGGCCTTTGGGTGCCGGTCACGTCTAGGGTACCCTCCCGGGGCATGACAAACATGGTATCAGAGCACAGAGTTCAAGTGTCCTAGGGAGTCTATGAAGCCGTGTTTAGTAGAGTCTTGCTTATGGGTGTGTTGTGCACCACACTTATAATGAGAAGGCTATAAGACATTAGGAATTGTTTCACTTCTTTCTTACTCTGAATTCGTGCGATAGAGTTAAACTCTATAAAACTCCTTTCTAATTCGTGCGTTTATACGTTACAGATAATGCCTCCTAAATGTACCGCTAACCAGAGGAATGTTGATAACGCCGAGGTGCCCCAATCAGAGGTACCCCCAGCAAGGGCTAGAGGCCGACCTGCGAGATATGCAGAGGCACCCCAAGTGCCTGCTACTCCACCTGCGCCCTCATTAGAGGCGGAATTTCGAGGGGCAATTGCAATGCTCACTCAATTAGTAGCTGCCCGAAATGGTAATCAGAGTTCGCCCACTCTTAGCTCTAGTTCCCAAGAGCCGTCTGTTGCTGCTAGAATTAGAGACTTTCTGAGAATGAATCCGCCGGCATTCACGGGTTCTAAGGTTGATGAAGATCCCCAAAATTTTATTGATGAGATGTGGAAAATTCTGAAAGCTATGCATGCTACGGAAATTGAAGGGGTTGAGTTGGTGTTTTATCAACTAAAAGATGTGGCAAACATTTGGTATAATCAATGGGAACAAGGTAGGGGTGAGGATGCTGAGCCTGCTAAGTGGGATGAATTTGATGGGGGCCTTTCTTGACCACTTCTTTCCCCCAGAATTGAGGGAAGCGAAAGTCGAGGAATTTGTGAATATAAAACAAGAAGGCATGACTGTTAAGGAGTACAACCTGAAGTTCATCCAGTTGTCCAGGTATGCTCCACAAATGATCCCAGATATGAGGTCAAAGATGAGGAAGTTCGTCTCCGAATTAGGGAGGCATGTAAAGAAGGAGTGCAAAACAGCATTGTTGAACTCAGATATGGATATTTCCAGATTAATGGTATATGCTCAACAGGTGGAGGAGGAGAAAAGAAAAGACAGAGAAGAGTACCTAAGCAAGAAGGTAAAATCAGCGGGCCATCAGAGTGAACAAAGGCAAAACAAGGGCAACAGGTCCTTCTTCCAGAAAATGACTTCTAACTATGCCTCGTCTACTGCCAGTGCACCTATGCCGCAGAACAGGTATGATCGGCAGGGTCAGAGTCGCCAGAATTTCAGACTCCAGGTATCTCAATCACAGGCCAGTGTAAGTCAAGGTACGAGGGAGAAGACACCATGCAGCAAGTGTGGTAGGCTCCACTTGGGGGAATGCAGAGCGGGAAGAGTTGGTTGTTATAAATGCGGCCAAATGGACTATTTTCAAAGGGAGTGTCCAACAGGGGGAAACAGAGTCCAGCTTTCTACCACCGCACCGCCGGCTAGGGGTAATCAGAGGGGCAATACTTCGGGTACGAGTGGAGGTACAAACTGCTTATATGTCATGGGTAGTCATCAAGATCAAGAGAACTCTCCAAACGTCGTGATGGGTATGATTCGAGTCTCTTCTCTTGATTGTTATGTATTGATGGATCTAGGTGCCACCCTATCCTTTGTGACTCCTTATGTGGCTGGTAAATTCAATAAAATTCCTGAATATCTTCGTGAGCCTTTCTACGTAGCTCCCATGTCGGTGATTCTATCGTAGCTGAGAAAGTCTATAGAGATTGCACTGTGTCAATTCATCACAGAGATACTTTGGCTGACTTGGTTGAGTTAGACATGATTGATTTTGATGTGATCCTTGGCATGGATTGGCTCTATGTTTTTTATGCCTCTATTGATTGTAGAACTCAGATTGTCACGTTCAAATTCCCAAATAAGGCTGTCATAGAGTGGAAGGGTAGTCTTGTTGCGCCTAAGGGTAAGTTTATTTCATACCTTAGGTCCAGGAAGCTAATCTCAAAAGGGTGCATTTATCACCTTGTCCGAGTGAAAGATGACAATATTGAGTCTCCATCCCTTGAGTCGGTTCCGATTGTCAATGAGTTTCCGGATGTCTTTCCTGAAGATCTACCTGGAGTCCCTCCTGATAGGGAGATTGACTTTGGGGTTGATGTTCTTCCTGATACCCAGCCTATCTCAATTCCTCCATATAGGATGGCCCCGGCTGAGTTGAAAGAGCAGTTGAAGGACTTGTTAGATAAGGGATTTATTAGGCCGAGTGTCTCGCCATGGGGAGCTCTGGTCCTATTTGTGCGAAAGAAAGATGGGTCCCTTAGAATGTGTATTGACTACAAGCAGCTGAACAAGGTCACTATAAAGAATAAGTACCCTCTCCCCAGAATAGATGACTTATTCGACCAACTTCAGGGTGCCACTTGCTTCTCAAAGATAGATTTGAGATTCGGCTACCACCAGCTGAAGGTGAGAGAGTGTGATATTCCGAAGACCGCTTTTCGTACTCGTTATGGCCACTTTGAATTTTTGGTCATGTCCTTTGGGTTGACTAATGCCCCCGCAGCTTTTATGGATCTCATGAATAGAGTGTTTAAACCATATATTGATATGTTTGTGATTGTATTCATAGATGATATTCTGGTCTACTCCAAGAACGAAGTGGAGCACGCCTATCATCTTAGAATCGTCTTACAAACTTTGAGAGAGCAGGTGTTGTATGCAAAGTTCCCCAAATGTGAATTTTGGCTTGCATCAGTGGCTTTCTTGGGCCATATCGTATCTGGAAATGGTATTCAGGTTGACGCTCAGAAGATTGAAGCTGTGAAGAATTGGCCCAGACCCACATCCCCTACAGAGATAAGGAGCTTCTTGGGTTTGGCTGGCTATTATCGAAGGTTTGTAGAGGGATTCTCATCCATATCATTACCATTGACTAAGCTGACCCAAAAGAAGGCTAAGTTCCAATGGTCCGATGCTTGTGAGGAGAGTTTCCAGAAATTGAAGACCAAGCTAACCACTGCTCCTGTTCTAACTTTGCCCGATAGAACAGAGGGCTTTGTGGTCTATTGTGATGCGTCTAGAATTGGTTTGGGCTGTGTGTTGATGCAAAGGGGGAAGGTAATAGCCTATGCTTCAAGATAGCTTAAGGTTCATGAGAGGAATTACCCAACTCATGACCTTGAGCTGGCAGCTGTGGTGTTTGCACTTAAAATCTGGCGCCACTACTTGTACGAAGTGCATATTGATGTATTCACCGATCATAAGAGCTTGCAATACGTTTTTAGCCAGAAAGAGCTTAACCTAAGGCAAATGAGATGGCTTGAGCTACTCAAGGACTACAACATGAGCATCCTCTACCATCCAGGTAAAGCTAATGTTGTTGCTGATGCCCTTAGCAGGTTGTCTATGGGTAGCACTGCCCATGTGGAGGAAGGAAGGAGAGAATTGGCGAAGGAGGTACACAGATTAGCCTGATTGGGAGTTCATCTGGAAGAGAACAATGAAGGTGGAGTTACTGTTCAGGATGGATCTACATCCTCACTTGTGGCAGAGGTAAAGGAGAATCAAGACCAAGATCCTGTCCTTCTCCACTTGAAGGGAGTTGTTCACAAGCAAGAGGTAATGGTTTTTACAAAAGGGGGAGATGGTGTGTTGAGGTACCAAAATAGATTGTGTGTGCCGGATGTCGATGAGGTTCGAGAAAGGATTATGGACGAAGCGCATAGTTCTAGATACTCTATTCATCCGGGCTCTACGAAAATGTACCATGACTTGAGGGAAATCTATTGGTGGAGTGGGATGAAGAGAGACATTGCGGAATTCGTTTCCAAGTGCCCGAATTGTCAATAGGTGAAGGTTGAACATCAAAGGCCATGTGGTTTAGCTCAAAATATAGAAATTCCAGAATGGAAGTGGGAGATGATCAACATGGACTTTATTACAGGCTTACCGAGGTCCCGAAAGCAATACAATTCCATTTGGGTGATTGTGGATAGAATGACAAAATCAGCTCACTTCTTGGCGGTTAAGACTACTGACACCGCAGAGGATTATGCAAGGTTGTACTTTCAGGAGATCGTTAGATTGCATGGGGTCCCTTTGTCTATCATCTCAGACAGAGGAGCCCAATTCACTTCCCAATTTTGGAAATCCTTTCAGAAGGGACTGGGTTCGAGGGTGAACTTGAGTACCGCCTTCCCTCCCCAAACAGATGGCCAGGCAGAGCACACCATCCAAACATTGGAAGATATGTTGAGGGCATGCGTGCTTGACTTTAAGGGAAATTAGGATGACCACCTACCTCTCATAGAGTTCGCATATAACAATAGCTATCATGCAAGCATCCAAATGGCTCCTTATGAAGCTTTGTATGGGAGGAGGTGTAGATCGCCCATTGGGTGGTTCGAAGTTGGTGAAGCCGAGTTGATTAGGCCTAATTTTCTTCATCAAGCCATGGAGAAGGTACGAGTTATTCGAGATAGGATAAGGATAGCCCAAAGCCGCCAAAAATCTTACACTGATGTGAAGAGGAGAGACTTAGAGTTTGAGGTGGGCGATTGGGTGTATTTGAAGGTGTCACCCATGAAGGGTGTCATGAGGTTCGGAAGAAAAGAGAAGCTCAGTCCCAGATATATTGGTCCTTACCAGATTTCGAGGCGGATTGGGAGTGTTGCCTACGAGTTGGAGTTGACCTCAGAGCTAGCCTCTATTCATCCGATGTTCCACGTGTCGATGTTGAAGAAGTGCTTGGGCGATCCCTCGTTGGTAGTCCCTATTGATAGCGTTAGAGTTAAGGATTGCTTGTCTTATGAAGAGGTTCCGGTCCAAATTCTTGATCTCCAAATTCGCAAATTGAGGAACAAAGAGGTCGCCTCAGTCAAGGTCCTGTGGAGGAATCAATTTGTTGAGGAAGACACATGGGAAGCGGAGGAAGCCATGAAATCTAAATATCCTCACCTATTCGTACTTACCGAGGAGAATGTTGAAGGTAATGTCCATTTCCTTGACATTGAATCCATTTGTGCATTTTGAGTCTTGATTGATAATTGATTGAGAATTTGATTGATTGAATGACTGAGTTTTGATTGTGATTTGCACCCGAGTCTATTATTGATTTCTCGTCATTCGAGGACGAATGATCCCAAGGGGGAGATAATGTAACACCCCTCAAAATTCTTCCCTAAGATTCAGACCCTTCTTGTATTCGGGTGGGGGTCAAACCCGAGTATTTTGAAGTATGTTCATGAATTAAGATGAGTCTTTGAGGGATTGAGCAGTGTTAGAGGCGATGTGGGGTCACCAAGGACCCCTAGGACCGAGCTAAGTCTAAAAGATCCGTCGCGGCAAAGTTTTAGGATGAGTTTGTTTAAGGGGTCGACTTCTAATGACCATATATTTTGAAATACGTCAATCTAGGTGGCCCACGACCTATTAAATTGAAGGTCATCGAGTCTTCTTTCCAACGCCACTAAGAACGTAAATTTTGAAGTTCGGAGTCAAAAAATATGGCGATCCTAAGATGAACTAGCACAGCAAAGATTTTCAGGCCTGGGTTGCATTTACTCATTCTCAAAATATAGTTTTAGTTCTTAATAGTGTAGAAATACTATTCCAGTGATTCATATACTCCGGGTAGTACACAAAACGCTCCAGCGAGGAAAAAAGGCTAGGATTCAAGAGTGTTCATTAAGTCCTTCAATTCTAAGTAACGCTTCGGATTACAAGTATGTAGGCTTCAATGAGAGTATTCCTTCCACTCTCATGCGTAAAGTATTTATATGATAAATTATATTTATTTTTTTTAAGTTTTACTCTAAGTTATGTGGGTGTTTATCCATGGGTTCTTCCACCCATGTAGTCCAAAAACTCTTTCAATTAAATCTCTTGATTTCAAGTAATATTTTCTTATGGGTAATTCTTATCTTTACTTAATAGCATGAATAATGGTTAAACTAATGATTATTGTTATATTTTGATGCAACATTATTTCATATGTATGAATTGATGGTTTGCAAATAATTTTTCAATTTATCTCTTTAAAGGTCCTTGAAATTCATGATGGGTTGTTTAAAGCATAATTTTTTAATTAATGGATTTTAATGTATTGATGTATATTTATTTACATACATGTTTGCAAGTTGAAGTGCTTTGAACCCATCTAGTTTTACTATATTTTTAATAAAGTTTGACTTGAAAGCTTTGACTCCAAATAAATATTTATGAAAGCAATGTCTATAAAAAAGGGAGTCTTATGAAATAAAAGAATGATGAAATGATATGATTAATAGATTCTTTATGCAATAAGGACAATCTTGCATACTTGAATAACCAAATGTTTTAATGAGCTATTTCATCGAATATGATGTTTTAAATTCTCAAGCTACATGCTATGAATATTTTGAAGTATTAACCTATTTCGTGGGATTGACTTAGCACCGAATGGGGAATTGAGATGGGATTCAGTAAGGGAATCCTAGTGGCAACCCCTTGTCTCATTAACTATGTGCCAACATAGGATCCCTTGTAGGCTTAGGCTAATGGATCCATGAAAGCTCTTAAAGTTAAAGTTAAAGAATGAATGTAAAGTTGATGGAGTTCTACCCTAGGCACGTAGACTCCCCGGCCAACATAGGGGGTTATATTAGATTCCATGTTATAGCTCACATGGTCTTAAATGTCGGTTATGGTCATCTTCCCACAAATGAATATTTTAAAGAATATCTTTATGATTGATTATGCATGCATTGCATTATGTTTCATATTACATAAATTTTTAATGTTTCCTCAATGTTCATGCATGCTTACATACTTAGTACATTCAAAGTACTAACACATACTTTTTTGCCTAAATGATATCACCATGTAGGGACCAGTGCTTCTCCTCCTTCTCCTCCATGTGGCTAGTTGAGATCTCGACTTTTGGTGAGTTTCCATGTTCCGGGAACAATACTCCTTTATATTTCTAGCTTATGATATGTTGAGATCTTTAGACACTTACTATGGTATTTCTTTCTATTAAGATTGAGGGTGAGGTAGGAACTTGTCTTAGCCCCGTTAAATCTAAAAATTAGAGGTATTGTTGGACATATGTAAGTTGAAAATTTTTTATTATGATTTCCGTTTGTTTATTTATTTTCATTACCTATGAAAGGATAAAAGAATGCTATGAGGCTTGTTTGAGGTACTTTCGGGATCCTCATTCGCCATGTCACGTCTAGGCCCTAGGCTTGGGTCGTGACAAGTATCTTCATTTTTTTCAATTTCTATAGAAGTATATATAAGGCGAACACATTCAGACATAGTATTAAATTTCATATACAGATTTAACATAGCACCAATTAAATAAATAGGAGGAATAAGAAAAACATATTTTAAATTTTTTTCTATCATTTCAGCAACAACATCTTTGTAATCAACTTTCTTTTTATATTCTATAATCAATACAGAAATTTCGTCTAAATAAGCTAAAATATTAGAAACAGTAGGATAATAAGGACCAAAATATTCAAGAGTAGCCAAATAAAAGTTTTCTAAAAGCACAACAACATCATTAATTTTAGTCCAATCAGATTCTTCCAACATGACTTCAGAATATTTATATGCATATTGATTAAAAGTTGTAGTTACAGGGGTTTTATAAATATTACAAGTCTTTAAAAAATCATAAGTCGAATTTTACCTAGTCTCAATTTCTTCGGGCATTAATCTAGGTCTAAGATTATTTTCCTCGCATTTTCTTTTAAATTCTTTAAGTCTAACTTTTCTATTATTTCCTTGAATAAAACTAAATGTATGCCTAATTTTTTCAATTGTTAGCTCAAAAAAATAAAGTCCATCTTTTACAATTAAATTATATATGACAAGCACATCTAATATAAAAAATATCATCTAAAGGGGGGGGGGGGAACTCAGTTTTCAAAGAATTAATAACAGTGGTATTGTTAGATGCATTATCAAAAAAAATAGATAAAACTGTGTTCAAGACCATAATATTTTGCAACCATTGATATAGAATCAGAAATAAATTGTGCATTATGTCTTTGGTCTTCATCATATTGAAATGCTAAAATACGTTTTTGCATAATAAAATCACTATTTATCCAATGACAAGTAACAGTTAAATAATATTTTTTATTTATAGCACGACCAAGATTAGAAATAAGTGAAACTTTACATGAAAGATGTGTTAATAACCAACATAAATAATATGCATATTGTCCATGAAGTCTAAAAATATTTGATCTACAAGTACTTCTAGGAATACCGTTAAACATGAGATTATAAATTGATTGTATATAATGAATAAAAGCATCAGAAGAAGCAAATAAAAAAGGTAGTCAACCCACAACTATCACGGTCCCCTTATTTTATTATACTCGCCGTTAATTTTCCATTCTATGAGTTTATTCTACCTTGAACTGGCCCAATAGCACCCCTTATTCGTTCTTTCCAATCAGGATGCTCATTTTCTAGATGTCTAGTCAATTGACTCGTTTCACCTCTATTACCCCCGATCTTATGCTCGATTTTTTTTACACTCCTTACATTAAACTTTAGTTTTTTCAGCTATGCGTTCAAAATAATGTCATACTAAACTAGTTTATTTTCTTTCTTTTACATGCCGTGGAGGAAGATTAACAGTTCTAGATTGAGCATTACCTAAATATACATCAGGACTAATTGGTGTAACATCCATATCATCATTATCATCTTGTTCTATTTCTACTTCAACTTCATTTGGTTCTTCTATACCGTAAGTTTCTTGATATTCATTTTCATTCATATCATGTGCACCTACACCTATTTCTCCAAATTAACTAGGTGGTGCTTCAGGCATACGAGAATAATTTCTACTTATACTACCTCTACCGAAAGCACTTTTTTCTTACTACTATTACCTCCGTTGGAACACAAATTTTTAACACTTTTACCTATATTTTTTAATCTGTTCATTATCCAAATTAAATTAATAAAAATTATAAAAACAAAAATTAAATATTTAAATATACTTGAATTAATTTATTAAATAAAAGCAAGAGAAGGAACGATTTTACCAAATTATCGGAATCAAATAAAGAATCGTAAAATTGATGAAATTTTGAACACTTGAAAGTTGAAAACTTCCACTTGATGTTGTTAATTGCAAAAAATAATAAAAGATTGATATCACTTTAAGAGAGAATTGAGATTTTGAGAGACAATTGAGAGAATTAGATGATTGTTGGTGAGAAAAAATGATTAAATGTTGTAGGTATTTATAAGAAAAAAAATTGATTAATCAAATTTTTTTAAAAAAACAAATTGGGCAAATTTTAGAATTGGCCCAGCTGTATAGCCGTTGGGCACAACGACTCTTTTTTAAAAAGTGGACCAAAATTTAATTTCAGAAAAAAAAAAAAAAATCGAACTGGGCGGGTGGACCGGTGGGCTGCCTACTTTCCCTTACCGGGCCGGTCTTACCGGTTAAGGACAAAAAATGACCGAACCAGCTCAAATTTCTTTTGTGTTGGGTCGGTCGGTACCCGGTCCGGTCTCCCCCATGTCGAGCCCTTAATGGGCCGGTCTTAGGGGGCCAGTTAGGGGGCCAATCGGCCCAGTTGACAGGTTTAAATATTATTGCAACAAGAGTTCTTAAAAAAATTAATACACCTCCAAAAAATTGCTAATATAAAAAAATACTTGTAAAGATTATGAAAACTAATCAGTTCAAGAGGAAAAAATTGATGTTTGGTGGAGAAAAGAGAGGAAGAAAGTTTGTAGAAAGAGAGAGAAGAGCACGTCGCTCAATGAGAGAGAGAAGACCTGATTTTTTATAGCATATTAAATAAGTTTGAATTTTTTTAAGACTCTCCTCTAAATCTGATTCATCCAAATCTTTTTTTTTCCAGATCCATTAAGAGGCTATTTTTAAAAATGAAACAAATGGACTTAATGGGTAGAATATGAATGATTAAGATTACGACCTATAAATCAAACACACTTATTGGGCTGAATCTAAATGATTAAGATTCACTTTTAAGGGTCCGCCATGGTGGATAGGCCCCCCTGTGGAGGGATTGTCTCGACTTAAATAGGAAAAAGTCCCAAAAATGTTATTTTTCTGCAAACTCCGTTCTTGAGAACTAAGGGACGACCTAGGAAAGTTTCTTATCAATTTTCAATGAATTCTCGCGACAAAGGTAAGTTATTTACTCTCGTAATTCGTAATTGGATTCTTAGAACCTAGAATCTTTGCTAGTAATCTTTGGGGGAGGGTTTTGTCTTAAAATTAATGGTGGAAAAAGCCCTAGTTAGGCATTAGGATCATGAGTTTGACCAAGAGTTAGTATTTTGTTATAATATGGGTAAATTAGGCCATAATTATTGATCCTTTTTATTAATTACTTATTTTAGACCAAGAACAAGTTGAGAGACTCCGGAAGGGGAAGGCTCAAATCTTATAAGAGCATTCAAACTTGGTTTCGAGGTAGGTGATGGTTTGTTTTCCCTTTTGTGTCATATATGCATGTTAACTGCTCCCTTGTATATATGTATGTATGTGAATAGGAAAAGATGAGAACCTAATAAAATGATTATTTGTGATCAATTGCATGTAACGGACTTGTTGCTTAATGGTTGTAACTATGTAAGACTATTCATGTGATTGTGATTGTGGTTGATTGGATCAAATATCACATTCCGACATATAATTGGATCAGGTGTCATGTTCCAACACATAATTGGATTGGGTATCATGTTTCGACATAACATTTGACCGGGTGTTACGTTCTGACACTTATATTAGATCGGGTTTCACATTCCGACACACTAACAGTTTGGGTATGCGTTCCATAAGAGAAACATTCTTTGATTGTTGCATTGAAATTGAGATGTATCACCTCTGATATGCATATGTACTGATTATGAGATGCTAAGTGGTAAAGTATTATGTATATGTGTGTTTATTATTATGTATATGTGTCTTTACTGTGTTGTCATTACTTGTTTATATTTCACTTACTGGAATAGCCGCATGATCCTGTCAGTACACCATTGTTTTGTGTACTGATATTGTACTTTCTCTTTCTTTGTTGAGCCAGGGCATCTTCATGCGGCTACTGACAAACCTCGGTGTCACGACCCAAGCCTAGGGCCTAGACGTGACACGGCGAATGAGACACCTGGAGGTACCTCACCCAAGCCTCTTAGCATTCATTAAGCATTTCATTGGTAATGGCATACAATAATAAGCAGAATAAAATAAAAGAAAACATTTTCCATTTGTGTTCAAACATACCTCTACTAATAGACTTGGCGGGGGCTAAGACATGTCCCTAGCTCACCCTCAATATAAGTGTCAAGGAATGCCTTAATAAAAGTCTTACTATTCTATATAACACAAGCTTTGAATAAAAAGTATGTCGTTCTCGAAACATGGGAACTCACCACAAGAAATCTTTAACTAACTTGAGCTAGACACGAGGAGGGGGTCGGGGAATGACGTCAGTTCCTACATGGTGATATCATGTAGACAAAAGTATGCGTTAGTACTTTGAATGTACTAAGTATGTGAGTATGCAATGCAATATATCATTATACCATAAGGTGATGCAATGGACCATGCTAAAATCTTGCGATCATTTGAAATGTCCTTTAGAGTTATGAAGCTTAGTTGATGAAATATAGAAACCATCATGATTCATAAAAGAAACTTGAGCATTATAGAGGTAACCATGAGTCATTATAAGAAACCATATACTTGCAAAATACCATGAATAGTAAATAAGTAATCCATAAGCCTTTTGAAAGAAATCATTAGTTTTGTGAGAGCGCATACTTTACCTTGTGATAGACATAGTAGACATCATATGATATATCTTAAACATTGGAAGAGGGACCTTGTACCTTTGTGAGAGCGACCATTAACCGACATAAACCATGTGAGCTATAACATGGAGTCCCGATGTTACCCCTACATCGGAGAAAAGGGGGAGACTACTTGCCAAGGTAGACTCCTATATGCCTAAGTGGATCCACTAAGCTATTGTATAAACTGGGTACTCACCTCTAGTTCTTAGACTCGGGTACTCACCACTAAGCCTTGATATTTCGGGTACTCGCCTCTTACAGATTGGGTATTCGCCTCTATCTCTTTTATACCTACGGTGGCACGTAGTTCTGGGACATGGGTATTCGCCTCTAGTCCAACTAGGTGTTAGGTAAACTCTCAACAGAATAGACAAACCATAAAACATAAAGTCAATCATCGTGTGGGAGGGGCCATATCTACTACCGGTCCATTCTTCATAAGAACAAAATCATAGAATAGCTCCTTAACTTTGTCTCATGTGATGTGAATGTAGACATTTCTTCATCACATATCTTTAATCATGAAAATATCTTTAGGGCCTTAACTCACCCTATTATTAACTTACTTGAACATTATAGACTCATCGTTCACAAAACTTATTTGCAAAGAGCACCTTTAAACTCATTTGTAGACATTGTCAAACATTCATTTCAATTTTGCTTTATCATAAGAACTAGGTGGGTTCAAATAAATCAACTTTCAAGTCATTTAAATCAATGCTAGCATGAATGAGGGTAAAAGAATTTATCATTTAAAATATCTTAAAACAACCCACCAATATACTCTAAAACTACTTTCAAGCCTTCATAGAGGGACCTTGATAAATCATCCATTTCATGTAAATAAGGATCACCATAAGTCAACATAGACAAACAAACTTCAATTATTCAAGAATCTATACATTTGAAATCATAGTATGAAAATCCCTAAAATTTCTCATCACTTGAAATTAAGAGTCAATACACATATATATATATCAATAGGAGTAAATAAACTTAAATATACCATAATCTATGCATTTGGAATCATTATGTAAAATAACATAAGATTTCATCATTTAAAATGGAAATACTAGATTGAGAAAACTTTTGGGCTCCATGGGTGGAAGGACCCATGGATGAAAACCCACATACCTTGGGGACAAAAATCTCTATGAGAACTTGAGGAAGAATTGAGACTTGAATGTCTTGAATTGGAAACCCTAACTTTGCCTTGAAGCTCTTGAGAGAGTTTGAGAGGAGAGGAGTTTAGTATATTGAGTCTAATTGTGAGAAACGAGCTAAAAACCCTGCTGGCGCGATAGCTGGCGCGCCGCGCCAGCACCCAAACTACTGAGGTTAGTTTCGGGCGCTATAGTGGTGCCGGGCGCCACTGAAGCGCCAGGTCAAAAATTTCTGCAGTGATAATCTATCGTAAAATGGTCATAACTTTTGACTCCGAACTCAGAATGAGGCAAACTTAGTGGCGTTGGAAATAAGACTCAAACACCTTTAATTTGATAGGTTATGGTCCACCCAATTCTCTATATTGCAAGATATATGGTCATTTGAAGTTGACCCTTATGCGAACTCATTCGGAAAATTAACCAAGATGAATTCTTTGGACTTGGCTTGGTTTTAGGGATTCCTTATGACCCTAAATCAAATCTAATACCCTTAAATTACTTATTAATTGATCTTAACTCATGTATATACTTTAAAGTCATCGAGTACGATCTTATACATACATGAAGAATGGTTCGGGTCTTGGTGTAGAAATTTTTGGGGTGTTACACTCGGTTAGGTGATCGTTGAATTACTGGATTCAAGGGTAAGGCAGCTCTTTCAGGCTTGAATGGATCCATCTTAGTTCTTAGTCCATCCTTTCAAACATAGACTTCTTATGTTATTATCTTTGGGATTGTATCCCCTTACTCTTAGACTTGCTATGTAGTAGCTTCGGTACAATGACTTTAGGTTCTAGGGTTTTAACTTCCGCATGTTTGTTTGACTATTGTGTTTGACTTGAATTGAATTTATGAGTTTTATTGGAACTCAGCTTAAAACTTATATAAAAACTGTTGTCACATCTTTTTGTGCTCACTTTTGTATTAGGATGCTAGCTTGGGGGTGTAGTTTTGGTTCTCTCACTGGAGGAATAGTGTGGGTGCCACTCACGGCCCGATTTGAGCCGTGACACGTTTTAAGCAAAAGAAGAAAGAACTAAAAATTAAGTTAAAATCTTTAGTGGCTTTTCTATAAAAATCTGTACTCTTATCATTATTTATAAATATAAAATAAAATCAATAACAAAAATGAGTGAATAATAGTTTACTTACTGCAACAACAACATATTTAGTGAAATTGAACAAAGTGGATTTTGGAGAAAATAAAGTGTACGCAGATCTTTCTTTAAGGTAGAAAGATTGTTTCTGAAATATCCTTAGCTCAAGTGAGGCTAAAAGATCCTTACCTCAAGTAAAGCAAATTAAGCAAGTTAAAGTAGTAGTGGAAAGAAATAACGATAGTGACAAAAAACATGACAACTAATAGAAAAGCAGTGTGGAGCATATATGTAAGGAACTGTAAACAAAGTAAGCAACAAATGATAACAGATTTCAAAGGCCAAAGACTATGTGAATAGGCTAATACTATAACAAACACGATATGTAATTTACCTACTCCGAAAGAATAAGAAAACCAACCTTTAATTTCATAACTAAGAATTGATAAAACTTTTCAAGTGTTTTATTTGCAAGTCGTTTCGTGCTTCATATATATTGAATAAACTCATATTAATTACAAAAAATCGATATTCAGATGTTAATAATCCTCACAGGAATAAAGCTATATCTAGTATTGTCAAATTACTGTTTGTGGTGATGTTAATTTTTTACAAAAAATTAATAGAAAATTAGTTAATTTTAAAACCATAATTATTAGGTTAACCCCTAATATGTATCTTGATATCAAAAGATATTTATCAATTCATAATTAAAGAAAATTAATTTTTTTTCCAGAAAATAGAAAAACATAATTTAAGAGCACCCAAAAAAATACAATGAAGAAAAAAATTTGAAATATTTTCTTTTATAAATAGATGGGCTCTTCTAATCCTAATAAAATTTTGTTTCTTTATTCATTACGTAATAGGATTGACACTTAAATTGTGTATTTCTTTTTTATAATTTACACCTTGCAATCATACTATCATTTAGGTGTTTGTTATTGTATAGGACTACACACAGAGTGCGGCTCAAGCACATTAATGATCTAAGGCGAAAATTGAATGAAGGTCTTAAATTTTTAAAAATAAATTAATATATTTTTCTTGCGGATTTTGTTCTTCTAGCTCTTTGAGATGCAGAATTGCTAAAAAAAAAATTATAATTGACATTTTTATTAATTCTTTTTCAATTGATACTATAATCAATCAATTTAATCTTTACTTCAAATGCATCAAACTTCTTCTAATTATTCTTCCTCTCTTTACTATAAATAGAGTATTTACTGAATATTTGTTTCTAAAAAAAATCTATAACCTATTATTGCAATAAATAAATAAATATGTTGCCCCTCAAATTTGGGAAAAGCCCCATGTCTACACATTGGTGTAGTATAACATTTTTTTGTGTACTTTATATTATAAGGTACAAAACTTCTAAAAAAATAATGTATTTTACTAAAGATAAAAAGTGTATTTAAAGCTAACATGATAACTCACTACTATACTAACAATTAAGGAGCAAAATTCAATGTATATAAGCATAACGTAACTACTTCTAACAAATTAACAATAGCAGAAAAGATTATAGCTAAGCAAAAGATGACAATCAAAAAGTTGATAGTGTAACACCCTCTAAAACGTTGTATGTGGTGTTCCAATTCTCGATGAAAATGATACTGCTTCTGTATTTTGGGCATAACTCTTCTTAGGATAGTACAACTTAGGTGATTCAAGTTGCTGAAGAACCCTGACACCATTTTCCACAACTTTTATGAAGACCATAGCTTAAGATTCGGAGGTTAAGTAGGTCAAATAAATTAATTTTTGCAAGATCTGGTGTTGTGATAAAATCGAGTGTTTGTAGAAGAAAAATCATATCTCACTATAGTATGATCCAATTCAGTTGATTCTTGAACGACATGAAAGTAGACTTCTAGAGCTACAATTCATATGGAGACCAAATCCTAATTAGGAAGTTATCTTGTTCAAATGTAGCTCCGAAAAAGGGTATTCCGTAAAAAAGATTCATCTCACCAACCATGGAGGATCTAGACTCATGACATCACCCATGACATTATAATCCTCCATGACATCACAATCCTCCATTAAATTTTCAAGATCATTCTCTGTAATTATTTTATTTATTACTAGGTCCCTCTTTCACACCTATAAATACTCACCTTATTTCCTCATTTTGTCATCAAATTTTCTCAAGCAACCCTTCTCTCTATACACTTCTTTACTCATTTTAAAATATGATTTTAATTTTTAGTAGTGTATAAATACTGTTCTGTTGATTCATATACTCCGGGTAGTACACAAAATGCTCCGGCGAGGAGAAAAGGTTAGAGTTCAAGAGTGTTCATTGAGTTCTTCGATTCTGCGTAAATCTTTGGATTCCAAGTATGTAAGGCTAATCACAACGTTGAACTGATTTAGTTATTGTGCCCTACATCCTCATTGAGTTGAATTGAGTGAGTTTTGAGGTTCTATGAATTGAGTTCCTAAGTTATCTATAATTTCTATTGAGTTTTTGTATATAAATTTATATGTATTGATGATGTCCTTGCATTCAACAATTGTAGTATACATTCATATCTTCTTTCATATGAACCCAAATTGAGACTTTATTTTTGTTATATTATGCAGTGATAGAGTTTTTAAAACATGATTTGTGAAAGGTTTTGAATGAGAATGAGTTGAGTTTAAGAAGTCTCTTAATTATTATTTTGAGAATGAGTTTGAGAAGTCTCTTAATTATTATTTTGAGCATGAGTAGTTTGAGTATAAATGAGCTGAACATTATTACATTAAAATATTAATTTTGAGATTGAGTTAAGAAGTTAAATTTATATTTTTATTTTAAATGCATTCATTGAGATGAGATTATACCTATGTTAAAGAGAAGAGATGAGTTGAAAGGAGTTGAAGATTTTGAGCAAGATGTTTTGATGATGAAATAAATGATGTTTGTTTGTAAAGAATGTAATAACTGATGAAGAGGTGATGATGATGATTATGTTTTGAGATGAGTTTGATGTTTAAATTAAAAGTTCAAAAGAGACTAAATGAGTATTTTGAGTTTTTTTATTCACTTGCTATATATGAGCATAATAAAGTATTTTGGGAGTATTATTGAGCAACGATATGGGGTGACCCCATAAACTACGTAGCCAACGTAGGATAGAGGTCATGCCTCTCAATTCCCAAAATAATGGACTTTGATTGATTGTGGATCCATAGATGTGATGTCCTTTACCCTGCTATGGTGTTGGATGGATGTGAAAATGATATCATTTTGTTGTATCATCACTAGCTCATAAGTGATGGTTGTCGATTAGAGAAACTCCCCAAGTGTAAAATATTATATTTTTATATACTGAGTTGCATGCTTTATTGAGTTGAGCCATTTTCAGAGTTGAGTCCTATGAGATGAGTTGAGTTGAGTTAAGTATCTTTGAGTAAGTTTCCTTTCAACTATTTTACATACTCATACATTCCATGTACTGGCTCCATTTGGCTTGCATCATTTTATAATGCAGATACATGTACTAGAAATCATCAACAGATGCTCCATTGAAGATTTGTTTCCTTCCTTATAGTTGTGAGACCTCCTTGCTTTCAGAGGAATCATATTTATTTCATTCATCGCTTTGAGTAGTTCCTTTTAAGGTATCCGTGAGCTTGTCTCGACACTTTCTAAATAGTTGGTAGAGGCTTCATAGACAGAGTAGAGTTGAGTAGAAGGATTCTTTCAGAGTCTATTTTTAAATAATAATTTTACTATTGAGTTTATAAAGTTGAGTTACATTATACTTTGATTATTTTAATCTATTATTTATTTATTGATGATGATATTTCTAAATGCCCACTTGAGTTAATTATCTATTGAGTCAATTCTTCTGCAGAGTGATTGAATAAGTTATCAGACCAAGTGATTCGCTTGGGGCCAATGATGGTCTTCGAGTGCCGGCCATGTCTAGGGTACCCTCTCGGGGATAGTTTTGCCACTAAATCAGTATCATGTCCATATTAGTTTTAGAATATATTTAATTATGGAGAAGAGGGTATTTACACAACAAAAGAAAATAAGAAAATAATAGTAAAAACAATTCTGAGACTTTCATAGATTTTTACTTTTTGGGTTTGTATTTCTTAGACATGCCTAGCCATACATGAATTAAAAGTTCGAGCAGCAAAATGGAAAGATTTCTTTTGATATAGGAACTTGAGGACAAAAAATAAAACAAAAGGTTAGAATTCTTGAATTGCAAATATGTTTAATCTCATAATGTCTCCTTATATAAATTTAACCTAAGTAGAAAAGTTGGAACATGTAACGACCTATTCTGTCGTTACTAAAATTATCTGCGATAAAGGCACATGAATCTCATTCATCATAATATTAGGATTAATTTCTTGATATGCGAGTGCATTAGTTGTGAATTAAGGTCGTACAATACTCCTATCTCAATGTTAAGTTGAAAGTGTATTTACAATTTAGTTTTGGACTTGAGTTTAAACTAAGATTAACTTCAAACGACCATAGATCTAAGCCTATAATGAATTAGGTGGCTCATGACTTATCAAACTAAAGATCTATAAGTTTTCATTTTAATTCCACAAAGTTTGCATCATTTAGAGTTCTGAGTAAAAAGTTATGACCATTTTACTGAACCTTGTCCGGGCTAAGGCGCCATGGTAGGATGGAACCTTTCATAGCAGGATCGATGGGATAAAATTCAAAAAGTGTAAATTTTTACTATCTCCTTCTTCCCTTAAGTTCTCAAATAGACTAGGGTTATCCTAGAAACCCCAAAAGAGCTTCTCTAGACTTGGAGATAAGGGAGGAGGGAAATTCTAGCGTAAGGAATGCTACAACCCATATATTTCTGGCCAGTCTCCATTATTTCTCCTTTTGGAATTGAGGGATCATGATATAATCCTTTTATAAATGATTGGCGTTCAGGTAGGCTGGATTTTCTCAATTGAGTAGTTATACATTAGTTCTTGTTGCTTAATATACTGTAGATCTCTTGCCTAGGCCTTTGGACACAGAATCTAGATGGTTAAATGATTGTCAATTATTATTTAGAATGAGAATATATGATGTGGGTCATGATTATTGTGTGGCTAGTGATAAAGGTCCAGTCTTTGAATGTTAACCTTGGCGAAAACTGTTTAGAAGGCCAATGACTCTTGCGGGATTAAATATACACAATTGTTGGGTTATTATTAGATCCTGAGACTTTTAGGTTATGGGCTATTGATGTATATGAGGAATGTGTTTGTACAAATAATTGTGTATGCTCATGCTAGCAACTACTTGTGAAATACTTGAGCGATGTGCATCATGAAATAAAGGGTGAATGTGAACATTTTACTATTGATAAATTTCATGCCATGAATCTATTTAATTACCTGTGGCTGTAGGTTATGGTTTAGTCCATATCATAGAGGATGCTTAATAGTGATTGATATATTATTGTGATTGGTCTATAATCTCAAAATTGTGAAATTCATAATCTTGAACTTTCTCTATCAAAAGTGATTCCTTGAATAAAGAATGCTGATGAAATATTGTTAAAGAAGGGAAATATGTAATTAAACTTAATAAAATGACTACTATGATCAATTACAGGCAATGAACCTGTTACTTGATTGTACAAGTATGTGAAATATTCATTGTGGACTGTGATTGTGATTGTGATTGTCATATATTGGATTGGGTGTCACATTTCAACATATATTGGATCATATGTCACGTTCTGACATATATATATATATATATATTAAATCTCGTGTCATATTCAAACACATATTGGATCGGGTATTATATTCCAATATATATGTATTAGATCGGGTGTCACGTTCTGATATATATATATATTAGATCGTGTGTCACGTTCTAACACATATATTGGACTGAGTGCTATATTTTGACACATATATATTAGATCAAATTTCATATTCTTACACATATATTGGATAGGGTGACACGTTCTAACACATATATTAGATCGGGTGTCATATTCTGGTATATATATATTGGATCGAGTACCACGCTGGTACAAACTAACAGTTTGGGTGTGGGTTCCATGAGAGAATCATTGTGTGCCTATCATCTGTGAATTGATCTTGACTCTGTGTGTGATGATAGAGAAACTGACGCAATTATAATTAACCATGCCCATCCTATGTAATAACTGTTATGAAAGAATCGAAGGTCCAAGTATTACTATATTGACTGTTATATTTGAGATTGCCACTATGAAATTGTATATTGCTCCTTAAATGATAAATTGGTAATGTGTTCTTTTATATACCTGTTTTTTTATTATGGTTGCTAGATGCATCTGTTGTCACGCCCCGGGAAGGTACCCTAGGCGTGGCCGACACTCGAAGGCCATTTCTGACCTCTGAGCGAACCACTTAGTCCAGTCACACATTCATTCAATCACATTCATTCAATCACATTCACTCAAGGGAGAGTTCAATCATAACATGCTACTCACAATAAGGGCCCGAAGGCCAAACATCTATCAACTCAACAAACGACTTTAATAAAACTTACTCAAAAGAACAATCCAACATTTCCCACACTCCAGTCTATGAAGCCTCTATCAATGACAAGTCCATGGCTACCAACAATCAAAATAAAGGAAATGACAACAAAACTGTATAAAAAGGCTCAACATCCTCCAGAAACTAAGAGGACTCACCAACTAGCTGGGAGCGTATGTGTATCTTCAACGGAGCACCGGTTGATGATCTCTAGTACCTATCTCTGCATCATGAAATGATGCAGGCCAAATGGCGTCAGTACATGGAATATACGAGTATGTAAAATGGCCGAATGCAACAAATATCAAGGAAGAATCAAATCAACTCAGAATCTCGACTCAAGAGAAATAACAACTCAATCAAGTGTACTAAGACTAAACAAGATATGATTTAGACGGGACCAATCACATACAATTCAACTCAATCTGACTCAGAGTACTATCAAGACCTATATGGGAGTTTCTCTTACCCGACAACCATTACTTATGAGCCAGTGAAAGTACAACAAACCAACGTTGTTGCCGCATCCGTTCATACTTTGCCAGGGTATGAACGAATCAACCAATCATGGATCCAATCCAACCAAGTCCTATAATGTCAGGACAAACATCTTGGGGAAGCATCTGACTTTAACGATTCAATCCCCTCCTACATTTGGCGACGTAGTTATTGGGTTCGAGTATGGACTCTACTCTTGCCTAATTCGGTGCTCGATACTCCTCCCAAGACTCATTGCCCATAAGACTCCATCCAATCAACTTAATCAATTCACATCGACAAGTCTCATTAAAACCTTGTCAACTCATCAACTCTATCATGATCAAATCTCTCTCAATCATACTATCTGATCAATCTCAATCATATCTTTCAAAAGAAAATTTAAATGCACATTTATAGAAACATATAGACATAACCAATCATTTCCTCCATCCATTTGAGAAATCTTTGAGACTCATCACAACTTCAAGACTTTAAATTTACACTTTATAATAGGCAACCTTTTTTTAAGAAAATAACATCCTTTATCATAATCTACATAATTAAGAAGATCAATAAAACATAATTAACAACTCATTTTCACCAACTCATACTCACATAAGGGCTCATTTTAGGAACTTATTAACTCAACAACATCAACACATATGGAATCAAATAAGTTGGGGACAAAACTCATTCAAGCATAAACCATACCAAGAAACTCCATTTTCATGAACATCTAACCTCAAAGCAAGAGTAGGGCACATGGGTGGACTCAACCGATGTTTTGAGTGGCCTTACATACCTTAGTGAAGACTTGAAGAAAATCTTGTGGTTGGGTCTTCAATGGAAAACTCAAACCTTGAAGCTCTTGGAACTCTTCTTGTTGGAGAAGGATTTGGAGAGGAAAAAGAAGAGAGAGAGAGAGAGAGAGACTCCTAGGGCTTTTTAGAGAGAGAGAGAGGGGCTGCAAAATATGATCTCAAAATGGTCTAGGGTGATACATATATAATATGGGACAATTCCCAAATTGCCCTTCCTCCAAAATACTGAAAAATAGGCCAAAAACTCCCTTGGCACGATAGTGGCGTGTCGCGCCCTTACAGCGCCAAGGCCAATTACGCCTAAAAACCTTCACAACTTTTAGTGGTGCGCTGCGCCAAGGACCAAACTACTGAGGCATGTTTCTGGCGCGTCGCGCCTTTATAACGCCAAGGCCAAAGTTTCTGGGTTCTGGGAATTTGGCTTAAAACCCTATACACCTCGCAGTGGCGCGCCGCACCAGGGACCAAACTACTAAGGCTTGTTCCTGGCGCGATAGTGGCACATCGCGCCACTGTGGCACCAAGCCCAGTTTTCCAGCAATTGCAACCCAGGCCTGAAATCCCTGTCGTGCTTGTCCGTCTTAGGATCGTCATATCTTTCGAATCTGAACTCCAAAATTTACATTCTTGGTGGCGTTGGAAAGAAGACTCGATGACCTTTAATTTGATGGGTCGTGGGCCACCCAGATTGTCATCTTTCAAAAGATAAGGTCATTAGAAGTCGACCCCTCATACAAACTCATCCTAAAACTTAGCCACGACGAACCTTTTTTGACTTAGCTTGGTCCTAGGGGTCCTCTATGACCCCACATTACCTCCAACACTCTTCAATTACTTGGGGACTCATCTTAACTCAAGCACATACTTCAAAATAATTTAGTTAGACCCTACACGAATACAAGAAGGGTCCAAATCTTAGGAAAAATTTTTAGGGGTGTTACATTATCTCCCCCTTGGGATTATTCGTCCTCGAATAAAGAGTAACCAAGAATGGACTTGGGGTACAAATCACAATCAGAATTCAGTTAATCAAACAATCAACTTCTCAAACAAATTACCAATCAAACTCATAATATGCAAACAAATTCAAGTCAAGGAAATGGACATTACCTTCAACATTCTCGTCGGTAGACACGAATAGATGTGGATATTTAGATTTCATGGCTTACTCTGCTTCCCATGTGGCTTCCTTAACAAGTTGATTTCTCCACAGAACTTTGACTGAGGCGATCTCTTTGTTCCTCAACTTGCGGATTTGGCGATCAAGAATTTGGACCGGAACCTCTTCATAGGATAAGCTATACTTAACTCCAATACCATCAATGGGGACTACCAACAAGGGATTGCCTAAGCACTTCTTCAACATCGAAACGTGGAATACCGGATGAATAGAGGCTAGCTCTGAGAGTAGCTCCAACTCATAACCAACACTCCCAATCCGCCTCAAAATCTGGTAAGGACCAATATATCAAGGACTAAGCTTCCCCTTCTTTCCAAACCTCATGACGCCCTTCATGGGTGACACTTTCAAGTATACCCAATCACCCACCTCAAACTCTAAGTCTTTCATCCTCAAATCGGTGTAAGACTTTTGGCGGCTTTGGGCTGTCTTTAGCCTCTCTCGAATAACTCGCACCTTCTCCATATCTTGATGAACAAAATCGGGCCCAATCAACTTGGCTTCACCAACTTCAAACCACCCAATGGGAGATCTACACCTCCTCCCATACAAGGCTTCATATAGAGCCATTTGAATGCTTGGATGATAGCTATTGTTATATACAAACTCTATGAGAGGCAAGTGATCATCCCAATTTCCTTTGAAGTCAAGCACACATGCCCTCAACATATCTTCCAATGTCTGAATGGTGCGCTCTGCTTGGCCATCTGTCTGGGGATGGAAGGCCGTACTCAAATTCACCTACGAACCTAATCCATTTTGAAAGGATTTCTAAAATTGGGAAGTGAATTAAGCTTTTTTGTCTGAGATGATAAACAAAGGGACCCCATACAATCTGACGATCTCCTGTATGTACAACTTTACATAAACCTCTGCGGTGTCAGTAGTCTTAACTGCCAAGAAGTGAGTTGATTTCGTCATTCTATCCACAATCACCCAAATCAAATCATGTTGCTTTCGAGACCTCGGTAGACCTGTAATAAAGTCCATGTTGATTATTTCCCACTTCCATTCCGGAATTTCTATATTTTGAGCTAAACCACATGGCCTTTGATGCTCAACCTTCACCTGTTGACAATTCGAGCACTTGGAAACGAATTCTGCAACGTCTCTCTTCATCCCACTCCACCAATAAATTTCCCTCAAGTCATGGTACATTTTTGTAGAGCACAGATGAATAGAGTATCTAGAACTATGTGCTTCGGCCATCGAACATCATCGATATCCGGCACACACAATCTATTTTGGTACCTCAACATACCATCTCCCCCTTTGGTAAAAACCATTACCTCTTATTTGTGAACAACCCCCTTCAATTGGAGAAGGATGGGATCTTGGTCTTGCTTCTCCTTTACCTCTGCCATAAGTGAGGATGTAGACCCATCCTGAATAGTAACTCCGCCTTCATTGTTCTCTTCCAGATGAACTCCCAATCGGGCTAATCTGTGTACCTCCTTCACCAATTCTCTCTTTCCTTCTTCCACGTGGGCAGTGCTACCCATAGACAACTTGCTAAGAGCATCAGCAACAACATTAGCTTTACCTGGATGGTAGAGGATGCTCATATCATAGTTCTTGAGTAGTTCAAGCCATCTCATTTGCCTCAGGTTGAGTTCCTTCTGGCTAAAGACGTATTGCAAGCTCTTGTGATCGGTGAATACATCAATATGCACTCTATACAAGTAGTGGTGCCAAATTTTAAGCACAAACACTATAGCTGCTAACTCAAGGTCATGAGTTGGGTAATTTCTCTTATGAACCTTAAGCTGTCTTGAAGGATAGGCTATCGCCTTCCCCCTTTGCATCAACACAAAACCCAAACCAATTTTGGATGCATCAAAATAAACCACAAAGCCCTCTGTTCCATCGGGCAAGGTTAGAACAGGAGCAGTGGTTAGCTTGGTCTTCAATTTCTGGAAACTCTCCTCATAAGCATATGACCATTGGAACTTAGCCTTCTTTTGGGTCAGCTTAGTCAATGGTGATGATATGGATGAGAATCCTTCTACAAACCTTTGATAATAGCCATCCAAACCCAAGAAGCTCCTTATCTCTGTCGGGGATGTGGGTCTGGGCCAACTCTTCACTAATTCAATCTTCTGAGCGTCAACCTAAATACCATCTCCAAATACGATGTGGCCTAAGAAAGCCACTGACGCAAGCCAAAATTCATATTTGGAGAATTGTGCATACAATACCTACTCTCTCAAAGTTTGTAAGACAATTCTAAGATGATGGGCGTGCTCCTCTTCATTATTGGAGTAGACCAGAATATCATCTATGAATACAATCACAAATATATCAAGATATGGTTTAAACACTCTGTTCATGAGATCCATAAAAGCTGCGGAGGCATTAGTCAACCTAAAGGATATGACCAAAAATTCAAAGTGGTCATAACGAGTCCAAAAAGCGGTCTTCGGAATATCACATTCCCTCACCTTCAACTGATGGTAGCCGGATCTCAGGTCTATCTTTGAAAAACAAGTGGCACCCTGAAGTTGATCAAATAAGTCATCTATTCTGGGGAGAGGGTACTTATTCTTTATGGTGACCTTGTTCAACTGCTTGTAGTCAATACACATTCTAAGGGATCCATCTTTCTTTCGCACAAATAGGACTGAAGCTCCCCATGGTGAGACACTCGGCCTAATAAATCCCTTATCTAACAAGTCCTTCAACTATTCTTTTAACTCTTTCAACTCAGCTAGAGCCATTCTATATGGAGGGATTGAGATAGGCTGGGTATCAGGAAGAACATCAATCCCAAAGTCAATCTCCCTATCAGGAGGGACTCCAGGCAGATCTTTAGGAAAGACATCAGGAAACTCACTGACAATCGGAACCAACTTAAGGGATGGAGACTCAACCTTGTCATCTTTCACTCGGACAATGTGATAAACACACCCTTTTGAGATTAGCTTCCGGGACCTAAGGTATGAAATAAACTTACCCTTAGGCGCAACAGGACTACCCTTCCACTCTATGATAGCCTCATTCGGGAATTTGAACGTGACAATCTGAGTTCTACAATCAATAGAGGCATAACAGACATAGAGCCAGTCCATGCCAAGGATCACATCAAAATCAACCATGTCTAACTCAACCAAGTCAGCCAAGGTATCTCTGTGATGAATTAACACAATGCAATCTCTATAGACTTTCTCATCTACGATAGAATCACCGACAGGGGTAGCTATGTAGAAAGGCTCACGAAGACATTCAGGAATTTTATTGAATTTACTAGCCACGTAAGGGGTTACGAAAGATAGCGTGGCACCCGGATCCATCAAAACATAACAGTCAAGAGAAGAGACTCGAATCATACCCATCATAACGTTT
Source organism: Solanum dulcamara (assembly GCF_947179165.1). NCBI lineage: Eukaryota > Viridiplantae > Streptophyta > Magnoliopsida > Solanales > Solanaceae > Solanum > Solanum dulcamara. Next base: position 31,640,775 of record NC_077247.1, on the reverse strand, counting down.
GGAGAGTTCTCCAGATCTTGGTTACTACCCATGGCATATAGGCGGTTTGTACCTCCGCTCGTACCTTAAGTAGTACCCCTCTGATTACCCCTAGCTGGCGATGCGGTGGTAGAGAACTAGGCTCTGTTCCCCCATACTGGACACTCCTTCTGAAAATAGTCTATTTGGCTGCATTTATAACAACCAACCCTTCCCGCTCTTCACTCTCCCAAGTGGAGCTTACCATACTTGATGCATGGTGGCTTTCCTTGCGAACCTTGACCCACGCTAGCTTGGGATTGAGAACCCTGAGGTATGAAATTCTGGCGACCTTGTCCCTGCCGATCATACCTATTCTGTGGCATCGGTGCACTGGCGGTAGATGAGGCATAGTTGGAAGGCCTCTTCTGGAAGAAGGATCTATTGCCCTTATTTTGCCTCTGTTCATTCTCATACCCCGCTGATCTTGCCTTCTTGCTCATATGCTTCTCTCTGTCCTTTCTCTTCTCATCCTCCACCTATTGGGCGTACACCATTAACCTTGAAATATCCATATCGGAGATTAACAATGCCGTTTTGCACTCTTTCTTCACATGTCTTCCCAAACCAGAGACAAACTTCCTCATCTTTGACCTCATATCTGGGATCATTTCTAGAGCATACTTGGACAGCTGGATGAACTTCAGGCCATATTCCTTAACTGTCATGCCTTCTTGTTTCAGATTTACAAACTCCTCCACCTTCGCTTTCCTCAATTCTCGGGGAAAGAAGTGGTCAAGAAAGGCTCCCTCAAATTTATCCCACCTAGCAGGTTCAGCATCCTCACCCCTACCTTATTCCCATTGGTTATACCAAATGTTTGCCACATCTTTAAGTTGATAAGACACCAACTCAACCCCTTTAATTTCCGTAACATGCATAGCTTTCAGAATTTTCCACATCTCATCAATAAAATTTTGGGGATCTTCATCAACCCTAGAACCCGTGAATGCCGGTGGATTCATTCTCAGAAAGTCTCTAATTCTAGTGGCAGCAGATGGCTCTTGGGAACTAGAGCTAAGAGTGGGCGAGCTCTGATTACAATTTTGAGCAGCCACTAATTGAGTGAGAATTGCAATTGCCCCTCAAAATTCTGCCTCTGATGTGGGTGCAGGTGGAGTAGCAGGCACTTGAGGTGCCTCCACATATCTCACAGGTCGGCCTCTAGCCCATGCTGGACGTACCTCTAATTGGGGCATCTCGTCATTATCAACATTTCTCTGGCTAGCCGTATGTTTAGAAGGCATTATTTGTAACATATAAACGCATGAATTAGAAGGGAAGTTTCATAGAGTTTAACTCGATCGCACGAATTCAGAGTATGAAAGAAGTCAAATAATTCCGAATGTCTCATAGCCTCTTGATTATAAGTGTGGTGCACAACACACCCATAGGCAAGACTCTACTAGACACGGATTCATAGACTCCCTAGGACACTTGAACTCTGGGCTCTGATACCATATTTGTCACGCCCCAGGAGGGTACCCTAGGCGTGGCAGGCACTCGAAGGCTATTTCTGACCTCCGAACGAACCACCTGGTCCAGTCACACATTCATTCAATCATATTCATTCAATCACATTCACTCAAGGGAGAGTTCAATCATAACATGTTACTCACAATAAGGGGACAAAGGCCAAACATCTATCAACTCAACAAACGGCTTTAACAAAACTTACTCAAAAGAACAATCCAACATTCCCCACACTCCAGTCTATGAAGCCTCTATTAAAGTTTAAGAGGTGCCAATAACAAGTGCATGGCTACCAACAATCAAAATAAAGGAAATGACAACAAAACTGTACAAGAAGGCTCAACATCCTTCGGAAACTAGGAGGACTCACCAACTAGCTGGGAGTGTATGTGGATCTTCAACGGAGCGCCGATTGATGATCTCTAGTACTTGTCTCTGCATCATAAAATGATGCAGGCCAAATGGCGTCAGTACATAGAATGTACGAGTATGTAAAATGGCCGAATGCAATGAACATCAAGGAAGAATCAAATCAACTTGGAATCTCGACTCAAGAGAAATAACAACTCAATCAAGTGTCCTAAGTCTAAACAAGAATATGATTTAGACGGAACCAATAACATACAATTCAACTCAATCTGACTCAGAGTACTATCAAGACCTATTTGGGAGTTTCTCTTACCCGACAACCATCACTTATGAGCCAGTGAAAGTACAACAAACCAACGTTGTTGCCACGTCCGTTCATACTTTGCCAGGGTATGAACGAATCAACCAATCATGGATCCAATCCAACCAAGTCCTATAATATCAGGACAAACATCTTGGGGAAGCATCCGACTTTAATGGTTCAATCCCCTCCTATGTTTGGCGATGTAGTTATTGGGTTCAAGTATGGACTCTACTCTTGCCCAATTCGGTACTCGATACTCCTCCAAAGACTCAATGCTCATAAGACTCCATCCAATCAACTCAATCAAATCACATCGACAAGTCTCATTACAACCTTGTCAACTCGTCAACTCTATCATGATCAAATCTCTCTCAATCATACTATCCAATCAATCTCAATCATATCTTTCAAAAGAAAATTTAAATGCACATTTATAGCAACATATAGACATAACCAATCATTTTCTCCATCCATTTGAGAAATCTTTGAGACTCATCACAACTTCAAGACTTTAAATCGACACTTTATAATAGGCAACCTTTTTAAAGAAAATAACATCCTTTATCATAATCTACATAATTAAGAAGATCAATAAAATATATTTAACAACTCATTTTCACCAACTCATACTCACATAAGGGCTCATTTTAGGAACTTCTTAGCTCAACAACATCAACACATATGGAATCAAATAAGCTGGGGAAAAAACTCATTCAAGCATAAACCATACCAAGAAACTCCATTTTCATGAACATCTAACCTCAAAGCAAGAGTAGGGAACATGGGTGGACTCAACCCATGTTTTGAGTGTCCTTACATACCTTAGTGAAGATTTGAAGAAAACCTTGTGGTTGGGTCTTCAATGGAGAACTCAAACCTTGTAGCTCTTAGAACTCTTCTTGTTGGAGAAGGATTTGGAGAGGAAGAAGAAGAGAGAGAGACTCTTAGGGATTCTTAGAGAGAGAGAGGGGCTGCAAAATATGATCTCAAAATGGTCTAGGGTGATACATATATAATTTGGGACAATTCCCAAATTGCCCTTCCTCCAAAATTCTGAAAAATAGGCCAAAAACGCCCTTGGCGCGATAGTGGCGCATTGCGCCCTTACAGCGCAAAGTCAATTACGCCTAAAAACCTACACAACTTTTAGTGGCGCGCCGTTCCAAGGACCAAACTACTGAGGCATATTTATGGCGCGATAGTGGCGCGTCGCGCCCTTATAGCGCCAAGGCCAAAGTTTCTGGGTTCTGGGAATTTGGCTTGAAAACCCTGCACACCTCGCAGTGGCGCGTCGCACCAGGGACCAAACTACTGAGGCTTATTTCTAGTGTGATAGTGCCACTGTGGCACCAAGCCCAGTTTTCCAGCAATTGCAACCCAGGACTGAAATTCCTACCGTGCTAGTCCGTCTTAGGATCGTCATATCTTTCGACTCTAAACTCCAAAATTTACATTCTTGATGGCGTTGGAAAGAAGACTCAACAACCTTTAATTTAATGGGTTGTGGGCCACCTAGATTTTCGTATTTCAAAAGATAATGTCATTAGAAGTCGACCCCTTATACAAACTCATCCTAAAACTTAGCCACGATGAACCTTTTTGGACATAGCTTGGTTCTAGGGGTCTTCTATGACCCCACATCACCTTCAACACTCTTCAATTACTCGGGGACTCATCTTAACTCAAGCACATACTTCAAAATAATATAGTTAGACCCTATGAATACAAGAAGGGTCCAAATCTTAGGAAAATATTTGAGGGGTGTTACATCTGTATTGTAGGTATGAGGTCATGGGTAAATAAGTGGAGGGTAGTTGATGTGTTGTTTAGTGAGATTAGTGATATAGAGTCAGATATTAATGGTTTTCTATTTGTAAAGGAGTAAAAGGGGGAATTGGGAGAGGATTCAGAGGTTCTACCTCCGAATAGGTCGCCCTGGTGGGAGGAATCCCGCTATGTCGAGGCGGTCATCGTGGGTTAGTTCCTACCATGGCAGGCCAGTACAGTCAAGAGAGGAGCCTTGGATTACCTAAATGTTGCCCTCTTTAAAGTGAGATGCTAATTATTCTAGGGTCAGGTGTTGTTGTAAAATGTTAATTAAATTAGACTGGTTAGACTGAGTTAGTGGTGGTATGTAGTTCAAAAACTCCTATATATGATAGAAGGGTGAGGCCCTTATCTCTATTAGAGTTAGGAGCAGACCAAATAGAAGGGATAAGTGTTAGGCTTGAAGAAAATTTAGAGGTTAATGAAAATAGTGAGAGTTGTGCATAAGGTTTGCGGGAGTATTTTCCTTATTTGCATGTTTTCTTCATGTTAATTTATTTATATTATACAGTAGATATAGGGTTAAATGATGATGCCTACCAGTATATGTTATTTGTACTGATACTATGATTTCTATGCCACTTGGCATAGTCTGGTGACAGGGTTAGTAATGTTTCATTGGTAAAGACAAAGTTGATTCTCCAAAAACTTCTACTTCTCCTTCCTATTAGTGGGAGCTATTTCATACTTTATTTTCACGTTGTATCTTTTGAAGCTCCTGTACCTTTTTAGACTAGTATCCTTGGGTGTTAGAGTTTATTTTCATAGAGTTTAAAGTGACTCCATAACTCTTGTTGTCAATTATTTATATTTTTTTAAACTTCTACATGATATTTTATTTAGGGGATTAAGGGATCATCTACTTAGGTGTTAGAGTAGGTGCCGGTACTATCCGATGGGTTGGATCATGACAAATTGATATCAGAACCCAGGTTACCGATCTCCCAATATAAGAGCAAATGTGAAATAGACTCCTGCAGATTGATGTGTTGACGTCTACACTTAATCTTTGAAAATCTATGAAGTATTCTTGAAATTCATTTCATTTCTTCTCTCTTTTCGTGTAGTTTATCACTTGTTGTATGGATTGAGTCTAATTAGTATCTCCAAATTCCAATTTGTATCTCGAAGGAGTAAATTGAATGTTGTTGTCATAGCTAAAGAAACAAAAGTAAGAGAAATTAGAACCAGGAAGGTTCCAATTGATATCTGGCCTTGAAGGATGTGTAAGGGTATGGATGATCAACCAATGGTCATCCATAAAGCGAACTAAGCTAATGATTTGATTTGCTTGTGTGGTGTAAAGAATTGTGATGCCTGTCTGATTGACGATGTATGAATTATGCTTGCACGGATAATATGATGTGTTGAGAATTTTATGTGGCTTGAGATAAATGCCTATGGTTGAAATGTACTTGTGTGAATATTAAAATTTGCAAAGAGGTAGAGTTTCTTGAGCCTCTATGAACTGTGAATATAAAAAAAAATTGAAACACGTTGAGAGCAAGGGTCTAATGCTAATCTGTAATTTGATTAATGAACGAATTTCTAACATGTTAAATGATATACTTATGCGAGGAAATCAACTCTTAATTGTGCGTGGACTTAACATTGGCAAAGATGGTAAGAAAAAAGAATGACTTATGATTGTAGAAAAACTCTGGTTTCAAGACAATTGGGATTGGTTGTGAAATATGTGAGAAAGGGGCTATTTTTACATAATAGCAAAAATTTTATCATGAAAGATTCCCTTAACGTGTTCGTTACTGGTTTTAAATATTGTGATGCTGATTTCTTGTCTATGAGTTTCTTTCTTTGGTTTTGAAATTATGTTAAGGGACATAATGTGATTTCAGGTATTTATTAAGTCAAGACTTGAGACTAGGAGTCCGAGCTATATTATACTTTCGATTATAATTGTTTTAACTATTAGATTGAGTTTATGTGAACTCAATACTATAGTTGTTTGTAACTGTGCTCTTGTTTATCAAGATTTTATTGGTTTTAATGTGGGTGATGAACAAATCCTTGTGGTGTATATGTTTGTTTATGTTAAGATAATGGGGAGAAGTTCTTGTGTTATACTGCTGGGTTCGATCTTAGGGTGAACTCTGCCGAATCTATCTAAGAGAGAGTTAATCTATGTCTTAATAGTGACCTCGAAAATTAATAGTGATCTCAAGAAGCAGGGAATAAAGGGGAAAACATTCAGGAAATTGTTTCATAGAGACTGACCCTATAAGGGCTATCATAGCGAGAGTTATTCCGCCATTGTGGGATAGTTAGAGACAGAATCTCGATCGTGTCTTCCCAGTTTTTGCCCTATTCTACCGCTCGACTCTGGGATGGGTAATGATTAATTTTTGCTTCCCGACCAGTGCATAGTAATAGAAAACTGATGCTTGTTAAGTTAGATAGATGATGGGGGTCTGGTGTATGGTTAAGTGTGTGACTGGTCATGGTTGCCTAGTATTTTTAGAACCTATTTGATAATGGGCATATATGTTATTGATTTAATAGGGATAATATTTGCCTGATTGTGGTAAACTATACGTATATTCGAACACCTGACCTTATTCAACTCAGTGATTTTAATCCTTGATTGAGGAACGACTTATGTAGTAGTGATAATGTGTAAATAATGAGAAACCATGAGATGGTTTTGGAACCAAGCCTTCGGGTACTGGTGAAATTATTATTGTCCATTAATGAGAATATTTACTTGCGTAGTATTTGGAAAAATAATGCGTATTTTATGAATAGTGTTAGACATTGTTCATAAGCTTATTTCATGAGAATGATCATTGACTGATAGTAGTCTTGAAAAGGACATAGAGAAATCATGGATAATTTGACATAGGTTGGATTATTTATGATTGATGATCCTAAGTAGTAGGGTCCATTGAAGGAGTGGAGTTAGTAAATGATTTCCTGATAAATCATTTTTCCTCTTGTAGGTTATGATAATACCTTGTGGTTACTTTTCTTGAGTATGGTGATGTGCTCGTTATAGCATTGGTTAGGGTGTAAGTGCCCGGGTAAAGTTCTCCCTAGTATGAGAGTTGACAAGAATTCGATTTAGGATAGATTTCAATAAAAATTTTGAGTTGTGTGGTTTAGATATATTTGGTGTCTCGAGATGTAGGGTTTGAGAAGATTAGGTGGTATCATTATATGTGAGGAATATAGTATCTCATCAAAACTTTCGGAATAGAATTCGAGTTAGTAGAACTTTCGATATAGCGTTTGACATAAAAGGGTTAGTCTGAGATGTGATTTTTCCTAAGTTGTAATGGTGTCTTACCATTGGTTATAAAAAAACTCTTAGATAGGCTTGTGCCCTCTCTTCCGTATTGTTGTTCGGTAAGAATGATGGGTATATTGATATTTATCATAATGACCTATTTCATCGTTACTAAAAATATTTGCGGTAAAGGTACATAAATCTCATTCTTCATAAGATTAGGATCAATTTCTTGGTATGCGAGTGCATTAGTTATGAATTAAGGTCGTACAATTCCTCTATATCAAAGTTAAGTTGAAAGTATCTTTCGGATTTAGTTTCGGACTTGAGTTTAAACTAAGGCCAACTTAAAACAACCATAGCTCTCAGCTTATTATGAATTATGTGGCCCATTACTTATAAAATTAAAGTCTTATGAGTCTTCTTTTAAATCACAACCAGTTTTTCTAATTTGGAGTTCAGAGTAAAATGTTATGACCATTTTATTGAACATTGTATGGGTAGAGGCACCATGGCGGGATCAATTGGATAAAATTTTAAAAAATGCTAATTTTTATTATCTCTTTCTTCTCTTAAGTTCCCAAATAAATGAGAGTTACCCTAAAAATCCTTAAAAAGCTGCTCTAGGCTTGGAGAGAAGGGAGGAAGGGAATTCTAGCATAAGGAAGGCTACAGCCCACAGATTCCAGACACGTTTCTATTGTTTCTCCTTCCGAAAGTCAAGAATCGTGCTATAATCCTTTTGTAACTGCTTGATGCCTAGGTAGGCTAGGTTTTCTCAATTGATTAGTTATAAATTCATCCCCATCGCTTAATATAATGTATATTGACAAGAGATTTCATGCCTAGGTCTTCATATATAGAGTCTAGATGATTAAATGATTGTCAATTGTTTTTTAGAGTGGGAATGTATGATATGGGTCATGATTATTATGTGGCTAGTGATAAAGGTCCAATCTTTGAATGTTAACCTTGGTGAAAACTATTTAAAAGGCAAGTGACTCTTGTGGGATTAAATGTAGACAATCGTTGGGTTATTCTATGATCATGAGACTTGGGAGTTATGGGCTATAAATGTATATAGAGGGATGTGTTTATACAAAGAATTGTGTGCGTTCATGCTGGCTACTCCTTGTGAAATACTTGAGCGGTGCGTATCATGAAGTAAAGGCCGAATGTGAACGTCTTAGTGTTGATAAATCTCATGCCATAAACTTATTTGATTACTTGAGGCTATATGTTATGGTTTAGTCTATATCCATAATCTTGAACTTTCTCTGTCAAAAATGACGCCTTGAATAAAAAAGGCTTGATGAAATATTGTTAAACAAGGGAAAGACATAATGAAATTTAATGAAATGACTACTATGATCAATTACATGCAATGAACATATTACTTAATTGTGAAAGTATGTGAACTATTTGTTGTGGACTGTGATTGTGATTGTCATTTATGGGATTGGGTGTCACATTCCGATATATATATATATATATAAATTACATCTGGTGTCACATTCCGATACATTTTTGATCAGTATTTGTAGTTGGTTTTGTGAAATTCTTTGAAAAGTTGACTTTTTGGAACTTTTGATATTTTTAAAAGCTTAAAGTATTCAAAAGTAGTTTTTGATACCAACTAAAGCTACGAGTCTTAAAATGGAATTTCGTTGATTCCATCAGCTCCAGAATGTGGAATTTGATCTAGGAGAGTTTACGGAGTTAGATTTGGAGTTATAATGTGGATTTGAGGTTTTAAGCTGGAAATTCTTTAATTTTTATCATAGAATTGAGTTTGGTCAACATTCAGAATTTCGATGCTCAGAATAGAATTCTGATGACTCCATTGGATTCAAAAAATGATTCTAGGCCTAGAAATAATCTTGGTTAAATTTTTATAGGTCCCAAACTTAATTCAATGTTTTGAGGGCTAATGTTAGTTTGGTTGTGACTTATCGGGTTCAGGCTCAAAGACACCTAAAATTTAAATTTTGACGGTATCATTAAGTTTGAAATGTCAAAATTAGTATGGTAGCATATAAGGTTTGTTTGCACGGGATTCCAAATAAAATATGAGGGTCAATCCAGGAACTTTTGATGTTTTGTAATTGCTGGTTTTCTTGTGCCTGAAGGGTTCTTCTCCGTGTTTGTGGAGCTTTGGCTGCCATCGAAGAGGGTATGGAATCACTTCTTCGTGTTTGCGGAGACAAGGTTGCATTTGTAGAAGGGCCACTGTCCCTTCTCCACATTTGGGATCTTGTGCTGCATTCGCGGAGGAACGATTTTGCTAGCCTCGACATTTGCGGAGTTAGTTGTTTGCGTTCGTGGAGGGCATTTTTCCCATGAACAGTAGATATTTCTTAAAAGTCAGAAATTTCTCATTTTTCACCAATGTTGGACCTTGGAAGTTTGGGAAGGGGTGATTTCAACTGAAATTTCAATATAAAGTGATTGGGTAAGTTATTTTAAGCTGAAACCTTCATTACCCATTGACTATTTACGGGTTTTGACTTCGAATTTGAGATTTTAGAATTAACGAAATTGGGGTTTTGTTCAAGAACTTGAGTTTTGATGAAATGGTGATTTTGATTTGGTTTCAACTTCATTTTCGAAATGGTTTTCTCCAATGACTTCCAAATACTTTAAAGAACATTTTCTTAAAAAAATTTCAGGCTTAGACCCCATTTTCGGAATCACATTTTGAGCTTTTTAAACTATTTTTCCCAAATTTTGTGTTTTAGTATCATTAGACTAGTTTTTTTTATTGTGAATCATTATTTGATTAGATTATGGTGAGTTGGAGGCTATTCGAAAGGAAAAGGCTCAAATACTTAATTGATCGTTTATTGACTAAGGCAAGTGAACTTCTAAAACCTCTTAAATCTTGTATATTACTTGAACTTGGTTTCGCATGTGCGTTGGGGAGTAATGTGAGCATGGTTTGGGGTGATAATTATGTGAGTTGCACTTAATGAAAGTAATGGTTAATAAAAATACTATGTGTTATATGATTATTATCGGAAATGTGAACCTCTGGGCTTGAACTTGACGCGAACTTGATGAATTATTATGATAGCCTTAATGTAATTGTGAACTTGATGAAACTATCATTTGATCATTATTGATTATGGAAATTGACTTGTTAATATTTGTTCACCGATTGATCTATAATTGTGATAAAATAAGGGTAATGAAAAACTTGATGACTTATAATAATATAAATTATATAATTATTGATGTTGATATTCTATTGATAGTGTGACGTGAATTTCATTAATATAAATTTTATTATCAATGTGGACACTATCATTCTCTCATTATTTGTGTGAACATGCTTATTTGTATTGGTTCTAAAATACAGTGATGAGACCCGATTAATACTTATACCGATAGAAAATAGTTCCAGCGATGTCAATGAGACATGGTTTCGTATTCATACTTATGCCGATGGAAAATAATTCCAGCAATACCAATGGGAAATGGTTTCGACGATTGATGATGGCAATGAAAAATGATTTCGGTGGATACATGATCCTTGTGCGGCCCCTATAGGTTCTGATCTTTTATACAGTGGATGTGTATCATTAGGAGAGATATGCATCACTTTACATGACATCACATTCTATTGCATTACATCTTATCTGTCATCGTGAAGTTGGGTATATGCCCCTTATGTCTCGTGACTGATATATTTGATATTAATGTGACTTATTCGGTGATGTTCATGAGCTATTGTTGATTTATGTGTTATATGAATTTTGTAGTATAGATTAGGCTGATTTCTGTGCAGGTTGTAAATGTGAAGGTTCAGTTGAAATGAAAAGAATTCCAGTGTCTATTAGATTTACTTCATTTTGTTAGTTGGCTTGTTGAGTACCATATTTTTTGGTACTCACTCCTTGGTATATTCACTTGTGTAGGTTCCGAATTCGGATAGTGATTCATTTTTCATCCCTTCATTCGAGGCTGAGTGAGGAGACTTGAGAGGTAGTTGTTCGATGCAGGTGATCTCCCTTGTCCCTTTTAATCATGTTTTGTTCTATTCGAGAGATAAAGACATTGAGACTTGTACTTATTTCTTATTTTTATTGTATTTGAGGCTTGTACATGTGACAACCAGTCTTTGGAGTATTGTAGTTGGCTAAGACTTTCGCTTATATATATATATATATATATATATATATATATATATATATATATAACCATCTATTTAAACTGCTTTTTCATTACTTTTCAGAGTATTTTGGGTTCAGCCTGACTTGTTTAGGTAGAAATGGACAAGTGCCATCACATCAATTTCGAGTCATGAAAAAATGGTATCAGAGCCTAGGTTCATCGATCTTACGTACACAAGAAAAGTCTAAGTAGAGTCTTGAGGATCGGTATGGAGATGGTTGTACTTATCTTTAAGAGGTTATGAAGATTGTTAGAAAACTTTCTTTATTCATTTTTTCTTATCGTGCCAAGTTGTTATCGCTAGTGCTGAGTGTCACATGTTGTTTTGGCGGTTGCCAAGGATCATAGCTGAAGCTATTGGTAGAGGAGAGGCAGTCCTCGAGGCAGTTGTTGAGATCCTAGCTAGGGGTAGAGATACGGCCTAAGCTAGAGGTAGTGCTCGAGGAGGGGCACTAATTAGAGGACGAGCTAGGAAGATTCTCCTGAGCCACATGTTGATGCTAGAGAGAACCAGATCCCTTCGGAGATTGCTACTTCTCTATTGCTTCAGGCTATTTTGTTATGAGAGTTGGGTGCACTTGAGGGCTACACACAGAGAGTGGATGTGATTGGCACACCCGAGGGTTCTCAGACTAGAGCCGTATTAGGTCTTGGTTCTTCATGATCATGTAGGCCAGCCACCATAAGTGTAACACCCCGAAATTGTTTTTTGCAAAGACTCGAATATTTCTTCAAGTGTGTGTAGACTCGAACCAAAGGACTTGTAATTATATATATGAGTTAGGATTAATTTCTAAGTATTTGGAGTGTGTTAGATGTGTTTAGGGGTCATAAGGGATCTCTAACACCAAATCAAGTCCAATGAATTCTAATCGATTAAGTTTTTGGATGAGTTAGTATAAGGGTCAACTTCAAATGACCATATCTCCTAGAATATAATGAAATGGGTGGACCACGACCTACCAAATTAAAGTTCTTTGAGTCTTCTTTCCAACGCCACCAAGATTGCAATTGATGGAGTTCCGAGTCAAAAGTTATGACCAATTTACTACAGACTAGTACTGCAGGAATTTAAGGCATGGGCGACAACTGCAGGAAATTTAGTCTTGGCGCTGCAGTGGCGCGACGCACCACTATAGCGCCAGAAAACAGCCTCAGTAGTTTGGTCCTTGGCGTGATGCATCACTATTAGATGTGCAGGGTTTTAAGCCTATTTTGGCTTGGCGCTGCAGTGGCGCGACGCGCCACTATAGCGCCAACAAGATTTTTCGTCCAGTTTTTTAGATTTTAAAGAGGGGCAACTTGGACATTTTTCCTAAACATATATACACTAACATAGGACGTTTTAGGCTCATTATTTTCAGCCTCCTCACCTCCAAAGAAACCCTAACCTTTACCCTCTTCTCTCAAATCATCTCCAACAAGATTTGCCCTCAAAAATTCAAGGATTCAAGCTTCCCATTGAAGATCCAACAACAAGGTTTCTTCAAAATCTACTCTAAGGTATGTAAGGCTAACCTAAAATATGGATTGAGTTCTTCCATATGTCCCATAGATGTGTTGGATGAAGATTGTGAAAGGTTTGAAACTTCTATGAAGATTTTCTTGAATTTTCCTAAACTATAGAATATTATTTTTTTTATTATTAATTGAATGATGATTTTCATGACTTGAATGACTAAATAGTTATATTTCATATTGTTGACTACAAATGAATTTTTGTATATAAATTCATATGTATTTATGGTGTTCTTGAGTTGAGTTTTGTTGAGAGTATGGATTCATGTATTCATTCATATGAATCCAAAATGAGATTTCTTTTGGTCATAATTTGTCTTGAGTTTGAGATGGATGGTTTGTGTATATGTATTGATTGGAATGAAAAGAATGAATTGGAATAGTTATGGATGATGATGATATGATGATGATGTTTGATGATGATGTGAATGATGATATTTGATGATGATGGAAATGAAGAGGTTATGTTGATGAGGATGTTCTGTGATGAAGTGGATTGGAGTCTAATGTGATTATGTGATATGTGATTTGCATAATTTGATTTGATTAGAGTCTTATGAACATTTTGAAAAAAAAATATCTTTTGAGAAGGAGTTTTAAATAAATGATTTGTGAACCTTTTTGCATAAACTATTTATACACTATTTTGAGTTTAAAGAATGATTATTTTCATCTTTGATTTAAAAAAGAGTTTAAGTGTGAGTTGAGTTTGAGGAGCCTCTAAATTATCATTTTTGAACATGAATATTTTGAGTATAAATGAGTTGAGTATTTTTACATTAAAATACTTATTTTGAGTTTGAGTTGAGGAGTTGGAATTATATTTTAAATGCACATAATATTTTCTACATCTATTGAGTTGAGATGGTATCAAATTTAAAGAGAAGAGTTTGATCATTGAGATGAGTCGATTTGAAAGAAGGTCCAATGAGACCAGACTGATTGAGTTTTGAAAGGAGTCCAATGAGACTAAATGAGTTAATTTGAAATTAAGTCCTAAGAGACTAAATGAGTATTTTGAATATTTTACTCACTTGATAGATATGTGTGTATTGAGTCTTGGAAGGAGTATTGAGCACCGAATTGGGTAAGAGTATAGTCCATACTCGAATTCCATAAACTACACCGCCAACATAGGAAGGGATTGTACCATGTCGGATGTTTCCCTATTTTATTGTCCTGAAAGGATAGGACTTGATTGATTGACGGATCCATGATTGGTTGATTCGTTCATACCCTGGCAAGTATGAACGGATGTGGCAACGACGTGGCTTGCTGTGCATCACCTACTTATAGGTGGTGGAATTGTTGTCAGTTAGAGAAACTCCCAAATTGAGTAGATTATGCATGATTTGATTGGTTTGATTGAGCTTGTTGATAATTGAGTTGGATTATATCACATTTCTAAGTTCTAATTTGCATATTTATTAAGTTGAGTCCTTTGACTTGATTGTTGAGTTGTTTATTGAGTTGATTGTATATGATTGAATTGGATTGGATGATATATGATTGGATTGCGTATGATTGGATTAGAGTAGGTGATATGTGGTGGATTGGATTAAATGATATGTGATCAGATAGTGTACGATTGGATTGGGTTGAATAGAGCGGTATGTGATTGGATGGGATCGAATTGTAAATAATTTGATTGAACTGTATTATACACGATTGGAATGGGTTGTATAGTATATGATTGGTCTTTGTCTAAAACTGTATCCTTACTTTAGACTTATGAAACTTTGATTGAGTCTCTCTTATCTTTCTAAATTGAGATATTTGAACCAACGTTATTCTTTCTTGAGGTATGTTTCATTCTGCCATATTACATACTCGTACATTCCATGTACTAACGTCCATTTGGACCTGCATCATTTTATGATGCAGAGACAGGTTTAAGAGATCATCAATAGGAGCACCATTGAGGATCTATACACACTCAGCATATTGGTGAGTCCTCTCCTACATTCGGAGGACACCGCTTATGTTATTCTTGCATCGAGTTAGCCCTTTTTATTTTGATTTGAGGTAGCCATGAATATGACATTGGCACCAATTAGATAGTAGTGATAGAGGCTTCATAGACTAGATAGTGATGGGTCGGTTGAGTATTTTCTTTCCTTGAATTATTCTTGTCAAACTATTTTAATGACAAAGATCGGAGTTTGATTTGTTGGCTCATGACCTTTCTTTCTTGAATTAGATCGTTGATTTGGATTGCCCGCCAAATTATTTCTTTATTTTAAAACTTCCGCTGGTTGATTGATATTGAATGGATATGTGAATAGGCCAAGTGGTTCGCTTGGGGACCACCAATGGTCCTCGAGTGCCGGTCACATCTAAAGTACCCTCTCGGGGCATGACAATAGGTTGCCACACCAGCTATGGGTGCACGAGTTTCTCCTGATATGGTTATGAAAATAGATGATCGACTGTGTTATGGGAGGTTTCAGAATATGAAACCACCCTTTTTTCAGGGATGTAGGAGTAAGGACGCTCATGAGTTGATCTGGTGCCACGAGATGCTTGAGGCAGTGAGCATAGTTGACGCCCGTGGAGTTCATTTTGTTGTACTAGCTCTATGGGTCAGCCACAGAATGGTGGATGACATTTGGGTGAGTAAAACTTCTGAAATTGGATTGGCGTGAAGGGTACGATTTAAGATGCCAACATATATGTGCTTATTATATTGGGTTTACTTATCCATGATTCTTTTACTGGTTAGCCGCGCGATCCTACCAGTACACTATTGATTTAATGTACAAATACTACACTTGTTTTATCTTTGTTGAGTACAGGGCATAGTCAGCTGGATGCAGAGAAACCTCGATTTGAAAAGTGAGAATTTATTCGAGTTCAAGGGTGAGCTAAATCTTTCAGGCTGACGGGACTCTCTATTGTTTCTAGTCCTTCTTTCGAGACTTAAATGTTGAGACACTGATTATTTCTTTAATGACTTTCTTGTGGGAATTGTTTCCCCCTTTATAGACTTGTTAGATTTAGAGTTTTGGTATGAATGACTTTCAGTTCCTGGATGTTTTCCGCATGTTAAGTTTATTGACTAGATTGTTTTCTGAGTTTATGGGAACTCAATGTTAATTATTGATTTAACTTGCTTCCGCATCTTTAAATTGTTTATATCGTACAAGTGTTGTTAGCTTGGGCTGTAAAAATGATTCTCCCATCGGAGGGTTAGTGTGGGTGTCAGTCACGGCGAATCGAGGTCGTGACTGTGAAAAGGGTCCATGGATGAATTCTCACTTACCTTTGATCTTGAGAGAAAACTTTGATCTTATTTAATTGGTGGCCGTTTCTATTAGACTTGTTTTCGTTAGAAGTTCTTGTACGATAACTTTCAGTTCTTAGGGACTGGTTAGGTGTGATATAATTTTGCCTTGACTAAAGAATTAACTTATTTATATTAATTTTATTGGATTTAAATATTGCTTTATTTCTGAATGATCTTAAATTGGCTAAGTTTCTTTGGCTGAATGGTTCTCTTACCAAAGGTGTAGTATGGATTTTCGATCGTGATACTTGATAATTAGGTCCCTATTTTGACATAAAAGTTGCAAATTTTCTACAGTGAAAAATCAGAGGTACAATCAATGTAATAGCAAAACAACATTTGTCTTATAGTTGGCATTATTAGATATGAAAAATAAGCGATCACTTTCTTCACTTTATGTCTTGTTCGTAGAACTATTATTTTTTAATTTAATTTTTTTCACTAGGATGAGTCATAATTGAACAAGTGTACGTACCTTGATATTAGACTCCTTTCTCTTGTTCTTTCTTAATAAATTCGTGGCACATGATAGTTCACAATGCTAAACCATATATCTTTATTAATTTAAGTCAATTTTAGTCCTTTTTTTCACCTACCATCTTCTTATATTTTTATAATTAAGAACTTATTGGTTATGTTAGCTAATCCTACTTCAACATATTAATTTAAAAGTGTATATCTTATCCAATTTTCTATATTTCCCCTCTTTTGGTGCGCATCTTCACTTTTTTTACCTATATAAATTATTAATTTAAATGATTCTACGGTATGGTGATTGAGAATTTCAATTTAATGAAACCATAATAGTTTCACACTTTTATAGTTTATTATATTCAAGGTGTATTAAATAATAATAACAATAATAATCTCCTCTCTGATTTAATTTATGTATTGTAGTTACTATTTGGAGAGTCAAATTATAAATTATTTAATTATATTTTTAAAATAATTTTTAACTTTTTAAAAATTATTAATTATTATAATTTTTGTAGTACTTTTTATGTAATTATTAAATACATAAATTATATTTTTAAATTAAAAAAAATATTTGAATTCACGCCAATTATTGATTTGCTTGGCCTCCATATTTCGAATAAAAATCACAAACATCGGATCCGAGTACAGCTAATTGAAAAGGAAACGACGTAGCTAGTAACGTGGCAATAAACATTACTAAGCACGTTCTTCAAATAACTATCTGGATGGATTTGTCCTTCTCTAGTTTGTCATTTTACTATATTATACCGGAGGGAATGTGAGGAGCGTTTTCAATTTTTCCTATTATAAAAATAACTTTCAGCACTTTAAAATTCTAAAAACACTTCATACATAAAAATTATTTTTTTAAGCTCATCCAGATGGACTCTTAATCATTTAAGCTCCTCATATAATTAAATATTTTATTTTTTGTTTCAATAATAAGCTATTTGATTATTTTTATTATTTATAATTAATAATTTATTTATTTATTTTATTTTCATTTTTTCTTCAGTCGGTCAATTAATTAATTTTTCCTTTTTCTTCAACTTTTTCTATTATTTTATTGGTTTTAATTTTCTTGTCTTAGTTTCCTTTTTATATGTTATGTATTTATAAAAATAGTATTATAAATTAATTTAAAATATTAAAAATATGGTTTACTCTCGAAATTTCACCCATTGTGCATAATTGGAATCGTGGGAGTAACTGTTGAGTAAAGGTTGTGTCTTTTTCAAAAGGTTGTAACCTTTTCAAAAGGTTGTGACTTTTCAAAAGGTTGTGACTTTTTCAACAAAAGTTGTGACTTTTTTGAAGAGTTGCGACTTTTTTAAAAGAGTTGAGATTTTTCTGAAAGATTGTGACTTTTGAGAAGGGTTGTGTTTGTTCCGATAAGCCACAATAAGCACATGTTCACACTACCCTTTGTTGTCTATAAATATAAGATTTTTCTCTCATTTTTAAACATTAAAATTTCTCCTTTTTTTGCATATATATTTTCTTTCAAACAAAGTTGAGTCTTTATGTGATTTTGTTGCTGGCTTTTGAGTTCGCTGAAATTATTGAAGTTTGAGGTACCGCTACTTTTTAATAGTTTGTCCATTTTATCTTGGGAGGAAATAATTCATAACCTCGGGTACAGTGAGGGGAATAAAATTCATTAAGGACACACAGTGAATTTTGTGGACTCGGATACTATTTTTTTATTTGCATCTATATTGTTTCTGGTTTGCTAACCTTAATACATGAGGAGTAACAAACTTAAGGAATTTAATTTTTTTTTTGTATCTGAGATTTTTGTATTGGGGAACAACAGATCTTAGATGTCATTGCCATGGTATTTATATGATTCTTCTATGTCTAAGTAAGTATGTTATGAAGGAATCTTAGACTTGATACTACAAAGTAGTAATTTTTTTCTGTACCATAACCTTGATCAAATTAAAGATGATTAAGTTAAATAATGTGTTATTGTCTTAATAGTTTTCACAAACTATTTTTAAAGGTTTATTATCTGTTGTGATAAAATTGAGAAATACTTTAATGTGTATTACATCCAATATTGAAGCCATATTTCAAGGATCTTGATCCAAGAACGTAGATGGCAAGACATTTTTTTTAGAAAAGAAGAAAAAAAGAAATGTTTAATATTCGATTTGAAGAATATAAAAACTTAATCGAATATTAAATTTGTTCCAGAAAAGAAAATATTATTTGGTCTAACTATGTGGAAGCTCCACATAATTTATCATTCATAGATTTGAAGTCAGTCCAATAAACTTGGTAATGAGGGAAATATTTTTTTTTGAAAAGAAAATATTCTGTTTTGGAGACTAAAACTTGTGTAGTTTTCTACTGTGTGGAATTTGATTGTGTCTGATATTTGAAAATCAGACTGTGCATTTGGTTTGAAGAATATAAAAACTTCACCAATTTATTAAACATTGTGTTTGAATGAATATTCCGACTTGAAGAATATAAAAGTTTCGTCAAGAATATAAAGGGTAAACGATTTGAATAATATAAAAACTTCATCGTTAACTAGAAACAGTGTTGTATTTTTGGTTTTTGGAGATTAAAACCTCTTGGTCTTCTGCTCTGTCTGAATTTGAAATTGATTTGAAGTCATAAAAATTTCACCATCATTCAAAGTTCATTCAATTGATGATTTGAAGAACATAAAAACTTTATTTTTAAGTAGAAACAAGTTGTACAAAGATGCAGTCTTTAGTGTTAGTATTTTCAATATTAAGTGGTCTGTCTAAATGTGACAGAAGAAAAAAATATACTAGTGACATAAAATTAATGATTTTGTGCCTACAATGGATGCCTCTGTGAATTAAACTTTGATAATATGTAAAGATTGTCAGAGGAAATGAAAGCACTACAATTGTTTTTTAGAATATTATCTTTAAAAGATGTTTATGGTGTCAATGCGTATTTTGATAGTATACATTTGAAAGCATGAAAAAATAAATATGTGAAAAATTATTTCCAAATACTTGGAAAAAAATTGAGATCATATTTAAAATATGAGGTTTTTTTGCTTGTGATAAAGACAAAATTAGCCTTGGTGTCTAAATTAAATGTTGAAGCACAAGATATAAAATTGAATGGCATTTTTGTATTATGTTAGACCCACAAAATTCTTGAAGTATATTTTGATCGTTGAGTTTCTCTTTTACTAGTATATGATCTGATATGACTAGTATGACACTACCAAATTATATATATATATATATATATATATATATATATATATATATATATATATATACATACATACTTGTTCAAAAGAGTTGTGTTCTCTTATAAAAAAGTGTCACTTAAAATGTTGTGATATTTCATAAAAATACATGTCTATTAAAATATATTCGGTTCATATGCTCTTATTAGACCCGATGAGACTATGTTCATTGGTAATTCTGCAACAATCAAAATTGAAGGTTATGAAAAGGTCCTCTTGGAAAGGACAACTATCAAGGTATTGACTTTAAACAATGGTTGTATTTAAAAAAGTTGTAATAAATAAGAACAAAATATTTATAGGAAAAGATTAATCTCATGGAGGGTCTTTTCAAACTCAATATTTCTGGTCATTCTTACTTGCTTGAGTCAAATTATTTATGTCATGAACGTTTGGGAAATGTCAATTACAAAACCTTGTGAGAACTAATCAACTTAGAAGTTTTACCTAATTTTGAGTGCAATAAATCAAAATGTCAAGTTTGTGTTGAATCTAAGTATACTAAGCATCCTTGTAAATCTATTGAAAGGAATGATCCCTTAGAATTGATTCACACTGAAATTTGTGATATGAAGTCAACACCATCTCGTGGTGAAAAAAAATATTTCACAAATTTTATTGACAATTGCACTATTGTTATATCTATTTGTTGAGGGGTAATGATGAAGCAATAGAAGTATTTAGGGTAGAAAGCTAGCACATAGTCTCGTTATTCTTCTATTCGTAGGCGCATTAGCATATTAAAATTTCTTCTATTCTCATTTTTGGTATTTCTGTTATATTATTCATTATTTTTTGTACTTTGATTACCCTATTTTATCTGCGACACTTTTGTTATTTATTTTCCTATATCGCTTTGAATTTCTTAACCTTTTCTGACCCCTTTTTATGCTTTTTTTGAGCCGAGGGTCTCTCGAAAACAGTCGTCCTACCTTGGTAGGATTAAGGTTTGCGTACAATCTACCCTCCCCAGACCCCACATTGTGGTATTACACTGGATTGTTGCTGTTGTTGTTGTTGTAGGTAATACAAAACTGAAGTTGAAAATCAGTTAGGTAAAAAGATAAAAAGGATAAGAAGTGGTAGGGATGGAAAGTATAAATCCCTTTTTGCAGAAAAATATTTGGAAAATAGAATCATCCATCAAACTACGGCCCCTTACTCACCTCAATCAAATGAAATTGCAGAAAGGAAAAATCAAACTTTAAATGAAATGATGAATGCCTTACTTATAAGTTCAGTTTTACAGCAAAACTTGTGGGGGGAAGCCATCCTTACAATAAATCGAATACTCAATAGAGTTTCCTACAGCAAAACACAGTCTACTTCATATGAGAAATGAAAAGGAAAAAAATCAAACTTGAAATATTTCAAAGTGTGGGTGTTTAGCCAAAGTCTAAGTTCCTAAACCTAATAGGGTCACAATAGGACTTAAGACTATGAGCTTTGTTTTCATTGGATATGCTACAAATAGTAAAGCATATCGATTTTTGGTTCATAAGTCCGAACATTCGGATATTCATGATAATACGGTAATAGAATCAAATAATGCTGAATTTTTTGAACATATCTATCCATATAAAATTATATTTGAAGTATCTAGTGAAGGGTCTAAACGAACTTGAGAAGAACCAAATGAGAATGTACCTAATAAAGAGAATCCAAGGCGAAGTAAACGTTAAAAGGACATCTATTTCATTTGGATATGATTTTGTAACATTTCTTCTTAAACATGAGCCTCAAACATTCAAAGAAGTTATGTCTGTTGCGGACTCATCTTTTGGAAAGAGGCTGTCAATAGTGAGATTGATTCAATATTTAGCAACCATACTTGGGAATTAGTTGATCTTCCTCCGGGAAACAACCTTTGGGTTCAAAATGAATTTTCAAAAGAAAAATGAAAGCTGATGGAACTATTGACAAATATAAGGCAAGACTTGTCGTCAAAAGATTTAGATAGAAAGAAGGCCTTGATTATTTTGATACATACTCACCTGTAACTAGGATTACATCCATTCGGATATTAATTGCACTAGCTGCAGTATATGGCCTTGAAATCCATCAAATGGATGTAAAAACAACATTTTTAAACGAAGAATTGGAGGAAGAAATTTACATGAAACAATCCGAGGGCCTAGTGGTTCCTGGTAAATAAAATAAAGTTTGCAAACTTGTTAAGTCACTTTATGGACTAAAACAAACACTCAAACAATGGCACGTGAAGTTTGACCAAACCATGTTGACAAATGAATTTAAGATTAATGAGTGTGATAAATGTGTTTACATTAAACACACTCCAAACATAGTTGTGATTGTTTGCTTATATGTATATGATATTCTAATAATGAGTAACGACATTGCAAACATAAATGCTACTAAGCGTATGCTTTTTAGTAAATTTCATATGAAAGATATAGGAGTTGCCGATTTGATATTGGAAATTAAAATTCACAAAACTTCTCAATGTCTAGCATTGTCTCAAACTTATTATATCCAAAAGGTACTTAAAAAATACAAGTACTTAAACTTCAAAAGTGCAAAAACACCAATTGATGTGAACCTTGATCTTGCTAAGAATAAAGGTGAAAGTCAAGTTCAATTGGATTATGCAAGAATCTTTTGAAGTTTGATGTACATCATGAACTGTACACAGCGAGACATAGCTTGTGATATAAGTAAATTTATTTGATACATAAGTGATCCTAACCAAAATCATTGGATGGCAATGAAACGAGTTTTGGGGTATTTAGAACATACTCAAAAGTTTGCTTCACCTTACAATAAGTATCTAGCAGTTGTTGAAGGATATAGTGATGCAAATTGGATTACTGGGTCAACTGAAACTAAGTCCACAAGTGGATACGTTTTGACCATTGGTGGAGGAGTGATATCTTGGAAATCATCCAAACAAACATGTATAGCTCGCTCTACAATGGAGTCTGAGTTTATAACCTTAGACAAGATCGATGAAGAAGCAGAATGGCTTCAGAATTTCTTAGAGGATATTCTATTTTGTCTCAAACCAATGGCTCCTATATGCATACTTTGTGATAGTCAAGCTGCAATAGAAAGAGTTGGGAGCGTTATGTATAACGGTAAGTCTCGTCACATATGACAAAGATATAATACCGTTAGGAAACTACTCTTTAGTGGAATAATCACAATTAACTATGTAAAGTCAAAGGATAATATGTCGGATCTACTTATAAAAGGCCTAACTAGAGAAAGAGTTAAGCGATCATCAAAGGGAATGGGACTATGGCCGAGGACGAATCATCGTGGCGGTAACTCTACCTAGAAGACTGGAGATCCCAAGATCTAGGTTCAAGGAGATCAAACAAAGTCATTGATGACGGTTCAATATTGTCAAAATAATTTTTATGATTCATTCTCATGATGCGATAATGTTCGGTAACAAAGATAGGCATTAGGATCTTTTAATGATATCTAAGTTTGATACAGGGCATATCAAATCGTGTTTCTATGGGATAACACATTTAGATATCACCTATGTAAGTGTGAAGTGTAAGCCGCTTCAAGGAGAATCTTGTAAGGACAGTTCTCTACGCACTTATGAACCAAGAAGTGTTCATGGCTGAAACGAACAAAACAATGAGACCCAAAAACAGTTAAAGGGTTGATTGTGTGACTTATATTGTCTAGGTATACACCAAAGCTCGACGATTCAAAGATATCAAATCTATCGATTGTCCGAGTATATCCGATATATGTTCACTACGAAAACTTTAAAGAAAAATCTACTTATCCAGATGCAATTAATTCTTACTTACAAATCACACAGCTTTTCACGCATATGTTTTAACAATAGCCATTCCCTATTCATGTGGGGGATTGTTGGGTTTTAAAGGTGTGAATAGGAAATGAAAGGTTGTGACCTTTACGAAAGGTTGTGTCTTTTCCAAAAAGTTGTAACCTTTTCAAAAGGTTGTGACTTTTCGAAAGGTTGTGACTTTTTCAACAAAAGTTGTGATTGTTATGAAGAGTTACGACTTTTTTGAAAGGTTTTGACTTTTCCAAAAAGTTGTGACTTTTTCAAAAAAGTTGCGACTTTTCTAAAAGAATGTGACTTTTGAGAAGAGTTGTGTCTGTTTCGATAAGCCACAATAAACACATGCTCATACTACCCTTTGTTGTCTATAAATAGTGGATTTT
Organism: Solanum dulcamara; assembly: GCF_947179165.1. Classification (NCBI taxonomy): domain Eukaryota; kingdom Viridiplantae; phylum Streptophyta; class Magnoliopsida; order Solanales; family Solanaceae; genus Solanum; species Solanum dulcamara. Next base: position 31,616,666 of record NC_077247.1, on the reverse strand, counting down.
CTCTCATTTTTAAACATCAAAATTTCTCCTTCTTCTGTATATATATTTTCTTTCAAACAAAGTTGAATCTTTGCATGATTTTGTTGCTGGCTTTTGAGTTCTCTGAAATTATTGAAGTTTGAGGTACCGCTACTTCTTTAATAGTTTATCCATTTTATCTTGGGAGGAAATAATCCATAACCTCGGGTACAGTGAGGGGATTAAATTTCTTAAGGACACAAAATGAATTCTGTGGACTCGGATACTATTTTTTTATTTTCATCTTTATTGTTTCTAGTTTGCTAATTTTAATATAGGAGGAGTAACAGTAACATGTATTATTTAAAAATTGCGTTAAGAGTACTATAAATTACAATAATTAACAATTTAAAATATTTGAAAACATATTAAAATATGATTAACTCTCAAAATTTCACATGTGTCGCATAAATTGGGGTTGGTTAACTCTTGAAATTTCACCTGTACTGCATAATTAGGACTGACAAAGTAACATGTATTATTTTAAAATGACGTTAAATTGAGTCAGAGGGAGTAACATATATTATTTAACAATTACGTTAAGAGTACTATAAATCATAACTTAAAATATTAAAAGCATATTAGAAATTTGGTTAACTCTCGAAATTTCACACATACTACATAAATTGAAATAGGAGAAATAACATATATTATTTAAAAAATTTCGTTAATTAAGAGTAATATAAGTCATAATAATTAACAACTTAAAATACTTTTTAAAAAAAAAAACATACTCCTAAAAATTTGGTTGACTTGTTCCACATAAATGGGGACAACAGTATGAGTAGCATATATTATTTAAAAGTTATTTTAAAAATACTATTTATTACAATAATTAAGAATTTAAAATATTTTAAAATTATATAAAAAATTGATTGACTCTTCTAATATCATTTGTGCCACATAAATTTAAACAAATTGAATAATATATATTGGCACGGCCTATTATATATCTAGGTTAAGGTTCTGTACACGGATAGAGGATGGACGTTCGGTATTTGGTTTGAAAAATTTAAATTTTGAGTTCGATAATTTAGTAGTTGATAGTAAAAAAAATAGATATCAAATATTAAATTTTTAAATTTTGATTCAATAATTCGATAATCGACAAATCAAACTTCTATTAGGTACAATATTCGATAATATCATATTGAAACTGGAGTTGATTGTATTATAAAGTTAATATCGTTGCTCCAATTATTCTTCTTTTCGATGTGAAGTGGAATAAATAAAAGAAAATCAACAAATAGGAATATATCAAGAAAAATAATTTGATACAAGTTAAAAACGTCTGTTCATGTCAAGAAATTAGAAATTAATGCACCCCACACACAAATGAACAATCAAGGTGAATTGTTGTTGAAGCATTTGTGTCTAATCTTTTCATATTCAAATGTTTTGTGACCAAATGTAATGCGATGTAATAGTAAGTAGCAGCTAAGAAATATTGTCCACGACCACATTGTCAATAATTTACAACTTTGTACAATTATCAAAAGTCAGAAAATATATAGGATCATTAAAAATGAAACAGAAAATTATTTGTGATGAAAAATAATGGCCGTTGAATAATACGATATCTGTCCCGAATTGTAATATATTTTTCTATATCTAGTAAATTAAAAATAGCCTCTCCACTTATTATTAGTTAAAAAATCAAAAAATGTTTAAAATATATGAATACTCATCTGATTTAGCTTATTGAATTTATTTCTGCAAGGTATTAAAGATACTTACAAGATAAATACTATGGGTTAGAAGGAATATCAAATATGATTAACTGGAATCTTAACTCTCCTTTTAAAATCAAACACAGAGGTATAACATGTGACATTACATTATACAAAAGCAATAAATTAGGGGTACAATCAATGTAATGATGAAATAATATTCATCTTATAGCTGATATTATTATATGTGATAATAACGACGATTAATTTCTTCACTAGTAAATTAAAAAAAATATCTCTGTCTTTTTCTCAAAGACGCTATTATTTTTATTTGTTTTTGTTCCATGAAGATTCCTAATCGAACAAAAGTTTTTTAAAAAAGACTGTAACTTGATATTATATATATTTTTTCTTAATAAATTCTTAGGGTAGCAAATGATGGTTCATATTTCATGCCAAGCCATATATCTTTATAAATTTTTCACTATTTTCCTTCATTTTATTTGTTTCACCTATTATCATATTATATTAATAAAAATAGATCAAAATATTCTTAATTAAACTAAATAAAATTAAATAAAAATATTATTTATTAATAATTTAATTCAAAAATATCTTTTCTATAAATACTTTGATTAAAATAAAAGCAAGAAATTAGAGATATAATCAATGTAATGGTCACACAATATTTGTCTTATGTGTTTATCATACGTGAATCACAAATAAAAATCTCTCTTTTTTTCTCAAAGATACTATTTTTTAATTGTTTTTTTGTATGATAAGTCATAATGGAACAAAAGTTAAAAGAAGTGTAACTTGGCATTATACTTCTTTCTTTTGTTTTTTTTTAATAAATAAATTTATAAGGTAGAACACGATGGTTCATATTTCATGCTAGGCCATATATCTTTATAAATTTTGTGGTATTTTCCCTCATTTTTTGTTTCACCTATTGTCATATTACATTAACGAAAAAGGGTTAAAATATCTTTAAATTAAATAAAATTAAATAAAAATATTATTTATTAATAGTTTTATTCAAAAATGTACCCTGTATCAATATGTTGATCCCAAAAAATGCTCTTGTTATTTATACTTTGGTTCAAAAATATCTCCATTATTATTTTTGGGGCCAAAAAATCCCTTTTCCTAATAAACATATTACTTTTTTTTCTTTTTAAACACAATAATTTTTTCATAAAATATTATTTTTCAAGAATTCGAACTTATTTCTTTTCTTTTAAAATCCCCTTAACTAATATAAAAGTGAAAACTGGATTTTTTCTTCTTAATCTCCTTTTATTAATTAAATAGATTACACCATGTACTTTTAATTAATCTCCATATGAAGATTCAAAGGAAAAAACTCCTTCTGGTGTAATTAGAAGATTACTTTTTAAATTTCTTCATTTTTATTTTTAAGTAATTTATCTTTTATGTCTATTATTTTATTTTTACTTTCTTAAATATTTAACTTATAGTTAAATTATTTTATCTTTCATTTTATTTTTGCTACATTATTTATCTTTCATTTTATTTTTTCTCTATTTTGTACCTTTATTTCTTGTGATTAGATGTACTTGCTTGTATTTTTTTTTCTTCATTTACCATAATTTTTTTATTATTCAAATTTTTGAATTAAGGATGAACATCATTGCTTAATCAGATTATAAACTCATGTTTTTCTGTTCTTTTGAATTATATTCACTTAAGTTACGTTGGAACTTATTTTATGATATGATATAATTTGACACAAAATATCACGATCTGCAATCTTAGGTCATGATGACACCTATTAACATCCACCAGTAGGTAAACTCAACCAATAGTCCCGAAACTAGAAGTAACGGATTATCACGCAGAAGAGAAATATAAGGAGAATAGAGAATGAATACGAAATAAAAGAGAGGGGAAACAACAAGGAATAAAGGAAAGAGGTAGACAACAATATAAATATACAAACATATCTAAGACCTAGTATCAGTCGGTAGTTGAGCTTCTAATAAAAATAGGAGTACAAGACATTACAAATACAAATATATACACATAACTGTCTCCAAACCCAAAATAAATACTTGTTCTATCCAAAATAGAGGGAGAATGGCTGCTCCAAACGCTAGGAGCTCATTCGGTCTCTGAATTCCAAAAGCTGCTCCGTACGAGGCACACATCAATGGTGAGAACTCGTATTATGATTTACAGCTCCGTACGAGGCACACATCAATGGTGAGAACTCGTATTATGATTTACAGGATGCAGAAATGTAGTATGAGTACCAAATAAATGATACTCAGCAAGCATAGACTGAATGAGCTCCAAATACATTAGAAGTATAAATAACAGGTAAGTAAAGAATTCACAAAACAAGCAGCTAAAAAAGAGATATCGAACACTGAAAGTAAATAAAGGGGGTAAAGGATAATGGAACAAGTAATCAAGACGGAGGAATGTACCCGGAGACGCTAGTCCAACAACCTAATCACTACAAGGGTCCACTATAGGAGTCAATTAACTAGAAACATAACAACGGTAGCCACTGCTACACTTCACAATAGCCAAGAGGCCGATCCAACTTGACCAAGTTAGGGAGTACCAATATAGAGGCAATTCTAATCCACACATATAACCAACTATCAACTTAACACGGGATTACAACTCTATAATCATACAATAGCCTAATCGAACCTTCATTAAGATCGAAAGGTACACAAAAACAAACATAACCAAAGCATATGGATGTAATTTACGAAAATAGAGACTAAGAGTGCCAACAGTACCAAGTGTCATCAATAACAATACCAACAAACAAAGCATATACATCTACCTCCTACCCTTACACGCTAGGTAGGATCCATGCGCCCCCCTCTACTTGTTCAGTGAGTCATATGGACGAAGAGACCTAGAAGGGATTCAGAAAGTCCATATATACCTTTTGGTCCTGATCTAGGAATTCCATAATCAATCCTTCAGGTCCGATTCATCACGATACCAAATATACATATGCAACCACATCAGCATAGAAAAGGTCAATAATATCCTCGATCGATTAGTAAGTGGTAAGGAAAGGGTCAGCAGTTTGCTTGACTGAATAGTAAAGTAGTGATTTCAAAAAATTTATTTATAAAATTGATCCAATTGGTATGACTCCCATCAAAATCAATTTTTAAAAAGTAGAAGTGTAAAATTAGGCTTTCTTGAAAATCATGGTGAAAATCCAATGCATGAATCGGGGTCATACCACAAAAAATGTAAAAACAGGTGTCAAATATAGTGTATGCCATCACTAGAATTCAAACAATATGTCGCGATCTTGAACCGCCGTGACTGACACCCATACTAACCCTCCTATGAGAGAACCATTCTAAATAGCCCAACAACAATAATCGCCAAATATCCCAAGTTCTTAAGATGTAGAACATGTGTAAAATAAGAATAAATGCTGAGTTTCCATAAACTTAGAAAAAAACTAGTTATCAACCCGAAAATATGTAGAAATAAACACTCCCTAGGAACTGAAAGTTGTCCGTACTAAAACTCTAACTAATAGTCATACTATAAAAACAGTGTCTGTAATCTTAGTCTTGGAAAAGAAACTAGAAAATAAAAGAGTCCATGGCAGATTGAAACGAACAACTCGCCCTTGAACTCGAAGAAGCTCACTCTTCTAACCAACGTTTCTCCACAGCAGGCTGAATATGCCCTGTACTCAACAAAAGGCAGAGCAAGAGTAGTTTTAGTACACAAAAAAAATAGTGTACTGGTAGGATCACGTGGTTAGCCAGTACGCAGATCATATACAAGTAAATTTAAAATAATAGACATACACGTATACAGAATAAGTCAACTAATCTCAAGTTCAATCATATTCAACAATATCATAACTCAATACCTTCCATATCTATAACTTCACACAAGGGTCCTCTCAAGGGACCTATAAACAATTAACTTTGTGTTGGAATATGACACCCAGTCCTATTATGTATCAAAACATGATACCTGATCTAATTATGTATCAGAATTTTACACTCGATCCAATTATATGTCAAACTGTGACACCGGATCCCACATTCATAAGTACATTTAGTATCTACAATATTTACATCTCCAAGAACAGGTTCATCATAAAAACAAGCCAACAAGGAATTATTTCATATATAATCTAGCATTTTTTCCTATTTATAGACACACATGCATATCATGAAGCAATTTAACAAGTATATGAAATACATACAGGAAACTAGACCATCACCTATTTCAATTTCAAGCTTCAACAACCTTACAATGCAAGAACCTTCTCTTTCCGGGTTTGTTCTTCTCGTTCTTGGTCTAGAAAATAGTAAATACATATAAAAGATCAACACAATGGCCTAACTATCACGAAATATAGTACAATTTACATCCTAGGCCAAATCCATGATCCTAACCTTAACCTAGGGCTGTTTTCTACCATTAGTTTTCAGTTCAAACCCTCCCCCAATGATTACCAACCATACTTTCTAGGTTCTAGGAATCAAAGTATGAATTTAGGGAGTAAAATCCTTACCTTAAGCATAGAAATCCATGGGAAATCACCCTAGGTCGCCTCTTGAAGACTTAGGAACTGTTTTTGCAGAAAAAGACCGTTTTGGGGTTTTTCACGATTTAAGTCCCACGACTGTCCTGCTCTGGCAGGACAATCCCGCTCTGGCGGCCCCACTTTGGTGAGATAGGTGGAGATAGAGAGCTCGTAAAGAGTCTCCTAGTCACTCTTTTTACAACATACCCTTTTCCCCAGAAGTATTAAAATATACCCTTCACACCAACATCGATTCCGGGAGTTTTACTCTCTCGAATGCGATTTTGCGAAGCTATAAATGTTTTGTATCATCCTGGCTATCATCCTATTCAATCAAATTCGAGATTTGATCTTCCATCATTCATATGATCACTCTAGACTTCACCTGAATTAGAATGCGTCCAAGTATGGCTTAGTCTAAATTTTCTCAAAGTTACTACCCGATATTTTCTGGCCCAAAATCCTTCCCCATTGGCCTATTCCTAATGACGGGGATAGGTCGTTACAAAATAGTGGCTAAGTAACTAGAAATACATTATCAATGCAAACACACTCTCAGGGAATATGAATCTAACTTAAAGTCCAGTTGCTTCTCGACCAAGGTCGGGCCCAACAATATACCAACCAACTCAATAATACATCATCATACTTCATGATACAAAGAAAATTATAAAGATACAACAGTAGGAAGTGTACTCAAAGATTTCGATATTTTTGAGAGTTCTACCAAAATAGATACCAAATATAACTAATGTTAACCCACGTCTATACCAAAAACTAAGGATACATAGCCTAGTCTGAGATAGGGATTAGTAGAACTCATTCTAAGGCACATAGATTACCACATTATCTTGAGGCCTTACGTACCAACTCTGAAAAGGCTAACAACATCAACTAGTCCATACGCAAGGAGTTCTCAGCCTATACTAAGGATTTCGCAACACCAATTTAGCTAGAGGCTCCTACGGGAAATAAGAAGACAATAATAAGAGAATAATTCTAACCCACCACATAAAATCCTAATCCACATGCAATTTATGCTAAACATTATCAAATAGAGCTCAATCTAAAAGAAAGTAGACCGTAGCCTACTTCGAAGTCGAACATTCGCGCTTTCAATCTGCTAAACTAGAGATTTCCCTTCTAAAGCACCTCCGATCTCGGCCACACTATCATAATATTAATCACAATATCTATACAGATGTTTAGACACTAAAATTAACATAAGTAGAGACCGATCCCAAAAATAAGTCAAAAGAGGAATTATGGGACCCATATTGGAAATACTAAAATTGACTTTGTCAATTGGTCCAAAATAGCTTACTAAACGTATTCCCCATAATTGGGAACAATTCAAGATCGAAAATATGATAAAACACGTCATGCAATAAAATGCCAAGAAGACACCATTAAAGAAGCTTGGGAAGTTCTTCGGAACAAGAATTTACCCTCAAAATGTGCTTCTCGCACTCTTCCAATTTCTCCAATACAAATCCCCACCAATGCCTGAACCAACACAACTAGAATTGCTGAAAATAGAGCTCTCTAGCTCTCAAAATCATAAATTTAAAACTCGAGATTGAGCTGATTCATGACTGACCTTAATTTAAAAGACTAGTCAAAATACTCATCGCGACCATAGAGTCTAGGGTCACATTTATAATCCACAAAGGAACAAGGCATCGCAATCGCTGAGGTCAAGCCTCGAGATCGCGTACACCAAAATAGGTCAATGCCCTATATACTCTTGGCAAAAAGAAAAGCCAACTTGTCCACCTAATATCAAGGTATGGAAAGCTAATCAACCACTATTCCTAAACATAGAAACACGATCAATCGATCCACTGCAAAAAAAAATTAACTACAGGGGAAGAAACAAATACATGTATCACAAATAAGGCTATCACAACATTCAATAGATGAACAAAAAGTAAAGTAGACACGCATAGGTATGAAAACCCCAAATCCACACAATGCAGATAATAAAAGATAAAATAATGAAATTGCTTCTATACTACAGATACCTGGAGCTTTGACCTTTGACCTGCCTGGGGAAGCATAGAATTAATCATTTCCGACCTCAAATTTAACACCTGAGCTACCACCTATGACACTCAGATCACCACCTTTGACTGGAGGTACCACAATCCCAATGGGCTGATCTGCCTAAGTTGATTGCACAAAGGTCCCACATCAGTGACATTCTCTATATCGATTTTAAAAACTCCAAAATATTCTAACTTAGATCAATCTGGAAAGACAGAGAAAAAGTTGAGTTTTTTTGCCTCAGATGACTTTCTATGGATGCCACCTATGGCCCATAAAAGTTCCCACAACCATAGGTGATCTTGTGAAAGGGAACTTGAGACATTATTCTAAGTGTTGAAGTCTACGGACAAAGTCTATGGACCACAGAAGCTTAGATGGACCATATACCTGACCCATAGATCAAGTCCTGGACTTGGTAATTCAAGCATGCAGGATGGGCAGGGCTTATGACCCTTCGAAGGGTCTATGGGCCGTAAGAGGTTTCATAGATCCAACTTCAGAAAGTAACCCCTCAGTACTTTTATTACGAGTGTAAAAGATGACATTTAGGTGGGTCTACGAACTTAAAAAGTCCTATAAACCCAAATATTAGAAATCCCCCAGATTTTAAGGCACCATCCGTAGAAGCGTTTACGACTTCTATCAGCTTTAATGAAGGGTATTGAGTCTTTTTCCATCTTTTTTCAATCCAAGTCTTCACATTTTGGAACCATAATAAGCCATTTATCTGCATTATTCAATCCTTTCCTCCTCATAATTACTTCCTAGACTTTGAGTGAGTATTCAAGAGGAGAAAACCTAGGGTTCTACGTGCATTCATCGAGTTTTTCAAGTTTCGTCAAGAAATTTATTCTTCCAGGTATGCAAGACTACTTAGAGTGTTGGAATAAGTTTGTCATCATACCCTACATCTAAATTCATCAGTAGAACACTAACCTAGCGTTCTAACCCAATTTTTCTTGAATTCGTGAGTTGAAATTATATTCGTTCTATTGAATTCCGAGTATTATCATTGAGTATATGTTTCTTATTATGGAAATTATAATTTTCTAGGATTATAGTTCATGAGTATTCCCCACATGAACCCAAACTAGTTGAGAAGTTAAAATAGTTGCATTGCTTTAAATTATGCATGATTTTAAGAGTTTTGAGTAAACTAAATATTATAATAACAACAACAACAACAACAACAACCCAGTGAAATCCCACAATGTGGGGTCAGGAGAGGGTAGAGTGTACGCAGACCTTACTCCTACCAAGGTAGGACAGCTGTTTCCGAGAGACCCTCGGCTCAAAAAAGACATAAAAAGGGGGTCAGATAAGGTTAAGAAATTCAAAGCGCTATAGGAAAATAAATAACGAAGGCATCACAGATAAAAACTAAATATTATGCATTACTTTATTATTTTGAGAATGAGATTGAGAAACACGAGTGACTTTAAATACATTTATTGAGATTGAGAAAGTGTGCTTATTTTAAAAGAGAAGTATAATGAGTTTGAGAAAGAGTTGAGTCAGACCGAGTTAAGTTCAATAAAACTTAAAAAGAAGAATTTTGAGTATTTTATTCACAGTTAATATATGAGCATTATTGCAAGTTTTTCAGAGGAATATTGAGTACAAATTTGGGTAAGAGTTTAACTCAAATCTCATAAACTACGTAGTCAGGATAGAATCATACTGTTGGTTTAGGCGACTCCTCACTTCAGTCCCCGATAAGAACTTTTATATGGATCCATGAGTTGAGTTTGAGTCCCTTAACCTAGCAAGGTAATGAATGGCCCTGAAAACATGAGTAGTACGTTGTATCATTATGAGGCTCATAGTAATGGTTTATTTTGAGTTATATTTATTGTCTTATTTTACTAAAAACTTGAAACTTTACCATAATTGCATGCTTTAATTTAGTCGAGTTACTTTCAATATTTCTTTTTATGAGTGTCCAATCCAATCATTTATCTATTCAGCCATTTTATATATCCTACATTCTATGTATTGACGTCTCTCGACGTTGTATTATTTTATGATGCAGATACATGTGTTAGGGATCATCAACACGTGCTTCATTGAAGATCACACTCTACCATCTTTTGGTGAGATCTTCTTGCTTTTGGAGGGCTTCTTTATAATTTATTTTATTTAGTATTATTAGTCCATTTAATATAGTCGTGGGCATATCCTTGTACTTATATTTAGATATTAGAGGCTTCATGGATAAAAGATAGAGTCTGAGTCAGTTATCCTTTCAGTTAATATTTTTGAAAAATTTTTTATTTCTTATTATACGTGGATATTTCAGACATATATATGAGTTTACTTTTAGTACATAAATTCTCTCTATGTTTAAAGATTTTCTATTGAGTTAAGTTTTCTACTATGTAGTCAGCCAGGCTAAGGATTTTCTCGGGATCAATAATGATTTCTGAGTGCAAGCCACACCCATGGTGTAGACTCAGGGCGTGACAAATTTGGTATCACAACACAGAGTTGAAGAGTCCTAGGATATCTATGAAGTCGTATCTAGTAGAGTCATTCTTATAAGTGTGAAGTGTGCCACATCTATAATAGGGAGGCTACAAGGCATTAAGAATTATCACCATTCTTTCATACTTTAAATTTGTATAATAGAGTTTAACTGATAGCTTTTTCTAACTCGTGCGTTTACATATTTTCAGATCATGCCTCCAAAGCGTACTACTAGTCAGAGAAATGTTGCCAGTACTGAGATTCTACCAACTACCATTCCTCCACCTTCAAGGATGCAGACAGGAATACAGCCTGAGTAAATGATCCAGGGAATACTAATGGAACTCAAGAGGTTCTAGAGGCACCTGCTACTCAGTCTTTCCTTACCTTTAATGCAGAATTCAGAGGAGTGATTACTATAATCACCTAGTTGATGGATGCCCAGTCAAGATATTAGGGCACACCGGTCACTAGCTCCATTTCCCAAGAATCTTCAGCAGCTACGAGAATTAGAGATTTCTTGAGAATGAAATCCACTAGTGTTTATTAGGTCCAAAGTAGAGGAGGATCCCTAAAAATTCATTGATGAGATATGGATAATCTTGAAGGCTATGCATGCTACCAAGATTGAGAGAGTTGAGCTTGCTTCTTACCAACTTAAGGATGTGGCTAATGTTTGGTATAATCAGTGGGAGGAGAGTCATGGTAAAAATGTTGAACCAACTGTTTGGGATGATTTTGAGCATGTATTCTTGAGCCACTTCTTTTTCTGAGAACTAAGGGAGGCAAAGGTGGAAAATTTGAGAACTTGAAACAAGAAGGGCTAATAGTGAAGGAGTACATTCTTAAGTTCATTTAGTTGTCCAGGTATGCTCTAGAAATGGTTCCAGATGTGAAGACTAAGATAAGGAATGTTTTCTCTAGTTTAGGAAAATATGTAAAAAGGGAGCGCAAGGCCACTTTGTAGATTTCTAACATAGACAACTCCAGATATGATTTACGCACAGCAAGTTAAGGAGTATAAGTATAAGGATAGGGAGGGGCACCAGAACAAGAAAGTAAAGTCGCCAGGACATGACCCTAATCACCAAAAGAGTGGTAACAACAATAGGTCATTTATTCAGAAGAGGTCTTCTAGTCATGCATCATCGTCAGCAACTGCACCAATACCGAATACAAGAAATAATAAAAGGTAGCAGAATAGTCAGAACTTCAGATCTTATGATTCTCTATCACAAGGAAGTGTGGTTCAAGGTTCTTCTCAAAATCCACCTTGTGGTAAGTATGGCAGGCTCCATCTAGGGGAGTGTCATGATGGAACTAGTGGTTGATACAAATATGGTCGGAGAGACTATTCGATGGAACATCAAGGTAATGGGGGCAATAAGGCCCATTCTTTTTCAGTAGGACCATCTGGCAGTGTTTCCCAAAAGGGCATTACTTCAAGGATAGACAGAGGTTCAAACCGGCTTTGTGTCATGGCTAGTTTCTAAGATGAAAAGAACTAGCCATAGGTTTTCATTGGTATTCTTAAAGTCTTTTCTCTTGATGTTTATGCTTTACTTGATCTAGGTGCAATTTGTCCTTTGTGACTCCTTATATAGGCATGAAGTTTGGGGTCTATCCTTGACGTCTTCTACAGCCCTTCAGTATTTCTACTCTTGTTGCTGAGTCCATTCTTGCTAAGAGAGTTCATAGAAATTGTAAAGTCTCCATCTATTATAAAGACACCACAACCGACTTAGTTGAGCTGGATATGGTAAGTTTTGATAACATTCTAGGTATGGACTAACTTTATGCTTGTTATGCCTAAGTCGATTGTAGAACTTGAATTATTAAGTTCCAGATTCTAAATAAGCCAATTATTGAGTGGAAGGATAGTCCAGTAGTGCTTAAGGGTCATTTTATTTCATTCCTTAATGCTAGAAAATTAATTTCCAAGGGGTGTATTTACCACATTATTCAAGTTAAAGATGCTAATATGGAGATACCATCCATATGATCAGTCCCAATTGTGAATAAGTTTCCAGAAGTCTTTCTTACAATCTACGTGGAGTCCCTCTCGATAGAGAAATAGACATTAGGATAGATGTCCTTCCCGATACTCAGTCTATATCCATTTCTCCATTTAGAATAGCTTCGGCTGAGTTAAAAGAGTTAAAAATAGTTGAAAGATCTCTTAAATAAGTGTTTCATCATGCCAAGTATCTCACCTTGAGGCACTCATGTCCTATTTGTGTGAAAGAAATATGGTTCTCTTAAATTTGTATATTGACTACCATCAGTTAAACAAGGTAACCATAAATAATAAGTACCCTCTTCACAGAATTGACGACTTGTTCAACCAACTTCATGATTCCACTTATTTCTCCAAGATAGACCTAAAATTCGGGTATCACCAGTTGAAAGTGAGAGAATATGACATCTCAAAGATAGCTTTCAGAACCCTTTATGGTCATATTATGAGTTCTTGGTTATGTACTTTGGTTTGACTAATGCTTCTAACACATTCATGGATCTCATGAATTTAGTATTTAAGTAATATCTGGACATGTTTGGTATTGTGTTTATCAACAATATTTTGACCTACTCTAGAAATGAGGAAGATCATCCCAATCATCTCATTATCATTCTCCAGGCCCTCAAGGAGAGAGAGTTACATGTTAAGTTTTCAAAGTGTGAATTTTTGTTTGCATCTGTGGCATTTTTAGGCCACACATATCTGGTGAAGGTATCCGAGTTGATTTGCGGAAGATTGAGGCAGTTAAGAATTATCCTAGACCCACATCCCCAACTGACATAAAGAGTTTATTGGGTTTGAATGGTTACTATAGAAGTTTTATAGAGGGATTTTTATCCACATCATCTCTATTTACTAAGTTGGCCTAGAAGAAGACTAAGTTTCAAGAGTCTGAAGCTTGCGAGAAAAGCTTTCGGGAGTTGAAAGCCAAGCTGACTACTACTCCAGTGTTGTCCCTACCCGAGGGAATAGATGGTTTTGTTGTTTTTTGTAATGTGTCCAAAGTTGAGCTTGGTTGTTTATTGATGCAAAAAGATAAGGTTATAGCTTATGCCTCCAAAAAACTAAAGACTCACAAGAGGGATTATCCGACCCATGATCTTGAGTTGGCGGCAGTGGTTTTTTGCTTTAAAAATATGGTGTCACTATCTTTATGGCATTCATATGGATGTGCTTACTAACAAAAAGAGTCTTCAGTATGTCTTTATTAGTAAGAACTAAATTTAAGGCAAAAGAGATGGCTTGAGGTTCTTAAGGACTATGATATGAGCATCCTCTACCACTCATGTAAAGTTAATTTTGTCGATAAAGCTCATAGTAGGTTATCAATGAGGTTCATAAACTTGTACTTTCGGGAGTTTGCCTTATGGACTCAGATGAAGGTGGTGTTATCACGATGAGGCTGAATCATCTTTAGTGGTGGAAGTGAAGGAAAAGCAAGACCAATACCCCATCCTACTTCAATTATAGGGAGATGTTCATAAGTATAAGGTTATGACTTTCGCTCAAGGAGGAGATGGTGTGTTTAGATACCAAAGTAGATTGTGTGTACCAAATATTGATGGTCTCCAAGATAGGATCATGGCAGAGGCACATAGTTCCAGATTTTTTATTTATTCGGATTCTATAAAGATGTACTATGACTTGAGAGAGGTCTATTGGTGGAGTGGTATGAAGAGAGATATTATTGACTTCATTTTGAAGTGCTCGAATTGTCAACAAGTCAAAGTAGAGCACCAAAAGCCATGCGGTATAGCTTAGAACATAAGAGTACTAAAGTGGAAATAGGATATTATCAATATAGATTTTAGTACATTGTTGCCACAATCTTGTTGATAGCATGATTCAATTTGATTAATTGCATATCAGATGACTAAATCAACCCACTTTTTACCGGTTAAGACTTCCAATTCAATAGAGGACTATGCTAGATTATATATTTGAGAGATAGTCAAACTTCATGGAGTTCCTTTGTAATCATTTTAGATAGAGATGCTAAATTCACTGCCCAATTTTGGAAGTCATTTTAGAGAGATCTAGGTTCAAAGATAAATTTTAGTACTGCATTTCATCCCAGATAGATGGTTAGGCAAAACGTATAATTCATACTCTAGAGGATGTGTTGAGAGCATGTGTCATTGATTTTAAAGGTAATTAAGATAACCACCAGCCTTTTATAGAGTTTGTGTATAATAATAATTATCACTCAAATATTCTGATGACTCTATATGAGGCTCTTTATGGGATGAGATGTAGATCACCAATTGGTTGGTTTAAAATTGGTGAAGCTGAGTTGATAGGGCCAGACTTGGTTCATCAGTTTATAGAGAAAGTGAAAATCATCTAAGAACGGTTGAAAGCCACGAAGAGTCGTTAAAAGTCCTATGCTAATGTAAGGAGAAGAGATTGAGTTTGAGCTGAATGATTGGGTGTATTTGATGGTTTCTTCCATGAAAGGTGTTATGAGATTTGGGGAAAGGGGAAGCTCAGTACCTGTTAGAGCTGCCATCAAAGTTAACAGTTGTTCATCTGGTGTTTCACATTTCTATGCTCAAGAAGTGCTTAGGATACCCTTCACTCTTTATTCTTATAGAATGCATTGGTGTGAGAGATCGATTTTCTTACGAGGAGGTTCTAGTTTAGATTTTTGATTGTCAGGTTTAAAAGTAGAGGACCAAAGAGGTTGCATCAGTCAACATTTTATGCAGGAATCAATTTGTTGAAGAGCCTATATGGGAAGCCAAAAAAGACATGAAATCTAGATACCCTCATCTATTCATTCTCCTAGGGTTGATGTTGAAGGTAATACTTCTTTCTGTGTCTCAGATTTAGTATCTATTTGTGTGTTTCAATGTTTTAGTTCTTGCATTGCATTCCTACCTTGTGTAAATTCATAGCATGGTCATCATTCAAGGATGAATGATCCTAAGGGAGATATATTATAACACCCCTAAAATATTCTAACTTAGATTAGTTTGGAAACCCAGAAAAAAAATTGAATTTTTTCCCTAGATGGATTTTTATGGATGCCACCTACAACTTGTAGATTCTCCTGCAGACCATGGGTGAGATCATGGAAAAGAACCTGAGACACTGTTCTAAGTGGTGAAGTCTACGGACCACACAGACCATAGACCTGACCCGTAGAACAAGTCTTGAGACTTGGTAATTCAAGAATGTAGGATGGGCAGGGCCTATGACTCGTAGAAGGGTCTACAGACCATATGAGGTTCCACGGACCCAACTTCAGAAAGTGATCCCTTAGTACTTTTTCTACAAGTGTAGAGGACAACCTATAGGTGGGTCTACGGACAGTAGAAAGTCTCGTAGACCCAAACATTACAAACCCCTCAGATTTTAAGGCACTATCTGCGAAAGGGCTTCTATGGATCTTAGAAGCTTCTATGGGCCATATATGGCACCCATAGATGACTTCTGACAATTTTAATGAAGGGTATTTGAGTCTTTTCCCATCTTTTTCCAATCTAAGCCTTCACATTTTGGGACCAAAATAAGTCCCTTTATCAGAATCATTCAATACTTCCCTCCTTATAATTACTTTCCAGACTTAGAGAAAGGTTTCAAAATGAGACAAGTTAGGGTTCTAAGTGCATTCATCAAGTTCTTCAAGTTTTGTCAAGAAATTTATCTTCCAGGTATGTAAGTCTACTCAGAGTGTTGAACTAAGTTTATCCTCACGCCCTACATCTAAATTCATTGACTATAAGATTAACCTAGGGTTCTAACCCAAGTTTCCTTGAATTCTTGAATTGAAATTGTATTTGTTCTATTGAATTTCAAGTATTATCATTGAGTATATGTTTCATTATATGAAAATTCTGATTTTCTTAGATTATAGTTCATGCGTAATCCCCACATGAACCCTACACTAGTTGAAAAATTAAAATAGTTATATTGCTTTAAATTATGCATTATTTTCAGAGTTTGAGTAAACCAAATTTTCCTATCTTGCCAGACTCAAAATATGACCTTTGAAATACAACCGGCTGAGATGAACAGACTAGAATATAATAGATCCCATGACCTGAATACCCAGAATGAAGACCCTGAGATGCAAATGTGAACCCTGTAAATCATGGGAACCATAACCTGCCTCAAAACCTTTTGGAACCTGAGGTGATATATAGATCTGGTAGGTTGGGAGTGAAGATGACCTCTACTGATAGGATTTCCACCTTGGGCCGAGATGGTATCACCGCTGTATTAATTGTGAGTCCTCTTACCGCTACCTCTATAAGTCTTAAGGCATGCCTGCTCTACAACCCTTACATGACTAACAACTTATGGAAAGGTAGATCCAGTTGTTATCAAGTGTTTTAACTCCAAATGGAATGGTAAAGTCAATCCCCTGATGAACCGCTAGCTCAAAACATGTTCACTGGGGAATAATGTGGGAGTATGCCCAACCCACTCGAGAAACCCAATAACGTACTCAAAAAATAACAAGGAACCCTGCTAGAGGCCCACAAATCCAACTCTGGGCTAAGAACCACTTGCTGCACCCAAAAACCACACTTTCCCATGGTGTATCCTCGAAGAGACTCGTAATCCCCAATACTAGGTTTAAGGGATTCTAGGGGGAATCAGATCCAGTCAGAGCCTGGGCTGCCCCCAGACTCTCCAGATGTCGCTGGGCATCCCCAACCTCAAGGTTTGCGCCTAGTAGAGGCTCTTTAGTCTTACAACGCATTGAGATCCTAGTGATATGTGTTGACACCTCATCCAAGTCCATCGAATACCTCATGTTATCCATCTATGAAAGAGTGGATCCAAAGAAATATTTAGAGGATGCTCGAAGCAAAGGCACAAGATAAGGAATCTAGAATGGAATTTCCCTAATAAGGCCTTATAGCCTCCCAAATATAAGATACAAATGTATTTTCATCGATCCACAGGATTCTACTAGACATTTTCTCTTGTAATAATGATATCGGTGAATCTAGGGCTTTGATTCCAAATTGTCACAATCCAAAATCTTAAGTCATGATGGCACCTACTAACATCGCACCAGTGGGTAAGCCCAAACCATATCCCATAATCAGAAGCAAGAGGCTATCACACGGAAAAGAAAAATAAGGAGAACAGAGAAAAAATATGAAATAAAAGAGAGGGTAGACAACAACGAATAAAGGAAAAAGTTAGACATTAATATAAATATGCACATCCTAAAGACCTAATATCAGTTAGCAGTTTAGCATATAATCAAAAAAGGAATACAAGGCATTGTAAATACAACTACATACCCAAAGTTATCTCCAAATGCAATATACGGACTAGCTCTATCCAAAATAGATGGAGAATAACTGCTCTGAATGCTAAGAGCTCATCTAGTCTCTGAATCCCAAAAGCTGCTCTGCATGAGGCATACATCAATGTCAAAAAGTCGTACTATGATCTGTAGAGTGCAGAAGTGTAGTATGAGTATCAAATAAATGGTACTCAATAGGTGTAGGGCGACTGAGATCCAAACATAATGCAAGTGTAAATAATTAGTAAATAAGGAATGTACAGATATTGAACAATAAAAGTAAACAGAGGCAGAGATAAAGGATAATGGAACAAATAACTAAGACGAGGGAACGTACTTGGAGATACTAGACTAACAATATAATCACTACAAGTGTCCACTACGAGAGTCAATTAACCGGAAACATAACAATGGTAGACACCACTATACTTCAGAACAACCAAGAGGCCGATCTAACTCGACCAAGTTAGGGAGTACCAATATAGAGAAAGGTTTAAGCCACACATATAACCAACAATCAATTTAACGCAGGAATGCATAACTATAATCATATAATAACCTAACCGAACCCCATAAACCTGGAAGGTAACAAAAAAACATAACCCAACTGCCCCCCATAAGATTGATAAGTGCAAACATCAATTAATTATACTGGTGATAGGCAATGCATATGAATGAAATTTACAAAAATAGAGACCAACGGTACCAAGTGCCATCCATAATAATGCCAATGAACAAAGCATATACACTTACCTCTTTCCCCCAGCATGGTAGGTAGGAACTATGCAGCCCCCTAATCCTATTTAGTGGTCACACAGACGGAGGGACTCATAGGGGACTCGGAAAATCCATATATACCTGTCAGATCTCAACCCAGGACTTCCATAATTTATCTTATTTGATCTACTCCATCAAGATATCGGAGATACATATGCAACCACATCAGTATAGTAAAGGTCAGATTCATCCTCGACCAATCAGTAAGTGGTAAGAAAAGGGTGAGCAACCTGCCTGATCGAACAATAAAGTAGTAAGCACATCCATGATGGCTTTTTATTTCCAAAAATCCATTTATCAAAGTGATCCAGATGGTATGACTCATGTGTAAAAGTTTAAAATCAAGCTTTTAAAAATATAATGGTGAAAATCCAAGGCATGAACCGAGATCATAACACAAAATAATTAAAAATGAGTATCAAATGAAATACATACCATCACCAATATTTAAACAATAGCAGCTAAATAATGAGAAATATATTACCAATATAACCAGACTCCCTAGACATATGACACTAACCTAAAGTCCATTTGTTCCTTAACAAAGGCCTCGGGCCCAAAAATATACCAACCAACTCAACAATACGTCATAATACTTCAATATTCAAAGAAATTTATAAAGGATTCAACATAAGGATGCGTACTCAAATATCTCTATCTTTTCAGGAGTACTACCCAAGCGCAGACTAAATACAACCAATGCCATCCCACGACTATAACAAGCAACTAAGGATACATAGTCTAGCCTAAGATAGGGATCAGAAGAACTCATCCTAAGGCACTTAGATTACCACATTATCCTGAGGCTCTAAGTATCAACTCTGAAGAGGCTAACAATATTAACTAATCCATAAATAAGGAGTTCTCAGCCTAGACTAAGAATTTCGCAATACCAAACTAGACAGAGGCTCTTACAGAAATCAAAAAGATAATAATAAGAGAATAATCCTAAACGGCACATACAATCCTAACCCACATTCAATTTATATTAAGCATTATCTAATAGAGATCAATATAAAGGAAAGTAAACCGTAGCCTACCTCGAAGCCAAACACACACACTCCCTATTCACTGAACTGGAGATCAAAGCACCTCCGATCATTGTTATACTATTATGATATAGATCAGGACATCAATATGTATATTTAGACACCAAAATCAACACAATTGAAGAAAGGCCCCAAAATGAGTCAAAAGTAAAATTGTGGGATCCACATTGAAAATTCTAAATTTTACTCCATCAATTGGTCCAAAATAGGTTACTAAACTTGTGCCCCAAAATTGGGCACAATTCATGCTCGAAAATATAATAAAATAGTTCATGCAAAAAATGGCAAGACAAAATTAAAGAGGCTTGGGCAGTCCTCTAAGATAGGAATTTACCTAAATCATACGTTCCCTGAACTTTCCCGATATCCCATACAAGAAGACCCACCGATTCCCAAACCAACACAACTAAAATCGCTGAATACAGATCTCTCTAGCTCTCAAAATTGCAAATTGAAAACTAGGGACTAAACTGATTCATAACAGGACTTAATTTAAAAGAACAGTCAAAATACTCATCGCAATTACTGCGTCTAGGGTCACAATCGTAAACAATAAAGAAATAAGCCATCGCTATTGTAGAGGTCAAGACCCTCACAATTGTGTAGACCAAAATTGGTCAAAACCCTAGATGTACTTTACGATCGCGGCCAGGTTATGTGATCACACTAGCCAAGAACAGGCCTTTCTTCATGATCATGGCCAGGCCATTCTGTCGAGATTAAGGTATTGTGCCTGCACCAGAATTTGTATTAGATGAGCTTTCGAGTTAAAAAATACTCTGAATTCGTTTGGAACTCTATGCACGCAAACAAGATATGATATCACACAAAATTCAGCATTTCAGATTCAATGGAGATTTTAAAACTTCCAATTAAGGTCGTCTCGATAAAAAGTGGATTTTACATTCAAACTTCATTTTAATCCATAAGCCATAAGGTTACTCAAAATGAACCCAAAAGCCTCGGAATACAAATGAAGGATCCTTTTAGACCAAACTCGACCTTCTAGAGCTAACAGAATCGTCAAAATCGCATTTTAAGGCGATTTAGCTAAATCTTTTATCGAAGTCAACCGTTTAAACTCAAAGAGCTCCAAAATATAGAAATTTACATAAAAACCAAATGAACGATAAGGTGACCGATATGTCAGTCTCAGCAAATCTTAAATAACATGAAGTAGCTATAAGAAAACTCTAAATGCTAAAATTACTGAGAAATGGAGGAAATGACCTGGAGGATCATTACACAAAAGTATCATGTTAACGTTAAAAAATGAATTTATGTTAAATTTTTTGTTCGAATTTATTTGTTTTAGTAGTCTTGACTTATTGTTTCATATTGCATGTTATTCATTTTATGTTAGGATTGATAAATTACATTTTGTCAGATATTTGAATAATGTTATGACGTTATATTCATAATACTATTTTTTCTTTAAAACATGAAACCCATGATATTCTTATAATGTCACAACCCCGACCCACCGTAACTAGCACCATACTAACCCTCCGGTGGAAGAACTATTTTTACAGTCCATACCAACACACTTGTGAGATATAACAGTTAAAAATTTGCAGAAGCAGAATAATTCTGAATAATACTGAGTTCCCATAAACTCAGAAAATACATTCTAACAACAGATTAAAAATGCGGAAACATCCTAGAACTGAAAGTCATCGTACCAAAACTCTAACTAAATATGTCTAGATATGGAACTGCAATTCCAAATAGAAATCATTAAGAATAACAATTGTTTAAACATCTAAGTCCCAAAATAAGGACTAGAACAGATGAGAGAGTCCACGACAGTATGAAAAAATAGCTCACCCTTGGACTCGAACAAGATTACTACTCCTCTAGATGAGGTCTCTCCGCAACCGATTGAATATGCCATATATTCAACAAAAGACAAAGTAAGTGTAGTATCAGTACACAAAAGTAATGCTATACTGGTAGGATCACGAAGTTAGTCAATAAGCAGATCATAGACAAGTAAACTCAACATAACAAGCATACACATACAACATAAGTTAACAAATATCATCTTCAATGATATTCAACAAGATCACAGTTCAATAACTTCAACATGATATAACTTCACATAAGGGTCCTAATATGGGACCTACAAAGAATCTATTTTGTGTCAGAATATGATACCCAATCCAAGGTTCGTGTCAGAATATAATATCTGATCTAAATATGTGTCAAAAATTAATACCCAATCCAATTTATATGTCCGAATGTGACACCCGATCCCATCATACAAACAACCACAATTTCATTTAGTATTTAACATTTATGCGACAAAGAACAAATTCATCACACAATAGGCCAGCAAATGATCATCTCACATATAATATAGCATGTTTCTCTATTCATAGACACATATGAATATCATGAAGAAATTTAACAAGTATATAAAATATGTACGGGAAACAAAATCATCACCTACCTCGAATTCAAGCTTCAATAACTCTAAGGTGCAAGAGATTTCCCTTTCCGGATTCATTCCGCTTTTTCTTGGTCTAAAAATAGTAAATACATATAAGGATCAAAAAATGGCATAATTAATAGGTATAATAACTCAATTGTTACCCCAAGCCAACCCCATGATCCTAACTCTCATTCTAGGGCTACTTTCCATAGTTAGTTTTAAGCCAAAACCCTCCCTCAAGATCACCCACCACAGATTATGGGTTCTAGGAATCAAATTACAAGTTTAGGGAGTAATTTACTTACCTTGAGCATAATTTTGAGTGGAAATCAATAGAAAATCACCCTAGTCCATTTTTGGTGCATCAAGAACAAACTGGAATAAATAAACTGTTCTGGGTTGTTTTCCAACTTAAGTCACGAATGCCTCACTATGGAGGGGACACTCTGGTGGAAGAAATCCTACTCTAGTAGGTTTCACAAAAATAGTGACTCGGAGTTTAAGCTCAAAGTCCCCATTTCGTAACACAATCCCTTTTAGAGATGTATTAAATTATACCGTCCATGCCAAGTCTAGTTTCGAGAGTTTTACTTGTCTGAATGCGATTTCGTGAAGCCGTAAATGCTCTGTATAGTCTTGGATATTCGATCACCTAATAAAATTAGAGATTCTATCCCCCATCAATAACAAGGATACCCTAGACTTTCCCTGACTTAGAATTCATCCAAGTCTAGCCTAGGCTAGATTTTTATGAAGTTACTACCCAAAGTTTCTGGCCAAAAATCTTTCCCCATTGGCCTATTCATAACGACAGGTACAGGTCATTACAATAGATACCAATTTGCCCATCACTCATTTTCAAGTGACTAACTAGGGAGAGCATGGCTAAAGTAAAGATAGAGTAGTACCTGTTTCGATGAACAACTGAGGATACTTGTCTTTTATATCTTTCTCAGTCTCCCAAGTAACTTCCTCCACTGAACATTCCATTGAACTTTAACTATATTGATATTTTTAGTCCTTAGCTTTCGGACATCACGATCAAGGATTATAACTGGATCTTCCTCATACTAAAGTTTCTTTTCTAATAACACTCCCATTTAATAATATAGTCACCATTCTCATGGTACTTCTTCAGCGTAGATAAATAGAGCACCGTGTGTACCCCAGACAAGCTAGGTGGTAAGGTCAATTTATACACCACTGGCCCTAAATAGTCAAGGATTTCAAAAGGCCCAATATAGCGAGGACTGAGTTTGCCCTTCTTGCAAAACCTCATTACTCTTTTAATTGGTGACACTTTTAGAAGTGCCTACTCACCAGCGTTGAATGTGATATCCTTCATCTTATGGTCATCATACTCTTTATGATGACTTTAAGCCGCTAGAAGCTTAGCTTGGATAATCCTTACCTTATCTTGAGCATTCCTCACCAAGTCTACCCCTAATGGCTCCACTTCTGTGGTTTCAAACCACCCTAAGGAGACCTAGATCACCACCCATAGAGGGCTTCAAATGGTGTCATCTCAATGCTGGAATGGTAGTTGTTGTTGTAGGAGCTCACATAAGGGCAAGAACTTGTCCCAATGTCCTCTAAAGTCAATCACACATGCCCTCAACATATCTCCTAGCACTTGAATAGACCTTTCTGATTGCCCATCTGTCTGTGGATGGAAAGCGATGCTAAAAGTGAGTTGAGTGCCCACTACTTCATGCAATTTCCCCCAAATATTAGAGGTGAACTGCATACCACCGTTTGTAATGATAGAAAGGGGCACCCCATGCAGCCTTACTATCTCCTTCATATAAATCCTGGCCAACTATTATGTATTATAGTCCACTCTAACTAGAATGGTGTGTGCTGACTTTTTCAACTTTTCAACCACCACTCAAATGGAGTTATACTTTCCCAAGGTCTTAGGAAGTCCCACCACGAAGTCCATGGCTATTCTCTGTCATTTTCATTCAGGAATGGCCATTCTTTGTAGTAAACCTATAGGTCTTTAGTGCTCATATTTCACCTATTGGCAATTCTGACACTTGGTTACATATTCAGATATGTCTTTCTTCATACCTGGCCACCAATATAGATGTTTCAAGTCTTGATACATCTTAGTCACTCTGGGTGAATAAAGTATCATAAACCATGAGATTTAAATAAGATTTCCTGAATTAAACCATCTAGCCGAGGAACACAAATCCTTCCCCTAAAGTGGAGCACCCCACCTGCATCAAGTGTTGAGTCCTGAGCCTTGCCCATCAACACCTTTCCTTTAATTTCATTTAAGGTCACATCTTCAAACTATTTGGTATTAATTTCGTCTATAAAAATAGGCCTTAGTCAACACTGGCCATTACTCCACCCTTCTCTAATTCCTAACCTTATGAACCTGGCCTCCAAGGCCTAAATTTCTCTAGCCAGGGGCCACTTGCAAGCTCCTAAATAGGCTAGATTGCCTATGCTAACCAGTTTCTGGCTTAATGTGTCTGCTACCATATTAGCCTTACCTAGATGATACTAGATGGTGACATTATAGTTTTGACCAACTCTATCCACCTTCGCTTTCTCTAATTCAAGTATTTCTGGGTGAATACATACTGTAAGCTACGGTGATCAGTAATTACCTCACACTTGATGCCATACAGATAATGCCTCTAGATTTTTAGTGCAAACACTATCGCTGCCAACTCTAAGTCATGAGTCGGGTAGTTTCGCTCAAGCACCTTCAACTACTATGAAGCATAATCTACAACATGCTTATCCTGCATCGACACATAATCCAAACCTGAATGTGAAATATAATAATCATAAATAAAGTCTTTACCTTCAACCGACAGAGTCAAAATTAGTGTTGTGGTCAAAAGGATCTTAAGATTTTGGAATCTCTCTTCGCACTTATCAGTTCACTCGAATGGAACCTCCTTTTTAGTCAGCCTCGTCAAATGAGTAGTAATAGAAGCAAAGTTCTTTATTAACCGGCAATAATAACTGGCCAATCACACAAAACTTTTAACCCCGGTCAAAGAATTAGGCCGAGCCCAATTCTTAACTATCTTAATCTTTTGTGGGTCTACCATTATCCCTTTCTTTGAAAAATATAGCCTAAAAAGGCAACTGAAGGTAGCCAGAATTCACACTTAGATAATTTTACATATAACATTTGTCTTCCCAAAACACCTAAGACAATCCAGAGATGGTCTGTGTGTTCCTACTCACTCTTTGAATATACTAGAATATCATCTATAAACGCGATCACAAACGAATCCAGAAATGAATTGAGAACCCCATTCATCAAACTCATGAAGCCTCCAGGTACATTGGTAAACCCAAATGACATCACCAAAAATTTATAGTGCTCATACCTTGTTCTAAAAGTTATTTTGGGCACATCCTTCGGCCTAATTTTCAACTGATGGTACCCAGAACGGAGATCAATCTTTGAGAAAACTGATGTATCTTACAACTAATCAAAATGGTCATCAATACGAGGCAAAGGGTATTTATGTCTGATGGTGACCTTATTCAATTGTCGGTAGTCAATGCACATTTTCATACTACCATCCTTTTTCTTGACAAACAATACCAGAGCACGCCAATGAGAAGAACTGGGCTAAATAAATCACTTATCAAGAAGTTCCTGGATATGAGCCTTAAGTTCTATCAATTTTTCCAAAGTCATACAGTAGGGAGGAATGGAAATTGGATGAGTATCCGGCTCTAAGTCAATGCAGAAATCTATATCTCGGTCAGGAGGCATATTAGGCAAGTCTGAAGGGAACACTACAAGAAATTCTCTCACTACTGGGATAGACTCAATAGAAGGATATTGTTCATCCACATTTCGAATATGGGCCAAATAGGCCAAACAACACTGTCCCGCTATTTTTCTAGCCTGAAGAAAAGATATGACCTTAGCTGGCTTAGGCTTGTACACCCTTTCCCACTATAATATTTCCTTCCTTGGGATTTTTAGAGCCACTATTTTTATATTATAATTAAGTACCACAAAATAGGGAGATAACCAAGTCATGACTAAGATTACATCAAAATCTTCCATGTCTAAAATAACTAAGTCAATTCAAGTCTAGTATCCCATAAACACCATAGAACAAGCACGATAAACATGGATGACTATGATGACTCTCCAACAGGGGTAGAAACATGAAATGGAAATCTAGTGTGTCACACAGTACATCAAAACCCAAGGCATATTTCACAAATACAAAAGAATAAGTAGAACCCGGATCAAACAAAATAGTAGCCATTCAATCACAGACAAAATAGTACCTATGATCACTACATCAGACGCCTCTGCCTCGATCTTGCCCAAAAATACATATAACTGAGCACGGTCATCTTGAAGGGCCACTTCCTGCCTAGCTGGGCTACCCTCAGCCTGCACTACCATTAACTTAGCCCCCATGGCCTCTCTGATTTCCTCCTCGCCCACCTTGTAGATGTCCTCTACCATTGCCTCTCCCAGCCGCGGGTACTACTACTCTGGCCTGTTGGGGTGCTAAAACTGTCCCACGGGGGTAAGGACATTCCCTTCATATATGCCCTGGTTCTCCATATTTAAAATAGTCACGATCAAAGGCTGACGTGCTACCTAAAAATGATGCTACCTAACCCTTATGGGCCAGATGCTACTGTGGAGTACCTGAACACTGCTAGTAAAAGTGGGCAGTGCTGAATGAATCGACCGGTCTAAAATTGTCGGTATGTCTGACCCTCTAGAATAGCATCTTTGGAAATTACCTATGTTCTTGGGCTTCTTATCCAAAGCCTTGGCCTGTCCATCTCTTCTTAAACCTTCTACTTTCTTCACAAAGTCAGTGACTTCGTTGAAACTGCTACCTGACAAAGTTATAAAAATTGACAGCATCTGCTACTCGGGGTTCAACCCCTTCACAAATAATCTGATCCTTTTTTCTTCTGTAGTGGCCAGATAACTAGCATACCTGGACAATGCATGAAACTTGGCCTTATAATCAGTCACTGATAACCCTTCTTGGTCTAATGCTATAAACTCATCTTTCTCTCAGTCTCTCAAAATATGGGGCACATACTTTTCTTAAAATAGGGGATGAAACTAAACTCAAGTGAGTGGGGGCAACATTGGCGAGCGACACACCACAATCACCATCCACCATTACTTGGCCTCACTTTGCATCTGAAAAGTCACAAACTTCACCCCATGCTGATGTACTTTGCCCAGCTTATGCAACCTCTCATAGCAGTCAAGGATGAACTCATAAGCATCCTCATTCTCAGTGCCATGAAAAACTGGAGGCTTGAGCTTTAGGAATTGGGTGAGTATGTCATGCTTAGTACCGGTCATCAAAAGACCCATTAGTGGTCTAAATAAGGCATCTATGCCTACCACCTCATCTACTATCAAAGTTGTAGAAGCAAACAGATGAGCAATAAGAGCTGTTGTTGTAGGCATGGTGAGAATGGCGCCAGTGCCATCCAACCCACCCAAAAAGGCCATAATCTGTTGTGCCAAAGTAAGGTCCAAATAGGGAATACCAGTTGCCCCAGTCTGGGTGTCCTCCTCTTGTTCAGCATTCTCCTCTCATTCTCCAACCTCTACCTCTCCCTCTAACTTATTTTAGGAAGCAGAAGGGCCCTCGCTTATTGGCACCTCCTCAATCGAAACCTCCACTCTGGCAAGTGTTGATCTCCCTCTACCCCTGCCACGTCTTCCTCTCCTTCTTCTACCTCGGTCTCTCCCTAGAATAGCAGAATTTTTTTCTGTCCCCACTGGAGCTACCCGTACACTGTTATGCATGTGTGAACCATCTGTGGAGAAGAGAATGAAAAAGGTTAGATACCAATTTAGGTGAACATATACTAATTGCAATCAAGTTATAGCGCGAAGGAAAGAAGACAATGAAACTTTTCCTAAAATACCGTAGTCTCTCAAAAAAAAGTACAGACGTCACTAAATCATTTTGCAAGCCTCTACTAGACTCGTTTTGGTATGACGAGATTGATGAACCTAGGCTCTGATACCAACTTTGTCACAACTCCAATCCGCCGTGATCTAACCCTCTGGTGGGAGAACCATTTTTACAGTCCATACCAACACACTTATGAGATATAACAATTAAAGATTTACAAAAGAAGAAATAAATTCGAATAATACTGAATTTTTAAAAAATTAGAAAATATATTCTAACAACAAATTGAAAATATGGAAATAGCCTAGAACTGATAGTCATCGTACCAAAATTCTAACTAAACAAATCTAGATTTGGAAATGCAATTTCTAAAAGAAATCACTAAGAATATCAATTGTCTAAACATTTAAGTCTCGAAAAAAAGACTAGAATAGATAAGAGAGTCCACGAAAGCATGACAGAATAACTCACCCTTTGACTCGAACAAGATCACTACTCCTCTAGGCGAGGTCTCTCCGCAATCGGTTGAATATGCCCTATACTCAACAAAAGATAAAGCAAGTGTAGTATCAGTACACAAAAGAAATAATGTACTGGTAGGATCACACAGTTAGCCAGTAAGCTTAAAGTCATAGACAAGTAAACTCAACATAACAAGAACACATATACATCATAATTTAACAAACCTCATCTTCAAAAATATTCAGCACGATCACAGTTTAATAACTTCAACATGATATAACTTTACATAAGAGTCCTCTCATGGGACCTACAAATATTTCATTTTGTGTCAGAATGTGACACCCGATCCAAGGTTTGTGTCGAAATATGACACTCGATTCAAATATGTGTTGGAACTTGACACTCAATCTAATTTATGTATCGAAACTTGACACCCGATCCCACCATACAAACAACCATAATTTTATTCAGTATTCAACATTTATGCCACCAAGAACAGGTTCATCACACAACAAGCTAGTAAGTTATCATTTCACATATAATGTTTCCCTATTCATATACACATATGCATATCATGAATCAATTTAACAAGTATATGAAAAATTTACGGGAAACAAGACCATTATTTACCTTGAAATCAAGCTTCAACAACTCTAAGGTGCAAGAGATTTCTCTTTCCAAGTTCATTTCGCTTGTTCTTGGTCTAAAAATAGTAAATACACACAAGGATAAACAAAATGGCCTAACTAATATGAATTATAACTCAATTCTTACTCAAGCCAACCCCATGATCCTAACTCTCATTCTAGGGCTATTTTCCATAGTTAGTTTTTAAGCTAAAACCCTCCCTCAAGATTAGCCACCACAGATTATGGGTTTTAGGAATCAAATCACAAGTTTAGGGAGTAATTTACTTACCTTTGGCACAATTTGGAGTGAAAATTAGTAAAAAAATCACCCTAGTCGATTTTTGGTGCGTCAAGAACAAAGTGGGAATAAAATAAACCATTCTAGAGTTTTTTCCTGACTTAAGTCGCGACTGCCCCCACTCTAATAGGACCATCCACTCTGGTGGGGCCGCTCTGGCTGAAGAAATCCCACTCTAGCAGGTTGCACAGAAACAGTGAGCTTGGAGTTTAAGCTTCAAGCTTCCATTTCATAACACAACCCCTTCTAGAGACATATTAAATTATACCCTCCATACCAAGTCCAGTTTTGGGAGTTTTACTTGCCTGACTGCTATTTTGCAAAGCCGTAAATGCTTCATATCGTCTTGTCTATTCACTCACCTAATCAAATTAGAGATTTGATTCCCCTTCATTCACAAGGTTACCATAGACTTCACTTGACTCAGAATTCATCCAAATCTGGCCTAGGCTAGATTTTTTCAAAGTTACTACCCGAAGTTTCTGGTCCAAAATCTTTCCCTATTGGCCTATTTATAACGACAGGGATAATTCGTTACATACAAAATATGTGCTTTTAGTTTTTTATAATTAATTATATTAAAATATCATCAATTTCAAATATATATATATATATATGTGCAATTATATAGTACATTTGTATTTACACAATTATATTTAAATAAATAAATATGTCATTGTAATTACTATACTATGTAATTACTAGATTGTATAATTACTACCTATATAATTATGCCAATTTTAATTATTCTCATATTCAAAAGATGAAAGTAGCCGAGATGAGAATGTTGAGATAGATGTGTGGGCATACCAGGAGTGACAAGATTAGAAATGAGGCTATTCGGGATAAGGTGGGAGTGGCCTCGGTGGAGGACAAGATGCGGGAAATGCGATTGAAATGGTTTGGGCATGTGAAGAGGAGAGACATAGATGCCCCAGATGAGAGGGTTTGAGAGGGTGGCCATGGATGGTTTCAGAAGAGGTAGAGGTAGGCCAAAGAAATATTGGGGAGAGGTGATTAGATAGGACATGGCGCAGCTACAGCTTATCAAGAACGTGACCTTAGATAGGAGGGTGTGGAGGACCCACATTAGGGTAGAAGGCTAGTACATAGTAATGTTATTCTACTTTATTAGTACATAGTGTGCTATTATCTTTTTATTACTTTCTGTACTTTGATTACTCTATTTTATTTGTAACGCTCTCGTTATTTGTTTTACCTTATCGCTTTGAACTTTGTAACTTCTTAACCTTATCTAACCTCTTTTAATGCTTTTATTGAGCCAACTGTTATGATCCACCACTTGATCTTGAAGAAGGTGGAAGAACTTAGAGTCTTGGAGGGGTTAGTGGAAGACTCTAGATTCTTTTAGAAGCTTATAGGGAAGTCTTGAAAGACTTGAAATTCTCTAGAGTGTGTAGAGAGTTCTAGAGTAGGGACTTTTTTGTAAATATGGAAGGACTTGTATAGTAAATTTTACTTACACTTAGTCCCCTTAGGAGTAGTATAAATAGAGGGGCATTCATTTATAGCAAACCATCAAGAAATCAAGCATTCTTTCAAGTAATACAAAGCCTTCTTCATAAAAGCTCTCTTGTATTTCTTACAATCTAGCGTTCCCTTAGCGATCTAGTCTTAAAGGCTTACTTGAGCTTGCAAGATCGTGAAAGATTCTTGAGTAAATTGTCAAGTATCGCACGAAGGTCTTAGTTAAAGTCCAAGTCTATGACAATGTGGTATAGAGTATGGTTCTACTAAGGTAGATGGAAAGTGAAGGAAACATCAATGCCACTACCGCTACCAATGTCAAGCAAGATATTAGAAGAAAGCACCGCAAAGGAAAGAAGAACTCAAAGAGAAATGAGGAGGTGCCTATTAAGCCTACACCAAGCGAGTCCCTAACATCCTACTCAACCTCAGCCACTGAGGTGAGTGACAATGAGAGAAGTGAGGAGCCCGTGGATGTCACGCCCAGCATGGAGTGGATGGAAAGGGTGGATGCTGCCTGGCAGGCTATAGATATATTGGGCAAGTGCTTAAATAAGTTCGACGGCAAGTTCAATTCTTTAGAGTAATTCACCCTTAAGGAGAACGACAACATTCAGAAAGAGTTGGATGTGCACAAGGCGGCCGAGTATGAGATGAAAGAGGCGATCTCTTCCTTGGAGTGTCAGCTCATGGATGAGCTAAGCACGATAGAGACCATGAAGGCCGAGATGTCAGCACTCAAAGGAGACATAGATGTTAGGAGATGCATGACATCTAGTAAAGACCAGGAGGCCAAGATTGAGGCTCCTAAGCCACCGATGTTCAAAGGTTCCCATGATGTACAAGAGGTGGAGAACTACCTTTGGCACTTGGAAAATTACTTCAAGTGTAACAAAGTGAAGAACGACGAGACCAGGATCAACACAGTCGTGCTATACCTATCGGAGATGGCCATGTTATGATGAAAGCGCAAGGAGTCCAAGATTGGGAAAGGTCTATGCATCATCAACACCTAGGAGCAGTTCTGAGACGAGTTTAAAAAGGCCTTCTTCCCCTACAATATCATCTATGAGTCCAAATGCAAGTTCCGGGAATTGAAGCAAATGGGTAGCATACGGGCCTATATGAAAGAGTTCACTACCCTTACTCTTCAAATCCCCAACCTCATGGATGAGTACATGCTCTTCCACTTCATGGATGGGCTGCAGAGTTGGGCCAAGATGGAGTTGGAGCATCTTCAAGTTAGCACCATCAATGAGGCCATCACCTAAGCCGAAGCCTTGACGGACTTTAGGCATAACAGGCATGATAGGAGCAAGGGCAAAGAAATAAGAAGTATTCATGCCAAATGTGGGGGAGATCTTGGCAAAGGAAAACGGTAACATCCTCCACCCAGGAGCCATGATACTAACAAGTCTAATGGCAGGAGGTTCGGGCGACAGGGCTACGCCGAGAGAAAGGAGCAGACCATGAAGGGCAGCGGCTGCTACATATGCGGAGGTCCTCACGGCTATGGTAGGTGTCCGTAGATGAAGAACCTTGGTGCCATACTATGATAGCGAAAGGACAAGGAAGTAGACCAAAGGTAGGGTTCAGACACGACTCAGCTAGGCATGATCAGGCTATGCGGATCCATCACGAAGCAAGTTGAGAAGGAGGGGGATTACTCTACCCAGTATGTTGATATATCCATCAACGGATGACCAACTCGTGCTATAGTGGTTCTGTAGTAGAAGCTAATATTATGACCAAGACGGCGGTAACAAGGTTGGGGCTAAGTTATGGGCCAAGCAACACCCGCCTGAAGATGGTCAATGCCCCATTGACTCTTGTGTGCAGAGTCGCTCATGGAGTGGACATCACGTTGGGCAAGTGGCAAGGTAAGACCAGCTTCACTATTGCCTCCTTAGATATCTTTGACATAATACTTGGGCAGGAATTCTTCCAGTGGTACCACACAATGATCGACCCCTATCTCCAATAACTCTCGGTGATGGAGCGAGAAGGACCCTACATGGTACCTCTAGTCAAGATGCCGAAGAAGGAAGGATAAACCTACCTATTAGCCATGCAGCTTGTGAAGGGCCTAAAGAAGGAGGAGCCGACATTCGTAGCCATCATTGTGAGCTTGAATAAAGACATTAGTGCTAAAGAGGCATTGCTACCTTGCATAGAGAAGGTGCTTGAAAAAAATAAAGACGTAATGCCCAAAGAGTTGCCGAGGCACCTACCTTCGAGGCGCGAAGTAGACCACAGGATCGAGCTGGAGCCAAGAGTAAGGCCGTCTGCATACCCGCTATACCGTATGGCTCCACCCGAGTTAGAGGAGCTGAGGAAGCAGTTAAAGGAGCTCCTCGAGGCTGGTCATATCCGTCCATCCAAGGCACTTTATGGCGCGCCTATTTTATTTCAAAAGAAGAAGGATGGCTAGTTACGCCTATGCATAGACTACCGGGTGCTCAATAAGGTGACCGTGAAGAAAAAGTATCCCATCCCGCTCATTGCTAATTTGTTTGATAGACTTGGACAGGCTAAGTACTTTACCAAGGTGGATTTAAGGAAGGGCTACTACCAGGTACGCATAGCGGAGGGAGATGAACTGAAGACAACATGTATGATATGGTACGAAGCTTATGAGTGGTTGGTGATGCCTTTCGGATTAACCAATGCACCCACCACATTTTACACCCTAATGAACAAGATCTTCCACCCCTACTTAGATCAGTTCATGGTAGTCTACTTGGATGACATAGTCATCTATAGAAATACCTTGGAGGAGCATGTGGAGCACCTGAAGAAAGTGTTCCAAGTCTTATAGGAAAATGAACTTTTCATCTAGCTGAAGAAGTACGATTTCGCCCAACATGAAGTGCACTTCTTGGGACATATTATCAGCCAGGGAGAACTACGGATGGACGAGGCAAAAGTTCGAGCCATCAAGGAGTGGGAGGTGCCCACAAAGGTAATCGAACTTAGATCTTTTCTTGGACTTGCTAACTATTACCGCAAGTTCATTAAATGCCTACTCTGCCAAAGCTGCTCCATTTACTGAACTATTGAAAAAGAATAAGTCATGGGTTTAGAGCGAGGAGTGCAAGAAGCCTTTAAAGACCTCAAGGCTGCCATGACAAAAGAGCCGGTCCTAGCGTTGCCTGACTTCTCCATGATGTTCTAAGTGCATACAGATGCCTCTGACTATGCCATAAGAGGAGTATTGATGCAAGAGAGGCACCTCATTACCTTCGAGAGCCACAAGCTGAATGAGATAAAGCGACAATACACCGTGCAGGAAAAGGAGATGACCACCATCGTTCATTGCCTACGCACGTGGAGGCACTACTTACTTGGCTCTAAGTGCTTATTCAAGACTGGCAATGTGGCCACTAGCTACTTCTAGTCACAAAAAAAGCTCACTCTGAAGTAAGCTAGGTGGCAAGACTTCTTAGCCGAGTTTGACTACGAGCTGGAGTGCAAGTCGGGAAAAGGCAATGTTGTGGCCGATGCCCAGAGCAGGAATTTTGAGCTAGCTTCCATCACTACAGCACATTGCGACATACAGGATGTAATAAAAGATGGTCTGCAGCATGATCCGGAGGCAAAAAGGCTTACAGAGTTAGTAGCTCAGGGCAAGACAAGGCACTTCTAGGTAGAAGATAGACTCTTGCTTACTGCCGAGCGAAGGATCTATGTGCCGAAATTTAGAATTATCAAGCGACGGATCATGAAGGAAAGCCATGACACTTTGTGGGTCGGGCATCCAGGGCAGTGTCGCACAAGGGCCTTGATTGAGGCGATTTACTTCTGGCCATGCATGCGGGATGATATCGAACGCTATGTGCATACTTATCTTGTGTGCCAGCAAGACTAAGTGGAGCAGTGTCAACCCGAAGGACTCTTGGATCCTCTGCCCGTAACGGAGCATCCATGGGAGAGCATAACCATGGACTTCATCACTTGCCTACCGAAGTCCGATGGGTACGGGACGATTATGGTCATGGTAGATAGGTTCTCCAAGTATGCCAGCTTCATGTCTCCCACGGTAGGGTACACTACTAAAGAGGCTGCTAGGCTATTCTTCAAGAACGTGGTGAAGTATTGGGGATTGCCAAGGCACATCATCAGGGACAGAGACCCATGCTTCACCGAACTTTTGGAGAGAATTGTTCGAGCTTCTTGGCATGAAATTACATTTCTCCACTAGTTTCCACCTGCAGACAGATGGCCAAACAGAGCGAGTCAATGTCTTGCTAGAGTGCTACTTGAGGCACTTTATGAGCTCCCATCCGAAGGATTGGGAAAGGCTACTAGACGTAGCCCAATTCTCATACAACCTATAGCGGAGTGAGGCCACAAGGAGGACACCATTCGAGCTAGTCACAGGCCAATAGCCACAAACTTCCCATTCGATACCGGCCGCGTTCGAGGGCAAGAGTTTGGGGGCCTATCACATGGCCAAGGGCTTTGAGGAGCAGCTCAACATTGCCAAGTCTTATTTGGACAAGGCAGCGAAAAAGATGAAGAAGTTTGCCGACCGCAAGCGTCGTCCCACGGATTACAAAGTTGGAGACATAGTCTTGGTCAAGTTCAACCCAAGGCAATTTAAGGCATTGCGAGGCATGCACAAAAACTTGGAGCGGAAGAACGAGGGCCCATTCAGGATCGTTGCTAAGGTTGGCAAGATCTGATATAGGTTGGAGCTACCACCGCATCTTAAGGTTCATCATGTCTTAAATGCTAGTATCCTCAAGCCATACCATGAGGACAAGGATGATCCTAGCCGAGGAGAATCAAATCGGGCGCCACTCACAATTACCTCCTCTAATGATCGAGACATCGAGGCCATTGTGCACTACCAAGTCAAGAAGAAACAGGGACAACAAGCCACTGCTATGGAAGGGACAATCTTCGAAAGAGGCCACCTGAGAGAGATATGAAGACATGTGGCAGTTTAAAGATAAAATCTGGGAGTTCTTACAACACCAGTATGACGTGGTCGTCTCCACATCAGGTGGGGGAGAATATTATGACCCGTCACTTGATCTTGAAGAAGGTGGAAGAACCTAGAGTCTTGGAGAGGTTAGTGAAAGACTCTAGATTCTTGTAGAAGCTTGTATGGAAGTCTTGAAAGACTTGGAATTCTCTAGAGTGTGTAGAGAGTTCTAGAGTAGGAACTTATTTGTAAATATGGAAGAACTTGTATAGTAAATTTTATTTACATTTAGGCCCCTTAGGAGTAGTATAAATAGAGGGGGCATTCATTTGTAGCAAACCATCAAGAAATCAAGCATTCTTCCAAGTAATACAAAGCCTTCTTCATAAAAGCTCTCTTGTCTTTCTTACAATCTAGCGTTTCCTTAGCAATCTAGTCTTAAAGGCTTACTTGAGCTTGCAAGATCGTGAAAGATTCGTGAGTAAGTTGTCAAGTTCCGCACAAAGGTCTTAGTTGAAGTCCAAGTCCATGACACGAGGGTTTCCCGAAAACAGCCATCCTATCTTGGTAGGAGTAAGGTCTGCATACACTTTACCCTTCCCAGACCCACGTTGTGGGATTTCACTGGGTTGTTGTTGTTGTTGTGTGTATATATATATATATATATCAATTATTTTTATAATATTAGTCAAGAGTATATATTTATTAATTAATATATTTTCAAGAGACAATATGTATCTTAAATACATAATGTAATATCATTTATTAGGGAACATATTTGAAATGTTAGCAAATTTAATCTAACTGTATAGCTACACTTATGCAATTATACAGTACATTTGTATTTACACAATTATATTAAAATAAATAAATATGTCGTTATAATTACTATACTATGTAATTACTAGATTGTATAATTACTACCTATATAATTACGCCAATTTTACTTATTACCAGGTGCCTTTCTAAAAGAACCCTTAGTATGAATGTAGTAGGTGATGAAAGATAGTTGGTCCCATCTAAATTATTGTTACTTCTCTCAATGATAATAAGAATAAGAATAACAACAACAACAATAACATATCCCGTTTATTCCATAAGTGAAATTTGGAGAGGATGATGTGTATATAGTGTTATTTTTATTTTGTGAAAATAAAAAGACTATTTTCTGTATACTCTCGATTGTTACTTCTCTGAGATGTTTTACATAATTTCAATATATTATTGTAAAAGATAATTCATCTTCTTCTACAAAAATTCTTAAGTACTAGTTATGTAACTTTTACCTCTTCCGTAAAACATAAACTTTGTTTAACGGACAATTCTTAATTGACATATTTCTAAGAAATAAAATATAAAATAAAAATTTTACTAAATCATCTTTTGAATATATAATAAATTTAATATTTTAAAAAATGTGTTGAAAAATGACTATAGTTTATAATAAGATAAATTAAGAACTAAGCTATGAACTTAATTTTTAAAATTAATCAAGTAAAAGTAAATATTTATTTTTAATATGACGATGAAGTAAAAATAGAAGTAGTAAGTACTATTCTTAGCCTAACGAACTTTTTTAGAGTACAATCAAGTCCCAAGGTAATTAAACAGAGTCAAACTCGTGTGACTCTTTGATGTTTGCTTCCACGTGTTGTCCTGTGCTTTGAGCAAAAAATAAATAATCAATACAGATTGTGGTGTGCAGTGGTGAGACTATTTTATTCTTAATAATCAGGTTCGACTCCTGAATATGGAGAAAATCTTGTGGTGAGCATCACCTCCAAATGAACCATATAGTCTGCGGTATAAACTAAAGTAAATAAATCATAATAGTAAATTATTGATATGAATTATAAATGTGTTAATGAATCACAACCAAACCTTAAACTAAAGTTTATCATCAGTGGTATATGTTTATTTTTTTATATTAGTCGGTATCAAACAAACTGATTGTTCCCTAAGAATTTTGCTATAAATACTTAGAGCATGAAACCTCATCCAACCAATTCATTCATCTTCAACAAAATGAAAGAGGGAACAATTAGCCTTTTAGCTCTTGTGGCTTTGTTCCTCCTTAAGGTGGTCTTAGCCGATGAGCTATCTCTTCCCTTTCATATGCCAATCAATGAAACCTTTGACCTTGAAGTATTTCAAGGTAATGCATTAGTCGGCGTGTACTCACATCGACGATGTGGAAAGGGATTTGGTGGCCAAAAATGTATTGAACCTGGAGAGTGTTGTAGTCTTTATGGTTGGTGTGGAACCACAATAGCTTATTGTGCTCCTGAAAATTGTCAAAGTCAATGTGTTAAACCATCTCCACCCCCACCTCCATCTGCATACCTACGATGTGGAAGGCAAGCTGGTGGAAGAAAATGTATTAAACCCGGAGAGTGTTGTAGTCTTTGTGGTTGGTGTGGAACCACAATAGCTTATTGTGCTCCTGAAAATTGTCAAAGTCAATGTGTTAAACCATCTCCACCCCCACCTCCATCTGCATACCTACGATGTGGAAGGCAAGCTGGTGGAAGAAAATGTATTAAACCCGGAGAGTGTTGTAGTCTTTTTGGTTGGTGTGGAACCACAATAGCTTATTGTGCTCCTGAAAATTGTCAAAGTCAATGTGTTAAACCATCTCCACCTCCATCTGCATACCCACGATGTGGAAGGCAAGGTGGTGGAGGAAAATGTATTAAAACCGGAGAGTGTTGTAGTATTTATGGTTGGTGTGGAACAACATCAAATTATTGTGCTCCTAAAAATTGTCAAAGTCAATGCAAAAGTACTCTAACCTCATCAGCCAACAATCGTATGACAGGTATTGAAAGCTTCTAGTTCAATGTTGTCAACATATATATATATATATGCTAGCTCATGTATTCCCAATTACTAGCTAGAGGATGTACTCTTACGCCTCTTTTGAGACTGGTGAAGTGATGGAATAATAATGTGTGTAATGATAATGCATATAAAATGCATTAAGTAATATAATAAATAAAGGAGTGCTTTAATTTTATCTAAATTAAAACTGCAAAAGTGGTTCATTGTAAGGTAAGACAATTCTCTCTCAAGATTCTGATTCATGTGAGGTACTTAAATTGCTTCTGTTCAACATTGCCTTATCCTAAGTTAAAAATCAACATATAAATATTTATAATGAGTGACCAATTAACCTAATATTTAGTATGTCACTATTTAATTAACGGAAAAGGGTCAAAATTACCCCTGAATTTTGAAAAATAGTTTATTTATGCCCTTGGTTCTACTTTAGGGCCAATTATACCCCTACCATTATACTTTGGGCCAAATATGCCCTTGAGATTAAATCTATTTTTTTATCTATTTTTTAAAATCAGTTTTTTTATTTTATTTTAAATTTTTTTTTAAAATGTGTTTTCTATATGTTTTTTAAATCCATTTTTAATCTATTTTTAAATCTGCTTTTTAAATTATTATTTTTAAAATCTGTGAATGCAAATTTATTTTAAAAACAAATTTAAAATAAAATAAAATAAACATATTGTAAAAAATACATAAAAAACAGATTTAAAAATTTTTATTTTAAATTTGTTTTTAAAATCTGTTTTTATATTTTTTTTAAGTCCATTTTTAATCTATTTTTAAATCTGCTTTTTAAATATATATTTTTTAAATCTGTGAATGCAAATTTATTTTAAAAACAAATTTAAAATAAAATAAAATAAACATATTGTAAAAAATACATAAAAAATAGATTTTAAAAAAATAAATTAAAAAGCAGATTTAAAAATAGATAAAAAAAAGAAATAGATTTTAAAAAAAAATATTAAAAAATGGTTTTAAAAACAGATTTAAAAAAATTAAAAAAAAAACATATTTAAAAGGGGAAATAAGTTAACCACTGAGAAACTGACACGTGGCATTCTATTATACTCAAGGGCATATTTGGCCCAAAGTATAACGGTAGGGGTATAATTGGCCCTAAAGTAAAACGAAGGACATAAATAAACTATTTTTCAAAGATCAGGGGTAATTTTAGCCCTTTTCCGTTTAATTAATTACCAAGTATATGTGATTTCAACATCTCCGTACAACCCAATGGCTTAACGTACGGTCACTTTTAGCAAATGGTCTCCCTCTTTGGTATGCCTACGCAGCAGAAGTGTAACATTAAAGCTCCCCGGCCCCAATTCGACCGACAACAACGTAAATTAATTACACATGCACAATATGGAATGCCAGATGTCATTGA
The DNA here is from genome assembly GCF_947179165.1 of Solanum dulcamara. NCBI lineage: Eukaryota > Viridiplantae > Streptophyta > Magnoliopsida > Solanales > Solanaceae > Solanum > Solanum dulcamara. Next base: position 31,576,415 of record NC_077247.1, on the reverse strand, counting down.
TTATTATTACCGATTTACAGTCGAGGAATGTTGATTAAGGTCCTATTTATTTTCATCAAAATTAAGACGTTTGAATCTGAATAAGCATCTAAATATTAAGTTGTGTATTAAGATCTGGATGTCTAGATCTAAATATACATCTGAACGTTAAAATATGGTCTCTAGATTTAAACATTAAATGATTAAGAATGTTTGTTTTCAATAACTGAATGTACATATGAAATTAAACATTGTATCAATAAAATACTACAAGAATTTTATTTCAACAAAAAAGTATTAATTGTTGATATAAAAAAGTAATATTTTAAATGTTTAAATGGAAATAAAAATTATATATCAATATAAAAATTATTGTAACGCAATTTTTTTAAGAACTCATCATAAACATCTTTTCATCAAAAAATATATCACGAATAAAAAATATTTTATATTAAAAAATATTTTATAGGCATAATATAATATCCAAAAGTTCAATAAGTATGATAGATACTAGTCAACAAATAATAAAGCAGGTTTCACATCATCAATGCCTAACATATACTCTAGCTAATCAGAAAAATTAAAGAATTTTTTTCAATGACCTTAATCAAATTCTCTAAGTTGTGAACTTCTAGCATCATCCATATTTTTTTTTTGTAGCTGTCACTTTCACAAAATATACTAACAGTTGTACTACATAATGATTCTTCCCATCCTATTACATCGATTTTTTCTTCAAATTTTTCAAAGCTAGGTGCACTATTTTTTTAATCAATAATTTCAAAGCACTACTCATCTTCTCATCAATTTTCAATTGAGACAGAGATTTTTCTTTTCTTTTCCAATTTTTTCTTTTAGCCAAAATTGAAGATTGGGATAGAAAATTATTAGGAGCTCCATCTTCAACTCCATCAGGGGTATCTATGTCTATAGTAGTAATTACATAAGAGATATCAGGACGGGGATAGGTACAACTTGGACTACAACGAACTCCTGTTAGTGTTTTTAGTTATTGACAACCAAGTTTGATATTTTTCTTTTAGATAATCAGAATGATTTTCATATGTTTTTAAGTAACAATAAAGCCATGAAAGGTCTCCAACGATATTTTAACCTTATTTCAAGAGTCTGGCTTCAAATTACTTCCAAATTTCTCATTTAAGGATATTTCTTAATCAATATAAGTGAAAAAAATGTTCATATATTTAGAATAAAAAATTAAAAACTAATTTAGTAATAATAATATCTTATTTTCTTCTCTCTCCAATTCTTCGATTCATGACATGCATTGGTAAGACTCTTTCTTGTTTGTCCTTTTTAGGATTTTGCTAAAAGATCACAACTTTAAAAGAATTTATTTCTGTTTGGGTGTTAAATTGTAGGTGGATTCATATGTGAAGAGTGGTGTGGTAGTTGGATTGGGTTAAGGTCATGCTTGTGTATTGGCTATACAGTATCTAAGTCATGTTTACATTGTCATATTCCAACTGTATATGATATATCATTTGCTGTGTTCGAAAAGGACAAAAAGTAAACCACGGAAATATGGTACGATTTGTATTTAGTTCCGTATTTTCTTTGTTGTAGTTCATAGTGCAAATTAACTTGTGTGTTGAATAGGCATACTTCATGGTAACCAAAGTTTAATAAAATACCTTAAGTATATACATAATTTTACAATAATAATATATCTAGTGTAATATCATAAGTGAATTTGATGATCAGAGAGTTTCAATAAAATTAATAGCCTAAAACAAAAATTTTATAAGAGACCTTAAATATGTATACATCGTTGTTATTTTTAATCATGACTACTATTTTTTCTCTCAAAAACCTTAAGTTCTTGACAAACATCAATATACCCAAAAATATTATTAAGGCTATTAACCCGGCCTGGCCCACTTTTTTTTGGATCACCGGGTACCGGGCCTAGCCGGGTCAGATCGTACCCTTACTAGGCCGGTCCGGTTTGGTTTCAACAGTGAAAAAATTGTTAAAAACCCAGCCCATTACCAATTTAGGGTATAGGGTCTGGGCTTAATGGGTCGGAACGGCTTGGGCCATTGGGCTTGATTATTTTTTGGGGGGCATTTATGTATTCGAAAATTTAAGTCAATCATTAATATAGTGTATCGTTATCTAGTTAATTTAGAAGTAATTATAACAATTTATATACTCACAATATACCATATATTAAAGTGATATACTTAATTATATATTGTATATATACTTACAATCTACATCTAATATACTAACATTATACTATATATTATTGTGATATAATTAATTATATATTATAAATATACTTACAAAGTATACCAAATATACTCACAATATACTATCTATTAGTATGTATATACTTATATTATAATATATATACTTACAATGTATATATAATATACTCACAATATACTATCTATTACAGTGATATATTTATATTATATATACTTACAATATATATCTAATATAATTACAATATACTATCTATTATAATAATATACTTATGTTATATATTATATATACTTACAATGTATATCTAATATACTCACAATATACTATCTATTATAATAATATATTCACTATATACTCACAATATACTGTCTATTAGTATGTATATACTTACAGTATACTATATGTGCGTACTATGTATATCAAGTATACTAATATTATACTATCTATTATAGTGATATACTTACATTATTTATATTTACAATGTATATCTGATATACTCAAAATATACTATCTATTATAATAATATACTTATGTTATATATTATATATACTTACAATGTATATCTAATATACCCACAATATACTATCTATTATAATAATATACTCACTATATACTCACAATATACTATCTATTATAATTATATACTTACATTATACTATATGTGCATACTATGTAAATCAAGTATACTAATATTATACTATCTATTATAGTGATATACTTACATTATTTATATTTACAATGTATATCTGATATACTCACAATATACTATCTATTATAATAATATACTTATGTTATATAATATATATACTGACAATGTATATCTAATATACCCACAATATACTATCTATTATAATAATATATTCACTATATACTCACAACATACTATCTATTATAATTATATACTTACATTATACTATATATATGTACTCTGTAAATCAAGTATACTAATATTATACTATCTATTATAGTGATATACTTACATTATTTATATTTACAATGTATATTTGATATACTCACAATATACTATCTATTATAATAATATACTTATGTTATATATTATATATACTGACAATGTATATCTAATATACCCACAATGTATAATCTATTATTACATAATATATAGATATACTTACAAAGTATACCAAATATATTCAAAATATACTATCTATTATAATGACATACTTACATTATATTATATATACTTACAATGTATATCTAATATACTCACAATGTATAATCTATTACTTACATTATATTATATATATACTTACAAAGTATACCAAATATACTCACAACATACTATCTATTATAATAATATATTTATATTATATATACTTACAATATTTATCTAATATACTATCTATTACTTACATAGTTACATTATATACTATATATACTTACAATGTATAACAAATATATTCCTAATATACTATTTATTATAATAATATTTTTTTAAGTATTAAAATCTTATAGTGACTACAAATTTAATTTTTCTTAGATGATTATGTAAAGTAAAAATAATTATTTGATTGAATCATACAAAATTTGTAAGGAAAAAAATTAAGAAATGCAAAGATTCAATGAGTCTTTGACTTTATTAATATATTGATAAAATTCAAAACATATAAGTTACAAACTTACAATTAGTTGTATATAATAAATTGTAACTTCTACATATTTCGAATCATTTTCTCCAATTCATCTTTATTAACATTAACATGAATTGGCTTATGATTTTCAAAATCAACAAATTCGTAATTTAGACTAGCTTGTGCCAAAAGATCTCCAATTGAAATTATTTCTTCAAGTTCTTCGCTTTCTTCCGTATCTTCTGCTCTTTCTTTATTCCTACGCTCTGATCTAATCTGATCTCTGAGGCAAACTAAAACATTCATGGCATTGCTCCCTAAAGAGTGTCGATTGTCTCCGATCTGTTGCCTTCCTTGACTAAATGCGCTCTTCAATGCAACAATTGAGATTGGAATATTTAGCACATCTTTAGCCATGGTTGATAATTCTGGATATTATTTTTGATTGTTCTTCCACCATTCCAGTGTAGTGACACTATTTTCATCATAGGTCTCTAGAGTCTGTCTCAAATAATTAAGCTCGTCCCAATTTATGCTCCATTGTGATTTAGGTTGTATTCTATTCCAAATAGATAAATTAAAAAAACCATGGACAGGCATACCACGTTCCTACCTTTTAGAAGATGATGGCTCGTCAGAAGGACGAGATAGAGGAAAAGTATTACTAGGGGTAGCATTATCAAGTAAATCGATATAATGATTATATATTGTTTGAATATAATCATTTGTATCACTCATCGCCTTAAACATATTAGGATCTTCATCCTTTTCAATGTCTATAGAAGTATATTTAAGGCGAACACATTCAGACATATTATTATATTTCATATACGGATTTAACATAGCACCAATTAAATAAATAAGAGGAATAGAAAAAATGTATTTTTAAATTTTTTTTATCATTTCAGCAACAACGTCTTTGTAATCAACTTTCTTTTTATATTTCATAAGCAATATAGAAATTTCGGCTAAATAAGTTAAATTATTAAAAACAGTAGGATAATAAGCACCGGAAAATTCAAGAGTAGCCAAATAAATTTTTTCTAAAAACACAACAACATCATTAATTTTAGTCCAACCAGATTCTTCCAACATGACTTCAAAATTTTTTATATGCATATTGATTAAAAGTTGTAGTTACAGGTGTTTTATAAATATTACAGGTATTTTATAAATATTACAAGTCTTTAAAAAATAATAAGTCGAATTTCACTTAGTCTCAATTTCTTCGGACATTAATCTAGGTCTAAGATTATTTTTCTCACATTTTCTTTTAAATTCTTTAAGTCTAGCTTTTCTATTATTTTCTTGAATAAAACTAACCGCATGCGTAATTATTTTAATTGTTGGCTCAAAAAAATAAAGTCCATATTTTATAATTAAATTATATATATGACAAGAACATCTAATATGAAAAATATCATCTAAAGAGGTGGGGGCGGGGATCTCAGTTTTCAAAGAATTAATAGTAGCGGTATTGTTAGATGCATTATCAAAAGAAATAGATAAAACTTTGTGTTCAAAACCATAATATTTTGCAATCATTGATATAGAGTCAGAAATAAATTATACATTATGTCTTCGGTCTTCATCATATTGAAATGCTAAAATACATTTTTGCATAATAAAATCACTATCTATCTAATGACAAGTAACAGTTAAATAATTATTTTTATTTATAGCATGACCAAGATCAGAAATAAGTGAAGCTCTACATGGAAGATGTGTTAATAACCAACGTAAATAATATGTATATTTTTCATGAAGTCTAAAAATATCTGATCTACAAGTACTTTTAGGAATACCGTTAAATATGAGATTATAAATTGATTATATATAATGAATAAAAACATTAGAAGAAGCAAATGAAAAAGGTAGACAACCCACAACTATCATTTTCGCTATCTCTTCATGGTCTCTCATTTTATTATACATCCCTATTAATTTTTCGGTATGTGAGTTTATTCTATCATGAACTGACCCAATAGCACCCCCTATTCGTTCTTTCCAACCAAGATACTCATTTTCTAGATGTCTAGTCATGTAATGACCCACAAGGTCATTTTTGGAATTTTTGTAAAATGACCAATTTACCCCTCTCTTTAGTTGCCTCAAGTTATTTTCGATTGGTATCGGGTGTTGATTTTTAGAAAATTCTATGAAAAGTTAAGTCTTTGGAATTTTTGAGTTTTCATAAGCTTTAAATATTAAAAAGTGGTATTTGGGGTCAATCATAGATACAGATCTCGTAACGAAAATCCTTCAATTCCAACAGCTCTGAAATGTCAAAATTGGGTTAGGAGACTTTACGAAATCAGTTTTAGAGTTGTAACGAAGTTTTGAGGCATTGAGTTGAGAAATTGAGGAATTTTAAGTCAATATTTGACTTTGGTCAATTTTTGGAGTTTCGATGCTCGGAATAGAATTCCGAGGAATCCTTTGGATTCGGAAGATGGGTTTTGGCCTAGAAGAAGTGTTGGTTGAATTTTTAGAGGTCCCGAGTCCGTTTTGGTATTTTGAAGGCCTAAATTGGTTTAGTTGTGACTTTTTGAGTTTTGGTCAACGGGATCAGCTTCGGAATGACCAAATTAGGCTAGTAGAACTGTTGAAATGACTATCGAGGCAATCGATACAAGTTTGGGGCCATTTGACGCTTTTGACTTTGAAAGTTAGCCTATGGTTGACTTTGGTCAACATTCTTGGAAAACGCACTCAAATGAAAATTTTGACAGCGTGGTTAGTTCCACAATGTCGATTTTGGTCTAGAACGACCCTTCATTCACTTTTCGAGGCTTCCAGACTAATATCGAGACCCGTTGTGGAATGTGGCTTAAAATGATTATTGGATGTGGAACCCACTTTTTATTATAATAATTTTGTATGAGAATTCTGACTGCGCTATTGAGTTTGGAATATCGAATTTAGTGGGTAACATATCTGGTTTATTTTTATCGAGTTCCGAACGAATTCCGAGGGTCCGTTCGGAGACTTTAAATAATGGAAAACAAGAAAAATCTGGTGCAAAAGTGTAGATTTTGCACCAGATTTTCAGAATTTTCTCTCAAATTTGAACCCTTATTTCTTGAGCTTTTCAAGTCCGAATTCAGTGATTCAAGAGTCTATCTTCAAGAGATTTTCACGAAGAATCCATTGGTTAGCTCAGAATCTTGATTAGAAGCTTCGTTTTAGGTAATATTTGATATTTTAGATGCTGCCTCGACCATTTTCGGATTCAGAATTTTGTAAACTTTGGAAGATGATTTCTTGATCATCTTAGATCCGAATTTAGTGATTCAAGAGTCTATATTCAAGATATTTTCGCGAGGAATCCATTGGTAAGCTCTAAATCTTAATTAGAAGCTTCCTTTGAGGTAAGATTTGATGTTTTAGATGTTGCCTCGACCATTTTTGGATTCAGATTTTTGTAAACTTTGGAAGATGATTTCTTGGTCATCTTAGATCCGAATTCAGTGATTCAAAGCTCTAAATTGTGTAGTTTTTCCATACAAATACAGTTTTTTATTTATAAAGTGATGGGGAAGATTTTTTTGAGGTAAGATTCGCATTATAGCTGCTGCCCTCCCTATTTTTGGAATTAATTTTTGAAGAACTTTGAGAAATCATTTCTTGGCCTATATAAATCCGATTTTTGTGATTCAAGGGTCTAAATTCAATAGAATTTCGTGAAGAATCTCTTGAATTGAGGAGAAGATTTGTTTGAGGTAAAACATCAAATTTAGCAGCTGGTTGTTACATTTCCGAGTTAGAATTGTGTTGATCTTTGAGGGGCTGGTTCTTGCTCGTTTTGACTCCGATTTGGGTGATTCCAGAGGCTATCTTCTATGGAATTTTGAGGAGAACATCTTGGATGTTTCAGAATCTACTTTTGGCATATCATTCAAGGTAATAAATGGATTTTAGCTATAGATTTAGTATTTTTTAAAATCAAATTTTGTTGAATTTTGGAAGAGTGTATCTTGGTCAATATAACTCCATTTTGAGTGATTCTTGAGGCTAAATTGTGGGGGGGGGGGGGGTTTGCAAGGAATGTCATGGTATAATTTTTTTTGATTGGGAGATTTTTGTTTTTGAGAAATCAACGCATAAAGAGGCTGCCTTGTAAGTTTTCTTAGTTTGAAAATATGGAAACTGATTGTTTGATCATCTTGCGTTATTTTTTCACCCCAAATTATGTTATAAATCTGAATTTTGAGCTTGGTGTGACGTTTGAAACCTATTTTTTTGGGTCAAACCTGAAATTTTATATGCAGGTCCCACAATTCTCGTTTTAGACTTCAAAATTAGTCCTTCTCCAAATATTATGAAATTAGTGTCTAAACAACCGTATCGATGTTGTGGTTCTATTTTTGATAGCTTGGCAGCATTTCGAGGCTATTCGAATGGGAAAAGCTCCAGCATAGTGATTTGAAGCTCGCATGTTTAGCCTACAGGTAGGCTACGATTTTACCTTTCTTTAGATTGAGTTGGAATGTGTGAAAGCATGGTGAAATAGTTTGAATTTGGGTTGGGTAGTTTGATTGTATATTTTAGGTGTTAGAAATTATGCTTTAGGCTTGTTATCGAGTTTTTTCGGATATTTATAAGCATGTGTATCTTGTAGTTAGTTGTTAAAATTATAAGGAGAGTGGAATGAGAATATTATTGATACTGTGGAGTATGTCGGCCTTAGTATAGGATGTAAACTTGCTTTAGATGCCCAGCGTTGCTCCGGTGTCGCTCCGATGGACTTTGATCCATGTAAAATGGTGTAGTGGGCTAGTGTCTGGTAGTTTGGCCTTAGCTAGGCGTTACCCTTGCTCTTAAACATATACTCATCCATAAATTAATATAATCGTGACTTTCGTGATGCATCGGCAACACTAGATTTTATGATCGTTGACTTTGACTCCAGTTCCAATTTTGGTGGCATATCGATTGACTTATTTGGAAAAAGATTTTTGGTACTATTGTATTCTAGTTGAAAAGTAGAATGTTTGGAATCATGGGATAAATTATCTGTGAGCATCCGGGTACCAAGTCCCAGCCTCTATTCTAAATTATCGGGGAACATCCGGGTACTCAGCCCCGTCATCTATCGGCTTGCTAGTGTGACGAGCATCCGGTACCCAGTCTCGACCTCGATCATACCAATGTATTACGGTGAGCATCTGGGTACCCAATCCTAACCTCGACCGCACTTATGTATTATAGCAAGCATCTGGGTACCCAGTCTCGGCCTTGGCCACTTTGAACATTCGGGTGAGCATCTGGGTCCCAGTCTTGACCTCGACCCCGAAGGCACCCCTAGATCGATTAGCTCTTAGAGATTCTGGGTTTGGAAATGATATAGTACTTCGGCTCCTAACATCGCAGATTATTGGTTCCTAGCCTTGATAGTTGTAGCTATTATGTGTACTCGGCGAGCTTATAGGGGTTCGTCCGAGTTTATATTTAAATTGCGCACGAGTATTCTGATTGGGCTTATGGGGGCCCAGTTGGGTATAGTTAGCTGTAGCTCTAATAAATAGTACTTTTTTCACTTTAGATGCTTATGTTGATCCCTATTTAGGCTTATTCCTCTTTTTCATATTGTTTTCACCTTTTCTTCTCAGTTGGCCTATGATGCCTACTGGGTACCTATTGTCTTGGTACTCATACTACACTCTACATCTACTTTCATGATGCAAGACCGAGTACCAGCTACCATCACGAATAGATCGAGCCTGTTGGAGTCAGATTCGGAGACTAGGGTGAGCACTTGGTGTTTCTGGATCACTTCTATCTCCTTCAGTATGGATGACCCATCTTTTGCCTTTTGAGACTAGCCAGTTGTTGTATATAGTTTTTTTCTATTTTCGGAACTTATACTTGTCTTTTATTTTGTAGCAGCTCTGTACTTGTGACTTCCAGGAGGTATCTTTTGTTGTTAAAATCATGTTTTGGTTTACTTCTGCTTAATTTTTCTGCCTATCTTTATAATTCGCTACTTTTATTTGGTTTCTTCCCTCAAACCCATTACTTCAAGTTCTGCATTAAAGAGTTGGCTTACCTACTGGTGGGTTATAGTAGGTGCTATCATGACCTGAGGAAAAATGGGTCGTGACAAGTTGGTATGAGAGCCCCAGGTTCATTAGTCTTACTTGTACAGAGCTAACGTCTAGTAGAGTCTCGCGGATGGGTGCGAAGACGTCCGTAACTTATCTTTGAGAGGCTACAGGATGTCATTAGGAACATTCTCTATGTAGTATCATTTCGTGCAGTATTATGTCTTATTGATTTCATAAAATTTCATTTGTTCTACCCTTTTGCCGGGATGGTTCATACACGCAGTACCACCGATTGTGATAATACACCAAGGCCTGGTATGCCTAGAGGTCATCCTCGTGGGATAGGTAGGGGAGCAGCACCAGCTCCCGACTTGGAGATAGAGCCAGAGCTGGTAGAGCATCATCAGGACGCTCCTATTCCTGCTCAGCCAGAGGGACCACCACTACCAGCACAGCCCCCAACTGCACCAGTTATGACCCCAGCACTAAAGGCAGCGATTGTGCGTCTCCTCACGGCTATTGGGGTTGTACCAAAGGCCTCGACCCCAATAACGGGCATACCAACACTACAGGACCCGCCCATTCAGCCGGCACCTAAGGTTTAGCTGGATCCACCAGTTATTGTACCCCCGCCAGCTGTTCCGGAGGGTATGATGTCATCACAGGATCAGAAGATGTTAGGGGTATTTCAGAGGTTATCACCCCCGACATTTTCTGGAGCCATTGGAGAGGATGCCATGGAGTTCTTGACTACCTGTCAAGAGCAGCTCCATTTCTTGGGTCTTGTGGAGTCTAGAGGCGCCGACTTCACTGCTCACCAGTTTAGAGGGGAAACCACACAATGATGGCGCTTTTATTTGCAGTCCAGGCCAACTAGGTCACCACTATTGACATGGGCCCAGTTCTCATAGGCTTTCCTGGATTGATACATCCCTATGAGTGTTAGGGACCGACTTTGAGATCAGTTTACTCGGTTAGAGCAGGGCCACATGACGATTGTGGAGTACGAGGAAAGATTTCATCAGCTTTCCCAATATGCCACTATAATTCTACCTACTGAGGAGGAGCGAGTGCGATGTTTTATGTGGGGATTGAGACCTTACCTAAGGTTGGGGACCGAGCACTTGGTTTTTGTGGGCCACTCTTTTTTGTATGTGGTGGATCATGCCCGCACAATCGAGATTATTCATCATCAAGCCCAAGAGGGCAGCGATAAGAGGCCCATACATCAGGGTAGCTACAGTGGGTTCTATTATAGAGGCCATAATAGTTATGACAGGTCCGGCCAGCAGTTCAAGCAGGATAAGTACCAGTAGGGTCAGTCCAACTAGCCGATTCAGGCTGCCCTGCCAGCAGTTGAGGGTAGTCAGCCCCGTTCGGGGAGTTCAACCACAGGGTAGAGCTCAAAGGGATCAAGTCTGATTTCTTTCTACCGTGTATGAGTTATCATGGGTCGCTCAACTTCAAGAAACTTCGATTGTGGCTTACTAGAGCACTGGGCTAGGGAGTGTCCCGGTCGGGCTAGACTATTGGTAGTAGTACCACCTCCACCAGGAGTTATAGATCGGGGTCACGGTCGCGGCGATGGTCAACAGGGTGTTAGGAGATGTTCTCGAGGAGGCAAGTCAGGTGGTAGGGCGAATGTTCGTGGGGGAGGCCAACAGGGCCACTTCTATGCTACTCCAGCGAGGGTAAAGGCTGAGGCATCAGATGATGTTATCACAGGTACTATCCTTATTTGTCAGCAGACTACTTTAGCACTAATTGATCTAGGTTCCACATATTTCTATGTGTCTATATATTTTGCTCCACGTCTGGGTATTTCTTATGAGTCACTTAAGTTGTCGTTTTATGTTTCAACCCTGGTAGGGGATTCTTTAGTACTGTATTAGGTTTGTCAATCCTGTGTGGTGACTATTCATGGGCATGAGACATGGGCAGATCTTATTTTACTTGATATACTGGACTTCGATGTTATTTTGGGCATGATTTGGCTATCCCCTCATCATGCGGATTTGGACTGTTATGCCAAGACCGTTATATTAGCCATGACTGGTATTCCCCCGGTCTTGTGGTAGGGTATTTATAGTCACTCACCAACTGGGATCATATCCTTTATGCGAGCCCGATCACTAGTTGCATCCGGGTGCTTGGCGTACTTATCATATATCCGTGATGTGCCCAGCGAGGCCCCTACTATTGATTCAGTCCCTGTGGTTAGGGATTATACTGATGTCTTCCACACTAACCTACCTGGCCTACCCCCAGATAAAGATATTTACTTTGCCATAGATTTGGAGCCGGGAACTAAGCCCATTTCTATACCACCTTACCGTATAGCCCCCGCAGAGGTCAAGGAGCTCAGTGTGCAGCTTGAGGATCTTCTAGGTAAGGGATTTATTCCCCCGAGTGTGTCTCCATTGGGTGCACCCATCTTGTTTTTTAAGAAGAATGATGGGATTATGTGGATGTGTGTTGATTACAAGCAGTTGAACAAGGTGACAGTGAAAAAAATCGTTAACCCATGCCTCGTATTAATAATCTGTTCGATCAGCTTTAAGTTGTGACCATGTTTTCTAAGATTGACATGAGATCCAGCTATCACCAGTTGCATATTAGAGCAACCGACATTCGTAAGATCGCTTTTTTGACTGGCTATGGCCACTATGAGTTCCTTGTGATATCTTTTGGGCTTACCAATGTCCTCGCAGCTTTTATGGACCTTATGACTTGAGCGTTCAGGCCTTATCTTGACTCCTTCATGATTGTATTTATCGATGATATATCGGTATACTCACGGAGTAGGGAAGAGCACACGCAACACTTGAGGGTTGTCCTCCAAACCTTGAGAGACCAACAACTTTATGCTAAATTCTCAAAGGGCGAGTTTTAGTTGAATTATGTGAAATTTCTAGGATACTTGGTATCGAAAGAGGGTATCAGGATAAATCCGTCGAATATTAAGGCTATTCGTGGTTGGGCTAGGCCTACATCTGTTATGGAGATTCGAAATTTAATGGGATTGGCTGGGTATTACATACGATTCATAGAGGGTTTCTCCACCATTGCAAAATCATCGATCCATTTGACTCACCAAGATGTTCCCTTTGTGTGGTCAGAGGAGTGTGATTTAAGCTTTCGAAAGCTTAAGGAGTGTTCAGTTCCAGAACATCAGTTTCATTTTGAGTTCATGGTTTTTCAAGTTTAGGTTGGGATTTGGGGCTTTGCGTGAGGTGTCCTTGTTTTGGTTGTTTTCATCTTCATATGTTCGGATAGAGTATGTAACTCCTTCAAGGCTGGTGTTGTATGGTTCGGTAGATAATTTTTGAATTGTGTTAAAGGTTTTCAGGATAGCTAAGGACTGGTAGAACGCCCTTAATGGCTTGAAGAAAAGGATTTGAAAACATAAGACAAGTATTTAGAATTTTGAGTAGTTATATCTGCCATGGTGGTGTATTACTCAATTCGATGGTTTTGGTTATTTTTGGCCATCCTCAGTTGAAATCCAGTGTTTTGGATCAAGTTCAGGCTAAACGAGCGAGAGTTGGAGCCTAAGAAAGGATTGGAGGAGTTTTTGGAGTTAGAAGTGAAATTAAGTATTTTCCTCTCAGCCTAAATTTTGTGATGGCGTTGTTTGACTCGGGAGGGTGTGCGAGGTGTAGGCAAAGCATGCAGGCCTAAAACCCTCATCCTTTCTTGCCTCTAAACAGTAACTGTACTCTTACTTTCACGGGCGAAAGTTCTTTTAGTAGTGGATATTGTAATGACCCACAAGGTCATTTTTGGAATTTTTGTAAAATGACTATTTTACCCCTTCCTTTAGTTGCCTCAAGTCATTTTCGATTGGTACCGGATGTTGATTTTTAGAAAATTCTATGAAAAGTTAAGTCTTTGGAAATTTTGAGTTTTCATAAGCCTTAAATATTAAAAAGTGGTATTTTGGGTCAATTAGGGATACATATCTCATAATGTAAAATGTCAAAATTGGGTTAGGAGACTTTACGAAATTAGTTTTGGAGTTGTAACGACGTTTTGAGGCATTGAGTTGAGAAATTGAGGAATTTTAAGTCAACGTTTGACTTTGGTCAACTTTTGGAGTTTCGATGCTCGGAATGGAATTCTGAGGACTTCTTTGGATTCGAAAGATGGGTTTTGGCCTAGAAGAAATGTTGGTTGAATTTTTAGAGGTACCGAGTCCATTTTGGTATTTTGAAGGCTTAAATTGGTTTAGTTACGACTTTTTGAGTTTTGGTCAACGAGATCTCGAATTCAAATTCTGACAGTTCCATCAGCTTTGGATTGGCCAAATTAGGCTAGTAGCACTGTTGGAATGACTATCAAGGCAATCGATACAAGTTTGGGGCCATTTGACACTTTTGACTTTGAAAGTTAGCCTATGGTTGACTTTGGTCAACATTCTTGGAAAACACGCTCGAATGAAAATTTTGACAGCATGGTTAGTCTATAATATTGATTTTGGTCTAGAACGACCCTTCGTTCACTTTTTGAGGCTTTTGAACTAATATTGAGTTCCATTGTGGAATGTGGCTTAAAATGACTCTAGGGTGTGGAATCCACTTTTTATTATAATAATTTCGTATGAGAATTCTGATTGCGCTATTGAGTTTGGAATATCGAATTTAGTGGGTAGCATATCTATTTTATTTTTATCGGATTCCAAACTAATTTTGAGGGTCCATTCGGAGAATTTAAATAATGGAAAACCAGAAAAATCTAGTGCAAAAGTGCAGATTTTGCACCAGATTTTCAGAATTTTCTCTCAACTTTGAATCCTTATTTCTTGAGCTTTTCAAGTTCGAATTCAGTGATTCAAGAGTCTATCTTCAAGAGATTTTTGCGAGAAATCCATTGGTGAGCTCAGAATCTTGATTAGAAGCTTCGTTTTAGGTAAGATTTCCTGTTTTTGATGCTGCCTCGACCATTTTCAGATTCAGATTTTTATAAACTTTGGAAAATAATTTCTTGGTCATCTTAGATCTGAATTCAGTGATTCAAGAGTCTATCTTCAAGAGATTTTTGTGAGGATTCCATTGGTCAGCTCGAAATATTGATTAGAAGATTCGTTTGAGGTAAGATTTGATGTTTTAGATGCTGCCTCGACCATTTTTGGATTCAGATTTTTGTAAACTTTGGAAGATGATTTCTTGGTCATCTTAGATCCAAATTCAGTGATTCAAAGCTCTAAATTGTGTAGTTTTTCCATAGGAATACAATGTTGTATTCAGAAAGTGATGGGGAAGATTAGTTTGAGGTAAGATTCCCATTATAACAGCTTCCCTCCCTATTTTCGGAATTAATTTTTGAAGAACTTTGAGAAATCATTTTTTGGCCTATATAAATCCGATTTTTGTGATTCAAGGGTCTAAATTCAATAGAATTTCGTTACGAATCTCTTGAATCGAGGGGAAGCTTTGTTTGAGGTAAAACATTAAATTTTGCAGCTGGTTGTTACATTTCTTAGTTAGAATTGTGTTGATCTTTGAGGGGCTGGTTCTTGCTTGTTTTGACTCCAATTTGGGTGATTCCAGAGGCTATCTTGTATGGAATTTTGAGGAGAACATCGTCGAAGTTTCAGAATCTGCTTTTGGCACATCATTCGAGGTAAATGGACTTTTAGCTGCAGATTTAGTATTTTTTAAAATCAAATTTTGTTGAATTTTGGAAGAGTGTATCTTGGTCAATATAACTCTATTGTGAATGATTCTTGAGGCTAAATTGTGGGGGTTTTCGCTAGGAACGTCATGGTGTAATTTTTTTTGATTGGGAGATTTTGTTTTTGATAAATCAACGCATAAAGAGGCTGTCACACCCCGAGAGGATACCCTAGATGTGACCGACACTTAAGAACCATTCCTGGATCCTAAGCGAACCACATAGCTTGATCACCCATCCATTCATTCACTCAATCAGCGGAAAACTTAAAATAAAGAGAATATTTGGTGGACAAATCCCAAATCGACAATCTAGCTCAAGAAAGAAAGGTCGTGGGCCAACAAATCAAACTTCAATCTTTGTCATTAAAATAGTCTGACCAGAATAATTCAAGGAAATAAAATATTCAATAGACCCATCACTATCTAGTCTATGAAGCCTCTATCACTAATATCTGATTGGTGCCAATGACATGTTCATGGCTACCTCAAATCAAAATGAAAAGGGCTAACTCAATGCAAGAATAACATAAGCAGTGTCCTTTGAATGTAGGGGAGGACTCACCAATAAGCTGAGTGTGTATAGATCCTCGATGATGCTCCTATTAACGATCTCCTAAACCTGTCTCTGTATCATCAAATGATGTAGGTCCAAATGGACGTCAGTACATGAAATGTACGAGTATGTAATATGGCAGAATAAAACATACCTAAAGGGAGAGTAACGTTGGTTCAAATATCTCAACTCAGAAAGATATGAAAGACTCAGTCAAAATGTCATAAGTCTAAGGTAAGGATACATTTTTAGATAAATACCAATCATATACCATACAGTCCACTCCAATCATGTACAATACAGTTCAATCAAATCATTTACAATTCGATCCCATCAAATCACATACCACTCTATTCAACCCAATCACACATCATTCTATTTAATCCAATCCAATCGTACACTATCCGATCATATATCGTTCAATCTAATCCAATCATATAACATCAATTCAATAATCAACTCAACAATCAAGTCAAAGGACCCAACTCAATAAATATGCAAATTAGAACTTAGAAATGTTATACAATCCAATTCAATCATCCACCAATCTCAATCGAACCAATCATATCATGCACAAACCACTCAATTTGGGAGTTTCTCTAACCGACAATAATCCCACCTCCTATATATAGGTGATGCACAACGAGTCACGCCGTTGCTCCGTCTGTTCATACTTGCCAAGGTATGAACGACTCAAACCAATCATGGATCCGTCAATCAATCAAGTCCTATCATTTCAGAAAAATGAAATAGGGAAACATCCGACACGGTACAATCCCTTCCTACGTTGGCGGCGTAGTTTATGGGATTCGAGTATGGACTATACTCTTACCTAATTTGGTGCTCAATACTCCTCCCAAGATTCAATACGCGCATACCTATTAAGTGAGTAAAATATTTAAAATACTCATTTAGCCTCATTGGACTCTTTTAAAACTCAATCAAATCCGGCCTCATTGGACCCTCTTTCAAATCGACTCATCTCCAATCATCAAACTCTTCTCTTTAAAAAAAATCTATACAAATCTCAAAATTTACATTTTAAAGAAAAAGAAAAAAAATAATGCTCAACTCATTTATACTCCAAATACTCATGTTCAAAAATAATTAAAAGACTTCTCAAACTCAACTCATGCTTAAACTCTTTTTAAATCGTAGATGAAAATAATCATCCTTTAAAACTCAAAATAGTGTGTAAATAATTTATGCAAAAATGTTCACAAAACATTTATTTAAAACTCTTTCACAAAAGATTATTTATTTTCAAAATATTCGTAAGACTCCAACCACATCAAATTAGGTAAATCACATATCACATGATCACGTTAGACTCCAATCCATTTTATCACACAACCTCCTCATCAACATAATCTCTTCATCAATCATTCTACATATATTAAATAACCACCATTCACATCATCATTCACACCATTATCAATTATTATCATCACCTCATTATCAAATATCATCATCACATCAATGTCAAGCGTCTACTCCACAATCTTCATTTTAGTCCTATGTTCAATTTATAGAAGCAAAAGGACATTCTTAACTATCCAATTCATTCTTTTCATTCCAATCAATACACAAAACCATCCATCGCAACCTCAAGACATTTACAACAAGAAATCTCATCTTGGGTTCATGTGAATGAAACATGAATCCATACTCTCAATAAAACTCAACTCAAGAATATCGCCAATACCTATAAATCTATATAAAAAGATACATTTGTAGTCAATAATATGAAAGATAACTATTTGGTGAATCAAGTCATTTAAAATCATCACTCAACCAATAGTATCTAAAACTATTTTATGGTTTAGGAAAACTTTCAAGAAAACCTTCCTAGAAGGTTCAACTCTTTCACAACTCCTAACCAACACATCTATGGGCATATGGAAGAACTCAATCCATATTTTAGGTTAGCCTTACATACCTTGTGAAGACTTTGAAGAGACCTAGTTGTTGGGTCTTCAATGGGAGACTTGAATTCTTGAAGCTCTTAAAGGCACCCTTTGTTGGAGATGGATTTGGAGAAGAAGAAGAAGAAGAAGAAGAGAGGGAAAATATTAGAGCTTTTAGAGAGAGAGAGAGGGATTGAAAAATGGTCCCAAAAATGTCCAAGGATGGTGTATATATAATTTTGGGAAATACCCAAATTGCCCTTTCTCAAAAATCCAGAAAACAGGCTAAAAATGCTCTTGGTGCAATAGTGGCGCGTCGCGCCATTGCAGCGCCAGGTCAATTAGGCCTAAACCTGCACACCCGTTAGTGGCACGCCGTGCCAAGGACCAAACTACTGAGGCGTGTTCTTGGCGCGATAGTGGTGCGTCGCGCCCTTACAGCGCCAAGCCCAAGTTTTCTGGTTTCTGGAAAAGAGGCTTGAAAAACCCTATTACCCAATAGTGGCGCATCGCGCCAGGGCCCAAACTACTAAGGCATGTTCTTGGCACGATAGTGGCGCGTCGCGCCCTTGCGGCGCCAAGTCCATATTCCCAGTAGTTGCAACCCAGGCCTAAAATTCCTGTCGAGCTAGTTCGTCTTAGGATCGTCATATCTTTTGACTCCGAACTCCAAAAATTACATTCTTGGTGGCGTTGGAAAGAAGACTCGACGACCTTTAATTTGGTAGGTCATGTTCCACCAAGATCATCATATTTTAATGATATGGTCGTTAGAAGTCGACCCTTATACAAACTCCTTCGACAACTTACCCAAGACGAATTCTTTTGGACTTAGCTTGGTTCTAAGGATCCCTTATGACCCCACATTACCTCTAACACTCTTTAATTACTTAGGAACTCATCCTAACTCATGCACACGCTTTACAATAATTGGGTTCGACCCTACACGAATACAAGAAAGGTCTGAATCTTAGGAAAAAAATTTGAAAGGTGTTACAGAGGCTGTCTTGTAAGTTTTCTTAGTTTGAAAATGTGGAAATTGATTGTTTGATCATCTTGCGTTATTTTTCTACCCCAAATTGTGTTATAAATTTGAATTTTGAGCTTGAAGTGACGTTTGAAACCTGTTTTGTGGGTTAAACCCAAATTTTATATGCGGGTCCCACAATTCTCATTTTAGACCTCGAAATTGGTCCATCTCCAAATATTATGAAATTAGTGTCTAAACAACCGTATCGATGTTGTGGTTCTATTTTTGACAGCTTGGCAGTATTTTGAGGCCATTCAAAAGGGAAAAGCTCCAACACAGTGATTTGAAGCTCGCGTGTTTAGCCTACAGGTAGGCTACGGTTTTACCTTTCTTTAGATTGAGATGGAATGTGTGAAATCATGTTGAAATAGTTTGAATTTGGGTTGGGTAGTCTGATTGTATATTTTAGGTGCTAGAAATTATGCTTTAGGCTTGTTATCGAGCTTTTTCGGATATTTAAAAGCATGTGTATCTTGTAGTTAGTTGTTAGTATTATAAGGAGAGTGGAATGAGAATATTATTGATACTGTCCCAATCCGGCTTTTTCAGCCTCTACCGGCTTGCTAGTATGACAAGCATCCGGGTACCCATTCTCAGCCTCGATCATACCGATGTATTACGGCAAGCATCCAGGTACCCAGTCTTAGCCTCGACCGCACTTATGTATTATGGCAAGCATCCGGGTCCCCAGTCCCGACCTTGGCCACTTTGAACATTCGGGTGAGCATTTAGGTCCCAATCCCGGCCTCGACCCCTAAGGCACCCCTAGATCGATTAGCTCTTAGAGATTCTGGGTTTGGAAATGATATAGTACTTCGGCTCTTAACATCGCAGATTCTTGGTTACTAGCCTTGGTAGTTGTAGTTATTCTGTGTACTCGACGAGCTTATGGGGGTTCATTTGGGTTTTTATTTAAATTGCGCACGAGTGTCCCGATTGGACTTATGGGGGCCTAGTTGGGTATAGTTAGCTGTATCTCTAATAAATAGTACTCTTTTCACTTTAGATGCTTATGTTGATCCCTATTTAGGCTTATTCCTCTTTTTCATATTGTTTTCACATTTTCTGCTCAGTCGGCCTATGATGTCTACTGGGTACCTGTTGTCTTGGTACTCATACTACACTCTGCATCTACTTTTGTGATGCAGGACCAAGCACTAGCTACCGTGTCAAATAGATCGAGCCTGTTGCAGTCAGATTCGGAGACTAGGGTGAGCACTTGGCGTTTCTGGATCACTTCTATCTCCTTCAGTATGGATGACCCATCTTTTGCCTTTTGAGACTAGCCATTTGTTGTATATATTTTTGGTTTATTTTCGGAACTTGAACTTATCTTTTATTTTGTAGCAACTCTGTACTTGTGACTTTCAGGTTCTGGAGGGATCTTTAGTTGTTAAAGTCATATTTTGGTTTACTTCCGCTTAATTTTTCTGCCTATCTTTATAATTCGCTACTTTTATTTGGTTTCTTCCCTCAAACCCATTACTTTATGTTCTCATAAAGGCTCATGTTCTCATTAAGAAGGGAGGAGAAGTGGAGATTTTTTTTAGCTACCCCAAAGTTAGAAATTTTCTTAACTTGGCTAGGATTTTGGACTCTTGTCCCCAGCCTAAAAATTGAAAAAATTTCTAGCTATCAATCTATATTTTTCTGCAAGGAAAATAGGAGATTGAAGTCGAAATTTAGGCTAACAATAGTGTTCTTATAACATCGAACCCATGAAGATTCGAGTCTAATTTTTTTTTTTGTGGATTGAAGCTCCATCAAGCTTTTGGGTGGTGGTGAAGTCGTTTTTCGCTCGTCGTCTTCAGTCTCGCTGCCTAAAAAGAGGTAAAAAAAATCTCAGCTTTAATTTTTTTAATTATTTCATATTTTATATTTAGTTGATTCATAGTCTTATTTTTTTTTAGTTAGCATTTATTAAGAATAGTTAGATTAATGATAGAAATTTCTTATAGTTAGCATGTGTTAGGATTAATTAGTTAGCACGTGTTAGGATTATTTAAAGAAAGCACTTAGCTTTGTTCATTATTTTCCAAGTAGTTTTCTTTGACAATATTGATTTTCATGTTTTTAATTTTTTTAAAACATGATTTAGGTAACAAAAGTCACTTCTAGGATGTCTATCAATTTGATAACTTAAAATATCATGATATATTCTTTTTTTTTTGGTTAATTGTGCCCTTAGGCTTTTTATTATTCTGTGTAACAGAGGTACAAGTAGGTAAAATAAAAGGATAAAAAATAAAGTAGTTTACCTACCCACTACTTTACTAATTGAAACCCTCCTTGTTCTGTGTCTTCTTGTATGTCTTCTTCGTCCTTGTGAAGATGATGAAGAGGCCATAAAATGATGGTCTCTTTCTGATTCTCACCTGTTCTAACTGATTTTGTGCTTCTTTGCTTTGCATGTATGTCCTGAAATTTTAGTTAGAAGATGACCCTTCGTCTTCTTTCCTTTTCTGTCTTTGTATTTTTCTCCTCTTTTTGTTGAAAATGATGAAGAGACCATGTGATTTGGTGGTTTCATTCTGATTCAGACCTGATCAAACTGAAATTTTATGAATCTTTGATCTGCATGTGTGTTTGTTGTCTTGAATTTTATTGTTGAGATGCAACGTTCCTCTTCTCCTTTTTTTTCCCCTTTCTATGTTTGTGCTCTTCTCCTCATCCTGTTGAATGATGAAGAGACCTGGTGATTTCTGATTCACAAATGCCTTCTTTGACATTGATACAAATAGGTATAGTGTGTATCCCTTTGATTGAGTACCCTTGATACTAATACCACAAAGTAGACCCACCCTATCTCCATTTGTTCTCCGTCATTGTTGTTCTTTTTGTACCAGTAACTGATTTGTTGTTGTTCATGTGTTTTGTTTCCCCTTTTCTGTGTTGTTTGGACTTTTTGTGTGTACCTGCAAAATAAACAAACAGTTAGTGAAGACACCACTCATTCTCCTCCTCCTCGATTTGTTTTTCTTCTAGTGTCCCTTTTTTTCTTTTTCGTCCCTCTCCTTTAGCATTTCTTAATTCTTAGATAAGGAATTTGACTCTTGTCACTATTTAGAATTCTTCTCATTTTCACTTTCAGCTCCTCAAACATGTGACATTGTAGGGGACCTTCATCTAAGGCATAATTTGCTAGTGCATCAGCTAATTTATTAGCTTCCCTTAGTGTATGTTTGAAAATAACATCTAAATCCTTCTTATATTCCTCCACCTCTGCTACCCAAACTGCAATATTCCATGGAGGTTTCCATTCTCCAATCAATTTTTTTTGAATAGTTTGGGAATCTGTCTGAAAAATAATGTTATTTAATCCCTGTTGCTTACAGTATTTCAAGGCTTCCAACAGAGCCACGATTTCTGCTTCTATATTGGTGGCATACCCAATTTCCTCAGCCTTAGCATATATTAAATTCCCTTATGCATTTCTCAGACAAAAACCATAGGCACTCCTCCCTGGGTTACCTCTAGAAGCGCCATCTGTGTTGCAAGTATACCAACCAATTGGGGGTAAATTCCATCTAACTTGTGTTACCTTCACTCTTGCCTTGCCTCCCTCTAGCATTTGTATCAGATTTTTCCATTCAGCAGGGATAGTTTTAATTGATGGATTTCTATATAGTACTAGTCTTTGAATAGAGATTAAGACTAGATAAATAACTGGACTATTAATCTTCCTATGCCCATGCTTAATACCATTTCTTCTCTTCCAAAGTTCCCACATTATAATTGATGGCACTGCAGCATATACTTGTTTCAATCTATTTGTTACTGGTGCCTTCCACCAGTTCACAATTAACTGTTGTAGTTGTACCCCCTCCATGCTTATTCCTGCAGCCTTGCAACAAAAGGACCAAGTTCTTTTAGCCGTATCTGATGTTAGGAAAAGATGATGTATAGTCTCCTCTCTAGGATTTATACAACACCAACACTTTGATCCTAAATTAAAGTTCATCTTCTTTAAAACATCATCAGTAGGAATTTTGCTTTTCCAACATCTCCACAGAAAGAAGGAAATTTTAAAAGGCAACCCTTTTATCCACATGAACTTATAAATGTCCAGTTGTGGTCCCCTTAACCTAACAAAATCCCAAGTTGATTTAATAGTAAATTCTCCACTTGTGTCTAGTATCCACCATGGTCTATCAAGGTCTCTTTGTTCCTTGGGTATGGTTACATTCTGTGTTATATGGTCAACAATGTCTTTAGAAAGTACTTCCATCAATTTTTTCTTATTTCACCTCCCCTGTACTACCATTTCTTTGACATTGTGAATTCTTGCATCATAAGTATTCCCTTGATTTACATAGTATAAATCTCCCAATCCAGTCCAATTATCAAACTAGAAAAGTGAGTCCCCTTTCCTAACTTGCCACCAAATTTGATGTTCTATTAAGTCCCTGGCTTCTAGCATTCTTTTCCAAGTTTGTGACCCTTGTTTCCATTGCACCACTATAACATTTTCTTTTCTACAATACTTGTTGGTTATATATTCACTCCACAAGGTAGGTTTTGTCTTGAAGTTCCACCAGAGTTTGCAAATCATGATATATTCCTTGATTTAGCTTAAAATGAGTAAATGCTTATGTAATTTTATTTTGGTGCATGTGATATCAATTCGAGTCCATCTTTGGACCCCATCCTTGCATATCGTTGAGTTTTGAGTCTTTCCATCATCTTGATCAAATGATTAAAAAGTTGATACATAGAAAGGAAGGTAATATTGATAATTTAAATATTAATATTGGGTTGTATCACAAAATTCAGGTGGAAAGCAGTGTCGTATACACTGATATACAGTGTGTATATAGTTTGATGTATAAAAATAATATTGTGTACACTGTATACAATGTATATTCTATCTAATATATAGTGATATACATAATTATCCTACTAATGGATCAATGAAGATTTTCACCATCCTACCAATGGAAATGCATTTTCCTACTAATGGATCAATAGAGATTTTTAACATGTAAAGAGGATGAAAAAAGTGTGAACGATATTAAATAGGATGCAGCAGAACATGGAATCTTTCTTAGCAGCGAACGAGGACATAGTCCGAAAAGCAATATCAAACGCATAGGACACGAGCTGAGGAACGACTTCCACCACAGTAAACCACATTCCTATCGGAAAACATGTGGTTATTTTGGGGTCTAACCATAATTTTAAAATTCGTACTAACCCCTTTTCAGAAAGATGAAGATGGAGTCAGTCAAAATGGAATTTGTCAATTTTTTTTGTCCAGGATATCTTTTATCGATCCTATCCAAAGAAAGGGACAGCTGTTGACACTCAATTTTTGACCATCCACAACGCAAATTAGCTATTGAGTTTAATAATGGTTTGTATTTTTGAAATTTTTAGTTTTTTCAAAAAAAAAAAACTAAAAATGCACTTCTCCCACATCAAAAATACATGAAAATTTGGGATTTTTGGAGCTTATATAAAGGCTCATGTTCTCATTAGGAAGGGAGGAGGAGTGGAAATGTTTTTTTAGCCACCCCAAAGTTAAAAATTTTCTTAACTTGGCTAGAATTTTGGACTTTTATCCCCAGCCTAAAAGTTGTGAATTTTTTTGGCTATCAATCTATATTTTTCTACAAAAAAATAGGAGATTGAAGTCAAAATTTAGGCTAAGAACAATGTTCTTATAATGTCGAACCCATAAAGATTCGAGTCTAAATTTTTAATTTTTCTTTTTTGTGGATTGAAGCTCCATCAAGCTTTTAGGTGGTGGTGAAGTCGTCTTCTGCTCGTCGTCTTCAATCTCGCTGCCCGGAAAGAGGTAAAATCTTTTCTCAGCTTTATTATTTTTAATTATTTTATGTTTTATATTTAGTTGATTCATAGTCTTATTTTCTTTTTAGTTAGCATTTATTAAGAATTGTTAGATTAATGATAGAAATTTCTTATAGTTAGCATGTGTTAGGATTAATTAGCTAGCACGTGTTAGGATTATTTAATGAAAGCACTTAGCTTTGTTCATTATTTTCCAAGTAGTTTTCTTTGACAATATAGATTTTTATGTTTTCAATTTCTTTTTTTAACATGATTTAGATAACAAACATATGCTTAAGTAATTATTTAGTTAACTTTCATGGCCTAATTGATTTAATTCTTTCTTTAAAATTGATCTAGTTAGCATGTTGTTAGTCACTTCTAGGATGTCTATTAATTTGATAACTTAAAATATCATAATATACTCCTTGGTTTAGCTTAAAATGAGTAAATGCTTATGTAATTTTATTTTGGTGCATGTGATATCAATTCGAGTCCATCTTTAGACTTTATCCTTGCATATCATTGAGTTTTGAGTTTTTCCATCATCTTGATCAAATGATTGAAAAGTTGATACATGGAAAAACAGGTAATATTCATGATTTGAATATTGATATTGGGTTGTATACACAGAATTCAGGTGGAAAGTAGTGTTGTATACACTGATATACAGGGTGTATACAGTTTAATGTATAGAAATAATGTTGTGTACACAATATACGGTTTATATTCAGTCTGATACATAGTGATATGCAAATACAAGAAACAAACACATTATACAGTGTATATAGAGTTTGATATACAGTTATATACATTAGATATACAGGGAACAAACACTTTATACAGTATATATACAGTCTAACATATAGTGATATACAGTGATATGCAGTGATATACAGTAGATACATGGAATAAACACTGTATATTATATATATACAGTCTGATATATAGCGATATACAGTGATATATAGCAGATACAGGGAATAAACACGCGGTTTACAATGTGAATACAATTTGATATACAGAAATTAGGGCTGTTCACGGTTTTGGTTAAAACCAAAACCAAACCGAAAATTTAACCAAACCGAATAAAAAAACCGACATTCAGTTTGATTTGGTTTGGTTTGGTTTTAAATTTGAATAACCGATAATATTTGGTTTGGTTATGGTTATAGTAAAAAATAACCGATTAAATAACCGAACCAAACCGATAATTATATACATAAAAATTATAATTATTTATATATATAATATTAGTTTTTCATAAATAATTAAAAATATTTTATACCTTTTAATTATTAATTTAATTTTAATATACTTATTATATCCAACAATCCAAGCCCAATCCAAGCCCAACTATCTCAACTCTAACTCTGAAGCCCAAGTGCCCAACTATGTGAATAAGAATAACCTAAAGTAAAAACCCTACTCTTTCTTTTCCTTTTACATTTTCACTTCCTCTTTTCAGTTTTGCAGAGTGCAGTGAGCAGACCCTCAAGTTGCAGCCGAAGAACAAGATTGAAAGAGAAGCAAAAGCTCACGTTGGTTTCACAAAGTCACAAATCACAATCATAGACTCAAAGTGAAGGCTCAAGAGCAAGGTTTGTAAGAATTTTTTTGAATTTTAACTCCTTGGACCAGAGAGTTACAGAAATCTCAACTTGTGCTTGTTGATAGTCTCGTTTCTCTTATCTCTTCATGGTCCAATTATTGTTATACTTATATACAAGTCCAGTTGTGTTGTTATGTTTATCTAACCCACCACCTCTCTTTCTTCCATCTTTCTGCCTCATTTGAACTCTGAAGACTCTAAATTAAAAGGAGGAATCAATTTTGAAATTTTTCGTTTGATGCTACTTGATTTTAACTTAAGTTGTTTCCTTTTATGTTTTAATTTTTTTCCTTTATTTTTTCTTGTCCGAATGTCCTAAACTTCTAAGTTCTAATATTTTTCAGATGACAGACACAGAGGTAAAAGATTTGGAGGTCGAAGATTTGGAGGTCGAAGATTTGGAGGTTCCTAAAGATAGTTCAGTAACACCAACAACATCTGTTGTAACTCAAGCACATGGTAATGCTCCTACTACTTCTTCAGTGTGTAAACCCCCTAAAAGCAGAAAAGAACTACTCATTGTAGTCGAAGCCCTAGCCCTGGGGATAATGGTAGAAGAACATCTGAAATTTGGGATCATTACACAAAGTTTACTAATAAAATGGGGGAATTGCGGGCAAAATGCAAGTACTGCCCCAAAGACTTGGGTTGCCCTTCTAATTATGGAACTTCTAATCTTTGGGGACATTTGCTTAACAAGTGTAAGAAATATCCTTTTAAGACCATTGATAGGAAGCAGACAACACTCCATATTAAACCTATTAAAGGAAAGGGAGAAGGAGTTTTTGAAAAAGTTGTTTATAATGTTGTCGAAGTTAGAAGGGCCATTGCCGAGTTTGTTATAATAGATGAACAACCGTTTAGAGTCGTTGAGGGGGAAGGCTTTAAGAGGCTAATGGCGGTTATTTTACCTAATTTTGAGTTACCTTCTCGCATTACTGTTGCTAGACAGTGTTTTAAAATCTATGACGAAGAGAAACAAAAGCTTAAAAGGTTTATTAAAGATCAACGTGTTTGTCTTACTAGTGACACATGGACGTCAATCCAAAATTTGACTTATATGGTCATTACTGCTCATTGGATTGATGATCAGTGGAATTTGCAAAAAAAAATTCTTAACTTTTTTCAAACTCCAGATCATAAGGGTGAGACAATTGCAAAAGGAATTGAAGCTTGTTTGTTAGATTGGGAGATCAAGAACATATTTACGGTGACACTAGATAATGCATCAGCTAATGATGCTGCAATCAGGTACTTGAAAGGGAGAATTAATGATTGGAATGGTGTCATCTTGGGAAATGATTTTTTACACGTTCGGTGTAATGCTCATATCTTGAATTTGATTGTAAAAGAAGGATTGAGTGAACAAAATGAGTCCATTTCTCGGGTAAGGCGTGCTGTGAAATATGTTAAGTCTTCTCCTGCAAGATCTGCTTCCTTTAAGTCATATGTTGAGAAGGTAAAACTAGACACCCATGGTTTATTGAGTTTAGATGTTGAGACGAGATGGAACTCTACATACTTGATGTTAAATACAGCTGTACAATTTGAAAAAGCCTTGTCAAGAATGTATATTGATGATCATAAGTACTTTAACTATTGTCTTGAATTGAGTGGAACAGCAGGGCATCCATCTTCGGAAGATTGGAAGAATGTGAAAGTCTTTCTTAAGTTTCTTGAGATTTTCTATAAAACCACTTTGAAGTTTTCGAGTACTTTGCATGTTACTTCAAATTGTTTCTTCCATGAGCTTTTTAATCTTCAAAGCATAATTGTCCAGTATTCGAATTGTAGCGATTCAATTTTGACTGATATGGCTAGGAAGATGAAAACTAAGTTTGATAAATATTGGGGTGATTTTGATGATATGAACATGTTGTTATTTGTTGCCGTTGTGTTGGATCCTCGCTACAAAATGAAGTATGTGAAGTTCCTTTTTAACAATTTTTATGATCCTGCGGAGGGAAATGAAAAGTCTACTAAGGTGGTGAATACTTTAACTCGCTTGTATAATCATTACAAGAATTCTATTTTAGGGCATTCTAGTGAAAATATTGGAGATCAAACTAGTGTGATGAGTCAAATTGGTGCAATCAATAGTTCTGATGTGTGGCAATCACAGTGGGAGAAATTTCTTGAAGATGAAAATGATGTTGATAATAAGTCTGATCTTGATAAGTATTTGATGGATGATATGGAGAAGATTAAGGATTTCAATATCTTGAGTTGGTGGAAATCTTCATCTGAAAGATATCCTATTATCTCTAGGATTGCAAGAGATGTGCTTGCTATTCCTACATCTACTGTTGCCTCAGAATCAGCTTTTAGCACCGGTGGTCGGATACTTGATTGTTATCGAAGTTCTCTATCGACAAAGACAGCTGAAGCTCTTGTTTGTTGTCAACAATGGTTGCGGTCAGCTTCTAAAGAATGTAAGCTTGAAGACCTTTTGGAAGAAATTCAAAAACTTGAGATCGTTGAAAAAGGTAATTTTACGTAATTAACTATGTTGTTTGTTGCTACACTTTAAATTGAGAGCTGGTTACTGGTTTTGAGCCCCAAAATATTAAATTGTATGTTGTTTGTTGCTGGAAACTGTGGTGCTGCTGCAGTGCTGCTGAACTGTGGTGCTGCTGCAGTGCTGCTGAACTGTGGTGCTGCTGCAGTGCTGCTGAACTGTGGTGCTGCTGCAGTTTCAAGCTATAATCTCCATGTCCTAATTTCATGTTCAGTCTGTTGTTTGTTGCTGGAAACTGACCTGCTGCTGCAGTGCTGCTGAACTGTGGTGCTGCTGCAGTTTCAAAATTTTGTGCATGTGATTATTTATAGAGTCTGTGAGAATAACTGTCCAGGTGTGCTTGTTGCTGATGTTGTGAATGAATAACAATCACTGTCCAGATGTGCTTGTTGCTGATGTTGTGAATGAATAAAGAGTTCTTGCTGCAGACTTTTGTCTGTGTAAATTTGAATTACTTTAGAAGAATAGTCTGTGATCATATACATATGAATCTCAAGCATTTTGGTTCTGATGTTTGAAATGCAATTGATTGATTAGAGTATTAGCCAACTTATGAAATGAGAACGCAATCCAAGAGTGTGCAATATTTTTTCAGTTTCTTTGCTTTAGTTATTGTGTATTTGTGTTATTTGTTGTTGCTACTTGCTCTCTTCTTACTTATTTTCAGCATAACTTCTCCTGTACTGTATTTGTATGTCTTTAGACATTTAATGCCTAATATCCTGATTTGTTTTGCAGATTCTCCGGGCACTGTTTTGAGCATTGATTAGTTTGGAGCTTAAGCCAAGGAAGATGTACTTTTGATTATATTATGGTCTATGGATTCTCTAATATCTAGTTAGTTTAGTTTAAATATGTAATTTTTTTATTTATGGACAAAGTTGTTTGTATTTTGGAACCCCTATTTGACTTGCTCTTGTAAATATAAACTACGTTGCAAGTTTGGTGGACCTAATTTGCCATCAACATGTCTTTCCGACAATAAACCGAAAAATCGAACCAAACCGAACCAAACCGACAATAACCAAACCGTGGTTATTATTTTACTTGGTTTGGTTATGGTTTTAGATATTTAAAAACCGACTAAGTTGGTTTGGTTATGGTTTTAATCAATAACCGACCCAAACCGAACCATGAACACCCCTAACAGAAATAATGTTGTATACAATGTATATATATCTGCGATATATAGTGGAATTGTGCTTAAGGTTCGAAATGCAGATGGCCCAACACCTTAGTCCAGACGTACAGAAACTAAGTGTCAGACCATATTTTTATGTGTTATTTATTGTATTTATATTGATTCGGATTGTAATAATTTATTTACTTATGTTAATTATGCTTGCTTAAATATTAATTTTAATTTATTTTAACTTTATTAGATTCCCTTAAAGATAAACCAAATCATGTTAATTTTATTCTTTAAATGATTTTCTACCTTTACTTAGTTATTTGATAAGCATTTACATTTTTTTATATACATCTATATTATTTTCAATGTTTACGTTTGATATTTTTTCTAAAAAATAATTTTAAAGTCTTCGTTTTCTTTTAAATTAATATTTTTCAAAAGTGAGTCAAATAATTTTTCAAATCATCGGATAACCGCGCGTTAGCGGCCACTTTGAATGCTTAACACCCTCTCAAAGTGAAAATAAGAACCTCGTACCTTTTTCTCTGAATTTTTAAGACTTAAATGTTTTAGGGTCTTTTAAATTAAGTTTTCTTAATTTCTTTAAAAAAATTAAGTGGAGACTATTCTTTTCTAAAATTAATTTTTTTTCTATAAAGTTGAAATTAATTTTAAGTCATCTTTTTTCGACATAACATAATGGCGACTCTGCTGGAAAATTTAATAGTTTCTAACAATTAGATTTGATTACTTTACTATGTTTGTAATAATGATTATTTGTTTTTATTTGTTTAAATTTTATAAATTATAAGTGTTGCACTTCATGGCATTAAATTCCGTCAAATGACAAATAATTTGCATTAGGATTAAGGACGGTTACGTAGTCAACTACGACTGTTCCTTTAGAAAATAAGTATTATTTCTTGAATTAATAAATGGGTAGTTGGTTCGTGGTCGTTCAACGCCGTTTATTATATTCAGCCCGTAGTTTGTCAGACTCGGGTATCCAGTCTCTTTTCAAAGCCCACTTTAGTCCACCTAGCGTAGAGCGAAACCAAAATTCTAATTTAGTGCATTGGCCTAAGATGATCCAATACCCAAAGCGTAATGGGCCCATTAGAAAGACCACCTTGAGTCCAAAATGGCCCTCGACCTAAATGGACGATCATACCTATATGTTTAAATTTGAAGGTTGTATGCGTCATTTGACAAACCATTGTCCTTCGGGACTGGAAGTTTATTTTAGTAGCTTAGTATAGTCAAATAAGGATCTTCACAAGCTGCTACTTCATCCAAAAGGCATTGGCGTTTGGAGATGTCAAGAAGTTGAGAACAAAGGATTTTACACGAAGGCTTAGTTTAGGATTGTACCCCTGCGTGATACTTATTATTTGTATCCCTTTTTCTCCATTATGTATCCCATTCAATTTATTCATAATATTTGTATAAATATAAATTTTAGGCAATAGAGCATTTCAAATGATGCTATACATCCTTCAAATCGTTAGGCATAGTCCTTGGCACAAAAGCGTCACATATCTATTTAGGACACACAATAACTATTTACGTGCTATATGTTATAACTTTTTTTATGAATATGTTGCTTCATTTGGAGACATGCTAGTCCACTCTTTTAGAATTTTTTCTAGAGCTTCATTGGCATAAATATCGAGTCACTATCGAAAGTGCGTCCAAATACTTCATGGGTCTTTAGTTTCTTAACAAAATTCAAATTTTACTCTCAAATCATAAAAATTTCTCTCTCATCTCCAAAAAAGAAAAAAAGGGTTGACGTTTCATTAAAAAAATAATAATAATAAAAAAATTCAAGGCTCGGTCCTGTCTTTGAAGTTTTTAGTTTTTCCTCATTCTTTCAAAGAAATTGAGAACTTCGTCTGCATCTAAAAGAATGAGGGTACAAAAGTTGGATCACAGGAAATTTGTGATTCAACACAAGTTAACCTTTCTCACATATCAATCTTAAAATTAAAATGGGTCAATTTTGGTCCATTTAGTCTTTCTTCACCCATGGATTAGTTTGTCTTCAAACAAAGCAATATTTAAATATTTAGTTTTTTGTGTGATATTTTGCATTAATTATTACCAACACGAGCTAATACTTTGGCTTTTGAGTTATTCTTCTTTTTTAGGAAGAGACTGATTTGTGTCGAAAATTAAACTTGTTTACTTCTCAAAGATCCAGGGTTCAACAAAGTTGATTCTTTTTTTTTGCAAGGTTGTTATCAAATGACATCATGCGATAAATGATTGAATATCAATTTTAGAGGTCAACACCCTCTTTCTAACTAAGAAGTTTTCTTTGTACGCAGGAGAGACGACATTATTTCAAGAGAGGAAATCACGGCAGTTCCAAAGCTACTGCAACATTCAACCACAAACTTTAACCCTAATCTTTTTCAATTCTTTAATCTAAGAAAAATCATAACCCTTTCTCATATGAATCTTGAAGGGACAAAGAGTTCATGGAAAATAACGATGACCTTAAATTTCACAAGACACCAATACACAGTCTGAAAGATAAATCGGAGAAGTCTTTGATTATGAAGTCTTACTCCAATATCTTGTTACTTATTTTTTAATGGCCCCGCTTTCACACTTTTCTCATATCTTTGCAGAAAAACTGTCCCCGACAATAGTCGGGGATGGTTATAACAATGTATGATTCTCGCAAATAGTTGAAAGAATTCAAGTCATAAGAGACAATCCCCGAAAAGAACACAATGAGTTATTCCTGCAAGAAATTGGAAAAACAGACCAATGTATAATCTTTGAGGAATATCTGAAAAATAATACAACGATAGGTGTCCTTACAGATGGTTGAAAGGACACAAAATGTATTGGCGCAAATAGGCAAAATACACTGCCCAACAAAAGATGTGAACGAGCACTAGGCTTACGAGATGTCACTTTGAGTTTGTCTAAATCTTTAAATTATGTTATATTATATATCATATCTGTAAGAACTGCGCACACCTGATTCACATCTTGGTGAGATACGTAGGCAGCCTTTCTTGAGTTCGGTATTTCTTTTTCAACCAAAAAAATAGAAAATAAATAAAATAAGAAATTATGTACATATTTTAAGAGTCATATCTTCTTGATTGGGACAAATACAGTTGGGAGCATGCGAAATATTCGATATGATGAAAAAGATTGGCTTTATGGTAAACCATAACTTCTATTGGCATCTTTTATTTGTACTTTTGTGATGCTTGAAAATTCTCTTGCAGGCAATCAAGGTAAGAATAAAACCAACCTCATGGCTTCATGTGGATTGTGTGGTGAGTTTTAGACTAAAATTCAATTGCATCGCACTGTTGATCTAGAACTTGGCCTGGATGTTTGTTGAAGCGAAATCCTGAGTTATGTTTGGTTTGAGAAAGGATTATAGGCTTTTTTTTACCCGATTATACCTTTCAAAGCCTACCAAATAACATTAATCCCTAGTTTTTCCACTTTGAGCCTAAAGCCTTTTCTTCGGACAACTACATCTTAGCCCTTTCCCTTCTAAGTGCTTACATGCACTATCCCTTTCTTGGCCCAACCTCCTTGAGCGCACTTCAAATGTGCAAATTATAAAAGAAGATCCAACTTTAAAATTGCCAAAGGCAAAAGACGTAAAGTATCCAAAGTCAAGAAATCAAAGACGACTTTCAAAAAAAACACTCCTACAAGGTCGATGTAAGACAAAAAGGAAACCACTCTAATAAAAGAGGAGAAACCTCAAAAGGAAGGGTTGAAAAGATAAAAGCTCCAAAAAATAAAGACTAAAAAATAAGTCGAAATCTAAGAAGGAGATAACAAAGAGGATCAGACGCCAAAAGGCGTAACAATCATCAAAAACACAAATTAAGTGTGACGCTCAATGAGAGATTAAGTCACTTTTATCCCAAATAAATATCCAACCTGTCCTTAAGCCTACATTACAAGCCAAGAATAAGCCCTACATGATCTCATTCCAAACATTCTCATATTAGTGGAGACTTATATGTAGGCCAAGCATATGGTATCACAATTGCATGCATTGAACATTCTTGAGAGTGTGAGTGTACTTTGTAAAATGTCCTCAAATCAAACACTTCTAATATGTGCGAAATATGACCTTTTTTTATTGTGAGGGTACTTGAAACATGAGGATTGATATAATTCTAAACCTTTATTTGAATAAAGATGAAAAAATCTTGTCGACACTTAAGTATGTTTGAGGCACTACTTGAAGCTATAGGAATTACCTTGAAGTCAATCTCAGTTATAAGAAAGGAAATGAGAAATATTTTTATGCAATCCTAACTGTTGGTACCAATTGTAGTCAAAATTTGACCATCTCTTTACATTCTTTAAAAAAAAATTGCATCTATCCTTTGAAATTAGATGGTTTACTCTAAATAATATGACATTAGGTTAATTCCATCGGTGTGAGATGCCTATTTTACTTCATTGAATCGTCCATATCAAACTGGTGGCATATCTCATATTTTTAAGTTGTAAATATTGCAAGTAATATAGTTTTCCATATCATTATGCTTATATTGCACATGTGTCTACTAATTATCTTGTCTCATATTTTACAGTACCCATCATCCACAGGATTGGAACTACATTTGACCTGATTCCTGCACCAACAGGATATATAGGCGCCACAATGACTTGGTCATGTTCCTCGTAAGATTTTCATTTCTCTCTTACAATGAAAACTGAGACAGAATTTTTGAGAAAATCTCAAAAATCCACAAGAAGATACTATCTCCAGCAAGTCAAGATTGGAGATCATGCTAATATATGTAATTGTGATAGAATTTTTGAGAAAATCTCAAAAATTCCACAAGAATATCAAAATTCTTTTTTCAGCAGCATGAGATTTGTCAAGAGATCTAACTGGAACAAAATTTTTTAGGAAGATCTCAAAAATTCCGTCAAGAACTGTCAGAAGTTTGAAGTCAACTTCAAATGATCTCCAACATTGCTAGAATGGAGCAAACAGAAATTCAAGATGCGAACCACCGAGGCCTCGTATAAACTTCCATCAAAGACGTGAGTCCCAAGGAACACAAATTGTTCAAAAAAAAAGATAACATGTCTAGTCATCCAAGAGGAGAGGGCCATCGCATTTTTATTTGTCAAGAGGGCCATTGCATTTTCATTTGCTAAGAGGGCCATTGCATATTCATTGCCAAAAGGGCCATTACATTTTCATTTGTCAAGAGGGCCATTGCATCTTCATTGCCAAGAGGGAAAGTGCATCTTTATTTTCAAGAGGGCTATTGCATATTCATTGCCAAGAGGGCCATTGCATTTTTATTAGCCAAGAGGGTCATTGCATCTTCATTGTCAAGAGGGCCAGTGCATTTTCATTGCCTAGAGGTCCATTGAATATTTATTGCCAAGAGGGCCATTACATTTTCATTTGCCAAGAGGGCTATTGCATCTTCATTTCCAAGAGGGCCAGTGCATCTTCATTGTCAAGAGGGCCATTACATTTTCATTTGCCAAGAGGGTCATTGTATTTTCATTTGCCAAGAGGGACATTATCATATGATTGTCAAGAGGGTCATTTCATTATCATATCATTGCCAAAAGGGTCATTTCATTTTCATTGCATTACCAAGAGGGTCATGCATCATTCAAATCATCTAGGAGGATGACATTACATATTTATTTGTCAAGAAGGCCATTTCATTACATTGCATTGCCAAAAGGGTCGTGTATCATTCAAATCATCCAAGAGGATGATATTTGCATATTTATTTGCCGAGAGGGCCATTGTATATCAATTTCATCGAAGAGAAACATCATCATTTTCCAGTATTACAAACGCCTGAAGGGCATACGTAAGACGCATCAAATATTAGAGAAGATTTGAAGTGCAAGTTGCCAATTTTCATTCGTCCTACCAATGGACATGCATCATATCCGACCAATAGATAAATTTTCATTCGTCTTACCAATGGACATGCATCATATCCTGCCGATGGACAAACAGTTATTTTGCCAAAATATCCTACCGATGGATTATCTTCATTCGTCCTACCAATGGACATGCATCATATCTTGCCGATGGATCACTTTTATTCATCCTATCAATGAACATGCAACATCATCCTACTAATGGATCATCATTCGTTCTATCGATGGACCAACATATCCTACTAATGGATCTTCATTTGTCCTATCGATGGACACACATTTATATCCTACCAATAGTTCTTCATTTGTCCTACCGATTGACATAAAGTTATTTTATCGAGTATCCTATTAATGATTCACCCTCCTACTGATAGAGCAACATTATCCTATAGATGAAGCATCTTTATTCGTTCTACCGATGAACATGCATTTATTTTACCAAGTATCCTATCAATGGATCACCATCCTACCAATACACATGCATTATCCTACTAATGGATCAATGAAGATTTTCAATATGTAAAGAGGATGAAAAAAGTGTGAACGACATTAAATAGGATGCAGCACAACATGAAATCTTTCTTAGCAGCGAACTGGGACACAGTCCGAAGAGGAATATCAAACTCATAGGACACGAGCTGAGGAATGACTTCCACCACAATAAACCACATTCCTATCGAAAAGTATGTGGTTATTTTGGGGTCCAACCACAATTCCAAAATCCGTACTAACCCCTTTTCAGAAAGATGAAGATGGAGTCGGTCAAAATAGAATTTGTCAATTTTCTTTGTTCAGGATCTTTTTTATCGATCCTATCTAAATAAAGGGACAACTGTAGACACTCAATTTTGACCATCACGACGCAAAATAACTATCAAGTTTCTTTCAATTTTGAACATTTTTTAAATAATTAGTTTTTGTAAAAAGTAAAAATATTTTCATGTTATTCTTAACTATTTTTTATTTATTTATAAATTTTAGTATAATATACATATTTCTATATAACTATATCTTTGATTACTATTTATGTGGTTATTCGAAAATCACCTCAAAAGATTTTATTTTTTACTAAATACAATTTTAGTTAGGTTAGTTTAATAATGGTTTGTATTTTTGAAATTTTTAGTTTTTTCAAAAAAAACAAACTAAAAATGCACTTCTCCCACATCAAAAATACATGAAAATTTGGGATTTTTGGAGCTTATATAAAGGCTCATGTTCTCATTAGGAAGGGAGGAGGAGTGGAAATGTTTTTTTAGCCACCCCAAAGTTAAAAATTTTCTTAACTTGGCTAGAATTTTGGACTTTTATCCCCAGCCTAAAAGTTGTGAATTTTTTTGGCTATCAATCTATATTTTTCTGCAAAAAAATAGGAGATTGAAGTCAAAATTTAGGCTAAGAACAATGTTCTTATAACGTCGAACCCATAAAGATTCGAGTCTAAATTTTTAATTTTTCTTTTTTGTGGATTGAAGCTCCATCAAGCTTTTGGGTGGTGGTGAAGTCGTCTTCTGCTCGTCGTCTTCAATCTCGCTGCCCGGAAAGAGGTAAAATCTTTTCTCAGCTTTATTTTTTTTAATTATTTCATGTTTTATATTTAGTTGATTCATAGTCTTATTTTCTTTTTAGTTAGCATTTATTAAGAATTGTTAGATTAATGATAGAAATTTCTTATAGTTAGCATGTGTTAGGATTAATTAGCTAGCACGTGTTAGGATTATTTAATGAAAGCACTTAGCTTTGTTCATTATTTTCCAAGTAGTTTTCTTTGACAATATAGATTTTCATGTTTTCAATTTCTTTTTTAACATGATTTAGATAACAAACATATGCTTAAGTAATTATTTAGTTAAAACTTTCATGGCCTAATTGATTTAATTCTTTCTTTAAAATTGATCTAGTTAGCATGTTGTTAGTCACTTCTAGGATGTCTATTAATTTGATAACTTAAAATATCATAATATACTCCTTGGTTTAGCTTAAAATGAGTAAATGCTTATGTAATTTTATTTTGGTGCATGTGATATCAATTCGAGTCCATCTTTAGACTTTATCCTTGCATATCGTTGAGTTTTGAGTCTTTCCATCATCTTGATGAAATGATTGAAAAGTTGATACATGGAAAAGCAGGTAATATTCATGATATATAGTATATACAGTCTGGTATACAGTGATATACAGTAATATGCAATGATATAAAGTAGATACATGGAACAAACACTATATATAGTGTATATACAGTGATATACAATAATATATAGCATGTACAGGGAATAAACACGCAGTTTACAATGTGAATATAGTTTGATATACAAAAATATTCTTGTATACACTGTATAATATATATATTATACATATATATATATACAGTCCGATATACAATGTATATATAGCTGCGATATATAGTGAAATTGTGCTTATGGTCCAAAATGCAGATGGCCCAACAACTTAGTCCAGGCGTACAGAAATTAAGTGTCGGGACATATTTTTATATGTTATTTATTGTATTTATATTAATTCGGGTTGTAATAATTTATTACTTATGTTAATTATGCATGCTTAGATATTAATTTTAATTTGTTTTAACTTAATTCAAATCCCCTAAAGATAAACCAATTCATGTTAATTTTACTCTTTAAATGATTTTCTACCTTTACTTAGTTATTTGATAAGCATTTAAATTTTTTTATATACATCTATTTTATTTTCAATGTTTAAGTTTGATCATTTTTTCTAAAAGATAATTTTAAAGTCTTTGTTTCCTTTTAAATTAATATTTTTCAAAAGTTAGTCAAATATTTTTTCAAATCGTCGGATAACCGCGCGTTAGCGGCCACTTTGAATGCTTAACACCTTCTCAAAATGGAAATAAGAACCTCGTACCTTTTTCTTTGAATTTTTAAGACTTAAATGTGTTAGGATCTTTTAAATTAAGTTTTCTTAATTTCTTTAAAAAAATTAAGTGGCGACTCTTCTTTTCTAAAATTAATTTTTTCTCTATAAAATTGAAATTAATTTAAAACCGTCTTTTTTCGACATAACATCGGCTATGCGTTCAAAACAATGCTATACTTAACTAGTTTTTTCTTTCTTTTACAAGTCGTGGAGGAAGATTAACAGTTTTAGATTAAGCATTACCTAAATATACATCAGAACTAGTTGGTGTAACATCCAAATCATCATTATCATCTTGTTCTATTTCTACTTCAACTTCAACTTCATTTGATTCTTCTATACTGTAAGTATCTTGATATTTATTTTTATTCATATCATATGCACCTATACCTATTTCTCCAAATTGACTAGGTGGTGCTTTATGCATACGAGAATAATTTTTACTTGTACTACATCTATCGGAAATACTTTTTTTGCTTACTTCCATTACCTCCGTCGGGACATAAATTTTTAACACTTTTACCTATATTTTTTAATCTATCCATTATGCAAATTAAACTAATAAAAATTATAAACACAAAAATTAAATATTTAAATATACTAGAATTAATTTACTAAGTAAAGGCAAGAGAAGGAACGATTATATCAAATTGCCGGAATCAAACAAAAAGTCGTAAAATTGATGAAATGTTGGAACACTTGAAAGTTGAAAACTTCCACTTGATGTTGTTAAGTGCAAA
Source organism: Solanum dulcamara (assembly GCF_947179165.1). NCBI lineage: Eukaryota > Viridiplantae > Streptophyta > Magnoliopsida > Solanales > Solanaceae > Solanum > Solanum dulcamara. Next base: position 31,536,791 of record NC_077247.1, on the reverse strand, counting down.
AAATAATAAAATATTGATATCACTTTAAGAGAGAATTGAGAAATTGAGAGAATTAGATGATTCTTGGTGGAAAAAAGTGATTAAATGTTGTAGGTATTTATAAGAAAAAAAATTGATTATTTTTTTTTTAAAAAAGGGAAAATTTCAGAATTGGCCCGGCTATATAACCGTTGGGCCAATGGCTCTTTTTTTAAAAGTGGCCCAAAAGTTAATTTAAAAAAAAAAAACTTTTCGAACCGGGTCGGCGGGCCTCCTACCGGTCCCTTACCGGGCCAATCTTACCGATCAAGGCCAAAAATTAATCGGACCGGCCCAATTTTTTGGTATTGGGCCGATACCCAGTCCGATCTCCTCTGTGTCGGGCCCTTAATGAGCCGGTCTTAGGGGGCCGGTTAGGAGGCCAACCGGCCCAGTTAACTGGTTTAAATATTATTGCAACAAAAGTTCTTAACAAAAATCAATACACCCCACCAAAAATTGCTAATATAAAAAAAATACTTGTAAAGATTTTGAAAACTAATCAGTTCCAAAGGAAAAAATTGATGTTTGGTTGAGAAAACATAGGAAGAAAGTTTGTAGAGAGAGAGAGAGAGAAGAGCACGCCGCACAATGAGAGAGAGAAGACCTGATTCTTTTATAGCATATTAAATAAATTTGAATGTTGTTAAGACTCTCTTCTAAATCTGATTCGTTCAAATCTTTTTTTTTCCAGATCCATTAAGAGGCATTTTTTAAAAATGAAACAAATGGACTTAATGAGTTGAATATGAATGATTAAGATTACGACCTATAAATCAAAAACACTTATTGGGCTGAATCTGAATGATTAAGATTCACTTTTGAGGGTCTGCCGTGGTGGATGGGACCCGCTGTGGCGGGATTGTCTCGACTTAAACAGGCAAAAGTCCCAAAATCGTTATTTTTCTGCAAACTCCGTTCTTGAGAGCTAAGGGACGACCTAGGAAAGTTTTTTATCAATTTTTCTTGAATTCTCGCGTCAAAGGTAAGTTAATTACTCTCGTAATTTGAAATTTGATTCTTAGAACCTAGAATCTTCGCTAATAATCCTTGGGAGAGGATTTTGGCTTAAAATTAATGGTGAAAAATGCCCTAGCTGGGCATTAGGATCATGAGTTTGGCCAAGAGTTAGTATTTTGTTATAATACGGGTAAATTAGGCCATCATTATTGATCTTTTTTATTAATTACTTGTTTTAGACCAAGAACAAGTTGAGAGACTCCGGAAGGGGAAGGCTCAAATCTTGTAAGAGCTTTCAGGCTTGGTTTCGAGATAGGTGATGGTTTGTTTTTCCGTTTGTGTCATATATGCAAGTTAATTGCTCCCTTGTATATATGTATGTATATGAACCGGAAAAGATGAGAACCTAATGAAATGATTATTTGTGATCAATTGCATGAAACGAACTTGTTGCTTAATGGTTGTAACTATGTGAGACTATTCATTTGATTGTGATTGTGATTGTGGTTGATTGGATCGGATGTCACATTTTGGCACATAATTGGATCAGGTATGATGTTCCAACACATAATTGGATCGGGTGTCATGTTTCGACATAATATTTGACCGGGTGTTACGTTCTAACACTTTATTCGATCGGATTTCACGTTCTGACACACTAACAGTTTGGGTATGCGTTCCATGAGAGAAAATTCTTTGACTATTGCATTGGAATTGAGATTGTTCACATGTGTATATACATATGTACTGATTATGAGATTCTAAGTGGTAAAGTATTATGTATATGTTTATTATTATTATTATTATTATTATTATTATTATTATTATTATTATTATTATTATTATTATTATTATTATTATTATGTATATGTGTGTTTATTGTGTTGTCGTTACTTGTTTATATTTCACTTACTGAAATACCCACATGATTCTTCCAGTACACCATTATTTTGTGTACTGATATTGCACTTGCTCTTTCTTTGTTGAGTCAGGGCATCTTAAGGCGGCTAGTGACAGACCTCAGTTAGGCGATCGTTGAATTGCTGGTTTCAAGGGTGAGACAGCTCTTTCAGGCTTGCATGGATCCATCTTAGTTCTTAGTCCATCCTTTCAGACATAGACTTCTTATGTTATTGTCTTTGGAATTGTATCCCCTTACTCTTAGACTTGCTATGTAGTAGCTTCGGTACAATGACTTTAGGTTCTACGGTTTTCACTTCCTCATGTTTGTCTGACTATGTATTTGACTTGAATTGAATTTCTGAGTTTTATTGGAACTCAGCTTAAAACTTATATAAAAATTATTGCCACATCCTTTTGTGCTCACTTTTGTATTAGAATGCTAGTTTGGGGGTGTAGTTTTGGTTCTCCCACCGGAGAAATAGTGTGGGTGCCACTCCGATTTGAGTCGTGACACTTTTTAAGCAAATGAAGAAAGAACTAAAAATTAAGTTAAAATCTTTAGTGGATTTTCTTTAAAAATTTGTACTCTTATCATTATTTATAAATATAAAATAAAATCAATAACCAAAATGAGTGAATAATAGTTTACTTACTGCAACAACAACGTATTTAGTGAAATTGAACAAAGTGGATTTTGGAGAAAATAAAGTGTACACAGATCTTATTTGAAGGTAGAGAGATTGTTTCTGAAAGATTCATAGCTCAAGAAAGATCTTTAGCTCAAGTGAAGCTGAAAGATCCGTAGCTCAAGTGAAGCAAATTAAGCAAGTTAAAGTAGTAATGGAAAGAAATAACGATAGTGACAAAAAAACATGAAAATTAATAGAAAAGCAGTGTGGAGCATATATGCAAGGAACTGTAAACAAAGTAAACAACAGATGATAACAGATTTCAAAGGCCAAGGACTACGTGAATAGGATAATACTATAACAAACACGATACGTAATTTACCTACTACGAACGAATAAGAAAACCAACCTTTAATTTCATAACTAAGAATTGATAAAACTTCAAGTGTTTTATTTGCAAGTCGTTTCGTGCTTCATATATATTGAATAAACTCATATTAATTACAAAAAATCGATATTCAGTTGTGAATAATCCTCACAGGAATAAAGCTATATCTAGTATTGTCAAATAACTGTTTGTGGTGGTGTTAATTTTTAACAAAAAATTAATAGAAAAATTAGTTAATTTTAAAATCATAATTATTAGGTTAACCCCTAATATGCATCTTGATATCAAAAGATATTTATCAATTTATAATTAAAGAAAATTATTATTTTTTTCAGAAAATACAAAAACGTAATTTAAGAGCACCAAAAAAAAATACAATGAAGAAAAAAATTTGAAATGTTTTCTTTTATAAATAGATGGGCTCTTCTAATCCTAATAAAATTTTGTTTCTTTATTCATTACGTAATAGGATTGACACTTAAATTGTGTATTTTTTTATTATATAATTTAGACCACGGCTCAAGCAGATTAATGATTTAAGGAGAAAATTGAATGAAGGTCTTAAATTTTAAAAAATAAATTAATATATTTTTCTTGCGGATTTTGTTTTTCTAGCTCTTTGAGATGCAGAATTGTTAATTTTTTATAATTGACATTTTTATTAATTCTTTTTCAATTGATACTATAATCAATCAATTTAGTCGTTATTTCAGATGCATCAAACTTCTTCTAATAGTTCTTTCTCTCTTTACTATAAATAGAGTATTTACTCAATATTTTTTTCTAAAAAAATCTATAACCTATTATTGCTAAAAATAAATAAATATGTTGCCCCTCAAATTTGGGGGTCTAATGCCCTTTCCTTTTTTCTAACCCTATCAAGCCCCATGTCTACACATTGGTGTAGTATAACAGTTTTTTTGTGTTTACTTTACATTATAAGGTACAAAACTTCTAAAAAAAATAACGTATTTTATTAAAGATAAAAAGTGTATTTAAAGCTAACATGATAACTCACTATTATACTAACAATTAAGGAGTAAAATTCAATATATATAAGCATAACATAACTACTTGTAACAAATTAACAATAGCAGAAAAGATTATAGCAAAGCAAAAGATGACAATCAAAAAGTCGATAGTGTAACACCCCCTAAAACGTTGTATGTGGTGTTTCAATTCTCGATGAAAATGATATTGCTCTGTATTTTGGACATAACTCTTCATAGGATAGTCTAAATTAGGTGATTAAAGTTGCTGAAGAACCCTGACACCATTCTATACAATTTTGTGAGACCATAGCTTAAGATTCGGAGGTTAAGTAGGTCAAATAAATTAATTTTTGCAAGACCTGGTGCTGTGATGAAATGGAGTGTTTGTAGAAGAAAAATCATATCTCACTATAGGATGATCCAATTCAGTTGATTCTTGAACGACATGAAAGGAGACTTCTAGAGTCCTATGGAGACCAAATCCTAATTAGGAAGTTATCTTATTCAAATGTAGCTTCGAAAAATGGTATTCCGTAAAAAGTAGATTCATCTCACCAACTATGGAGGATCTAGACTCATGACATCACTCCTGACATCATAATCCTTCATTAAATTATCAAGATCATTCTTTGTAATTATTTTATTTATTTCTAGGTCCCTCATTCACACCTATAAATACCCACCTTATTTCCTCATTTTTTTTATCAAGCTTTCTCAAGCAACTCTTCTCTTTATATACTTCTTTACTCATTTTTAAATATGATTTTAGTTTTTAGTTGTGTATAAATATTGTTCTGGTGATTCATATACTCCGGGTAGTACACAAAACGCTCCGGCGAGGAGAAAAAGTTAGGGTTCAAGAGTGTTCATTGAGCTCTTCGATTCTGCATGAAGCTTTGGATTCCAAGTACGTAAGGCTAATCACAACGTTGGACTAGGTTAGTTATTGTGCCCTACATCTTCACTGAGTTGAATTGAGTGAGTTTTGAGGTTCTATGAATTGAGTTCCTAAGTTATCTATAATTTCTATTGAGTTTTTGTATATAAATTCATATGTATTGATGATGTCCTTGAATTCAGTATTTGTAGTATACATTCATGTCATCTTTCATATAAACCCAAATTGAGATTTCATTTTTGTTATATTATGCAGTGATGGAGTTTTTAAAGCATGATTTGTGAAAGTTTTTGAATGATAATGAGTTGAGTTTGAAAAGTCTCTTAATTATTATTTTGAGAATGAGTTTGAGAAGTCTCTTAATTATTACTTTGAGCATGAGTATTTTGAGTATAAATGAGTTGAGCATTATTACATTAAAATATCTATTTTGAGATTGAGTTATGAAGTTAAATTTATATTTTTATTTTAAATGCATTCACTGAGATGAGATTATACCTATTTTAAAGAGAAGAGATGAGTTGGAAGGAGTTGAAGATTTTGAGCCAGATGTTTTGATGACGATGTAAATGATGTTTGTTTGTGAAAAATGTAATGATTGATGAAGAGGTGATGATGATGATGATGTTTTGAGATGCGTTTGATGTTTAAATTAAAAGTCCAAAACCAAATGAGTATTTTTGAGTTTTTTACTCACTTGATATATATGAGCATAATAAAGTATTTTGGAAGTATTATTGAGCACCGATATGGGGTGAGCCTATAAACTACGTAGCCAACATAGGATAGAGGTCATGCCTCTCAATTCTCAAAACGATGGACTTTGATTGATTATGGATCCATAGACGTGATGTCCTTTACCCTAAAAAGGTATTGGATGGATGTGGCAACGACATCGTTTCGTTGTATCATCACAGCTCATAAGTGATGGTTGTCGATTAGAGAAACTCTCTAAGAGTAAAATATAAGATTTTTATATACTGAGTTGCATCTATTATTGCATAAAATTTAAAACATTCTATTATTTTATTGCATGCTATATTGAGTTGAGCCATTTTTAGAGTTGAGTCCTATGAGATGAGTTGAGTTGACTTAAGTGTCTTTGAGTAAGTTTCCTTTCAGCTATTTTACATACTCATATATTCCATGTACTGACGCCATTTGGCTTACATCATTTTATGATATAGATGTAGGTACTAGAGATCATCAACAGATGCTCCGTTGAAGATTCTTTTCCTTCCTAATAGTTGTGAGACCTGCTTTCTTTCAGAGGAATCATATTTATTTCATTCATCTTTTTGAGTAGTTCCTTTTAAGGTAGCCACGAGCTTGTCTCAGCACTTTTTAAATAGTTGATAGAGCCTTCATAGACAGAGTAGAGTTGAGTAGAAGAATTTTTTCAGAGTCTGTTTTTAAATCATAATTTTACTATTGAGTTTATGACGTTGAGTGACATTATACTTTGAGTATTTTAATCTATTATTTATTTATTGATGATGATGTTTCTAAATGCCCACTTAAGTTAATTATCTATTGAGTCAAGTCTTCTGCAGAGTGATTGAATAAGTGATCAGACCAAGTGGTCTACTTGGGGCCAACAATGGTCTTCGAGTGCCAATCATGTCTAGGGTAACCTCTCGGGGATAGTTTTGCCACTAAATCAGTATCATGTCCATATTTTTTTCAGAATATATTTAACTATGGAGAAGAGGGAATTTACACAGCAAAAAAATTAAGAAAATAATAATAAAAAAATTTCCAAGACTTTCGTAACTTTCTACTTTTTGGGTTTGTATTTCTTAGACATGCCTGGCCATACAAGAATCAAAAGTTTGAGCAGTAAAATGGGAAGATTTCTTTTGATATAGGTACCTGAGGACAAAAAATAAAACAAAAGGTTAGAATTCTTGAATTGCAAATATGTTTAATCTCATAATGTCTCCTTATATAAATTTAACCTAAGTAGAAAAATTGGAACATGTAACGACCTCTTCTGTCGTTACTAAAAATATCTGCAGTAAAGGCACATGAATCTCATTTGCCATAGTATTAGGATTAATTTCTTGATATATGGTGAATTAGTTGTGAATTAAGATCGTACAATGCTCCTAACTCAACGTTAAGTTGAAAGTGTCTTTTCAATTTAGTTTTGAACTTGAGTTTAAACTAGGATTAACTTCAAACGACTATAGATCTAAGCCTATAATGAATTAGGTGGCTCATGACTTATTAAACTAAAGGTCTATGAGTCTTCTTTTTAATTCCACAAAATTTGCATCATTTAGAGTTTTGAGTAAAATATTATGACCACTTTACTGAACCTTATTCGGGCTAAGACGCCATGGTAGGATGGAACCTGTCATAGCAGGATCGATGGGATAAAATTCAATAAATGCAAATTTTTACTATCTCCTTCTTCCCTTAAATTCTCAAATAGACTAGGGTTATCCTAGAAACCCCAAAAGAGCTTCTCTAGGCTTGGAGACAAGGGAGGAGGGAAATTCTAGCATAAGGAATGCTACAACCCACATATTTCGGGCCTGTATCCATTATTTCTCCTTTCGGAACTAAGGGATCATGATATAATCCTTCTACAACTACTTGACGTCCAGGTAGGCTAGGTTTTCTCAATTGAGTAGTTATAAATTAGTTTTCGTTGCTTAATATATAGTAGATCTCTTGCCTAGGCCTTTGGGCACAGAGTTTGGATGGTTAAATGATTGTCAACTATTGCTTAGAATGAAATATATGATATGGGTTATGATTATTATGTGACTAGTGATAAAGGTCCAGTCTTTGAATGTTAACCTTGGTGAAAACTGTTTAGAAGGCCAATGACTCTTGCGGGATTAAATGTACACAATTGTTGGGTTATTATTAGATCCTGATACTTTTAGGTTATAGGCTATTGATGTATATGAGGAATGTGTTTGTACAAATAATTGTGTATGTTCATGCTAGCAACTCCTTGTGAAATACTTGAGCGATGCGTATCATAAAATAAAGGGTGAATGTGAACGTTTTAGTGTTGATAAATTTCATGCAATGAACCTATTTAATTACCTGTGGTTGTAGGTTATGGTTTAGTCTATATCATAGAGAGATGCTTAATAGTGATTGATATATTTTTGTTTTTGGTCTATAATCTTAAGATTATAAAATTCATAATCTTGAACTTGCTCTATCAAAAGTGATTTCTTGAATAAAGAAGGTCTGATGAAATATTGTTAAAGAAGGGAAAGATGTAATGAAACTTAATGAAATGAATACTATGATCAATTATAGGCAATGAACCTGTTACTTGATTGTGCTAGTATGTGAAATATTCATTGTGGACTATGATTGTGATTGTGATTATCATATATTGAATCGGATGTCACATTCAGACACACACATACATATATTGTATATGGTGTCATATTTCAACACATATATTAGATCATATGTCACATTCTAACACATAGATATTGAATTTCTTGTCATATTCAGACACATATTAGATCGGGTGTTACATTCCAACACATATATATTAGATCGGGTGTCATATTCTGATATATATATTGGATCACGTGTCACATCCTAACATATTTATTGGACTGGATGTCATGTTCTGACACATATATATTAGATCAGGTTTCACATTCTTACATATATATTTGATAGGGTGACACGTTCTGACACACATATTAGATCGGGTGTCACGTTCAGACATATATTTATTAAATCGAGTGTGTCACGCCCCGAGAGGGTACCTTAGGCATGGCCGGCACTCAGAAACCATTTCTGGCTTCTAAGAGAACCACTTGGTCTCATTTCTTATTTATTCATCAGCGGAAGACTTAAGAATACTAATGTGGGCTTGTCATAATAAAAAAAATAGATAATTCTTAGAAGAAGTAGTTTCTAAGGAGAACTACTCTGATTACATCATCAGACTCTGTCTATGAAGCCTCTAATACTCTTAGATGGTGCCAATGACATGTCCATGTCTACCTCAAAAGAAACATCACACTCAACAATAACAAAAGGATAAGGAGTTCCTTCGAATACAAGAAGGACTCGCCAAATAGCTGAAAAGAAATGATCTTCAATGATGCGCCTGTTGAGGATCTCTAACACCTGTATCTATATCATAAAATGATGCAGGTTGAATGACGTCAGTACGTGGAATATACGAGTATGTAAAATGGCAGGAAGGTAAGGACAAATATCAAGAAACTCCTCTCAATAAAACTCAGCTCAGAACTCAACATCATCTCAACATCAATATGTAATGCAAGTTTAAAATATAATAATAAAAATAATAGTAATAAGCAATGCTTACTCAGTTGGGAGTTTCTCTAACCGACAACCATCACTTATGAGCTAGAGATGATACAACGAAGCAATGTCGTTGCCACATCCATCCAATACCTTGCCAAGGTAAAGGACATCACCATCTTGGATCAACTCATCAAAGTCCTCTTTTTGGGACTTAAGAGGCATAGCCTCCATCCTACGCTGGCTACGTAGTTCTGGGGTTTGAGTGAATTAAACTCTTACCCAACTCGGTGTTCAATACTACTCCCAAAATATGTGCTCATATTAAACTCATCATCTAGTCTCATTGGACTTTAATTTAAATCATCAAACTCATCTCATTTCATGTTCATCAATCATTATACTTCCAAAAACATCATTTACATCTCATCAAAATATCTTGCTCAAAATATCATTTGCTCAAATTCATTCAAACTCAACTCTTTTGCTCTTTCAAAACTCAATAAAATACATATATAGTATTAATTCATATAACTTTCTTTTTATCAAGGAAAATAATAAAAAGCCAACATCTTTACTCTAAACATGTGTAAAAATATTCATGAACATCAAATCAATTAGGATTCATGGGAAAGTAGCCATGAACAATAATTCCAATAATATGAGAGATAACAATAATAATAATATTAATGCATAAATATATCAAACTCAATAGAAGAAGAATTAATTTATTTAAAATTTAAGATTTGGATAAAACTCAACTATAACTCAATTATAATAAATTAAAATATTGGGCGCATGGAAGAACTCAATCCAATGCTATGAAAGCCTTACATACCTTAAATCCGAAGGTTTACTCCGAATTGGAACACTCTTGGACCCCTAGACTTTTCTTCTCACCGGAGCATTTTGTGTACTACCCGGAGTATAAGAATAACCGGAGTAGTATTTTTATACTACTAAAACTAAAACTATATTTTGAGAAGAAGTATATAGAGAGAAGAAATGCTTAAGAAAGCTTGATGAATAAAATGAGGAAATAAGGTGGGTATTTATAGGTGGGAAAGAGTGACCTAACAATAAATAAAATAATTATAAGGAAAAATCTGAAAATTTAATGGAATATATTGATGTCATGGATGATGTTAAATGGAGGACAATTTATGTCATGCATGATGTCAAATGTATCTAGATGTTTCCATGGTAGGTAAGATGAGTTCTTTTTAACAGAATACTCATTTTCGAAGCTGCGTTTGAATAAGATAAATTCCTTATTAGGATTTGGTGTCTTCATAAGAATTGTAGATATGGAAGTCTAGTTTCATATCGTTCAAGAATAAACAAATTTAGAGCAACCTACAGTGAGATATGAATTTTATTCTATAAATACTCAATTCCGTCACAGCATTATATCTTGCAAATATTAATTTATTTGATCTACTTATACTCCGAATATTAAGATGTGTTCTTCATGAAAGTTGTAGGTATTGATGTTGTGGTTACTCAGAAATTTGAATCACCTAGTTTGGACCAACCTATGAAAAGTTATGCCCAAACTACAGAGGCTGTATTATTTTCGTCGAGAATTGAAATACCGACATACAACATTTTAGGGGTTGTTACAGAGTGTTACATTCTGGTATATATATATATATATATATATATATATATATATTGGATCGGATACCACACTGGTACAAATTAAAAGTTTGGGTATGAGTTCCATGAGAGAATCATTATATGCATAGCATATGTGAATTGATCTTGACTATGTGTTTGATAATAGAGAAACTGACTCAATTATAATTAACCATGCCCATCCTTTATAATAACTGTTATGAAAGAATCGAAGGTCCAAGTATTACTATGTTGACTGTTATATTTGAGATTGCCACAATAAAACTGTACATTTCTCGTGAAATGATAAATTGGTAATGTATTTCTTTATATACCTGTTTGTTTTTTTGTTATGATTGCTAGATGCATCTGTATCATAGGTATGAGGTCATGGGTAAATAGGTGGAGAGTATTTGATGTGTTGTTTAGTGAGATTAGTGACATAGAGTCAGATATTAATGGTTTTCTATTGGTACAGGTGTAAAAGGGGGGATTTGAAGAGGATTCAAAGGTTCTGCCCCCGAACAGGTTGCCCTGGCGGAAGGAATCCCTCTATGCTGAGGCCGTCATAGCGGGTTAGTTCCCTCCATGGCAGGCCAATACACTCAAGAGAAGATCCTTGGACCACCTAAATGTTGCCTTCTTTAAAGTGAGATGCTAATTATTCTAGGGTCAGGTGTTGTTGTGAAAGTTTAATTAAACTAGAATGGTTAGATAGAGTTAGTGGTGACCTGTAGTTTGAAAACTCCTATATATGATAGAAGGGATAGGCCTTGATCTCTATTAGAGTTAGGAACGGACCAACTAGAAGGGATAAGTGTTAAGCTTGAAGAATATTGGAAAGTTAATGAAAATGGTGAGAGTTGTATATAAGGTTTGCGGGAGTATTTTCCTTAATTGCATGTTTTTTTCTTGTTAATTTATTTATATTATGCGGTGGACATATGGTTGAATGATGATGCCTACCAGTATATGTTATTTGTACTGATACCACTCTTGTTATGCTACTTGGCATATTCTGGTTGCAAGGTAAACTAATGTTTCATTGTTGAAGACGAAGTTGATTCTCCAACAGCTTCTACTTCTCCTTCCTATTGGTGGGAGCTATTTCATACTTTATTTACACGTTGTATCTTTCGAAGCTCTTATACCTATTTAGACTAGTATCCTTGGGGTGTTAGATTTGTTTTGTAATAAATCATTGAGTTTAAAGCGACTTCATAACTCTTGTTGTCAATTATTTATATTATTTTAAACTTCTGTATGATATTTTATTTTGGGGATTAAGGGTTCATCTATTTAGGTGTTAGAGTAGGTGACGACACTTTTCGATGGGTTGGATCAAGTTGGTATTAGAGCCCAAGTTACCGATCTCCCAATATAAGATCAAATATTAAATAGACTCCTGCAGATTGGTGTGTTGACGTGTACACTTAATATTCGAAAATCTACGAAGTATTCTAGAAAGTCATTTTATTTCTTCTCTCTTTTCGTGTAGTCTATCACTTGTCATATGGATTGAGTATAATTGGTATCTCCAAATTCCAATTTGTATCTCAAAGGAGTAAATCAAATGTTTTTGTCATAGCTAAAGGAACACAAGTAAGAGAAATTAGAACCAAGAAGGTTCCAATCGGTATCTGGTCTTGAAGGCTGTGTAAGGGTATGAATGATCAACTAATGGTTATCCATAAAGCGAACTAATCTAATGATTTGACTTTCTTGTGTGGTGTAAAGCATTGCGATGCCTTCCTGATTGACGATGTATGAATTATGCTTGTACGAATAATATGATGTGTTGAGAATTTTATGTGGCTTGAGATAAATGCCTATGGGTGAAATTTACTTGTGTGAATATTGAAATTCGCAAAGAGGTAGAATTTCTTGAGCCTCTATGAATTGTGAATATAAAAAAAATTAGAACTCGTTGAGAGAAAGGGTCTAGTGCTAATCTGTAATTTGAGTAACGAACAAATTTCTGACGTATTAAATGATATATATATGCGAGGAAATATAACTCTTAATTGTGCGTGGACCTACTATTGGTAAAGATGATAAGAAAAAAGAATGACTTATGATTGTAGAGAAACTCTGGTTTTAGGACAATTGGGATTGGTTGTGAACCATCTGAGAAAAGGGCTATTGTTGCATAATAGCGAAAAATTTTATCATGAAAGATTCCCTTAACGTGTTCATTACTGGTTTTAAATATTGTGATGCTGATTTCTTGTCTATGAGTTTCTTTCTTTGATTTTGAAATTATGTTAAGGACTATAATGTGATTTCATGTGTTTATTAAGTCAAGACTTGAGACTTGGAGTCCAAGCTATATTATATTTGTGATTATAATTGTTTTAACTATTAGATTGAGTTTATGTGAACTCATTACTATAGTTGTTTGTAAACTGTACTCCTATTTATCAAGATGTTATTGGTTTTAATGTGGGTAATGAACAAATCCTTGTGGTGTGCATATTTGTTTATGCTAAGATAATGGGGAGAAGTTCTTGTGTGTATACTGCTGGGTTCGATCTGTCACGCCCCTGGAGGGTACCCTAGACGTGACCGGCACTTGAAAGCCAATTCTGACCTTCAAGCGAATCACCTGATTCAATCACTCTATCGTTCATTCATATTCACTCAGAAGAAGGCTCAATCATGACATGTTATTCATAATATAAGGGTCGAAGGCCAAACATGTTTAGCTCAACAAAATAAGTATAATAGGACTCCTCAAAATAACAGTCCAACCTCCCCACACTCTAGTCTATAAAGCCTCTATCAAAGTTTAGGAGGTGCCAATGACAAGCCCATGGCTACCAAGAAATCAAAGTAAAGGAAAAGACAACAAAACTATACAAGAAAATTCAACATCCTCCGGAAACAAGGAGGACTCACCAACTAGCTGGAAGTGTATGTGGATCTTCAACGGAGCGCCGGTTGATGATCTCTAGTACCTGTCTCTGCATCATGAAACGATGCAGGCCAAATGGCGCCAGTACATGGAATGTACGAGTATGTAAAATGGCCGAATACAACGAACATCAAGGAAGAATCAGTCAACTCGGAATCTCAACTCATATATATATATAGAGGACAACTCACTCAAATGTCCTAAGTCTAAACAAGAATATGATTTAGACGGGACCAATCACATATCATTCAACTCAGTCTGACTCAGAGTACTATCAAGACCTATTTGGGAGTTTCTCTTACCCGACAACCATCACTTATGAGCCAGTGAAAGTACAATAAACCGACGTTGTTGCCGTATCCGTTCATACTTTGCCAGGGTATGAATGAATCAACCAATCATGGATCCAATCCAACCAAGTCCTATAATGTCAGGAAAAATATCTCGGGGAAACATCCGACTTTAACGGTTTAATCCCCCCTACATTTGGCGACGTAGTTATTGGGTTCGAGTATGGACTATACTCTTGCCCAATTCGGTGCTCGATACTCCTTCCAAGACTCAATGCTTATAAAACTCCATCCAATCAAATCAATCAAATCACATTGACAAGTCTTATTACAACCTTATCAACTCATCAACTCTATCATGATCAAATCTCTCTCAATCATACTATCCGAGCAATCTCAATCATATCTTTCAAAAGAAATTTAAATGCACATTTATAGCAACATATAGACGTAACCAATCATTTCCTCCATCCATTGAGAAATTTTTGAGACTCATCACAACTTCAAGACTTTAAATCGACACTTTATAATAGGCAACATTTTTAAGAAGATAGCATCTTTTATCATAATCTACATAATTAAGAAGATCAATAAAATATATTTAACAACTCATCTTCATCAACTCATACTCACATAAAGGCCCATTTTAAGAACTTTTTAGCTCAACAACATCAACACATATAGAGTCAAATAAATAGGGGACAAAGCTCATACAAACATAACCATACCAAGAAAACTCCATTTTTCATGAACATCTAACCTCAAAGCAAGAGTAGGGCAAATGGGTGGACTCAACCCATGTTTTGGATAGCCTTACATACCTTAGAATAGACTCTTGAAGAAACCTTGTTGTTGGGTCTTCAATGGAAAGCTTGAAGTCTTGAAGATCTTAGAACTCTTCTTGTTGGAAATAGAGAAGAAGAAGAAGAAGACGAAGAGAGAGGGAGAGATTTCTAGGGCTTTTCTAGAGAGAGAGTGGGGGCTGAAAATATGTCCCCAAATTGGCCAAGGATGATACATATATAACTTGGGTAAGTTCCCAAATTACCCCTCCTCAAAAGTTCTAAAAATAGGCTAAAAATGCACCTGGCGCGATAGTGGAGCGTATGCGCTTGCTATTCCTAAATCTACTGTTGCTCCAGAATCTATTTTTAGCACTGGTGGTCAAACCCTCAATTGTTATCGAAGTTCTTTGTCACCACAAACCGCTGAAGCTCTTATTTGTAGTCAACAATTATTACGTTCAACATCTAAAGAATGAAAGATTGAAGATCTTTTAGAAGAAATACAAAAGCTTGAAATAGTTGAAAAAATACATCTTACTAGTTATTTCTTCTCGTTTCTTTTTTTGATTCTTAAAATTTGATTTTAAAAACTGAAAATAGTTGTAAAAGGTACTACTTTACAACTTATTAATTCTCTCTTCCAATTTATCTTTTGGTTCTTAAAATTTGATCTCATAATAGATGTCTATACTTATCTCTTAGTATCTCTTTTAAAGAAAATAAAGGTAGATCATATTTATGTTTGTAGATATTTAATGTCTATTATAATGATTTTTTTTCAAATTATAAGTTTCAGAGGTTAAGTAGGTCAAATAAATTAATTATTGTAAGATAGGGTGTTGTGACGAAATGGAGTGTTTGTAGAAGAAAAATCATATCTCACTGTAGGATGCTCCAAATCGGTTAATTCTTGAACGACATGAAAGTAGACTTCTTCTCTTCCACGAGTCATTATCTAGAGAACACGAAATGGATCGTTAGTTAAAGGAAAGTTTAGGACACTCTAAGGCACGATATGAATTTGAAAGAAGTGAAAACTTTATTAAACGCCTGATAGTCTCTAAATCTTCAACTTACATATGTCCAACAATACCTCTAACTTTTAGATTTAACGGGATTAAGACAAGTCCCTAGCTCAGCCTCAATTATAACATAAGAAATGCCATGTAAAAGATCTCAATATAATGTAACATCCCCTAAAAACGTTGTATATGATGTTCCAATTCTCGATAAAAATGATACAGTTTCTGTATTTTGGGCATAACGTTTTGTAGGATAGTTCAAATTAGGTGATTCAAATTTTTGAATAACTCCAACATTATTACCTACAACTTTTGTGAAGATCATATTTTATGTTTCATAGTTTAGATAGGTCAAATAAATTAATTATTGTAAGACAGGGTGCAGTGACGAAATGGAGTATGTGTAGAAGAAACATAATATCTCACAGTAGGATGCTCCAAATCGGTTAATTCATGAACGATATAAAAGTAGATGACTAGAGAAATAATTCATGTGAGACACCAAATCCTAATGAGGAAGTTATCTTGTTCAAACGCAACTCCGAAAAGGGTATTTCGTTAAAAGAAAAAGTTCATCTCACCAACCATGGAAAGATCTAAATACATTTGACATCATTCATGACATCAATAGTCCTCCATTTGATATCACCCATGACATCACAATCTTCCATTAAATTTTCAGATTTTTTTTATAATTATTTTAATTATTGTTAGGTACCTCTTTCACACCTATAAATACCCACCTTAATTCATCATTTTGTTCATCAAGCTTTCTCAAGCAACTCTTCTCTCTATATACTTGTTTACTCATTCTCAAAATATAGTTTTAGTTCTTAGTAGTGTAGATATACTATTTCAGTGATTGATATACTCCAGATAATACATAAACACTCCGGTAAGGAGAAAAGGCTAAGATTCAAGTGTATTCATTAAGTCCTTCGATTCGAAGTAACGCTTCGGATTCCAGGTATGTAAGGCTTCAATGAGAGTATTTCTTCCACTCTCATGCCTAAAGTATTTTAATTATATGATAAATTATGTTTATTTTCTTTAAGCCTTACTCTAAGTTATGTGAGTGTTTATCAATGGGTTCTTCCACCCATGTAGTCCAAAAACTCTTTCAATTAAGTCTCTTGATTTCAAGTAATATTTTCTTATGGGTAATTCTTATTTTTACTTAATTGCATGAATCATGGTTATACTAATGATTATTGGTCTATTTTGATGCAACATAATTTCATATGTGTGAATTGATGGTTTGCAAGTAATTTCTCTATTTATCTCTTTAAAGGTTCTTGAAATTCATGGTGGTTGTTTAAAGCATGATTTTTAATTAATGAATTTCAAAGTATTTATGTATATTTATTTACATACATGTTTGCAAGTTGAAGTGATTTGAACCCACCTAGTTTTACTATGTTTTCAATAAAGTTTGATTTAAAAGCTTTGACTCCAAATGAATGTTTATGAAAACAATATCTATAATCAAAAGGGAGTCTTATGAAATGAAAGAATGATGAAGTGATATGAATGTGGATTCTTTATGCAATAAGGACAATTCTTGCAGATTTGAATTATTAAATATTTTAATAAGCTATTTTACCGAATATGATGTTTGAATTCTCAAGCTATATGCTATGACTATTTTGAAGTATTAAACTATTCCGTGGGGTTGACTTAGCACCGAATGGGTCATTAAGGTGGGATTAGATAAGGGAATCCTAGTAGCAACCCTTTGTCTCATTAACTATGTGCCAACATAGGAGCCCTTGTAGGCTTAGGCTAATGGATCCATGAAAGCCCTTAAAGTTAAAGTTAAAGAAATGAATGAAATTGACGACGTTCTACCTGACAAGTAGTCTCTCCGGCCGATGTAGGGAGTTGTGTTGGATTCCATGTAATAGCTCGCATGGTATTAAATATCGGTTATGGTCATCTTCTGTCACGCCCCGAGAGGGTACCCTAGGCGTGGCCGGCACTCAGAAATCATTTCTGACTTCTGAGAGAACCACTTGGTCTCATTTCTTATTTATTCATCAGCGGAAGACTTAAGAATACTAATGTGGGCTTGTCATAATCAAAGGAAAAATAGATAATTATTAGAAGAAGTAGTTTCTAAGGAGAACTACTCCGATTACATCATTAGACTCTGTCTATGAAGCCTCTAATACTCTTAGATGGTGCCAATGACATGTCCATGGCTACCTCAAAAGAAACATCACACTCAACAATAATAAAAGGATAAGGAGTTCCTTCGAATACAAGGACTCACCAAATAGCTGAAAAGAAATGATCTTCAACGATGCACCTGTTGAGGATCTCTAACACCTGTATCTGCATCATAAAACGATGCAGGTCGAATGACGTCAGTACGTGGAATGTACGAGTATGTAAAATGGCAGGAAGGTAAGGACAGATATCAAGATACTCCTCTCAATAAAACTCAGCTCAGAACTCAACATCATCTCAACATGAATATGTAATGCAAGTTTAAAATATAATAATAAAAATAATAATAATAAGCAATGCTTACTCAGTTGGGAGTTTCTCTAACCGACAACCATCACTTATGAGCTAGCGATGATACAACGAACCGATGTCGTTGCCACATCCATCCAATACCTTGCCAGGGTAAAGGACATCACCATCTTGGATCCACTCATCAAAGTCCTCTTTTTGGGACTTAAGAGGCATATCCTCTATCCTACGCTGGCTACGTAGTTCTGGGGTTTGAGTCAATTAAACTCTTACCCAACTCGGTGCTCAATACTACTCCCAAAATATGTGCTCATATTAAACTCATCATCTAGTCTCATTGGACTTTAATTTAAATCATCAAACTCATCTCATTACCTCTTCATCAATTATTATACTTCGAAAACATCATTTACATCTTATCAAAACATCTTGCTCAAAATATCATTTACTCAAAAAATCATTTAAACTCAATTCTTTTGCTCTTTCAAAACTCAATAAAATACATATATAGTATTAATTCATATCACTCTTTTTATCAATGAAAATATTAAAAAGCCAACATATTTACTCAAAATATGTGTAAAAATATTCATGAACATCAAATAATTAGGATTCATGGGAAAGTAGCCATGAACAATAATCCCAATAATATGAGAGATAACAATAATAATAATATTAATGCATAAATATATCAAACTCAATAGAAGAAGAATTATTTCATTTAGAATTCAAGATTTGGATAAAACTCAACTATAACTCAATTATAATAAATTTAAATATTGGGCGCATGGAAGAACTCAATCCAATGCTATGAAAGCCTTACATACCTTAAATCCGAAGGTTTACTCCGAATTGGAACACTCTTGGATCCCTAGCCTTTTCTTCTCGCCGGAGCGTTTTGTGTACTACCCGGAGTATAAGAATCACCGGAGTAGTATTTTTATACTACTAAAACTAAAACTATATTTGAGAAGAAGTATATAGAGAGAAGAAATGCTTAAGAAAGCTTGATGAATAAAATGAGGAAATAAGGTGGGTATTTATAGGTGGGAAAGAGGGACCTAACAATAAATAAAATAATTATAAAGAAAAATCTGAAAATTTAATTGAATATATTGATGTCATGGATGATGTTAAATGGAGGATAATTTATGTCATGCATGATGTCAAATGCATCTAGATGTTTCCATGGTAGGTAAGATGAGTTCTTTTTAACAGAATACTTGTTTTCGAAGCTGCGTTTGAATAAGATAAATTCCTTATTAGGATTTGGTGTCTTCATAAGAATTGTAGATATGGAAGTCTAGTTTCATATCGTTCAAGAATAAACCAATTTAGAGCAACCTACAGTGAGATATGAATTTTATTCTATAAATACTCAATTCCGTCACAGCATTATATCTTGCAAATATTAATTTATTTGATCTACTTATACTCCGAATATTAAGATGTGTTCTTCATGAAAGTTTTAGGTATTGATGTTGTGGTTACTCAGAAATTTGAATCACCTAATTTGGACCAAC
Organism: Solanum dulcamara; assembly: GCF_947179165.1. Classification (NCBI taxonomy): domain Eukaryota; kingdom Viridiplantae; phylum Streptophyta; class Magnoliopsida; order Solanales; family Solanaceae; genus Solanum; species Solanum dulcamara. The sequence goes on along the minus strand of NC_077247.1, from coordinate 31,517,114 downwards.
CTATGAAAAGTTATGCCCAAAATACAGAGGCTGTATTATTTTCGTCGACAATTGAAATATCGACATACAACATTTTAGGGGTTGTTACAATATCTCCCCCTTGGGATCATTCATCCTCGAATGAAGATGAAAATAGGAGATATAAAAAATGAAATACATCAACTCCGATACTCAAATAGTCAATGACTCAAACTCAAGAATAAACATCGACTCAAAGGTAGAAGTAAGGAATATTACCTTGAATTTCGTCATCAGAAGGAATAAATAGATGAGGATAGTTAGCCTTCATATCTTCTTCAGCTTCCCATGTAGCCTCTTCAATAAATTGATTTCGCCATAGGACTTTGACAGATGCCACTTCCTTAGTTCTTAATTTGCGAACCTGACGATCAAGAATTTGAACTGGAATCTCTTCATAACTCAAACTCTCTTTCACCCCAATGCTCTCAGCTGGGACAACAAGTGAAGGATCTCCCAAACACTTCTTAAGCATAGAGATGTGAAATACGGTATGAATAGCAGCTAATTCTGGAGGCAACTCCAATTTATAGGCTACGTTACCTACCCTCCTCATAATCTGATAAGGACCAATGTAGCGGGGACTAAGCTTCCCTTTCTTTCCAAATCTCATCACACCCTTCATGGGTGAAACTTTCAAGTATACCCATTCGTACACTTCGAACTCCAAATCTCTTCTTCTAACATCAGTGTAGGATTTTTGGCGACTTTGAGCAGTCCTCAACCTATCTTGTATGGTTTTCACCTTCTCCATAGCTTGGTGAACCAAGTCTGGTCCAATCAACTCAGTTTCACCAACTTCAAACCAACCAATTGGTGATCTACATCTCCTCCCATACAGAGCTTCATAAGGAGCCATTTGAATACTCGAATGGAAACTATTATTGTATGCAAACTCAATAAGAGGTAAATGATCATCCCAATTACCTTTGAAGTCAATGACACAGGCTCTTAACATATCCTCCAAAGTCTGTATCGTACGCTCTACCTGGCCATCTGTTTGCGGATGAAAAGCAGTACTAAGGTTTACTCTTGAACCCAAGCCCTTCTGAAATGACTTCCAAAACTGAGCAGTAAATTGAGCTCCCCTATCAGAGATGATAGACAAAGGAACTCCATGCAGTCTAACAATCTCTCTAAGATACAGTTTGGCATAATCCTCTGCAGTGTTCGTAGTCTTAACCGGCAAGAAATGGGCCGATTTAGTCATCCTATCCACAATCACCCAAATAGAGTCATGTTGTTTGCGGGTTCGTGGTAAACCGATAATGAAGTCCATATTGATCATTTCCCACTTCCATTCTGGGATCTCTATATTTTGAGCCACTCCACAAGGCCTTTGGTTCTGAACTTTAACTTGTTGGCAATTAGGGCACTTGGACACAAACTCTGCTATATCTCTCTTCATTCCACTCCACCAGTATACTTCTCTTAAGTCATGATACATCTTTGTTGAACCTGGATGGATGGAATATTTAGAATTATGGGCTTCTTTCATGATTCTCTCCCTAATACCATTAACACTTGGAACACATAATCTTTCTTGATATCTCAACACTCCATCTCCCCCTTTGGTAAAAGCCATTACCTTTTGCTTGTGAACCTCATCCTTCAATTGAAGAAGAATGGGATCCTGATCTTGCTTTTCTTTCACCTCTGCAACTAGAGATGATTCAGCTCCATTTTGTACTATTATACCACCCTCACTAGAGTCAACAAGTTGAACTCCCAAACGTGCAAGTCTATGCACTTCCTTTGCCAACTCCTTCTTTTCCTCTTCCACATGGGTTGTACTCCCCATAGATAACCTGCTAAGAGCATCAGCAACTATATTTACTTTACCTGGGTGGTAGAGAATGCTCATGTCATAATCCTTGAGCAACTCTAGCCATCTCCTCTGCCTCAAATTCAGCTCCTTCTGGCTGAATACATACTGTAAGCTCTTATGGTCTGTGAACACATCCACATGTACACCATAAAGATAGTGACGCCAGATCTTAAGAGCAAATACCACAGCTGCCAACTCAAGGTCATGAGTGGGGTAATTCCTCTCATGAGTCTTAAGCTGCCTGGAAGCATAGGCAATGACCTTACCTTTCTGCATCAATACACATCCCAACCCAACTCTTGAAGCATCACAATAGATTACAAAACCATCCATTCCTTCGGGTAGGGATAGTACTAGAGCCGTAGTCAATCTAGCTTTCAACTCTTGAAACCTTTTCTCATAAGCATCAGACCATTGAAACTTAGCCTTCTTCTGAGTCAGCTTAGTCAATGGTGAGGATAGGGATGAAAATCCCTCAACAAACCTCCTGTAGTAACCAGCCAAACCTAAGAAACTCCTTATGTCAGTTGGAGAGGTGGGTCGGGGCCAATTCTTAACTGCCTCAATCTTTTGAGTATCAACTTGGATTCCATCCCCAGATATAATATGACCTAGGAATGCTACAGACTCAAGCCAAAACGCACACTTTGAAAACTTAGCATACAACTCCTCCTCCTTAAGAGTTTAAAGGACAATCCTAAGGTGATTAGCATGCTCACTCTTACTTCTAGAGTAGACCAAAATATCATCGATGAAGATAATTACAAACGTATCTAGGTATGGCTTGAATACTCGGTTCATGAGGTCCATAAAAGCTGCTGGAGCATTTGTCAATCCAAAGGACATAACAAAAAACTCAAAATGACCATAGCGGGTTCGAAAAGCCGTCTTCGGGATGTCACATTCTCTCACTTTCAACTGGTGATAGCCTGATCTGAGGTCTATCTTAGAGAAGCATGTGGCACCCTGAAGTTGGTCAAATAAATCATCTATTCTGGGGAGAGGGTACTTGTTTTTAATGGTGACCTTGTTTAGTTGTCGATAATCAATGCACATTCTAAGGGACCCATCTTTCTTTCGCACGAATAGGACAGGAGCGCCCCAGGGTGAGACACTTGGCCTAATAAACCCCTTATCTAAGAGGTCTTTCAGTTGTTCTTTCAACTCTTTCAACTCAACAGGAGCCATCCTATAAGGAGGAATGGAGATAGGTTGTGTATCAGGAAGGACATCAATACCAAAGTCTATCTCTCTATCACGAGGGATTCCGGGTAGATCCTCAGGAAAGACTTCAGGAAACTCATTCACAATGGGAACTGACTCAAGAGATGGAGTCTGATCATTAATATTTTTGACTCGGACTATATGATATATACATCCCTTAGAGATTAATTTTCTGGCCTTAAGGTAGGAAATAAATTTACCCCTAGGCACTACAGAATTCCCCTTCCACTCTAAGATAGGCTCGTTGGGAAATTGAAACTTGACAATTCGGGTCCTACAATCAACTGAAGCATAACAAGAATAAAGCCAGTCCATGCCAAGAATCACATCAAAATCAACCATGTCCAACTCAACTAAGTCAGCCATGGTATCCCTATGATAGATTAACACAGTACAATTTCTATAGACCCTCTCAGCTAAGATAGAATCACCAACAGGAGTAGACACACTGAAAGGCTCAAGAAGACACTCAGGAAGGATCTCAAATTTACTAGCCAAGTAAGGAGTCACAAAAGATAATGTAGCACCCGGATCAAGTAATGCATACACATCAAAAGAAAGGACTCGGAGCATACCAGTAACAACATCGGGTGCATTTTCTTGGTCTTGGCGACTACCCATAGCATACAGACGGTTGGTTCCCCCACCTGTACTTGAAGCTGCACCTCTATGATTACCTCTATTCTGTGGAGCTGCAGAAGAAAACTGAGCTCTACTACTTCCATCTCCCTGCCTCTTTGAAGGACACTCATTCTGGAAGTGACCTTTCTTTCCACATCCATAGCAAGCATTGGTGCCCACACGACACTCTCCCAAATGGAGTCTCCCACATCTAGCACATGGTGGTTTTCCTCTAGAACCTTGAGCCATACTTAATTGGGACTGAGAACCTTGAGATCAAAAGTTTTGGTGACTTAGCGATCTCTGATCATACCTGGTATTAGGTGTAAAAGCATTTGTTGGGGAAGGTGCATAATTGGAAGACCTTTTCTGAAAGAAAGAATTGTTACCCTTCCCTTGCTTCTGCTCATTCTCATGCCCAACAGACTTAGCCTTCTTGCTTAGGTGTTCTTCTCGGTCCTTTTTCTTGTCATCCTCAACCTGCTGAGCATACACCATCAATCTAGAAAAATCTATGTCAGAAATCATTAGCATTGCCTTACATTCTTTCTTTACATGTTTGCCTAGGCCAGAGACAAACTTCCTCATCTTAGACCTCATATGAGGAATCATTTCTGGGGCATATTTGGACAATTGAATAAACTTCAAACTATACTCTTTCACAGTCATACTCTCTTGCTTGAGGTTCACAAACTCCTCAATTTTTGCTTCACGTAGCTCTTGGGGAAAGAAGTTATCAAGAAATGCTCTTTCAAACTCATCCCAAAGAGCAGGCTCTGCATCCTCGCCTCTACTTTCTTCCCACTGGTTATACCAGACATTTGCCATATCCTTGAGTTGATAAGACACCAACTCAACCCCCTCGATCTCTGTAGCATGCATCGCTTTTAGTATCTTCCACATCTCATCAATGAAATTTTGGGGGTCTTCATCAACGTTAGAACCCGTGAAGACCGGTGGATTCATTCTCAGAAAATCTCTGATCCTCGTGGCAGCAGACGGCTCTTGATAACTAGAGCTAGGAGTTGGTGAACTTTGGCTACTATTTCGAGCAGCCACCAACTGGGTGAGCATAGCAATCGCTCCTCGAAAATCTTCCTCAGAAGTAGGAGTGGTCTGAACAGTAGGTACTTGGGGTACCTCAGTAGACCTTGCAGGTCGGCCCCTAGTTCTCCGTGGAGGCATTACTGACTGTGGAACCTCAGTACTGGCAGCATTTCTCTGACTAGCTGAACGTTTAGGAGGCATGTCTGAAACGTGTAAACGCACGAATTAGAAAGAAAGCTTTTATAGAGTTAAACTCTATCGCACGAACTCAGATTATGAAAGAAGTGAAATAATCCTAATGTCCTATAGCTTCCTGATTATAAGTGTGGTGCACGACACACCATAAACAAGACTCTACTAGACACGGCTTCATAGACACCCTAGGACTCTTGAACTCTGGGCTCTGATACCAAGTTTGTCACGCCCCGAAAGGGTACCCTAGGCGTGGCCGGCACTCAGAAATCATTTCTGACTTCTGAGAGAACCACTTGGTCTCATTTCTTATTTATTCATCAGCGGAAGACTTAAGAATACTAATGTGGGCTTGTCATAATCAAAGGAAAAATAGATAATTATTAGAAGAAGTAGTTTCTAAGGAGAACTACTCCGATTACATCATTAGACTCTGTCTATGAAGCCTCTAATACTCTTAGATGGTGCCAATGACATGTCCATGGCTACCTCAAAAGAAACATCACACTCAACAATAATAAAAGGATAAGGAGTTCCTTCGAATACAAGAAGGACTCACTAAATAGCTGAAAAGAAATGATCTTCAACGATGCGCCTGTTGAGGATCTCTAACACCTGTATCTGCATCATAAAACGATGCAGGTCGAATGACGTCAGTACGTGGAATGTACGAGTATGTAAAATGGCAGGAAGGTAAGGACAGATATCAAGATACTCCTCTCAATAAAACTCAGCTCAGAACTCAACATCATCTCAACATGAATATGTAATGCAAGTTTAAAATATAATAATAAAAATAATAATAATAAGCAATGCTTACTCAGTTGGGAGTTTCTCTAACCGACAACCATCACTTATGAGCTAGCGATGATACAACGAAGCGATGTCGTTGCCACATCCATCCAATACCTTGCCAGGGTAAAGGACATCACCATCTTGGATCCACTCATCAAAGTCCTCTTTTTGGGACTTAAGAGGCATAGCCTCCATCCTACGCTGGCTACGTAGTTCTGGGGTTTGAGTCAATTAAACTCTTACCCAACTCGGTGCTCAATACTACTCCCAAAATATGTGCTCATATTAAACTCATCATCTAGTCTCATTGGACTTTAATTTAAATCATCAAACTCATCTCATTACCTCTTCATCAATTATTATACTTCGAAAACATCATTTACATCTTATCAAAATATCTTGCTCAAAATATCATTTACTCAAAAAATCATTTAAACTCAATTCTTTTGCTCTTTCAAAACTCAATAAAATACATATATAGTATTAATTCATATCACTCTTTTTATCAATGAAAATATTAAAAAGCCAACATATTTACTCAAAATATGTGTAAAAATATTCATGAACATCAAATCAATTAGGATTCATGGGAAAGTAGCCATGAACAATAATCCCAATAATATGAGAGATAACAATAATAATAATATTAATGCATAAATATATCAAACTCAATAGAAGAAGAATTATTTCATTTAGAATTCAAGATTTGGATAAAACTCAACTATAACTCAATTATAATAAATTTAAATATTGGGCGCATGGACGAACTCAATCCAATGTTATGAAAGCCTTACATACCTTAAATCCGAAGGTTTACTCCGAATTGGAACACTCTTGGATCCCTAGCCTTTTCTTCTCGCCGGAGCGTTTTGTGTACTACCCGGAGTATAAGAATCACCGGAGTAGTATTTTTATACTACTAAAACTAAAACTATATTTGAGAAGAAGTATATAGAGAGAAGAAATGCTTAAGAAAACTTGATGAATAAAATGAGGAAATAAGGTGGGTATTTATAGGTGGGAAAGAGGGACCTAACAATAAATAAAATAATTATAAAGAAAAATCTGAAAATTTAATTGAATATATTGATGTCATGGATGATGTTAAATGGAGGATAATTTATGTCATGCATGATGTCAAATGCATCTAGATGTTTCCATGGTAGGTAAGATGAGTTCTTTTTAACAGAATACTTGTTTTCGAAGTTGCGTTTGAATAAGATAAATTCCTTATTAGGATTTGGTGTCTTCATAAGAATTGTAGATATGGAAGTCTAGTTTCATATCGTTCAAGAATAAACCAATTTAGAGCAACCTACAGTGAGATATGAATTTTATTCTATAAATACTCAATTCCGTCACAGCATTATATCTTGCAAATATTAATTTATTTGATCTACTTATACTCCGAATATTAAGATGTGTTCTTCATGAAAGTTTTAGGTATTGATGTTGTGGTTTCTCAGAAATTTGAATCACCTAATTTGGACCAACCTATGAAAAGTTATGCCCAAAATACAGAGGCTGTATTATTTTCGTCGACAATTGAAATATCGACATACAACATTTTAGGGGTTGTTACATCTTCCCACAAATGAATGTTTTAAAGGATATCTTTATGATTGATTATGCATGCATTTCATTATGTTTCATATTACATAAATGTTTTAATGTTTCCTCAATGTTCATGCATGCTTATATACTTAGTACATTCAAAGTACTAACGCATACTCTTTTGCCTACATGATATCACCATGTAGGGACCAGTGCTTCTTATTCGTTCTCCTCCACGTGGCTAGTTGAGATTTCATTTGAAGACTACTTTTGGTGAGTTTCCATGTTCCGGAAATAATACTCCTTTATATTTCTAGCTTATGATATATTGAGATCTTTACTATGGCATTTCTTCTATTATGATTGAGGGTGAGCTAAGGACTTGTCTTAGCCCCGTTAAATCTAAAAGTTAGAGGTATTGTTGGACATATGTAAGTTGAAGATTTACTATTATGATTTCCGCTTGTTCATTTCTTGTCATTACCTATGAAAGGATAAAAGATTGCTAAGAGGCTTGTTTGAAGTACTTTCGGATTCCTCATTCGCCATGTCACGTCTAGGCCCTAGGCTTGGATCGTGACAATTATGTGGATACTACTTTGAGCATTAAGTGATTTTAAGCTATAGAAGTTCATGCCGTGTGGTTTAAAAGATATCAAATCATCCATGTCTATGTTCACAACAACTTTATTTCAAAAATTTCAACTCCAAGATGTGACTTTTAAGTATTTAGATTCTGGTTTTCCATTTCATTTTCATCTCTTTTTCATAATTTGGAATAGTGTTTGAATCTTCTTGGCTGATGGTCGAATCTACAAACTATACCTACCTATAAAGTTCCTCTTCTTTGGCTTTACTTTGTCCTTTTTAATTTTGTGTTTGTTAGTTGCATCAAGAATAATTACAAAATATGTTTTTTTTTCATTGGAAATATTAGTTTTATGAACTAAATTGGTGTTGTCGATTCAATAGTGTTGTTTTTTTTTTGCTTTGTTGAGCTTTTTGGAAAATAATTGAATGATTTTACTTATGTTTCCAGTAGGTCTAACGGGGGAATTGTGGTGTTTGTTTCTGGATACTTGAACTTCGTTTTGAATAACATAGTTGAAAAGCCAATTGATAAGAATGTTGAGATCTCAAGAACATTGAACTGACTTTATGCCATTGAAAATGAGTTTTTTTTGGTTTATGAAACTTGCTGGTACATTGAACGAAGTTCAGTTGCTGAAAAAGATTTGCTTATGTTTTTTTCATCTTTTGATTTTTGGTGTATAATGACTTTAGTATTGATTAATTAAATTACTTTGTTTGTGTAATAATAACTCTAATATTACTTAATTATTTAATTGAATCCACAATAGTTTTTCTATAAATTATTCATGTACTAGTTGTCTGTTTATCGAGATGTGTATGCCCTTAACAAACTTATTACTTTCAAATAAAAAAAACAAAAAAAATCTAACCAAACTGAATTATTATTTTTGGTTTGATTTGATTTCGTTTTATAAATATAAAAACAGACTAAATAGGTTTGGTTTTGATTTTAACCTATAACTAATCAAAATCGAACCATGAACACCCCTAGCATTAATTGTAACCCTAGGGGAGGTTTGAGTTTATCCTATGTTGGGTAAAATTTAGGTTAATGAGGATTTTGGGTATGTAGAACTTTGGGTTGTTTTTAAAGACATTTTTTCTTGATTTATTTACCATAATTCACTAATTGGTAATTAATTGATAGGGGGAAAGGCCTGGCATGGGTGGAAAGATCATGAGTTTGGCCTAGAGTATAGGATTAAGTTATAATCCGAAAATTATTAGGTTATTTTATTTTTTGATTGTTGTACATGTGCTATTATGTTAGACTGAAAACAAGTTAAAGCTTCACAAAAGGAGTTAAAACTTCGTGATCGAACTTCTGTAATAGTTGTTTAGCGTCCAAGTAGGGGTGGACATAAAATACCAGAAACCGAATTACCGAACCAAACCGGCTATTTCGGTATTTCGGTATTCGGTAATTCGGTTCGGTATTCGGTACCAAAAGTTAACATTTCGGTATTTCGGTTTCGATTTTGGTATTTATTTTTTTCCCGTTCAGTAGTTCGGTAAATATCGAATACCAAAATTAATATGGCTAGTGGACCACTATTGTATGTCTGTTGGGCCTAAGCCCTTTAGGAATTCTTTTAAGGCAGCCCAAATCCCTAACCCAATAACCCAACAGCCCATTCTAACAACATTACAATAGCCCATTCTTAAATGTTAATTTTAAAAAATCCATTTAGGGCTAGGGTTATCTAATCTTTCATTCTTTCTGACATTCTGTTTCTCTACTTCTCTCGTTCTTCACTTCTTCTTCACTTCTTCTTCACTTCTTCAGTTCTTCTTCAATTCTTCTTCAATCTTCAGTTCTTCTTCTTCTTCACTTCTTCTTCAGTTTTTCACTTCTTCTTCACTTCTTCACTTCTTCACTTCTTCTTCACTTCTTCTCAATTTCTCACTTCTTAGTTCTCGTCGTCATCACGGATATCACGATCCTGAAATTTGGAGTGACAGATCAGCAGGTTTGGGGCATTAAGCTGATTCAGACGAGCTAAATTTTTTTGAAGCTCAGGCAAGTTTTCTTCCACCAGCATTATTTGTATATCTGTTGAACATTGCTCTTTTTATGAATAAAATGAAAAAAATCTAAAGTTTTGATCTTTTTGGCTTTTCCGCAAGTTTACAATTGCGCTAAACTCAGTTTGGTTCTCGTTGGTAAGTAATTTGTTGATTCATTTTTCTGTGCAATTTCAGGATTTCTAAGCAGTTTAATTTGTTAAATTTGAACTTTTAATTCAGTTAGAACTTAAAAATCACGGACTTTTTGTTTTTGGACGTAGTTGAAGTGAGAAAAAGTATGTGGTTCTAGACTTCTAGTTACTTGATAGATTGTTTAAGTATAGGGAAATTTTGGACTGTGTTCTGACTTCTAATAGCATTTGTTGATAGAAACTTGAATTTTAGAAGAGTTTTCTTTCTGCATTTTTCCTGTTCTGTGTTCACAAGGAAAAGAAGCTAAGTGGTGTAATTATAAGTTAATGGAAAAATCATATAGCAGCATTCTTGGTTCTCTATTTTTCAGTTTATAACTTTAATGTATTGAATACTATATTTTTCAGTGTATGTATTGTGCTATGATAGATTTCGAGTAAAAGAAAGAAAGAAAAGACTAGGAAGAATGAGATTGAATCTACATTACCTGATCAAAGTATCCTTCTTTGTTGCTTTGTTTCTTGCTTCCTTTCTTTCAAATGAAAATGATTGTTAATTTATGTCTTATAACATTTGTAATCTCTTCTATGTTTAGATGGAAGATGAAATAAGTCGAACAACTAATGTCATTGGAAGCGCACCTTTGGTTCTTACTGAGTCTCTTGATTCAACACCGGAAGTTGAACAACATTCAGTGATTGTGAAGAGGAAAGTTATAGAATCAAGATCTGCTTCTTGGCCGCATTATGATAAGCTCGTAGAAGATGGAATTCAAAAAGAAAAGTGCAAGTATTGTGGTAAAGTTCTATTAGCTGATTCAACTAAAAATGGAACAAGTGGACTGAATAAACATTTGAAAACTTGTCCTAAAAATCCAAATAAGGCTAACACTTTCAATTTCAAGTACAAACAATCAAATTTAAACTTTCCATTAGAAGGTGAAATGCGTGATGGGGCAATTTGGACTTTTGATCAAGAGGCATCTTGGAGGGCTTTAGTTGAGATGTTAATCCCTGATGAGCTTCCTTTTCGTTTTCTTAAAAAGGAAGGTTTTAAGAAGTTTATGAAAAAAACTCAACCTTTATTCCGAGTTCCCTCCCGTAGAACAGTGACTAGGGATTATTATGAAGTTTTTGGTGAAGAGAGACAAAAGTTTATGAAGTATTTGAAAGAAACATCACCGAGAGTTACATGAAATCTATGTTTGAAGAGTATGTAGCAAATTTCTCTAATGTATCTCGACGCCCATCTACTCTCTCTGATTTATCGGGTCAGACATCGGATTTATCTATCTCTAACACTAGCATAAAATCAACAAAAGTAAGAAATAGGATCCAAATGAAGAGGAACAAATAAGATGGTACAGGTTTGGGTAGTAAGTCGGAGTTAGAAAGGTATTTTAGTGAAGAACTAGAGCCGACTGATGATGACGACAATTTTGATATCTTGTCGTGGTGGAAAGTTCATTCTCCTAGATATAAAATTCTTTTCGAGATGGCTCGTGATGTGTTGGCAATTCCAATTTCTAGTGTGGCATAGGAATGTGCCTTTAGCACCGGGGGCCGTATTCTTGATCCATTTAGGAGTTCTTTGACTCCGAAATTGGTGCAAGCTGTTATTTGTCTTCAAGATTGGCGTCGAAATGAGCCTTATCCCATAAATGTTGAAGAAGATTTTAATGATCTTATGAAACTTGAACTTGGTATGATTTTCAGTTTCGGTATTTTATTTTTATATTTTTTTTACTTTGTTTAATTGTTGACACATTTTAAATTCTTTTTAGCTATGGATGATATTGACTGCATTGTTCAAGCTGAAAAACAGTAAAAGCAGATTTTGGACTCTATTTCCTCTGCTGCTACTGTTTCTGACTTCTGAGGCTCAGGTTTGATTCTAAATTATAATATGTTATAAGATTAGTTCTAAATTGTAATGTGTTACAACTTATGTTGTTTGTTGTTGTTGTTGTGTATTGCAGCTGAAGTATTTTGTTGCCGTTGTTGCATGTTGTATGTTGTTGCAGGTGCTGTTGTTTGTTGCTGTTGTTGTGTTGCTCCTGCCAATTATTGCTGCTGCAGGTGTTGCCATGTTGTTGTTGCAGGTTGTTGCTGTTGTAGGGAGATGCTGCAGGTGGTGGACTGGTGGTGTTGTTGTGTGTAGTGTTGCATCATATGTTGTTTGTTGTTGTTGTGTGTTGCAGCTGAAGCACTTTGTTGCTGTTGTTGCCTTTTAATTTTAGGTTTTATTTTAAGATGATTTGTGGCTACTTATCTTGTAAAAAAAGTGCTTGCATTTGTGTTGATCTTATAAGATGCAGAAATTTGGGGTATTACCGAATACCGTACCGAAATGAATTTTTATTTACCGATTACCGAATTACCGAATCGAAGTTTGAAAGTTCGGTATTTGGTATATACTTTGAATTACCGATTACTGAATTATCGAATCTAAATTTTGAAAATACCGAACCGAATACCGAACGCCCAGCCTTACATCCAAGTAGGCTAGACTTAACTGAGTAGTTAGATTTGTCTTTATTTTATGATATTCTTGTAAATTGATAGAAAATTTCAATTCTTGCAGATTGAAGGGAGATTTCATGCTTAATACTTCAGGTATGGAGTCTGTATGGTTAAAGAATGTTCGTTGTTTCTGTTTATGGCATAAATACACTAAGTAGGTAAAGATTATACTATGACTAGCGATGATTGTCTGGTTCTTGATTGTATAATTTGAGAATTTTTATTGAGATGGTTTGATGGTACTTGTAAGGTTTAAGTGTAAGAAAATTATTGATTGTAGCAAATTTCTAGGACTTGTGGTAATCAAAGAGGAACAGTACGAATGGAAAAGTTACTAATTTGTGGAAATAGGGAAAGAACTTTTCAGGAATGAATGCGTACTCATAGTGGGATCCAACATTGAACTTTATTTATACATATGTTTATATTTATATATGTGCATATTGATTCTTCCATGTGTAATGCTTGTATAATGCATGTTTAAGGAATAAAGGGATGAATGTGAATGATATCTTGTTGTCAATCTCATGCAATGATCTTATTTTAATTGCTTGTGATTTTACAAGTGTGGTTGTATTCATTATATATGTGATTGTGTGATATGTTTGATTCATTCAATTGGCTTGAGTACCACACCTAGTACAAATCATTTAGTTGGCTCAGGTACCATGTCTGGTACAGATTATTAGTTGGCTCCGGATATCATGCCTGATACAGAAAATCTCTTGATTGGCTCAGGTACCACACTCGGTACATATTATTGTAGCTACGTTTGGTATGGAATATCTATGATTGGCTCAGGTACCACGCCTGGTACAAGTTCTATTATCAATTGGCTCAGGTACCACACTTGGTACAGGTCACTATATGATTGGCTCAGGTATCACGCCTGGTACAGATTGATTATGTTATGTGTGTTGGTTCCATGAGTGAATCAAGTTATTTCATTGTGATGTATTCATCATGTTGATCCATGAATGATCGGATTATTGTATTTAATATAGGGATGATTTTTGTATAGGCTAGGATTACATGTTAAACATTGTAGGAGATATATTGGGGATCTTTGAGTGGTTCGGATTACTTTAAAGATGAGTTGGACTAAAATAAGGATTAGGGTAATGGTCTGTACATGTCTCATGTGGTGTTAGGTCAGATTAATGACTAGGGATCTTATTCTTAATTGATTTACTTTGACTGTGTATGTCTATTAAAGTGGTCTAAAATATATTTGATCAAGGTAGGCTTGAAAATCCTTATGGTGGCATAAAGATTAGACTTAGAAAGCCTTAGGATGGCATAAATGGTTGTCTTGGGGAAAGACTTAAAGTGATAAGAGGGTTGAATGTTTAATGGCAGAGACAGTGGAATGATGTAGGAGGTTGGGATCAAAGTGTACTAGTTGGTGGGTATTATATCCTGAATAGTAAAAGCATGTGGATAAAAACTTAAGTGGTATGATTTTATATTGCATGATATTATGTGCTGGATTTATACCGATCGATGATTTCTATCAATACGTATTGTTTGTACTGATACTACTCTTGCTCTATCATTTGACATAGTTTGGTTGAAGGGTCAGTGATATTTCTTAGGTGAAGAAAAAGATGATCTCCGATTGTTTTTACTACTCTTTGCCTATGGTGGAAGTTGTGTCCATTTTCTATGTGTATGATTTCATATTCTCTTAAAAACTCTTGTACCTATTTAGAGTGTTACTTGGGAGGGCTTCTCAGTTAATATATGGTAAAAAGAATTTCTTGAACTTGAGTTCCATGGTTATTTCAAATTTTAAAGGGATTTCTCATGTTTTTATTAATTTTCGCATTGCTTGTTTTTAAATTGGATGGTAAAAAAATTTCTATCTAGGTGTTAGAGTAGGTGCCTTCACGATCCGGTGGGTTGGTTGTGATAATAATAATAAATAGATTAAAATTATTGTTACCAAGAAATCAAAATAAGGAAGGTAAGCATGATATTGCATACCACAAGGAAAGGGAGTGTTATCAAGCCAAACCAGGAGGGAGGTCTTCGAAATTATCTTTAAATTAAAATGTATAAGTTTAATTATAGAAGGAAATGGAAACATAAATTTATTAAGTTTAAACAATTATCTTTCCATTAGTTTTTATTTTCAAATTAAGTTAAAATGTATAAATATTTAATAATGTATAAGTTAAACTTTAAAATGAAATGGAAACAAAAAAAGATAAATTTAAAAGGTTTCAAAATGAAGTACTGAATAAGCAACTCACGTTAATTTTAATAATAAATACTTTTTTATGGTGTTGACATGTGATAATATTTGCCTTTTTTATTATATATTAGTATTGGTGTATGCGTTTTGCGCGTGATCAAAGCGTATATCTTATTTGATAACAAATATTACAAAAAAAAATTAATTACGAATTTCATCATTAATTCATTGATAAATTGCTTGAATATAAAAAAAATCATATCAAAATCTAATGATTATAATTCTCGTACAATTGAATTTCTCACGTAAATTGAGATGAACAATTACTACAACATTAAATTAAATTGAGATACCTATGTTTCTCGATTTTGGTTGGGTTACGTTGGGGTTCGGGGGGGGGGGGGGTACTTATGATAAATAAATCGAAGAAGTCGATGTTATTGCATTTTGCTAATTAGTGATGAGAAAAATTTAATTACCAATTGCATACTGACTCTTCATGATGAACACTCATTATGTAATTGTTTGATTCAACTATAATTTATTACTTGTTGCATACTTAACATATAATTTTTTTTCGAATTTTGTTGAATAAAAAAGTCTTATATCAATAGTTAATAAGATAAGTATGTGGTATTTTTATGAAAGTTTGGACAATTCTATACTTTTGAGCTACCTTCTGAAATGTAAGTTAGCCCAAAACATAATTTACAGTTTCATGGTGAAATTTTCACCAACATTTATTATGCTATGATAAAACAATTCTATGGCTATATGTTAATACTCAATGACATAAGTTTTTCATCACTACTCAATACCCCTAGATCTTTAAATACAAGATTATTTTTTGGCACCTTTCTATCTCTAAACACACCAAGAAATAAATAAATTAATACACCAGCTGTTTGGCAAGAAAATTGTTTATACTCATATAATATTCTTTGTTACAGCGTGTATTGAAATTTCAAAATTTCTAGATCTATTATTGATAATCTCAAAGATTCTATTTCTATAAAAATAATTAATTATTGTATTATCATAACTGAAGATAGTTATTATAAAAAGATAAGTAACTACAAAAGTAATTTTGATAAATTGTTCAAGTAATTTAGGTTAAGTAGATAGTTATTTTTTATTAAATTGCATTAAAAATTAAGGTCTTAAATATTAGAAAAGTAATTGAATAAATATTTCTATATATTAAAAAAATAGTTAAATTACTCTCGTGTCTAATATAAACCCTATAAGAAATATCACTCATAAAAACAATGCATACATACATATCTATTTTATGGTATTTTTAAATCTTATTAAAATTATAATAATTTTTTAGTCATTCCCCCCTCTACTAATACACGTAGGAATCCAAAATATTTATATCCTCTCTTTTATTAATTAAATGGTGAGAGCATTGAGGAAAATAAAATAAAACAAAATTATGTTAATCTGATGAAATTAAGTAATCGTTTAAGGGAATAATAATTAGAAGTCTTATTCTAATTCTTTTTTTCATATATTTTAGGAGTTTATATTAATTCTTTTCTCTTATCATATACTTTAGGACTCTTAATATTATAGGATTTTTATTATAGTTAATAATAAATATCATTAAAAAGAAAGAAAAATGGTGAAAAGACAATTTTGTCTCAAACAGAGTCTTTCAGTGAAGGATAAAAAGTTCAATCAACAATTTAATGGTGTTCATGCTTTTAATATAGTATAGATATAGAGATAGATTCCTACATGAACTTAATTGTGTAGTTATACGTTTCTTACCGGTGAGAAAATTGAAGAATTCAAATAAGTAAATGACTCCTTAGAAGTTAGAACTCAAGAAAGTCTATATACTAAAAGTAATTTGGTGATGCTTCTAAGGAAATAAATAGATGTTTTGGGGGTGGAATTAATTGTGGTAACAAAAACAATTGTGTTCATCAAAATTATAAGAACTAGATATAGCAGCATCTTCAACATTGAAGGGATCAACAATGAAGTTCATGCTTCAAAGCTTTCACAGTACCTTACCATTAGATAATAATAATTCAAAACTGAGAAGTGAAGCAAAGGAGTCGAGGGTCTATCATCTCTACCTCTTAATGTAAGGATCTACGTACAATCTATCATCTCTATACTCCATTTATATGGCTACTTTGGCTACATTGTTGTTCTTGTAGGGCCATGTTATATGGCCCATGTATTCCAATATAATTGAATTTGATTGTTAGTTTTGGGCTTTGATAGTAATTCTTAAATGAAAGATTCTTTTCTGAAATGTAACATAAAGTTAAATTTGAGGTTATCGAACTGAGAATCTATTGGTATGATTTAAGAATTTACATATGAGTTGTAAGATTTGTCTTAATGAAGCATGACATTCTGTTATTTTGTATTATGTGAAAATTTACTTGTATGAATACCGCCTAAATCAAACATTGAAAGACGAAAATGTCCTTATAATATTGATAAGACATTTATGCCCATCAATAACTAGATGAATTCTTTTAAAATCCAACAATTTGTTATGTTACAAAAATAAAAAAAAAGAAGGAAAAATTATCTAAATACACAACTTATTTTATCATATTCTTTAAAATTTTCTACCATTTGAAAAAATTACACATCACTTTATTTGATGCATCGGAAAATCGGATACATCACTTTATACAATATATCAATCAGATACATCACTTACGTGATATATCAGGATGTCGAATGTGTATCCGAAAGTGAACAAAAAAAGAAATTTTAGATAATTTTTAAAAGAATAAAAATAAAATGTAATTGGGAAGAATCACTATGGAATTTAAATAAAATTATTACTAAAAAAAATATATGCAGAAACTAAGCATATGCAAAAAGTAATTCATTCAACATAGACTAAATTTATGTAATAGTAAATGAAAGGTCATTTCTTCATTAATGTACTTCAATGATTGTATACACGTGATTTTTTTTTTTATCAAATTTGGGATTTTACACCATTTTTAATATAAATCTTTTTTAAAATATAAATTACATATTTGATTTTTATCTTATATTAATAAGTTTACTTTAAAATATTTTAAAAAATATAAAAATCGAGTCACATTTTAGGATAAGTTTTGTTTTAAATTTTTTCAAAAGAAGTGAAAACTTAACAAAATACATATATTCTTTTAATTTAAGTTTTAATAAATAGGCTAATGTTTTTTTATATTTTCTTAATTACATTTTAGTTCTAGCTATTTAAATTTTCTGTATTTTTGTTAGTTCAAAATAATTAGCTATTATTTTTATCATTATATTTTATTTATAAACAAAAAAGACCTAAAAGAAAACTACCCGCAAATCTTAACTAGCTCCTCTCTGCACAACACCACATCACCCCATTAATCTATCCATTCTCCCACACATCTCACACACCAACTACACACAACATATCCATCTGCACAATATATACACACACTCATGTAGAAGAGAAAAGAAGAAGGAAGAAACAGAAAAATTAAGAAGGAAGGGAAGAAAAAGACATACCTGCACATTTTTTTTTAAAAAAAAAACACACATACACAAGACTAAAAAAAAGTTCTGAGAGAAAAACAAACTGAGAATTAAGTCGGAAATTTGAGGTCTTATTCACGATTTCGACTTCGGGCACCTAAAAGTTAGCTTTGAAAGTTCGTTTCTGTTGTTACTTTTCTATTTTTTATGTTTTTATATGAATCAAATTTTATCGACGAATAATTCGAGATTTATTAAATTTTTATGATATTTAACAGTACATATAAAGCTACTTATCAAAGTTATTTAAACGATTTCATGTATTAGTTAACATGTGATAGTGTTTATTTATGTGAGGTTATTACTATGTGTTGTATATTTAGTTTATTCGATCATTTGTATATTTGTGCAAATATTTGAGGTTTCAAAATATTAATATTGTAAGTACAAAAATATTTTTAAATTTTAATTTTAGTTTTATAGTCTTAAATATCGAATGTTTATTTTAGTATTTTACTATGTAAGTTTGAATGAAATTATGTATTTTTTTTTTAATTTTTCACCTGGTATTTGGAGTCCGCAATGGAGTTCCAACTAAATTCGCATCGCATACTGCAGAGTCAATCCAAGCATGTTTGCCAAGAATGTTGACCGACGTCAAACTTTCACAAATATCTTGTCTAATGGCTCAAATTCACACTGAATGCCTCGGGACTCAAACCAACTATGACACTAGCCCAAAATGGACCTTACGGAGATGGAACTGATAAAAATCTCATACGACATCATATTCTTCATATGTTGACCAGAGTCAACACTTTCAACTCCAAACCTTCTAAAAAGAGAAAAACTCACTCAAATATCTCCCGACCACTTCGAGAAGCGTTTCACCTGTCCCAACACATCACAAACACTACACAGAATCTATGGGAAGGGGCAAAACAGTAAAATGGACACAAAAGAAAGCAAATAACCACGAGGGTTATTACAGTTTAGTCTTAATACAAAATTACATTTATACCCATTAGTAATTTTTCAGATGAGGAAAATATTATCTTTAAAGGTCAAATAAGTCTATCAACCTTTAGTGAATATTTTGGTCAATCAATATTTATATTCATGCTTTTATAATAATATAGATATAGATATAGATAAATTCCTACATGAACTTAATTGTGCAGTTATATGTTTCTTACCAGTGAGAAAACTGAAAAATACAAATAGGTAAAGTGAAAATAGTCAAAAAAAACCTTAACCTATAAACGGATTTTCAACTACGCACTTCAACTTTACAGGGGTATATTACCCCCCTCCCCCCGAACTGTTTAAAATTAAAATTATTACTCTTAAAAGGCTACAATCACATTTATATTGACCGGTGAAACACACACGTTTGACATGTAGAAAATCCATTAAAAAATCTTTCAATTTTTTATTGTTCTTTACCTTTTTCTCTTTTTAAAAAAAGATATTCTCACCATTTTCACTATTACTATAAACACCAAAGGTCCACCAATCACCGCATCACCAGCCCCCCTTCCTTCCACCAATACTACACCTTTGTCATATCGAAAAATTAAACTTCAATTATCAATGTATCTCTCATCCATTAATATCGTCGACAAAAATAATTTTGTGGTTATCATTTCTATCAATGTTGACTTGCTACAATAGAAATCTCAGGGAAAAGGAGCCAATGATGTGTTCTACATCATCGTCATTGTTGGTGGCGATGGCGGCAAATTTGAAAAGGAAAAGGTCGGGAAGGATTTTGATTCCTATATGTCATTTCATCCACCATTTGATTGGTATTAGGATCATCTCCATGGATGCATCTGTCAAATTTCTAAAATTGGAGCAATGAATACATAACAATGGATGCTACTATCGAAAGTAGAGACGTTGATTTTTCCATTTTCATTTTCAAAATCAAATCTGGATTTCATCAAAAATCCAAAACAATTAGTTTGAATTAAAATTATCAAATTACGGCTCCAGAGAACCAAAATAAGAATTTGCCAACCCGATTGACCTCGTGGGTTGGCATGTAAAAGGATGATTAACAATTTCAATAATAACGATAAAATTTGATTTTTAAAATTTCATAAATTACGCTCAAATTAGAATCAAGAGGAATTCTGAAATTCCATGGTAAATCCTGTGGAGATAGTAGTGGTGGCAGCGACTTAGGAATGGTGAGAATTGGAGAGATCTGGTCATGAAGAGTAACGACATATTCCCGTCATTATGGATAAGCCAATGAATAAGGAAATTGGGCTAGAAAACTTCTGAGTAGTAACTTGAAAAATTTGAACCTTGGCCAGACTTGGATGAAATCTGAATCAGGTGATGTCTGGGGTAATCTGATAATGGATGGATGATGAATTTATCACTTTGATAGTTGGGATTGATATCCAAGACACTAAGGACCCCAAACAACTTTACGAAATCGAATTTGAGGTGAGTAGAACTCCCATAATTGATCTTGGTATGAAGGAAATAAATTAGAACGTCATGGTTTGAGGGCATGTTGTAAAATAGAAGCTTGGGACACAAATTCCGAGCTTCTGTTTTCGTGAAATCCGCCAAGGCAGAATTTTTTCCTCTATTGCGGGGTAAGTGATGCCATGAAGGGATAGTCGTGAATTTAAACAGGTAAAAGTTCCAAAATTAATTTTATTCCTCCCACTTCATTCTTGAGAGACCAGAAGCGAACTAGCGCGATATTCCTTCAGTTTTTTTACCAAATTTTGTGTGAAAGGTAAGTTAATAGCTCCTCTATCTTATATTTTGATTCTTAGGACCTAGAATTTGTGGTAAATATCTAAAGAGAAGGTTGTTGGCCTGAATTTAATGGTGGCAAAAGCCCTAGTTGGAAAAGGTGATCATGAAAGTGGCCAAGGGTTGGGATTTTGATGTAACCAGGATATTGTAGGCCAATAGTTCATTGATTTGTGCATTTTGCGTAATTTTAGACCAAGAACAAGCCAAAAAACTTCCAAAAAGAAAAGCTCTAGCTGTTTAGAGTTTCCAAGGCTTAGTGTCGAAGTATGTGATGGTTTTACATTCATGTATGTGCTGCATGTGCTTGTTACTATAATTATTAGTATTGCCTGCATGTGTGAAACTAGGAAAGGAGTAATAAACTTAATGAAATTACATCTGAAATCAATTACATGCAATGAATCAGCTACTTGACGGTGCAAGTATGTGAAATATTCATTGTAGATTATGATTTTGGTTATGGTTGATATGTGTGTGTATATATATATATATATATATATTTATATAAGAATCAAATATCACATGCCGACATATGTATATATAAGGATCGAGTGTTATGTACCGACACTTGAGATTTGCTATTGTGAACTAAATCATCCTTATGAACTTGCTAATTGGTAATGTGTTTCATAGATGCATGTCTTTACTACATTATAGTTGATTGCATATGTTTCGCCGTCTGGGTTGGCCATTTGATCCTACTATTACACCATTGATTAAGTGTACTGATACTGCAGTTGCTCTTTTCTTGTTGAGTATATGACATCTTCAGGCGGATGCTGAAGACCTTAGTTAGGAGACCACTGACTGCTCAGGATTAAAGAGTGAGCCAGTTCTTTTAGGCTACCATAGATCTTCTAGGATCTTAATCGACTCTCTTCGGACTTGTACCTTTCAAACTTATTTCCTTTACATTGTTGTTTTAGGGTTGCATCTCGTATTCTTAGAATCGTTTCTTAGAAGAGTTTTGGTATAATGACTTTCAGGTTCTAGGGGGTTAACTTTTGCATGTTGTGTTTGACTATTTATGCTTGAATTAAAACTAATTTCTGAGTTTATGGGGACTCAACTTAAAAACTTATATAAAAACTGTTATCTCATCTTTTATGCTTACTTTTGTGTTAGGGTGCTAGTTTTGGGTTTAGTTTTGATTCTCCCACCGAAGGGTTAGTGTGGGTTCCACTCACAACCCAGTTCGAGTCATGATAAAGTTGGAATTAGAGCCCTAGGTTAGTTGATCGCGTTGTACAAAAATAAGCCTAGTAGAGTCTTGCTGAATGGTACAGAGACGACTCTACTTTTTTTTGAAAGGCTATAAGACTTTAGGAAATCTCTCTATCTTCTTTTTTATTTGTGTTATGACTTAATTCCAATTGGTATCTGGTGATCCAAACTGGTATGTAACATCTTTCACTCTCTTGTTGGAAGATGATTAACACGCATTACAATAGTTTCTGACCCATAGCTCCCATCGAGCCAGAAGAAGAACCATCTGTTAGAGGATGGTTGAGGCAGGGGCAAGAGAAGAGGACGCGAAAAAGGTCGATAAAGGGCAGCACCAGCCAGGGGTGAGACTCAAGCTTAAAATATTCCACAAGGAGAGGCCCCTCTCGCACACTAGGTAGAGGTAGAAGAGGATGTAGAAGTGGAGGTTAAGAAGGATATTAAGCAGGAGGTGAATGCTGAGGCTGAGGGTAGAGGATTTCTCCCTCTAGACCTAGATATAGCCCAACAGATCATGAATTTCTTGAGAAGGTTGGTCGGTGCTGGATCAATTCCCACAGTGCCCATAGCCCAAGCCCTAGTTGCTCGTCCCGTTGCAGCTATAGTTCCTCAGATGGTTATGGACCATTAGGCACTGTTGCCTTCTTCTGTCCACTTCTGGGCCTAGTGATGACTTCCATTGAGCACGAGATACTGACTAAGTTCTTGAAGCTAAAGCCTTTAGTGTTTCGAGGTTTCGAGAGTGAGAATGCTTATGAGTTTATTCTGGATTTCTATGAGAGGCTGCACAAGTTGGGCATAGTCCGCCAGCATGGAGTTGAGTTCGTGACCTTCTAGCTTCAAGGTGAAGCCAAGCAGTGGTGGAGGGACTTTGTGGAATGTCAATCGCCAGTCTTGCCTCCATTCACTTTGGTTCAGTTCCATGCCCTATTTTTGGAGATGTGCCTAAAACACTAAGAAATCATAAGAAGGATGAGTACATGACTATTGAGTAGTGTGTCATGATAGTAGCTGCTTATGAGGCTAAGTTTCATGCCTTGTCTAGATATACTACAAAACTAGTGACGACAGAGGAGGAGATGATCCATTTATTCATCAAGGGATTGAATTTTGAGCTAAAGGTATTGTCTGTTCACATGGCCTCTACAGGTAGGAGCTTCAACGAAGTGATAGACTTCGTAAAGAAAGTGGAAGGAGTCCGATGGGATGGGCAGATCAAGACTTTGGCTAAGAAGCCTAAGAACATAGGCACCTTCAATGATTCTTACTCTAAAGCTTCAGGTAGTCCTGCAATTAATTCAGTTTGCCATGCCTGCCTCTACAGGTGGTTACCCAGGGACTCCATAGCAAAATCCTACTCAAGATGGTTAGGGAGCTTTTTTTGCATCGGGCATTCTGCTATCCTGTGATCGTATTTTTTAATTGTGGGGAGTTGGGGCATGTAAGGAGAACTTTCCCCCACCCTAACATGACTGATCTCGTACCGCAGTAAACCAGAGTAGTGGTACCAGCAAAATAAGGTAATAATAGTAGAGGACGTCTATTAGATGGACGAGGAGAAAATCAGAGAGGCTATGGAGGCCGTGGTAATGGTAATACAGGAAGAGGAGCAGCGCAACCAGGCAAAGAGGTTGCCCTTCAGGACGACATGACACAATTTTATGCCTTTTCAGGCAAGATAGAGGCTGAGGCATCTGATGAAGTGATCACATGTAATATTCTTGTCTGTGACCGAATGACTACTATTTTCTTTGATTCGAGTTTTACTTACTCCTATGTGTTAGTACAGTTTGCCTTAGGTCTTGATATGAATTATGATATGGTTGGTGCCCCTATCTATGTTTCTACCCTAGTTGAAGAGTCTGTTGTACTCACCTATGTCTATCGTGCTTATTCAATTATGTTTAAGGGATTTCATACTTAGGTGGATTTGGTGATTCTGGATATGTCTAATTTTGATGTGATCTTAGGCATAACTTGGTTGTCCCTCTACTATGTTGTGCTTAACTATAATGTTAAGACCATACCTCTAGAGATCTCGGGCTGGGAAAGGTTAAAGTGAGAATGTGTGTACAAGCCTAAGACAACTAAGATCGTCTCATTAATCCAGGCTAGAAAATTAGTGGGGCAACGTTGGTTAGCATACTTAGCGCATATTCAGGATGTAGAATTTGAGCCCCTCCTCTATTGAGTTTATTCCTGTAGTATCTGAGTTTAAGGAAGTGTTTTCTACTAATTTACCTGGTAAGCCTCCAGATAGAGATATAGATTTATGCATTGATTTGAAGCCGAGCACTTGCCGAATCTCTATTCTCCTTATCACATGGCTTCGACAAAATTGAGAGAGCTTAAGCCTTAAATTCCAGAATGACTTGATAAAGGCTTTATCTGTCCTAATGCTTCAATATGGGGTATTCCGGTCTTGTTTGTTAAGAAGTAGGATGGTAGTATGAGGATGTGTATAGACTATTGGCAGTTAAATAGGGTCATCATCCAAAATAAGTACCCATTGCCTCGCATAGATGATCTCTTTGACCAATTGCAAGGTGCGTCAGTCTTTTCAAAAATTGGTCTAAGGTTTGGATACATCAGCTGAAGATTAGACCTAAGGATGTACCTAAAACAACATTTAGAACTTGATATTGGCACTATGAGTTTTTGTTAATGTTGTTTGGGCTGACAAATGCACTTGCAGTCTTCATGAGTTTGATAAATGAAGTATTCAAGCCATTCTTGAATTCTTTATCCATGTATTTATAGATGATATTTTGGTCTATTTGAAAAGTAAGGAAGAACATGCATACCATCTTTTTATTATTCTGGGTTCTTGGAAATAAAAAAATTATGTAAATTTTTCTAAAAGTGAATTTTGGCTGTCTTCAGTTACCTTTTTAGAGCATGTGGTTTCAAAATAAGAGGTAATGATATCCCCAAAAGATAAAAGTAGTCAAGAACTGGGTTCCATCTAGCTCTGTAACTAAATTTAGGAGTTTTGTGGGACTTTCCATCTATTACTGACCGTTTGTGAAGAATTTTACTTCTATTTCCACACACTTCACCAGGATAACTCAAAAAGAGTGCCTTTTGAGTGGACCAATAAATGTGAAGAGAGCTTCTAAAAGCTCAAGACTCTTCTGATCATGATACCTATTCTGACCCTGCCAATTGAATGTAAGAATTTTATTGTTTATTGTGATGCTTCACATTCAGGCTTGGGTATTGTGTTGATACAGGATGAGAATGTTATAGCTTATGCCTCATGACAATTGAAGGTTCATAAGATAAACTATCCAACCCATGACTTGGAGTTTGCAGCGGTAGTCTTTGCTCTTAAAATTTGGCGGCATTATCTGTAAGGTGTCAAGTGTGAAGTATTTACTGACTATCACAGTTTGCCGCACGTGTTCATCCAGAAAGACCTAAATTTGAAACAGTAAAGATGGATGGAGTTACTCATAGGTTATGATGTCATAATCTAGTATCATTCAGGTAAAGCTAATGTGGTGGCAGGCACATTAAGTCGAAAGTCGGTTAGTATGGGCAGTCTAGCTTGTTTGTGTGCTTTTAAGCGACCCTTGACTAGAGAGATTCAGGCTTTGGAGGCTAAGTTCATGGGGCTAGGCATATTAGATAAGAGTGGGGTGCTGGCTAGTATTAAGGTAAGGCCTACTTTTATTGAAGAAATCAAGGCCAACGAGTTTGAGAATGAAAAATTCAATGAGATCAGAAAGAAGACCTTGTTGAGCAAGGCCTAGGATGCATCCATTGATGTAGGTGAGATGCTAAATTTTAGAGGAAGGATTTGGTTCCCCAAGTAGATGGAATGATTCAGAAAGTGTTGAAAGAGTCTAATGTTCGTGGTATTCTATTTATCCAAGTATAACAAAGATGTATCAAGACTTGAAGCAGCTTTATTGGTAGCCTGGCATGAAAAAAAACATATAGACGAGGTTGTGGATAAGTGGCAGAACTGTCAGCATGTGAAGTATGATCACCAAAGGTGTGCAGGTTTACTTCAGAGAATGTCCATTCCTGAATAAAAGTGGGAAAGGATAGCCATGGACTTTGTGGTGGATTCTTCCTAAGACTTTGAAAAAGTATGACTCCATTTGGGTTGTGGTTGACAGATTGACGAAGTCAGCCCATTTCATTCCAGTCAGGGTAGATTATAACACTCAGCAGGTGGTAAATATTTATGTTAAGGAGATAGTAAGGATGTACGGGGTTCCCCTTTCTATCATATCAGACCGTGGTATGCAATTTACATCCAAGTTTTAGGGGAAATTGGATGAAAAGTTGGGCACTCAACTCACTTTCAGCACATTCTTTCATCCACAGATTAATGGGTAGACGGAAAGAATAATTCAAGTATTGGAAGACATGTTGAGAACATGTGTGATTGATTTTGAGGGACGTTGGGATAAATTCCTACCCTTGTATGAGTTCTCTTACAACAATAGCTATTACTCCTGCATTGATATGGTACCATTCGAGGCACTTTATGGGAGATGGTGTAGATCGCCCATAGGGTGGTTTGAGGATAGAGATATGAAACCTTTGGGGGACAATTTAGTAAAGGATGCTTTAGATAAGGTAAGAAGTATTCAAGTTAAGCTTCTAGTAGCCCAGAGTCGACAAAAGGAGTATGTAGATGTAAAGTGAGGGATCTGAAATTCCAAGGAGGTGAATAGGTTCTCATGAAGGTGTCACCTATCAAATGTATGATGAGATTTGGCAAGAAGGGAAAGCTTAGTCCTTGCTATATTGTCCCGTTTGAGATTCTTGATTGTGTAGGATCAGTGGCTTACAGGTTAGCTTTACCCCCTAGTTTGTCTGGAGTGTATCAGTGTTTTATGTGTCCATGCCGAAGAAGTATCATGGGGGTGGAGATTATATCATTAATAGGGCTTAGTGCTACTAGATAAGGACCTTCAGTACGAAGAAGAGCCAATTGTCATTCTTAATCGCGATGTCTGGGAATTGAAAACTAAAGATATCAAATTGGTAAAGGTTCAATTGAAGAATCATCTAATTAGGAAAAGGTCCAGTTGTTTAGAGTTTCCAAGGCTTGGTTTTGAGGTAGGTGATAATTTTACATTTCTGTTTGTACACATATTCTTGTTACTGTTTGATAGTATTGCCTGTACATGTGAGACTAGGAAAGAAATAATAAAATTAATGAAATCAAATCTAAGACCGATTACATGCAATAAATATGTTACTTGACTGTACAAGTATGTGAAGTATTTTGTTATGGATTGTGATTGTGATTGTGATTGTGATTTTGGTTGTGGTTGATATATACATATATATATATATATATATTTATTTATTTATTTATATATGTATATATATGTATGGAAAACGGGTGTCACATTCCGACACAACAATTATTTGGGTGTGATTCCCATAAGAGGACTATTGTTGGCTGTTTCTTGAGATTTTCTATTGTGAACTGAATCATGTTTATGAACTTGCTAATTGATAATGTGTTTCATCGATGTCTGTCTTTACTGCATTACAGTTTCTTGCATATGTTTCGCTGACTAGGTTAGCCGTGTGACCCTACCAGTACACCGTTGATTATGTGTTCTGATACTATACTTGCTTTTTCCTTCTTGAGTACATGACATCTTCAGGCGACTGCTGACAGACCTCAGTTAGGAGACCACTGATTGCTCTGGATTTAAGGGTGAGACAGTTCTTTCAGGCTACCATGGGTTCATATAAGATCTCAGTCTACTCTCTTCGGACTTGGACCTTTCATACTTATTTTCTTTGCATTGTTGTTTTGGGGTTGCATCCCCGTATTCTTAGACTTGTTCCTTAGAAGCGTTTTGGTACAATGACTTTCATGTTTTAGGGGGATAACTTCCGCATATTGTGTTTTGACTATTTATGCTTGAATTGAAACTAATTCATGAGTTTATGGGGACTCAACTTAAAAACTTATATAAAAAATGTTGCCACATCTTTTATGCATACTTTTGAGTTAGGGTGCTAGTTTGGGGTGTAGTTTTGGTTCTCCCACCGAAGGGTTAGTGTGGGTGCCACTTACGACTCGATTTGGGTTGTGACATGAAGAAGGAAGAAGTTTCTGTGAAAAAGAAAGAAAAGAAATAAGGAAAAAATGTATATATATATATATATATATATATATATATATATATATATATATATATATATATAAAAATTTTAAAAATAAAACTTTAGTAGTTGTTTTTGGTGCTCACTCTCTTAAAGAAAGTGAAGTACTCTCACTTTGTCACGTAAACACTTAGGGAGATGATTGTATTGTTAAAGTTAGTAGTTAAAAATTTGATGATAGATTGTATTGTAAATGACTCCTTAGAAGTTAGAACTCAAGAAAGTGTATATACAATGTATTAGGACAAACTAAAAGTTATTTGGCGATGCTTAAAATTCTAAGGAAATAAATAGAAGTTTTCAGAGTGAAATTCATTGAGGTAACAAAAATAATTGTGTTCACCAAAATTATAAGAACCGGATATAGCAGCATCTTCAACATTGAAGGGAACAACAATGATGAAGTTCATGATTCAAAGCTTTCACAGTACCTTTTCATTAGATAAAAATAGTTCAAAACTGAGAAGTGAAGCTAAGGAGTCGAGGGTTTACGCTCTCTACCTCTTAAACTAAGGGTAAGATTTACATACATTCTATTCTCTTAAGGGATGAGCAAGATATGGTCATACTAAATTATCATACCAAACTGAATTTTTTGATATCATGGTCTTGGTATGGAATATGGTATAGATTGAAAAAAAATTGGTATTTGATATAGTATTTGGTATTCAAAAATAACATATCGAAATACCGAATATCATACCGAAGTAAAATAGTTATATATATATATATATAGATATATATATATATATATATATATATATATATATATATGCAACCTATGATTAGTATAAACTAAATATTTAGAAGTTGAAACTTTGACTACTCTGTTTTGATTGAAATGTATTTTAAATGTAATTGATTAACAAAAAGAATTGTTTATACTTTATTTTGAATATATATTTCTACATGTATAGTGTGTTTAGTATGATATAATTTAGACCTTTTTTGAATTATCGAAACTATAATATTCTATTATATGAGTATATATTAGTTGAAATTGAATAAATTATGATTACCAATTTACCATATCGTAAAATACCGAAATCGAACTTCAAAATACCGAACCATTCCAAATTAAATTGATATTGTAATAATATAATAATTTTTAAAATCGAATTTCTAAAATTTCAAATACAATATCATGCCCACCGGCCACCCCTACTCCAGTACTCCTCATACCCACTTGTGGGACTACTTTAGATATATGTGGTTGTCGATGTTAGAAGTGAAGCAGAGAGAAGACAAAAGGGTCCAAAAGTGCTCACAGTTTTAAGTTCATGTAATCTTTTTCTTCCCCGTTTTGACCTTTTCTCTAGGGTTCTTGTTTCATGAATATGCTATTTTTAAAACATATCTGGTTACACTCGACGCTTTCATCAATAGATTACATTACTTCGTAAAAGAAAAAAGTAACTAATAATGTTGTGTGTAATTTTTGTTCAAATTAAAGATCTGGTGAAGTTGCATGGGCTCTCCTAGAAATTTAAGCAAGAACTATCACAATAAATATTTAAATATTTTTTCTTTATAAAATAATTTTAATAGTAAACGTGCTTTAATGCCTATCACTTTTTATAATTTTACATTAATATTATTCAAACATAATTTGCTTATCAAATACTTTCTCTAGTCCATATTAAGTAAATTTGTGATACAATGCACACCTATTAAAAAAAGGTTTAGGAACACCACTTTCTACTTTTGCCCATTAATTATTGTCAAACTATTCTTGATTATAAAAATAATTCAACGTAAAATCATAAATAAGAACAATTAACTCTCTTGAATTTATCACCTAAAAAATATAAATAAAAGCCAAAAAATTAAAATTAAAATTAAATATTTATCTTAAACTTTAAAGAATTCATCACTTATTTTGAATTATAAAAGAAAGCTTCAAAAATTCATTTAATAGGAAAGTGAGGGAGTACTTCTTTATGAAAATCTTATTCCCACCATCAAGTTTAACATCATTCAATTTCCAACAAGCATTGGACCCCAATTTTCAAGGGAGGAGGTACATTTATTTTGTGTTTTCTGTGTTGACACATGGGGGGAGGGACCTCCAACAAATTTGGACACTCATTACTCAGTAGGGTTGTTGGCCTCAATATTTATTCGTATAACTTATATCACTTGATTGATATTTGATGGAATAATTTCTGGCATGTGCTGAAAATCCAGCCCCGCTTTTTGAAAGGGTTGTTCTTGCGTCTTTCACTCGGGATCGTTTGGTAGAGTGTATAAGAATAATGCTAAATAAAATATATTCGTAATGTTTGTATTAGTAATATTTATATTAGTTATGCTTGCATTAATTATTTCTTATGTATTGTTTGGTTTGGTGTATTAAAAATAGCATGCATTGCATAATTATTTTTTGAAATTATTTATTTACAAAGATACCCTCCACAAATATGGTGGAAAGATGTAAAAAAAACTTTTGAAGGGCAATTGAGTCTTTAAGCATGGTAATGCATGTATTAAATCTCATTTTGTTACTAATACCTAAAAATCCATGGTATTAATAATACACACCTTCATACATAATAGAGTATATAACTAATATATATCATAAAAAAGTGTACCAAATAAGGTACTACTAATACACTAAATTAATGCATGCATTATATTTGCTAATGCACTCTACCAAACGACCCCTTATTGTTTAATTTGGTTTTGTATAATAATTCAAGCTAAGGGACAAATATTTGAAAGTAATTACTTGTGGTTCTCATGCATTGACTGGAGTACTGATGGACAAAAATTTAGGAAGACAATGTGACATTGTTTTATATATATATATATATATATATATATATATATATATATATATGGAGAGAGAGATGACACATAAATTGAGTAAACATTTAATGGAGAAAATATATAGCTTAAATAAAAATAGGGTTAAAATAGTCAAAAATCACTCTTAATTAATATTTCTTAATGGTGTATAAAATAAAATAAAAAGATAAATAATTTAAAACGAAGGGAGTACATTCAAAACTAACTTTGGAGTTTAACATTTCCTTCGTCCCAATTTATGGTGTATCAGAGTTTAAAGGAAAATTTAAAGAAATTTAAAATTTCTGTTTAAAAATTAGTTTAGATATTTGTGGTTATAAATCACTGGATTAAAGGTAAAATGAGAATTTGAAATCAAAATTATTTTAAAATATTAAAGAGTGGCATTCCTTTTTTAATAGACTAAAACGAAAGTGTTCAACATAAATTAGAACGGAGGGAATATTACTTTTCAAAACCTTTTGTAGAATTGTTTTTTAGATTTTTCATGCTAACAGAAAAATTTGGATAGTTTTGTTATATTCAAAATTAATGGGTGTTGCGTGAGCAAGAGAGGATCTAGGAGGTCGGGAGGGTGTTCACTCATCCAATGCGAAATTCATCGAGACTCCACCTCACGCTCAGAGTTTAACTTATGGTGCGTGGGTAATTTTCAAATGTAGGAGTAGCTCACAACTCATATTTCAAAATCTACGAATGTGAAGATTTTCAAATGTAAGACTCACATTAACTTGTATTTCCCCAAGAAATAAAGTGAACATTTCAATATATATATGGTAATTTTTTTCATTTTTTTATTTATATATATAGATTTTCAATCCCGTAAACATAAGATAAGAGATTGGCTAGTTATTTAGGAAATTTGAATTTATCTTGAGGTTTCAAGTCAAATTCTAGATAGTATATTTTTATTTTCCGAACCCACTATCTGCCCCTATGCAATAAGTAAAATTTTCTTTGAAAAGCACTTGAAACCACTTTTATCTCTAAAAATAAAAACGAACAGTTCTTCTGAAAAAGATGTCCAAATTAAAACTTGAGGCTTCTTGAAAACTTTTATTAAATAAACACATTTTATCAACTAGTTTTGAAACCATGTATAAATTACAACGCATGCGTGAGAAATACAAATGCACAGATTAATGTAGATTTTTACCTTTCACTTTTTCAATACGATTTAACTTAAAATGTAAAAATCAACTAATAGTCCTCTTCTTCTTCTATTTTTTTTTGGGGAAGGAAATGAATATGAATTACTGTAATGGCCAGAATATTACTTTGGAAATCCTAAAGCAAAGTCAACTTTCAGTAACATATTTACATATTTGTAATATACTGTAGCAAGCTAGCTAGAAGTGGCAACATACCAAATCCACAACAGTACATAGTAGTGCACAATAACTACAGTTGGACGAGGAATCATCAAGTTGAGAAAATTAAAGACATAAGGGGGACGCACCAACATAAATAATTGACAACTACAATTTTGCATCAAGTACTCGATAACATCGGTGTTACACACAATCTTTTTATGTAATTTGGCGGAATTGGACTGTTGAAAAAATAATTCGAACATGATTATGTAGACAAAACACAAGCTACACAAAAACATACATTGATAGCAACAAAAAATAATGCAATAACGTCCTAACTACGATAGATAGAGAAGAAATTTAAGAATTCTTTAGAACATACACAGAAGTTTGAAAACCTAACTAACAAAAATCATACATAAAAAAGACAAACAATCTTGAGAAAGGAAATAGAAAGAAGATGAAACAAACCTCAAAAATCTTAAAATTTCGAAGAATTATATGAAAGGGACTGCTATAGCTTGCTGGTATGTTGGATCGACATTTTCGAGTAAAAAAAATTAGAAAAGAACTGGTGGGATTTAGGGAAATGAGATTAGAAAAAATAAAAGAGGAATATTTACAATCGCTGCGTGCGATAGATAGACCTATGAAAATGCGATTCCATTAAAAAGTATTTTTTTTATAGGGACAGGATCCTCATGACAAGGTTATAACCATTGCATTATTGTAAGAGTTATAAAATTGTTGCCATAAGTTATTATCATAAATCTAATTTCTAGTAGCGTGAGAATTGACTTGTACCTGCTAGCTAGCTACATGTCTCACATGCTACTTCATCGTGGTGTTGGATGCATTTATATATACTCCTTGTTAACATTGCATTTATATGATATGACAATGATGCGATGATTTTGCTAGGCTTTAGGCTCACACTTATTGATTTTATGTTTTTGTAGATCCTACAATTAATAGTGCGGTTACTTGTTGACTTCGATCCTGTTTGAGACCTTAATGGAATTCAGCTGAGGTGAGCCAATCAAATCAACTATGGTGGCACTTCAAGCTAGTTATTTCATTTTGTCTGTTTTGAATTATTAACCTAATTTATGCAATCAAAGTCTAGATAGTTCTCCTTGACAGTCTATTTAGGGTATGGGAGACTTGTCAAAGATCTCTGTTGGATTTTGTTATTTGTTTTGTTTGAATTGTCGGCTTAGTTACTTGCATTTTAATTATTTTACTTTACTTCGACGGTGGATTATGATGGTTAAGGGAAAAGTATGCCTAGAGGTAGTGACTCTTCAGGAGAAAGGCATAACCTAAATATTTTGTGTTGTGACATTTCTAGATAAGAACCTTGTGAAGGAAAAATAAGAACACAGAGTTTTTCAAGATCCTTTTCTTGCTTCTTTTTCTTCTCCTTCTCCTTCTCCTTCTCCTTAAAATGTTTTAGAGTTGTTCAAGAAACTAAAATCAATTTGCTAGAATCCACAATGCGAATGGTATCAAACTCTAATAGAATGTGATTCTCCCAACTATGCTTGACCTTTCGATACTCTTAAAAGTGTTAATGTTCGAAATTTTAGAGAAAACGATTAGGTTCAAAGCCTTTTTTTTAATTCATCATAGATTGCAAAAGGCATACACACATCTACATAAGTTTACAAAAGTTAGTAGAAGAACATACCAATCCAATTAGTATTATACTTTTCTTACAAGACATATTTCATAAAACAACGGCTACCATGCCCTTACAAATCAAACAAAATATTCAAAAAAGAACTATTAAACTAAAGACTATTTAGTAAAATTTCATTTTCTAACACTCCTTGAAAATTTTCTATTCCCAGCTTAGCCCTTAGAACATCAAAGTTCCCCTGAGGAAGAACCTTGGTCATGATGCTTGCAATCAACTGATCTAAGCTGCAATGAACAAGTTTAACTTCGTCATCCTTTTCTGCTTGTCTGATAGCGTGAAACTTCACATTTATATGCTTGCTACGACCATGTTGCACTGGATTTTTGGCCATAGATATTGCTGACTTGTTTTCAACTTGAATGGAAGTAGATTCAATGTCATTTTGCTCATGATCAAGCAAAATCTTTCTTAACCATGGAGCCTGATTAGTTACACCAACAACGGCAATGTATTTTAGCTTTCGCAGAAGATCGAGCTACCACCTCTAGCTTCTTTGAATTCTATGAGAACACGTCTGAACCAAGTGAAAAGCACATATGCTTTTCATATCATCAACACTTTCTGCCCAGTCACTATTTGCATAACGCATCAATTTCCCTTGCTCTTCCTTTTTAAACCAAATACCATAATCAACAGTTCCTTTGATAAATCTCAACAATAGTTTAGCAACACCAAAATTAACTTAACTTGGAGCTTGCATAAAACTCGACAAAATACTTGATGCGAACATAAGATCAGGTCTTGTTGCTGTCAAATACAACAAACTACCAATTAGACTTCTATAAACTGTTGGATCAACCCTATCACCTCCTTCAAACTTTGAAATTTTTTAGAACCAGTGGGGTCGATACAGACTTGCACCTCTCCATCTTGAACTTTTTAAGAATATTCCATGTATATTTTCTCTGAGAAATAAAAATTCCATCAGTAGCTTGTTGAATTTCAATTCCCAAAAGTAACTTATTTCACCCAAATTTGATATTTCAAACTTGGTTTCCATTTCTTGCTTGAACTAGTTCACCATATAGCATCATTACTTCATATTACCACAAGAACATCTCCTTATTTAACCATCTTCATGTAACACCCCAATTTTCTTTTAGGAAAAAAATTATTTTTTTAGCTACGTTTTCGGATGATCTGACTTCGAGAGGCCATAAACCCATTAGCATTTAGAAATTTGGGAAAACTCATAAAATGAAAGTTATAGCACTATGAAATAGCTTTCCAAAACATCTTGAATCACTCGAAACGAAGCTTTACACAAGGAGTTATACTAAAATTACTAACAGAAGTCCCATAAAAAATGGGTTTGCAACCAAAGTTTATTCCCCCCTTTTCAACAAATGGACGATTTCTTTCGTCACATGGCTAGAAGAGTGCCTAAACCTGATGAAATGAACTTTGAGAAAATGAGAAAAATGGTTGGAGTTGAGTTTGAAGGCACTATTGACCCTACAGATGCCGAGCAGTGGTTGGAACAGATTGAAAGAGTGTTCCAGCAGTTAGAGTGTTCTGACGCTGCCAAATTTAAGTATGTTGTCTCACTGTTACAAAAAGATGCCTATGATTGGTGGGTAAGTGTACCGAATGCCAGAGTAAAATCTCCTGTTCTTACTTGGAATGATTTTGTGAAAGAATTTCATAAGAAGTATGTCTCACCTGCTTATCATGATGCAAAGAAAAAGGAGTTCTTAAATTTAGAGCAAGGGAGTAGGTCTATCGTTGAATATCAACAGAAGTTTCTCAGGCTGTCCCACTATGTTGGGGGTATTATTAATAACAAAAAAGATAAGTGCAGACGATTCAAAGACGATTTGAATGATTCTATCAGAATGGCGCAGCGGAACATTTTATGAGTTTTCCCAAATTTCCAAATGCTAATGGGTTTATGGCCTTCCGAAGTCAGATCACCCAAAAATGTAGCTAAAAATATTTTTTTCTTAAAAACAAATTGGGGTGTTACACTTCACATATAAAGTGGCTTCATTTTTACTTTTTTTGAAGCCACAATAAATGAGATGAGCATCAATTTTACTGTACCAGGCTTGAGAAGTCTGCTTTAATCCATAAAATGATTTATGTAGGTTGTAACCTTTATCCTCCATTCCTGCAACTAGAAATCCTTCTAGTTGGTTGACATAAATCTTCTCCTACAACTTTCCATTTAAAAATGTTGATTTCACATATAGATGATACAACTTTTAATTTGATTGAGTTGTCAAATAAAATAGAAGCCTTATTGTAAAATGTCATGCAACAGGTGCAAATGTGTCTCCATAATTGTAAGATCCCGAAAGTTGGAAGGCCATAAAAGAAAATAATGCAGGAGAAAGTTGCAGAAAAATTGCTGGTGTAGGCTCCTACGAGCCCACCTATACACCGTAGGAAGAAAATCGTAGTAATCCCAACACTTAAGAAAAATTTTGGAGTCTTAGGCGGTTGGAGTTGATGATCCGTAGACACACTGACAAGCCATATAAGTATAAAGGAAAGAGTCCTGGGATATAAAAATTTCACTAAGTGTGAACCCAACCTATAACCGTAGGGACTCCTACAGACCTTAGGAGTTCCTACGACCCGTATGAGAGGTTTAGAGACTCAGAGTTTCAGGACTTGAAAGGTTGTCAGGACAAAGGGCCCTTACTACCCGTAAGACCATTGATGGCCCATATGTCTAACCCGTAGAAGGGTTCCTAAAGTTGGAAAGATTTAGGGTTCCAGAATTCTTCCTATGAACAAGTAGGATGGCACATAGGAAGGTTGAAGGACCATAGACCCTACTCGTAGGATGGATCCCGAGTTTTAAAATTTTAGCTAACTATTGGAGTAATTGACGACCCATTCCCATGACTCATCAACAGACCCACGACCCATAGGTCCTTGTCCGTAGGTCACTCCGTTCAGAATTAATGAAGGGTATTTTGATTTTTTTCTATTATTTTATCTATGTACCCAGATGTTTTGGGTTATTATGCAAAGTCTATAAATACTTAGAACGTTTAAATTTCTACCATTCCGTCTTGTTTTACCAAATTCACCCTAAGGCATCAAGGATTTCACTCCCAAAAAGGACTCTTCTTCTTCATCAAGCTAGAGTTCCTAATGTTCAAGCTTCTTCTTCAAGATTTAAATTTGATCTTCATTAAGGTATGTGGTAATTCATCTATAGATCTTTTCCATTCATAGAGTCCCAAGAATTTCTCTTTTCTTTTATCAATTTCAATTCTCCAAAAATTCTAAGGTTTGATCAATTTGCATATGGGTCAATTCAATTATGATTTATTTCAATTTCAATAGTCTATTCATGCATGATTTTGAGTAAAATTACAAGTTTTTAATAAAATTTTCAATGACCTATT
This sequence comes from Solanum dulcamara, assembly GCF_947179165.1. Lineage (NCBI taxonomy): Eukaryota > Viridiplantae > Streptophyta > Magnoliopsida > Solanales > Solanaceae > Solanum > Solanum dulcamara. The sequence goes on along the minus strand of NC_077247.1, from coordinate 31,479,542 downwards.
CATTATGCTACGAATTTCATGTTTCAAGGTATGAATTTATGGTCAAAGAATTATGGATGATTTATAAATAATTATGAAAGCTATATATTATGATTCAAGTATGATTTCAAGTGTAAAACCATGAATTGTGAATTTTTTTATCACAATATGCAAGTTATGATGATTTAGATGCTTAGAAAGGTAAGTATCCACAAGTTCATGTTATGATCATGGTTTTCAAAGAGTTATTCTTATGTTATAGTTTCATGATGTTTGATTGGTTGATTTACCTTTCCTAATGATTATGTTTTATGTATTCCATTGGGATTAACTTATAACCAAGCCAAATTTATGGTGGGGATCCACAAGGGAACCCTAGTAGCAACCATTGATTCCTAAACTACATGCCACCGTATGTTTGCCTTTATTGGTTAACTAGTGGATCCACATATAGATCATGATTATGTTATGTTTCTGATACGGAGTCTACCTTTGCAAGTAGCCTCTCTCTTCTTGGTGTTGGAGTTATACCAGATTTCATGTTATAACTCACATGGTCTTAAATGTCGGTTAAGGTTAATATCCCACATATGTGTATGTTATATTCTATAAGCTCTTATAATAATGTCTTATGATGCATTGACCACATGTTTACAATTTTCAAATGCTTTCAATTTATGTTACTCATGTTTTAAGATATTGGTTATGTATCATACGTTCACCTTGGCTATGTCCGATTATCATTGTTCATGCATGTTTCTCACATACTTAGTTCATTCCATATACTAACACATACTTTTTGCCTACATTATATCATAATGTAGTGTTGGACGATCTTCACACACACTTCACTCGTGGTTAGAGCTTGATACTATTCCCTCATTATTGGTGAGTCCTCAAGATTCGAGGACAAGACATTTATCTTTCATTGCTCTTTACGACCTTTACTTCTATGTTTTTGGTGAGCTAGGAGTTTGTATTATGTCCCCATCTAGTTAGTAGAGACATGATAGAAATTATGGAGTCTATGTTGTCTTCTTTTCATTGGACTTTGGGAGTTAAGTCTTGACTACCTGATGTATGCTCACAAATGATATGCTAAGAGGCTTGGTTGGAGTCCCTCGAGATTCTAATCATTGTGTCGCATCTAAGGCCTAGCTTGGGTCATGAAAAACTTGATATCAGAACATAAGGTTTTAGGTGTACTAGAGAGTCTAACATGCCACATCAAGTAGAGTCTTGTTCATTGGTGTGAAACACACCACATTTATGAATATGAGGCTATGAGGCATTTAGGAAACTTTACGTTTTTCATCATTCTTATTTCATGCCATAGAGTCGAACACTAAGGTTTTCCTTCTAAGACTTTCTCTTTGCGATCACAAAAAATGCCTCCAAGAAGAATTCTCATAAGAAGGAATGTGAATGAGAAGCAACAAGCTCCCCAAGTTCCAAACGGCCCCTTGAATGAGCAAGTATCTCAAACGGAGTTTCGAGCTGCTTTTTAAGTCCTTATTCAAGCCATGGCAACTCAAGACAATAAGGAAGTGGTAGCTCTCATGAATCCAAATGTGGGTATGGCGGCTAGCCAAGTTTGTGATTTCACCAGTATGAACCCTCCAGAATTCTATGGCTCTAAAGTAGATAAGGATCCACAAGAATTCATTGAGGGTATTGCTAAGATTATGGACATTATGGGTATTAATCTGAATGATAAGGCGGACCTAATAGTGTATCAAATCAAAGGAGTTTCACGAGTTTGGTATGGCAATACAAGGATGAAAGATGTAGAGATGATGGTCCCATTGATTGAGAAGAATTCAAGAGTAAGTTTCTTGACCGCTTCTTTCCTTTGGAGTTGAGGGAAGCCAAGATATAAGAGTTCATAAATTTTTGATACGGTAATATGAGTGTGAGGGAGTATGCTCTCAAGTTCACTAAGTTGTTAAAATATGCTCTTTTTATGGTTGTCGATCCAAAAGCTCGTATGAGTAAGTTTGTTTTGGGTGTGTCTGATTTGGTGGTCAAAAAATGTAGAAACACCATGATAATCAAGAAGATGGACATCTCTAGGCTTATGACTCATGCCGAATACTCTAGCTAACAATCTTCAAACACTCTATCTCCCAAGTTCAATAAAGATAGGGTGTCTAACCCTAAGCCTCAAGGAGGAGCTCCGAGTGGTCAACCTATTCTCCCATGCAAGAAGTATGGGAAAAAGCATCTTAGAGAATGTCTAGCGGGTTTGGGTGATTGTTTTGGTTGTGGTAAGACGGTTCATCAAGTGAAAGATTGTCCTTCGAGCGCTACTAGAGGTGGAGATGGTCGACTCCAAACTCTGACTACTACAGGAAAACTAGCTCAGCATGGTACTACTTTAGGTAACGGTTAATGCCAAAATAGATTTTATGCCCTTCAGACTCGTCAGGACTTAGAGGATTCACCCGATATTGTGACTGGTATGTTGAAATTCTTTGACTTTGATGTTTATGCATTATTAGATCCAAGTGTTACTCTATTCTTTGTTACTCCTTATCTTGCTATGAAATTCATTGTTAGTCTCGAGACTTGTTCGAGCCTTTTTCGGTCTATACTCAGGTTGATGATTCAGTTTTGGCTAAGAGAGTTTATAGAAATTGTCCAATTTCAATTTTTGATTTAGTCTTGATATGGATTGGCTTTATGCATTTATGCTTCTATATGTTGTAGAACCCATGTGGTTAAGTTACAGTTTTGTAATGAGCTAGTCCTAAAATGGAAAGGTAGCAAGTTCGTGTTTAAAGGTCAATTCATCTCGTGCCTTAAAGCTCAAAAAATAATTTCCAAGAGTTGCATCTTTCATCTAGTCCGGGTAAGGGATACGAATCCCGAGACTCTTACTCTTGAGTTAGTTTTGGTTGTTAATGAATTTTAAGAAGTTTTTCCCGATGACCACCCAAGTAACCCTCCCGAAAGAGAGGTAGAATTTGGTATTGATCTTATCCCTAATACCCAACCTATGACTATTCCTTTTTATCGTGTGGCTCCAGCAGAACTTAAGAAGTTAAAGGATTAATTGAAGGATTTATTGGATAGGGGTTTTATTAGACCTAGTATCTCTCCATGGGGTGCTTCGATTCTCTTTATGTCATGACCCAATTTCTTAGATCATGATGACACCTACTATAACCCACCAATAGGTAAGCCAACCCATCAACCCGAAACTTCAAGTAATGGGTTTGAGGGCAGAAACTAAACAAGAGTGGCGAATTATAAAGATAAGCAGAAAGAATAAGCAAAATTAAACCAAAACATAATATAAACAACTAAAGATCCCTCCTAGAACTTGGAAGTCACAAGTACAGAGATGCTATAAAATAAAAGATGAGTACCGGTATTAAAAGTGGACCAAAAATATATACAAAAATTGGATAGTCTAAAAAGACAAAAGATGGGCCATCCGTACTGAAAGAGACAAAAAGGATCCAAAAACGCCAAGTGTTCACCCTAGTCTCCGAAGTTGACTGCAACAGGCTTGATCTATCTAGGGCGGTAGCTGGTGCTCGGTCCTATATCACGAAAGTAGATGCAAAGTATAGTGTGAGTACTAAGACAACAGGTACCCAGTAGGCATCATAGGCCGACTGAGCAGAAAAGGTGAAAACAATATGAAAAACAGTAATAAGCCTAAATAGGAATCAACATAAGAATCTAAAGTGAAAAGAGTACTATCTATGAGAGCTACAACTAACTATACCCAACTGGTCCCTCATAAGGCCAGTAGGGACACTCGTGCGCAAGTTAAATAAAAATCTGGATGAACCCCCATAAGTCCGTCGAGTACACAAAATATCTACAACTACCAAGTCTAGGAACCAAGAATTTGCGAGGTCAGGAACTGTAGAACTATATCATTTAAAAACCCATAATCTCCAAGAGTCAACGAATTAGGGGTGCCTTAAGGGTTGAGGCCGGGACTGAGACCCAAATGCTCGTCCGAATGTCCAACGTGGACAAGGTTAGGATTGGGTACCCAGAAGCTCACCATAATACATCGGTGCAGTTGAGGCCAAGACTGGATACCCGGATGCTCGCTGTAACTCATCGGTATGATCGAGGCTAGGACTGGGTACCCAGATGCTCATCATACTAGCAAGCCGGCAGGGGCCGGGGTTGAGTACCCGGATGCTCTCTAATAATTCAGAATGAATGCCAGGACTAGGTATTCGGATGCTCACAGATAATTTATCCCATTGTACTGAATATTTTTCTTCCAAAATAGGCTACAACAGTACTGATGATCTCCTCCCTAATGTGTCAACTAATATACCACAAAAACTTAAGCTAGAGCCAAAGACAAATGGTCACGAAATCTAGTATTACCGACACATCTCGAAGTCATGGTTATACTGAGTTATGGATGAGGGTGTTATTAAGAGCAAGGATATCGCCTAGCTAAGGCCAATTACTAGGCACTAGCCCGATACACCATTCTACAAGGATCTAAGTTCGCTGGAGCGACACCAGGGCAACTAAAGAAGTTTTACAACCTATACTAAGGACAACATACACCATAATATCAGCAACATTCTCATTCAACTCTTCTTATAATACTAACAAATAACGGTTAGACACGCATGCTTCCAAATATCCAAAAAATTCGATAACAAGTCTAAAGCATAATTTCTAACACCTAAGATATTCCATTAAACTACACAACCCAAATTACAACTATTTTAACATACTTTCACACATTCCATATCAATCTAAAGAAACAAAACTTATAGCTGACCTGTAAGCTAAACACGCGAGCTCCAAATCACAGTGCCAGAGCCTTTCCCTTCTAAGCGATCTTAGAATGCTGCCACGCTGTCAAAAATAGAAGCACAACATCAATACGGTCATTTAGACACTAATTTTATAATTTTTGGAGACGGACCAATTTCAGAGTATAAAACAGGAATTATGGGATCCGCATCTGGAATTTTGGAATTGACCATAAAAATAGGTTCTAATTACTATCCTCAGCTTGTGTTCCAAACAGGAACATAATTAACACATAATCACATCCCCAACACGATCATGCAACAAAACTAGGGTCCTAGCTAAGACAATGGAAAAAGACAACATTTTAGGAGCAGCAAATCACCACAAATGATGAACCCCCAACCCAAACCAATAGCACCACGATGATTCTTGCAAAAAACCCCACAATTTAGCCTAAAGAATCACTGTAATCAAAGTAAAAACGAGAAAGAACTAGCCCCTCAAAGATCAACACAATTCTAACTCAGAAACATAACAACCAACTGCTAAATTCAAAGTTTTACCTCAAACAAATCCTCCCCTTGAGATTTTGAGCACACCAACAAATTTATCACAAAATTCTCTTGAATTTAGACTTTTGAATCATCAAAATTGGGTTTATATACACCAAAAAAAATAATTCTCAAAATTCTTCAAAAATTAATTTCAAAAATAGGAAGGGCAGGTGCTATAACGAGAATCTTACCTCAAACTAAGAGTAACCAATAGTCTGCAAGTACTCCAATGTGTAGCCACGAACTTTTCAAACACACTGGTCTTTGAATCACCCAAAATGGAACTTTTTTTTTATTTTTTTTTTTTTATGGGAACTTTAGAACTCAAGTTATGGGGTTTTAAAGTTGAGTGAAAAACCCAAAAATGGGCTTGCAGGCACTAGATTTTTGCTGCAATATTTGATTTTGGAAAAGTCCAAAATCTCCAACGGGGTGCTTGAAATTTGTTCGAAATCTGATAAAATAAACCAAATATGCTACACCACTGAATTTGAAGTTCCGGACTTAATGGCGTATTCAAAATTATCATACAAGGTTATTTTTATAAAAAGTGGATCCCACACCCAATTGTCATTTTAAGACACATTCCACAACGGGCCTCAAAATTAGATCGAAAGCCTAGGAAAGCGAACGAAGGATCGTTATTGACCAAAATCGATATTCCGCAACTAACCGCGCTGTCAAAATTTTCATCCGAGCACATTTTTCAAGAATGTTGGCCAAAGTCAACCATAGGCTAAGTTTCAAAGTCAAAAGCGCCAAATGACCACAAACTCGTATCGATTGCCTCGATAGTCATGAAAACAATGCTAATAGACTAATTTGGCCATTCCGGAGTTGATAAAACCATCAGAATTCGAATTCAAAGTCTCTTTAACCCGAAACTCAAAAAGTCGCAACTAAACCAACCTAGGCCTTCAAAATACCAAAATAGGCTCGGGAAATCTAAAAATTTAGCCAGCACCTTTTCTAGACGAGAAACCATCCTTCGAATCCAATGGAGTCATCAAAATTCCATTCCGAGCAACGAAACTCCAAAAGTTCACCAAAGTCAAATCTTGGCCTAAAATTTCTCAAATTCTCAACTCAAGACCTCAAATCTTGGTTACAACTCTAAAATTGATTTCGTAAACTCTTCTAGGCCAATTTTGACATTCCGGAACTGCTGAAATCGACAGAATTCTATTCCGATACTCGTAGCTCTGGTTAGACCCAAATACTACTTTTGAACACTTAAAGCTTATGAAAACTCAAAATTTCCAAAGACTTAACTTTTTGTAGGATTTTCTAAAAATCAATACCCGATACCAATCAGAAATGACTTGGGGCAACTAAAGGGAGGGGTAAAATGGTCATTTACAAAAGTTTCAAAAATGACCTTTAGAGTCATTACAACATCCACTGATAAAAAAACTTTCGTCCGCGAAAGTAAAGACAAGGGTATACCTGGAGGAAAAAATAAGCTGGGGAACTGCTCCCACATCTCCTGCTCGATCTCTCATGTAGCCTCCTCGATCGAACGATGGAGCCACTAGACCTTAACCACAGGGGTGGACTTAGAACGAAGCTGGCGAACATCTCTAGCTAGAATAGCAACCGACTCCTCAATAAAAGTCAGGCAATCATCCAAAGCAATAGAATTATACTAAAGCATATGAGATTACTCTAGAATGTACCGGCGCAGATAGAGACATGAAAAACAGGGTGTATAGCTGAAAATACTGGTGGCAAAGACAACTCATAAGCAACCTCTCTAACTCTCCTCAGAATCTCAAAGGGCTAGATATACCTAGCGCTAAGCTTACCCCGCCTGCTGAATCTCATCATGCCCTTCAAGGGAGACACCGGCAAGAACACCCGATCTCTCACCTCGAAGCATAAGGGCTGACGTTTGTGATCAACATAAATTTGGTGCCTACTCTAAACTGTACTCAGTCTATCCTGAATAACCCAGACTCTGGCTATGGCATCCCGAAATAAATCAATACTGTGCGGCTCAAGTTTTGAAGACTCAAACAAAACAATCGGAGTGCGACAACACCTACCATATAATGCCTCCAACATGGCCATCTGAATACTAGAGTGGTAGCTATTGTTGTACGAAAACTCCGCCAAAGGCAAGTACTACTCCTAATGACCCTCGAACTCTAATACACAAGCTTGCAGCATATCCTCCAGAACCTGAATAGTATGCTCTGACTGACCATCGGTCTGCGGATGAAATGCCTTGCTAAGATCAACTCGGGTGCCCAACTCTCTCTAAAAGGCCCTCCAAAAATTGGAAGTAAATTGAGATCCCCTATCTGATATAATGGACATCAATATCCTGTGCAGACTGACCACCTTCTAAATTATAACACCCCTAAAAAAATTTCCCCTAAGATTCGGGCCTTTCTTGTACACGTGTGGGGCCCATCGTATTTAGTTCAAAGTATGTGCTTGAGTTAAGATGAGTCCCTGAGAAATTAAAGAGCGTTGGAGGTGATGTGGGGTCATAGAGGACCCCTAGGACCGAGCTAAGTCCCAAAAAGGTTCGTCGTGGCTAAGTTAGGATGAGTTCGTGTATGGGGTCGACTTCTAATGGCCCTATCCTTTGAAAGATGGAAACCTAGGTGGACCACGACTTATTAAATTAAATTTCATCGAGTCTTCTTTCCAACGCCACCAAGAATGTGAATTTTGGAGTTCAGAGTTGAGAGATATGACGATCCTAAGAAGAGCTAGCACGGCAGGAATTTCATTTTTGGCTTGGGTTGCAACTAATGGGGAAATAGCCCTGGCGCTATAAGGGAGCAATGCGCCACTATCACGCCAGAAACATGCCTCAGTAGTTTGTCCCCTGGCGCGACGCGCCGCTAAAAGTTGTGCAGGGTTTTTCAGGCCAAATTTCCAGAACTTAGAAAATATGGTCTTGGCGCTATAAGGGCGCGATGCGCCACTATCGCACCAGAAATATGCCTCAGTAGTTTGGTCTCTGGCGTGGCGCGCTACTGCGAGGTGTGCAGGTTTTAGGCATAATTGGCCTGGCGCTGCAAGGGCGCAACGCGCCACTATCGCGCCAGGTGTATTTTTAGCCTATTTTCAGAACTTTTGAGGAGGGGAAATTTGGAAACTTACCCAAATTATATATGTATTGCCTTTGGTCTTTTGGGAACACATTTCTCAGCCTCACTCTCTCTCTAAAAAGCCCTAGAAGCTTCTCTCTCTCTCTCTCTCTCTTCTTCTTCTTCTCCATTCCCAATAAAAAGAGTCCAAGAGCTTCAAGATTTGAGTCCTCTATTGAAGACCCAACCACAAGGTTTTCTTCAAGTCTTCACTAAGGTATGTAAGGCTATCTAAAACATGGGTTGAGTCCACCTATGTGCCCTACTCTTGCTTTGAGGTTAGATGTTCATGAAAATAGAATTTCTTGGTATGGTTTATGCTTGTATGAACTTTGTCCCCTATGTATTTGATTGTATATGTGTTGATGTTGTTGAGCCGAGGAGTTCCTAAATTGAGCCCTTATGTGAGTATGAGTCGATGAAGATGAAGTTGTTAAATATGTTTTATTAATCTCCTTAACTATGTGGATTATGATAAAAGAGGTTATTTTCCTAAGAAATGTTGCCTATTATAGAGTGTGATTTAAAGTCTTGAGTTGTGATGAGTCTCAAGGATTTCTCAAATGGATGGAGTAAATGATTGGTTATGTCTATTTGTTGCTATAATTTTGCATTTAAATTTTTTTGTAGAGATGATTGAGATTGATCGGATAGTACGATTGGAAGAGGTACGATTGTGATAGAGTTTATGAGTTGACAAGGTTGTAATTAGACTTGTCGATATGAGTTGATCAAGTTGACTGGATGGAGTTTTATGAGCGTGGAGTCTTGGGAGGAGTATCGAGCATCGAATTGGGCAAGAGTATAGTCCATACTCGAACCTAATACCTATGTTGCCAAACGTAGGGGGGATTGAACCGTTAAAGTCGGATGCTTCCCCTAGAGTTTTGTCCTGACATTATAGGACTTGGTTGGATTGGATCCATGATTGATTGACTCATTCATGCCCTGGCAAAGTATGAACGGATGCGGCAACAACGTCGGCTTGTTGTACTGTCACTGGCTCATAAGTGATGGTTGTCAGTTAAGAAAAACTCCCAAATAGGTCTTGATAGTACTCTCAGTCAGATTGAGTTGAATTGTATGTGAGTGGTCCCGTCTAAATCATATTCTTATTTAAAGTTAGGACATTTGATTGAGTTGTTATCCCTCTTGAGTTGAGCTTCTGAGTTGATTAATTCTTCCTTGATATTCATCGTATTCGGTCATTTTACATACTCGTACATTTCATGTACTGACGCCGTTTGGCCTGCATCGTTTCATGATGCAGAGACAGGTATTAGAGATCATCAACCGATGCTCCGTTGAAAATCCACATACACTTCCAGTTAGTTGGTGAGTCCTCCTAATTCTCGGAGGATATTGAGCCTTCTTGTATAGTTTTATTGTCATTTCTTTTATTTTGATTGTTGGTAGCCATGGACTTGTCATTGGCACCTCTTAGACTTTGATAGAGGCTTCATAGACTGGAGTGTGGGGAGGTCGAACTGTTATTTTGAGGAGTCTTATTTTATTATCTTGTTGGGTTGTAAATGTTTGGCCTCCGGCCCCCATATATATATATATATAAAAAGGGCAGCCCGGTGCACTTAAGCTCCCGCTATGCGCAGGGTTCGAGGAAGGGACCGACCACAAGGGTCTATTGTACGCAGTCTTACCTTGTATTTCTGCCAGAGGCTGTTTCCAAGGCTTGAACCCGTATATATATATATATATGATCAGTATTTCATTACTTGAGTTTTCCGCTAAGAGAATATGATTGAATGAAGGTGTAACTGGACCAGGTGGTTCGCTCAGAGGTTAGAAATGGCCTTCGAGTACCGGCCACGCCTAGGGTACCCTCCTGGGGCGTGACAAACATGGTATTAGAGCACAGAGTTCAAGTGTCCTAGGGAGTGTATGAAGCCGTGTCTAGTAGAGTCTTGCTTATGGGTGTGTTATGCACCACACTTATAATCAGGAGGCTATAGGACATTAGGAATTATTTCACTTCTTTCATACTCTGACTTCGTGCGATAGAGTTAAAACTCTATAAGACTCCTTTCTAATTCGTGCATTTGTACGTTACAGATAATGCCTCCAAAATGTACTGCTAGCCAGAGTAATGTTGATAACGCCGAGATGCCCCAAGAAGAGATACGCCCAGCAAGGGCTAGGGGCTGACCTGCGAGGTATGCGGAGGCACCCCAAGTGCCAGCTACTCCACCTGCACCCACATCAGAGGCAGAATTTTGAGGGGCAAATGCAATGCTCACGCAACTAATGGCCGCCCGAAGTGGTAATCAGAGTTCGCCGACTCTTAGCTCTAGCTCCCAAGAGCCATCTGCTGCCACTAGAATTAGAGAGTTTCTAAGGATGAATCCGCCGGCATTCACGGGTTCTAAGGTCGATGAAGATCCCCAAAACTTTATCGATGAGATATGGAAGATTCTAAAAGCTATGCATGCTACGAAAATTGAGGAGGTCGAGTTGGTGTCTTATCAACTTAAAGATGTGGAAAACATTTGGTATAACCAATGGGAACAGAGTAGGGGTGAGGATGCTGAACCTGCTAGATGGGATGAATTTGAGGGAGCCTTCCTTGACCACTTCTTTCCCCGAAATTGAGAGAAGCGAAAGTGGAGGAATTTGCAAACCTGAAATAGGAGGGTATGTCGGTTAAGGAGTATGGCCTAAAGTTCATCCAGTTGTCCAGGTATGCTCCAGAAATGATTCTAGATGTGAGGTCAAAGATGAGGAAGTTCGTCTCCGGATTAGGGAGGCATGTGAAGAAGGAGTGCAAGGCAGCATTGTTGATCTCGGATATGGATCTTTCCAGATTAATGGTGTATGCTCAACAGGTAGAGAAGGAGAAAAGAAAAGACAGAGAAGAGCACCTGAGCAAGAAGGCAAAATCAGCGGGCCATGAGAATAAATAAAGGCAAAACAAGGGCAACAAGTCCTTCTTCCAGAAGAGGCCTCCCAATTATGCCTTATCTACCGCAAGTGCACCTATGCCGCAGAACAGGTATGACCAGCAAGGATAGAGTCGCCAGAATTTTAGTCCCCAGGGTTCTCAATCCCAGGCCAGTGTAAGTCAAGGTTCGAGGGAGAAGCCACCATGCGGCAAGTGTGGTAGGTTCCACTTGGGAGAATGCAGAGCGGGAAGGGTTGGTTGTTATAAATGAGGCCAAATAGACCATTTTCAGAAGGAGCGTCCAGCATGGGGGAATAGAGCCCAGTTCTCTACAACCGTACTGCCATCTAGGGGTAATCAGAGGGGAGCTACTTCAGCTACGAGTGGAGGTACAAACCGCCTATATGCCATGGGCAGTCGCCAAGATCAGCAGAACTCTCCAAATGTTGTGACGGGTATGATTCGAGTCTCTTCTCTCGATTATTTTGTGTTGATGGATCCGGGTGCCACTCTATCTTTTGTGAATCCTTACGTGGCTAGTAAGTTCAATAAAATCCCTGAATGTCTTAGTGAGCCTTTCTACGTAGCTACCCCTGTTGGTGATTCTGTCGTAGCTGAGAAAGTCTATAGAGATTGCACCGTGTCAATTCATCATAGAGATACCTTGGCTGACTTAGTTGAGTTGGACATGGTTGATTTTGATGTGATCCTTGGCATGGAATGGCTTTATGTCTGCTATGCCTCTATTGATTGTAGAACTCAGGTTGTCAAGTTCAAATTCCCGAACGAAGCTGTCATAGAGTGGAGGGGCAGTCCTATTATGCCTAAGGGTAAGTTTATTTCTTACCTTAGGGCCAGGAAGCTAATCTCAAAAGGGTGCATTTATCACCTTGTCTGAGTGAAAGATGACAATATCGAGTCTCCATCCCTGGAGTCGGTTCCGATTGTCAACAAGTTTCTGGATATCTTTCCTGAAGATCTGCCTAGAGTCCCTCCTAATAGGAAGATCGATTTCGGGATTGATATTCTTCCTGATACCCAACCTATCTCGATCCCTCCCTATAGAATGGCTCTGGCTGAGTTGAAGGAGTTGAAGGAGCAGATGAAAGACTTGTTAGATAAGGGATTCATTAGGCCGAGTGTCTCACCATGGGGTGCTCCGGTCCTATTTGTGCGGAAGAAGGATGGGTCCCTTAGAATGTGTATCGACTACAGGCAGCTGAATAAGGTCACCGTAAAGAACAAATACCCTCTCCTCAAAATAGATGACTTATTCAATCAACTTCAGGGTACCGCTTGTTTCTCAAAGATAGACTTGAGATCCGGCTATCACTAGTTGAAGGTGAGGGAATGTGATATTTTGAAGACTGCTTTCCGGACTCGTTATGGCCATTTCGAATTTTTGGTCATGTCCTTTGAGTTGACTAATGCCCCCGCCGCTTTTATGGACCTCATGAACCGAGTATTCAAACCATATCTTGATATGTTTGTGATTGTATTCATAGATGATATTCTGGTTTACTCCAAGAATGAGGAGGAGCATGCCCATCATCTTAGAGTCGTCTTGCAAACTTTGAGAGACTAGGTATTATATGTAAAGTTCTCCAAATATGAATTTTGGCTTGCATCAGTGGCCTTCCTAGGCCACATTATATCTGGAGATGGTATTCAGGTTGATGCTCAGAAGGTTGAGGCAGTAAAGAATTGGCCCAGACCCACATCTCCGATAGAGATAAAGAGCTTTTTGGGTTTGGCTAGATATTATCGGAGGTTTATAGAGGGATTATCATCCATATCATCACCATTGACTAAGATGACCTAAAAGAAGGCTAAGTTCCAATGGTCCAATGCTTGTGAAGAGAGTTTCCAGAAATTGAAGGCCAAGCTAACCATTGCTCCTGTTCTAGCATTGTCCGAGGGAACAGAGGGCTTTGTGGTCTACTGTGATGCATCCAGAATTGGCTTGGGTTGTGTGTTGATGTAGAGGGGGAAGGTTATAGCTTATGCTTCGAGGCAGCTTAAGGTTTATGAGCGAAATTACCCAACTCATGACCTTGAGCTGGCAGCTGTGGTGTTTGCGCTTAAAATTTGGCGCCACTACTTGTATGGAGCGCATGTTGATGTATTCACCAATCATAAGAGCCTGCAATATATCTCCAGCTAGAAGGAACTCAACCTGAGACAAAGAAGATGGCTTGAGCTACTCAAGGACTACGACATGAGCATCCTCTACCATCCAGGTAAAGTTAATGTTGTTGCTGATGCTCTTAGCAGGTTGTCTATGGGTAGCATTGCCCATGTGGATGAGGGAAAGAGGGAATTGGCGAAAGAAGTACATAGATTAGCCCGATTGGGAGTTCAACTCAAAGAGAAAAATGAAGGTAGAGTAAACGTTCGAGATAGGGCTACGTCCTCACTTGTAGCAGAGGTAAAGGAGAAACAAGATCAGGACCCCGTCCTTCTTCGGTTGAAGGAAGTGGTTCACAAATAAGGGGTGATGGTTTTCACCAAAGGGGGATATGGTGTGTTGAGGTACCAAGGTAGATTGTGTGTACCTGATATCGATGATGTTCGAGGGAGGATTATGGCCAAAGCGCATAGTTCTAGGTACTCTATTCATCCAGGCTCTACAAAAATGTATCATAATTTGAGGGAAATCTATTGGTGGAGCGGGATGAAAAGAGATATTACGGAATTCGTTTCCAAATGCCCGAATTGTCAACAAGTGAAGTTTGAGCATCAAAGGCCATGTGGTTTAGCCCAAAACATAGGAATTCCAGAATGGAAGTGGGAGATGATTAACATGGACTTTATTACAGGCTTGCCGAAGTCCCAAAAGCAACATGATTCCATTTAGGTGATTGTGGATAGAATGACGAAATCAGCCCACTTCTTGGCGGTTAAGACTACTGACATCGCAGAAGATTATGCAAAGTTGTATATACAAGAGATCGTCAGATTGCATGGGGTCCCTTTGTCTATCATCTCAGATAGGGGAGCTCAATTCACTTCCCAATTTTGGAAATCCTTTCAGAAGGGATTAGGTTCGAGGGTGAACTTGAGTACAACCTTTCATCCCCAGACAGATGGCCAAGCAGAGTGCACCATCCAGACATTGGAAGATATGTTGAGGGCATGTGTGCTCGACTTCAAGGGAAATTAGGACGATCACTTACCTCTCATAGAGTTTGCATACAACAATAGCTATCATGCAAGCATTCAAATAGCTCATTATGAAGCTTTGTATGGGAGGAGGTGTAGATCTCCTATTGGGTGGTTTGAAGTTGGTAAAGCCGAGCTGATTGGGCCTGACCTTGTTCACCAAGCCATGGATAAGGTGAGAGTTATCCAAGATAGGCTAAAGACAGCCCAAAGCCGCCAAAAATCTTACACCGATGCGAGGAGGAGAGACTTGGAGTTTGAGGTGGGTGATTGGGTGTACTTGAAAGTATCACCCATGAAGGGTGTCATGAGGTTTGGAAGGAAAGGGAAGCTCAGTCCTCGATATATTGGTCCTTACCATATTTTGAGGCAGATTGGGAGTATTGCTTATGAGTTGGAGTTACCCTCGGAGTTAGCTTCTATTCATCTGGTATTCTACGTTTCAATGTTGAAGAAGTGCTTGGGTGATCCCTCGTTGGTAGTCCCCATTGACAGCGTTGGAATTAAGGATAGCTTGTCTTATGATGAGGTCCCAGTCCAAATTCTTGATCACCAAATTCGCAAACTGAGGAACAAGAGATCGCCTTGGTCAAAGTCCTGTGGAGGAATCAACTTATTGAGGAAGCCATATGGGAAGCGGAGGAAGCCATGAAATCTAAATATCACATCTATTCGTGCCTACCGAGGAGAATGTTGAAGGTAATGACCCTTTTCCTTGACTTGAATTCATTTGTGCCTTTTTGAGTTTTGATTGATATTTATTTGAGAATGTGATTGGTTGAATGACTGAAATTTCAATTGTGATTTGTACCCCGAGTCCATTCTTGGTTGCTCGTCATTCGAAGACGAATGGTCCTAAGGGGGAGATAATATAACACCCCTCAAAAATTTTCCCCTAAGATTCGGGCCTTCCTTGTACACGTATGGGGCCCATCGTATTTAGTTCAAAGTATGTGCTTGAGTTAAGATGAGTCCCTGAGAAATTAAAGAGCGTTGGAGGTGATGTGGGGTCATAGAGGACCCCTAGGACCGAGCTAAGTCCCAAAAAGGTTCGTCGTGGCTAAGTTAGGATGAGTTCGTGTATGGGGTCGACTTCTAATGGCCCTATCCTTTGAAAGACGGAAACCTAGGTGGACCACGACTTATTAAATTAAAGGTCGTCGAGTCTTCTTTCCAACGCCACCAAGAATGTGAATTTTGGAGTTCGGAGTTGAGAGATATGACGATCCTAAGACGAGCTAGCACGGCAGGAATTTCATTTTTGGCCTGGGTTGCAACTGCTGGGGAAATGGCCCTGGCGCTATAAGGGCGCGATGCACCACTATCGCGCCAGAAACATGCCTCAGTAGTTTGGCCCCTGGCGCGATGCGCCGCTAAAAGTTGTGCAGGGTTTTTCAGGCCAAATTTCCAGAACCCAGAAAATATGGTCTTGGCGCTATAAGGGCGCGACGCGCCACTATCGCGCCAGAAATATGCCTTAGTAGGTTGGTCTCTGGTGCGGCGCGCCACTGTGAGGTATACAGGTTTTAGGTATAATTGGCCTAGCGCTGCAAGGGCGCGACGCGCCACTATTGCGCCAGGTGCATTTTTAGCCTATTTTCAGAACTTTTGAGGAGGGGCAATTTGGGAACTTACCCAAATTATATATGTATTGCCTTTGGTCTTTTGGGAACATATTTCTCAGCCTCACTCTCTCTCTAAAAAATCCCTACGAGCTTCTCTCTCTCTCTTCTTCTTCTTCTTCTCCATTCCCAATAAAAAGTGTCCAAGAGCTTCAAGATTTGATTCCTCCATTGAAGACCCAACCACAAGGTTTTCTTCAAGTCTTCACTAAGGTATGTAAGGCTATCTAAAACATGGGTTGAGTCCACCCATGTGCCCTACTCTTGCTTTGAGGTTAGATGTTCATGAAAATAGAATTTCTTGGTATGGTTTATGCTTGTATGAACTTTGTCCCCTATGTATTTGATTCTATATGTGTTGATGTTGTTGAGCCGAGGAGTTCTTAAATTGAGCCCTTATGTGAGTATGAGTCGATGAAGATGAAGTTGTTAAATATGTTTTATTAATCTCCTTAACTATGTGGATTATGATAAAAGAGGTTATTTTCCTAAGAAATATTGCCTATTATAGAGTGTGATTTAAAGTCTTGAGTTGTGATGAGTCTCAAAGATTTCTCAAATGGATGGAGTAAATGATTGGTTATGTCTATATAATGCTATAATTATGCATTTAAATTTCTTTTGAAGAGATGATTGAGATTGATCAGATAGTACGATTGGAAGAAGTACGATTGTGATAGAGTTTATGAGTTGACATGGTTGTAATTAGACTTGTCGATATGAGTTGATCGAGTTGACTGGGTGGAGTTTTATGAGCATGGAGTCTTGGGAGGAGTATCGAGCACCGAATTGGGCAAGAGTATAGTCCATAATCGAACCTAATACCTGTGTTGCTAAACATAAGGAGGATTGAACCGTTAAAGTCGGATGCTTCCCCGAGAGTTTTGTCCTGACATTATAGGACTTGGTTGGATTGGATCCATGATTGATTGACTCGTTCATGCCCTGGCAAAGTATGAATGGACGCGGCAACAATGTCGGCTTGTTGTACTGTCACTGGCTCATAAGTGATGGTTGTCGGTTAAGAGAAACTCCCAAATAGGTCTTGATAGTACTCTCAGTCAGATTGAGTTGAATTGTATGTGCGTGGTCCCGTCTAAATCATATTCTTGTTTAGACTTAGGAATTTTGATTGAGTTGTTATCCCTCTTGAGTTGAGCTTCCGAGTTGATTAATTCTTCCTTGATATTCGTCGTATTCGGCCATTTTACATACTCGTACATTCCATGTACTAACGCCGTTTGGCCTGCATCATTTCATGATGCAGAGACAGGTACTAGAGATCATCAACCGGCGCTCCATTGAAGATCCACATATAGTTCCAGCTAGTTGGTGAGTCCTCCTAGTTTCCGGAGGATATTGAGCCTTCTTGTACAGTTTTGTTGTCATTTCTTTTATTTTGATTGTTGGTAGCCATGGACTTGTCATTGGCACCTCTTAGACTTTGATAGAGGCTTCATAGACTGGAGTGTGGGGAGGTCGAACTGTTATTTTGAGGAGTCTTATTTTATTGTCTTGTTAGGTTGTAAATGTTTGACCTCCGCCCCCTATATCTATATATATATATATATGATCAGTATTTCATTACTCGAGTTTTCCGCTAAGAGAATATGATTGAATGAAGGTGTAACTGGACTAGGTGGTTCGCTCGGAGGTCAGAAATAGTCTTCGAGTGCCAGCCACGCCTAGGGTACCCTCTCGGGGCGTGACATAAATATAGATTTGAGCTAGATGATCTGCAGTAAAAGTGGACCGTACTGGCAAGAAATGCACTGACTTGGTTAATCGATCAATGATGACCCAAATACCATTATTACCTTTGGATGTATGAGGCAATCCCATCACGAAGTCCATGGTAATTCGTTCCCATTTTCACTCGGGAATGGGTAATCTCAGAAAAACTCCACCACACCGTTGATATCCTGGCCTTAACCCGCTGTCAACTTAAACAACAGGATATATACTCAACTATATCTCTCCTCATACCACGTCTCAAATCCCGATACATCTTCATGGTGACCAAATAGATAAAGTACTTGGAATCGTGGGCCTCATGAAAGATCAACTGAATAAAGTCTCCAACTCTGGGAACATAAAGGCGACCATCAAACTATAGTAACCCATCCGAATCTATAGAAACTTGGCCACCATCGCCTCGTAATACTAACTCTCAAGGATCTACCAATGCTCCATCCTCAAATTGCTGGCCACAAATCTCGTCTAGTAGAGATGATCGAGATCCCACAAAAGCCAAAATTTATCCGAAATTTGAGATGTCTAACCTGACAATCCGATTAGCGAAAAACTGGATGTCCAAGGCTAGAAGTCGCTCCAAAGTAGACAAGTAAGCTAAACTAGCCATACTCCCCGTCTTCCATCTCAACACATCCGCTAATACATTCGCCTTGCCCGGGTGGTAGAGGATAAAGATTTCATAATTGGCCAGTAGCTTAATCTAGCAGTGCTGTCTAGAATTAAGATCCTTCAGACTCATAATGTACTGTAAGCTTCGGTGATCTATATATATCTCGCAATGGACTCTATATAAGTAGTGCCTCCACATCTTGAGCGCGAAAACTACTACCGCTAGTTCCAGGTCATGAGTGGGGTAGTTGCGCTTGTGCACTCTTAACTGTCTGGAAGCATAAGCAATAACTCAGCCTCGATGTATCAGTACAAACTCAAGACCTATACCAGAAGCATCACAATATATCAAAAAGATCTCTCCCTCAACTGGAAGAGTCAGAACAAGAGCGGTGGTAAGTAATTCTTTGAGCTTTCAAAAGCTCAACTCACACTCCTTGGACCACACAAAGGGAACATCTTGGAGGGTCAAATAGGTCAATGGGGCTGCAATGGTGGAGAAACCCTCAATGAATCATCTATAATACCCAGCCAATCTAACGAAGCTCCGAATCTCCATAACAGATCTGGGCCTAGCCTAACCAAGAATAGCCTCAATCTTTGCCAGATCCACCCTAATACCTCTCTGAACACCTCGTGTCCTAGAAATTCCACAGACTCCAACTAAAACTCGCACTTTGAGAATTTAGCATAAAACTACTAATCTCTCAAAGTCTGGAGCACAACCCTCAAGTGTTGCGCATGCTCCTCCATACTCCGTGAGTATACTAGTATATCATCGATAAATACAATCATGAAGGAGTTAAGATAAGTCCTGAATACTTAAGTCATAAGGTCCATAAAAGTTGTGGGGGCATTGGTAAGCCCAAAAGACATCACAAGGAACTCATAGTGGCTATAGCGAGTCTGAAAAGCAGTCTTAGGAATGTCGGCTACTCTAATCTACAACTGGTGGTAGACGGACCTCAAGTCAATCTTAGAAAATGCGATCGCACCCTAAAGTTAGTCAAATAAATCATCGATACAAGGCATGGAGTAACAGTTTTTCACCGTCACCTTCTTCAGCTGCCTGTAATCAATATACATCCGCATAGTCCCATCTTTTTTCTTACCAAATAGGATAGATGCACCCCATATCGACACACTCGGGCAAACAAATCCCTTACCTAGAAGATCCTCAAGCTGCACACTAAGCTCCTTAAGCTTTACGAGGGCCATACGATAAGGTGGTATAGAACTAGTTCTCGTCTCCAAATCTATGGCAAAGTCAATATCTCTCTCTGGGGTAGGCCAGATAGGTCAGTAGGGAAGACATTAGTATACTCTCTAACTACAGGGATTGAATCAACAGTAGGGGCCTCGTTGGACATATCACGGATATATACTAAGTACGCCAAACACCCGGACGCAACTAGATACCAAGCCTACATAAAGGATATGATTCTAGTCGGTGAATGACTATAAATGCCCTGCCATAAGACGGGGGAATGCCAGGCATGACTAATGTAACAGACTTGGCATAACAGTCCAAAAATGCATGATGAGGAGATATCCAATCCATGCCCAGAATAACATCAAAGTACATCATATCAAGTAAAATAAGATCTGCCCAAGTCTCATGCCCTTGAATAGTCACCGCACAAGATCTACAAACCTGGTCCACTACTAAAAAATCCCTTATCGGGGTCAAAATATGCAACAGGACCTCAAGTGACTCATAAGAAATATCCAGATGTGGAGCAAAATATATAGACACATAGGAACATGTGGAACCTGGATCAAATAAAGCTGAAGCAATCTGCTGACAAATAAGGATAGTACCATTGATAACATCAGCTAATGCCTCAATATTTGCCCTTGCCGGAGCAACATAGAAGTGGCCTATTCACCTTCCATACGACCGTTTGCCCTACCACCTGACTTGCCTCCTCGAGAACCTACCCGAACACCCTATTGACCATCGCTGCAGTCGTGACCCTGATCTATACCTCCTGGTAGAGGTGGCGCTATTACAAACAGTCTAGCTTGGCTGGGACACTCTCTAGAATAGTGCTCTAGTAGGCCACAATCAAATCATCCTAAAGCTGAATGGGCCCTGATAACTCGTCTGTGGTAGGAAGAAAGTGGACCTAATCCCCTCGAGCTCTGCCGTGTGGTGGAACCCCCCTAATGAGGCTGACTACCCTCAACTACTGGTAGGGCACCTGAATCGACCGGCTGGACTGACCCTGTTGGTACCTATTTTACTAGAACTGCTGGTGGGGCATGTCATCAATGTCATGGCCCCTAAACTAGGACAGACTGTAGATGCCCTAATGTCCGGGCCTCTTATCGCTGCCCCTTTGGGCCTGGCGATGAATAATCTCGATCGTGCGGGCATGATCCACCATATCTAGAAAACAATAGCCTGCAGAAACCAAGTGCCTGGTCCCCAACCTTAGGTAAGGTCTTAATCCATGTACAAAACATCGTACCCGCTCATCCTTAGTGGGTAGAATCATAGTGGCATTTTGGGATAACTGATGAAATCTGGTCTCATACTCGGCAATCGTCATATGGCTCTGCTCCAACTGAGTAAACTGATCTCAAAGTCGGTCCCTAACACTCTTAGGGATGTATCGAGCCAGTAAATCCTCTGAGAATAGGGCCCATGTCAATGGTGGTGACCCAGCTGGTCTGGACTGCAAATAAGAGTGCCACCACTATCTGGCTACCTCTATGAACTAGTGAGCAAAGAAGTCGACACCTCTGGACTCCACAAGATCCAAGGGATAGAGCTGCTCCTGACAGGTAGTCAATAAATCCATGGCATCCTTGCTAATGACTCTAGAAAATGTCAAGGGTGACAGCCTCTAAAATACCCCTAATATCTTTTTCTTCTATAATGATATCATGCCCTTCGGCACTGCTGGTGGGGGTGCAACAACTGGTGAAGGCAACTGAACCTCAAGTGTTGGCTGGGCGAGAAGATCTAACGGTGCTGGTTTGCCCGCTACTAGGGTCGGGGCCTATGGCATAACCTTAATAGCCGTGAGGAGCTACATAATCGTTGCCTACAATGGTGGTGTCATAACTAGTGCGGTTGGGGTTGTGCTGCTAGTGATGGACCTATCTGATTAAGGAGGAATGGGAGCGTCCTGATGCTCCTCTACTAGCTACGACTCTATTTTCGGGTCGGGAGATGGTGCTGTTCCCCTACCTGCCCCACAGGGCTGGCCTCTAGGCCTGCCAGGCCTTGGTGCGTCATCACGACCAGTGGTACTACGCGTACAAACCATCCCTGCAAAAGAGTGGAACAAATGAAATTTCAGGAAATTAATAAGACACAACACTGCACGAAATAATACAACATAGAGAACATTCCTAATGACATCCTGTAGCCTCCCAAAGATAAGTTAACGACGTTTCTGCACCCATTTGCGAGAATCTACTAGACATTAGCTCTGTATAAGTAAGACCAATGAACCTGGGCTCTGATACCAACTTGTCACGACCCGATTCCTTAGGTCATGATAGCACCTACTATAACCCACCAGTAGGTAAGCCAACCTGTAAACTTGGAACTTCAAGTAATGGGTTTGAGGGAAGAAACTAAACAAGAGTGGAAAATTATAAAGATAAGAAGAAAGAATAAGCGGAAGTAAACCAAACCATGATATAAACAACTAAAGATCCCTTCTAGAACCTAGAAGTCACAAGTACAGAGCTACCACAAAATAAAAGATGAGTAAAAGTCTCAAAAGTGGACCGAAAATATATACAATAATTGGCTATTCTCAAAAGGCAAAAGATGGGTCATCCATACTGAAGGAGACAGAAATTATCCAAAAATGCTAAGTGCTCACACTAATCTCCAAAGCTGACTGCCACAGGCTCGATCTATTCACAACGGTAGCTGGTGCTCGATCCTGCATCACAAAAGTAGATGTAGAGTGTAGTATGAGTATCAAGACAAAGGTACCCAGTAGGCATCATAGGAAAATTGAGCAAAAAAGGTGAAAACAATATGAAAAAAGGAATAAGCCTAAATAGGAATCAACATAAGCATCTAAAGTGAAAAGGATACCCAAATGCTCACTGTAACGCATCGGTATGTCGAGGCCAAGACTGGGTACCCGAATATTCATTATACTAGAAAGCCGGCAGAGGCCGGGGCTGAGTACCCGGATGCTCCCAGATAATTCAGAACAGAGGTCGAGACTAGGTACCCAGATGCTCACAGATAATTTATCCCATGGTGCCGAATATTCTTCTTCCCAACTAGGCTACAACAGTACCGAGGATTTTCTCCCTAATGTGTCAAGTAATATGCACAAAAACACGAGCCAGATTCAAAGCCAAATGGTCATGAAATCTAGTATTGTCGATGCATCTCGAAGTCATGGTTATACCGAGTTATGGATGAGGTTGTTATTAAGAGCACGAATATCGCCTAGCTAAGGCCAAATACTAGGCACTAGCCCACTACACCGGGAAAACTAAAGCAGGTTTACAACATATACTAAGGCCAACATACTCCACAATATCAACAACATTCCCATTCAATATAATAAAGATAATTAAAAATAAGTCATAAACTCTCTCTTATTTTTTTTAATAGAAAATGAGAGTAAATGAATATTTATATTTATTTTGATGTAATAGAAAAATAAAATGAACGGCGGAGTAATAAGTAGGTGCTTTCATAGTCAAAATAAAATAATGTAGTGTAATTTTCAATAACGACCCCTGAAAGTAGGGCTGGGCGTTCGGTATTCGGTTCGATATTTTCAAAGTTTGGGTTCAATAATTTGGTAATCGGTAATTCAAAGTATATACCAAATACCAAACTTTCAAACTTCGATTCGGTAATTCGGTAATCAGTAAAATAAAATCCAGTTCGGTATGGTATTTGGTAATACCATATTGAAGTCGAAGTCCACACAGAATATGTTAGTACATCATATTCACAATAGCAACAATAAAAGATGTGAAGATTTTTACTAACAAACTAAACAATGCAACAGCCTTCTTAGAAATGCTCATAATGATCTCATCTTTGCCTTTGCTGTCCTTTTAGGTACATGTTCTAACAACCACTTGCAATACTAGTATAGTTAATTTGAAGTGTCATAATTAGGATCCTTGTAAAGGGGGGAGTCTCTCTCATTTTTTTTGCTTTCCTACACAAATATAGTTTCTTTTTGTATGCATCTTCTGTGCAGGTACCTGCAACATCACTTTGAAGCTGCAGCCTGATATGAAGGATCACCCCTCAGATTGGTTATCTAGCAGTTGCAGAGCTGCAACATCCAACTCCAAGCAACAACTTGCTGAGCTGCAGCAAAGTGCAGACATACACTTGTGCTATTCTTGGAGATCTCCAAAGAGCAACATCCTAGAGTTCTTCAAGGAACTTCACACTTCAGACCTGTAGCACCACCAAAGTTGTTGCAATTGAGCTTCCATAAGTGCAAGATGCAACATACAATAACCTACGATAACAACATCCAACAACAACAACTCCAGAGCTGCAGAGCTATATTGGGGCAGATCAACACACCATCCATAACCTGCAGCTCCCTACAACAGCCACTAAAACAGCAATAACCTACAACAACAAGGACTTTAGTTCTATTTTTTGTGCAAGTATCATACAACAACTTACACCATCTTGCAGTTGCACCCTACAGACCTGCAACATCTCAACAACACCTGCAGCAGCTACACTACAGCAGCAGCAATTTCCAGGAGCAACACACAACAACAACAAACAACAACACTCAACAACAACACCTACAGCAGCTCCACTACAACAACAACAATTACCAGGAGCAACATACAACAACAGCAACACACAATAGCACTCAATAATATACAATATGCAACACCCTAAAAATGCTTCCAGATATTGCAGATTACAATAATTTCCAGCATTTACAGAGTCCATGGAGTTGCGGCCTAAATTAATAGTTTGGGATATTAGTCGAGCGACCTTGAAAAAGTTAGTTGACTTGAATTAATCTTATAATACATTACAATCAAAACTGATCCAAAATCTGCTTTCACTGTTTTTTAGGTTGAACAATGTAGTCAATATCATCCATAGCTAAAAAGAATTTAAAATGTGTCAACAATTAAATTAAGTAAAAAAAATATAAAAATAAAATACAAAAACTAAAAAACACACCAAGTTCAAGTTTCATAAGATCATTAAAATCTTCTTCAATATTTATGGGATAAGGCTCATTTCGATGCCAATCTTGAAGACAAATAACAATTTGCACCAATTTCAGAGTCAAAGAACTCCTAAATAAATCAAGAATACGGCCCCCGGTGCTAAAGGCACATTCCGATGCCACACTAGAAATTAGAATTGTCAGCACATCATGAGCCATCTCGGAAAGAATTTTATATCTAGGAGAATGAGCTTTTCACCACGAAGAGATATCAAAATTATCGTCATCATCATTCGGCTCTAGTTCTTCACTAAGATACTTTTCCAACTCCGACTTACCACCCAAACCTGTACTATCTTCTTTGTTCCTCTTCATTTGGATCATATTTCTCACTTTTGTTGACTTTGTGCTAGTGTTAAAAATAGATGAATCCGATGTCTGACCCGATAAATTAGAGAGAGAAGATGAGCATTGAGATGCATTAGAGAATTTTGCTACATACTCTTCAAACATAGAATTCATATAAGTCACCATTTCAACTTTTATTTCACTTCCCTTTTCATCTCCAAACATATCATCTACTAACAAATAACGGTAAGACACACATGCTTCCAAATACCCAAAAATCTGATAATAAATCTAAAGCATGATTTTTAATACCTAAGATATATCATTAAACTACCCAACCCAAATTCCATCTATTTCAACATACTTTCATACATTCTAGTTCAATCTAAAGAAAGATAAGTTGTAGCCTACCTGTAGGCTGAACATGCGAGCTCCAAATCACAATGATGGAGCCTTTTCCTTCCGAGCGGTCTCAGAATGCTGCCACGCAATCAAAAATAGAAGCACAACATTGATACGATCATTTAGATATTAATTTTATAATTTTTGAAGACAGATCAATTTCAGAGTCTAAAATGGGAATTATGTGACCGCATTCAAAATTCTAAAATTGACCCCAAAAATAGGTTCTTATTATTATCCTCAGCTAGGAAGGGCATTTTAGTCACAAAAACGAAATGGGGTGGGACCCACCTCCGGACCTCGAAAAATTTTGTTCGAAAGATGGAATCGTAGATTCCGTCGATACGAACACAACGAAAGTTACCTCACCCTCAGATTCCACCTATAGCTCCTCAAATTTGCAAAAGACTAAAGTGATCACTGTTCATTGTTCGAGTGAGGAGCTGCTGCAAGCTGAAAAAATCATATCCTTGAGAAATCGTGGATTGCTAAAGGTTATAAACAATATTGGAGATGATTCTTCATCCCATATGCCAACCACAGTGCAAAATTCACAAACAAATTTAGTCCCAATTGAGAGAAATGCAGAGGCGCATCAGCTCAGCATCGCCGCCAGTGCGCCACTACTGCGCCTTCAATTTCCAGCCACCTCCGACGATATTCGAGCCCTCGCACCACCTAGGCTTTGTTCGCAAGGACAAGGTGCCCCGCTAGGAATAAAAATCTCCGGCGAAATCAACTCCGGCGAACAAAATATTGTCGGCGCCGGAGCTCCGGCAAGCCATAACGCACAAGATGAATGCCAAAATGTTCCTCAAGCTGTTATCAATCTCCCCAGCTGATCTCAAAGTCGGTCCGTAACACTCTCAGTGATGTATCTGCTGCAGGTCCAGATGGTTTTAATGGCAAGTTCTTCCAAACTTGCTGGGATATCATCAGTGAAGACTTATTCAATTTGGTGAAATACTTTTTTTGTGGGCATTCTATTCCCAAGTTCATCTCACATGCTTGTTTGGTCCTACTCCCAAAAGTAGATCATCCTAATAAGTTATCAGATTTCAGGCCTATATCACTAAGTAATTTCACCAATAAAGTTATTTCAAAGATCCTATGTCTCAGACTTGCTCCTATTCTTCCTCAACTGATCTCTGAAAATCAGTCAGGTTTTGTTAAGGGAAGAAGTATATCTGAAAACATTATGTTGGCACAGGAAATCACTCATAGCATTAAAAAACCAAAGCTTAGAGATATTGTTGTGATCAAATTAGACATGGCCAAAGCCTATGACAGGGTGTCCTGGGCATTTATATGTCTAGTCATAAGAAGGTTTGGATTTGGAGAAGTATTTATTGACATGGTTTGGAGACTTATGGCTAATAACTGGTATTCAGTTATTGTGAATGGAGGTAGGCATGGTTTCTTCCACTCTACAAGAGGCCTCAAACAGGGAGATCCACTATCCCCAGCCCTATTTATTTTAGGTGCTGAGGTACTATCAAGAATGCTCAATAATCTTCATCAACACTATTTGTACAAAGGTTTCCACATGGAGAAGAAAGGTCCATTGATTAATCATTTGAGCTTTGCTGATGATATAATCATTTTCACTTCAACATGTAGTTACTCTCTCAAGCTGATCATGAAGACACTGGAAGTGTATGAGCAGACTTTAGGCCAGCTTATTAACACACAAAAGAGTCAGTGCATGATCCCTCTGAATTCTGATCCTGAGATCACTGAAAGGGTCACTTCTACCACTGGTTTCAAAACAACTCATGGCCCTATTACTTACTTGGGTTGCCCCTTATATATTGGAGGTCAAAGGATCATATACTTTACTAGTATGGTGAACAAAGTAACATCCAGAATTAGAGGATGGCATACCAAAATCCTCAGTTATGGGGGGAGAGCTGCTCTTGTGAAGTATGTGTTGCAGTCCCTCCCAATTCATCTCTTATCTGCTGTGATTCCAACTTCCACTACACTCAAACAAATAAAGTCCCTAATAGCAGACTTTTTTGGGGGATGGGACAAAGAAAAAAGAAAATACCATTGGGCATCATGGGAGACCCTCAGCTACCCAATAGATGAAGGAGGTGTTGGCATAAAAAATCTAAAAGATGTCTGCCTAGCAATGCAATATAAACAATGGTGGATTTTCAGGTCTAAGAAGACTCTATGGGGGAGCTTTCTGAGGGCCAAGTATTGCCAAAGGGCAAATCAAGTAATCAAGAAATGGGACACTGGTCAATCAATTATGTGGAAACACATGATGACAAACAAAGCTGAGATTGAGCCTCATATACAGTGGCACCTTAACTCAGGCTCTTACAGTTTTTGGTGGGATGATTGGCTAGGAATTGGCCCCCTAGCTTATCATAAAGACTGTCTACCTAGACTTAACAATACCACTGTCTCCAAGTTCCTGAAGAATGGAGAATGGGATGAAGAGAAGGTGAGGCAACATGCACCACAGCATCTGATACAGAAGATTCTTAGTTTTTCCTTCAAGTATCAACCTAACATCCCAGATACAGCCTACTGGAAGCTGACCTCAGATGGAAACTTCACTTGTGCTTCAGCTTGGAACAAGATCAGGCCAAAAAGGAACAAAACCATGACTGATACTTATGTATGGCATAAGAATATACCTTTTAAGATATCCTTTCTTGTTTGGAGAACACTCAGAAGCAAGTTGCCCACTAATAAAAGTATTAAGAAATTTGGTCATGCACCTGTTCAGTGCTCTTGTTGCTACAGGTCAGGATGGGATAATATAGATCATATATTCATCTCAGGACACATGGCTAGACATATATGGAATTATTTCTCTGATTGTTGGGGTATACATCACAGCAGCAACCCCATGAGGAGCACTCTGATGAAATGGTGGTTGGTTAAACCAAATAATGAAGTCCATAAACTATTAATGCAAGCTACCCCCATATTCATCTGTTGGAACCTATGGAAGAACAGATGTGCTAGCAAATATGGAGGAAAAAAGTCAAGCAGTACTAGAGTGAAGTTCTCAGTTATCAAAGAACTTTACATGCTGATCTTCACAGCTTTCCCTTACCTTAGCTGGCCAAGTGACTGGAAGGAGCTAATAATTATGGTGGAAAGCTGCAGTCAGGAGCTGAAAATCACCCAAGTTAGTTGGCACAAACCAACTTACAATGTGGTTAAATTCAACACTGATGGAAGTACTTTGAATAATCCTGGGAAAATTGGAGCTGGGGGCATCCTAAGAGACCACAAAGGAAACCTCCTTTATGCATTTGTTGCACCACTTGGAGTTAGTTCTAACAACCAAACTGAGGTACAGGCTGCACTTCTGGGCATCACTTGGTGCATTCAACATGGCTACAGCAGGGTCCTACTGGAGGTTGACTCTGAATTACTTGTGAAATGGCTAAAACAAGAGATTACACCACCCTGGACTATCAAGAATTACATCACAGACCTGCAGGAGCTGATCATAATGCTGGATTTCTTTCAATGCAAGCACATCTATAGGGAAGCTAACTTTGTTGCAGATACACTTTCCAAGCATAGCCACAGTGTAGACAGCATGGTTCAATTCTACAGTGCTCAACAGCTTCCTAAGGAAACAAGAGGATACTACATCCTAGACAAAATAGGGATGCCAAATTTTAGGAGGACAAAACTGAAGAGGATCAAACAACCTCCTTGAATTGTATACCATTAATAGTAGTACAGAACTCCCTATGTATAAATTCATAGTTAGGAGTTTTGTAAAGGGGAGAGTCTCCTTTGTTTATTGCCTTCCTAGAGCAATCAACCTACCCCTAGAGGTAAGGATTAGAGTAGATAGTTTCTTTTTTCTTTTCATTCTTGATTGTGTAGGTACCAGCAGATTTGAAAAATGGGAACAAACAACTGCAAGCCAGGTGAGGTTTGCTTCTTGGCATAGCAGCTGCAAAATGAACCAATGGATAACTTGGAGATGGCCTTGGAGCTGCAACAATGCTGTAGAGATGCAGCACAGGAATCAGCAAAGGGATTTTTCCTTTTGTCTGTTTATCTGGTGCAGGTATCATAAAGCTTTTAGCCTGCTATTGGAGTTTTAGCAGCTGAGATTGGAATTCTTGGACCAACAACCTACCATAGACCTGCAGCATCTCAGCAACATCACCTGCATATGCTACATTATAGCAGCAACAGTGAATGTAACTGAGCCACAGCAGCAGCAAATCAACAAATACATCATGACATATCAAAAGGCCTCCAAACTTTGCAGGATTGCAGAAAATACTATAGGGATAAGGCCCAAGAAGTTTCATAACAAACGGATAATTGGAGACGTTAGGCGAGCGACCTTGAAAACGTTAGCCGACTTAAGTCTTCAAATAGAGCACTCCACAACTTGGAGCTTCCAGCTTGTCAAACAGGCCTCCAAATGTTGCAAGAACATAGAAAATACTGTAATTACAAATCCCAAGAAGTTTCATCCCAAACGGATAATTGGAGACGTTAGTCCAGCGACCTTGAAAACGTTAGCCGACTTAAGTCTTCAAATGGAGCAATTCACTACTTGGAGCTTCCAGCTTGTCCAAAAGGCCTCCAAATATTTCAAGAACACAGAAAATACAGTAACTACAAGGCCCAAGAAGTTCCACCTCAAATGGATAATTGGAAACATTAGTCGAGCAACCTTGAAAAAGTTAGCCGACGTAAGCATAATGAGGAGGT
This sequence comes from Solanum dulcamara, assembly GCF_947179165.1. Classification (NCBI taxonomy): domain Eukaryota; kingdom Viridiplantae; phylum Streptophyta; class Magnoliopsida; order Solanales; family Solanaceae; genus Solanum; species Solanum dulcamara. The sequence continues at coordinate 31,449,494 of NC_077247.1, read as the reverse complement.
TGGTGCCTATTTGTTTTTGGTATTGTTGGCTTGTCTCTATGCATTTGCAGGTATCTGGAGATACATTAAAGCATGTTACAGTTGGGGACATTTTTACAAGCCACAACACACAAAAACTCCAACAACATACAGCATACAAGGACAAACTACAAGTCCACAATAGACCTGCAGAACCACAGCACAGTGTTTGCTGTGCAGGAGTATTGGAGGTACTTTTCTTCTTGTTCTTTTACTTGTGCAGGTACAATACACAACTACAATCCCCAAGAACAAGTACTTCAGCATACAATAACTCACTAGTACATAAAGCAACATCAAGACAGACCTGCAACAGATGGGCTACAGCTGCAGCAACAGCAGTGGCAACAGGGTTGTTTTTCTTTGCAGATGCAGGGATTACAAAGTGCATGGTTGCACTTATAGATGCAGCCAACAGCTACCATGCTACAACACCTGCAATAGCCCTCCTGGATTCTGTGCAGGCACACAAGAACCCTCCAATATCCAAGGCACCATCTGTTAAACCTTCTGGCAGCAGCAGCACCCATCAATCATTATGGGAGTCTAAACTGGGAGGCCATTGCTCTTGTTTGTGTGTTTGTTTATCTGTGTATGCAGGCTGCTGGAACATCAGAAGATGCAAAATCCATGAAGCTGCAGTTGCAGATACCATGCTGCAGAGTGCTGAAGCTGAATTAGCAATAACAGCTTCACAGCTGTGCAGTGCAGCAACTATCAACAAGAGGAGTTGCAACCAACCACAGCACCTTGGAATTCAGAAGCTACAGCAGCAACCATATAACTACAACAATCCAACACCAACAATCTTCAACTTCCATCTACTTGCAATTGAGGAGCCCTCCAATGGGCACTACAGAACCCCCCACACTGGTTTGCTTCCTTGGCTACTTCCTTGTGCATGTCCACAAAGAATCAAACAAAGGGAGACAGCAACCATTCATGTAGGGGCCTTCTTGCAGCAGCTCCAAGTTACTTTGAGCTCCTTATTGGTTTTATGGGTATTGATCTGGAATCATGCAAAGTGCAAGGAAAAACACCCAAGCAACTGCTCATGCCATGGCTGCATCACCTACAAGTTACAATTTACTGCTCTTCAGTCACTAGTTTTCTCAACAACAACTCCAACGTTGCTGGTTATTATAGCTCTATATACTTCCTCTCGTTTCATCCTCCTTAGCTGATAATCATGATTGCGATGCTGTTGTATACTTCCCTTGGACTTACTTGGTACGACAAGACAAAAAAGGGCAAAGATGAAAAGAGCTTCTTCACCCCATGTGAGATAGAAGGTTCATATACTTGTTCTTCCTCAATTTAGCTATGTATGGTACGTAGCATAGTTGAATAGGACTAGTGTAGGTTACTTTCTTGTCTTCTCATGGAAGGGGAGAGTCTCCCTCATTTATGCTTTCTTAGTCGACTTGTATCGGGAGGAGTCCTCTCATAGGTTTACTGCTTTCTAGTTATAGATAGCTCCTTTTGCTATGGGGATGAGTTAGACGACCTTAATAGGTTAGCCGACTTATGAATCAACATAGGATCGGAGGTAAGGTTTATGTCCCCCTCCTTGTATTTTTCTGTTTTATTTTATGTTAAGGCTTGGGGTGATGCTCAACCCCTGACTGTGCACGAGAGGTAGGAGCCTCTTGTAGGGTCTGTTCCCATAAAAAAAAATTATTATCCTCAGTTTGTGTTCCAAACAAAAATATAAATCACACATAATCACAGCTCCAACACAATCATGCAATAAAACTCGGGGTCTAGCTAAGACAATAGAAAAAGACAACATTTAGGAGTATCAAATTACCACAAATGATGAACCCCTGACCCAAACCAATAGCACCATGATGATCCTTGCATAAAACCCCATAATTTAGCCCAAAGAATTACTGCAATCGGAGTCAAAACGAGCAAGAACCATCCCCTCAAAGATCAACATAATTTTAACTCAGAAACATAACAACCAACTGCTAAATTCGAAGGTAAAACAAAGCCTCCCATCGAGATTCCAAGCTCACCAACAGATTTTTCGCGAAATTCTCTTGAACTTAGATCCTTGAATCATCAAAATCGGGTTTATATACACCAAGAAATAAATTCTCAAAAAATTTCAAAAATTAATTTCGAAAATAGGAAGGGAAGATGCTATAACACGAATCTTACCTAAAACGAAGAGTGCCCAGAAGTTCCAGAGCACTCCAATGCGTAGCCACAAACTTCCTAAATACACTAGGCTTTGAATCACCTAAAATGGAGCTCTAAAACTCAAGTTATGAGGTTTTAAAGTTGAGTGAAAAACTCAAAAACAGGCTTGCCTTTGCACCAAATTTTTGCTACAATATTTGATTTTGAAAAAGTCCAGAAGCTCCGACGGGGTACTCGGGATTCGTTTGGAATCCGATAAAAATAAACCAGCTATGCAATCCTACTAAATTTGACATTCTGGACTTAATGGCGCATTCAAAATTATCATACAAGATAATTTTAATAAAAAGTGAATCTCACACCCAAGTGTCATTTTAAACCACATTTTACAACGGGACTCGAGATTAGATCGAAAACCTAATAAAATGAACGAAGGGCATTCTAAACTAAAATTAACATTCCAGATCTAACCGCGCTGTCAGAATTTTTATCCGGATGCGTTTTCAAGAATGTTGACCAAAGTCAACTATAGGCTAACTTTCAAAGTCAAAAGCGCCAAATGGCCCCAACTCGTATTGATTGCATCGATATTCATGACAATAATTCTAATGGCCTAATTAAGTCATTCTAAAGTTGATGGAACCATCAAAATTTGAATTCGAGTTCTCCTTGACCCAAAACTCGAAAAGTCGCAATTAAACCAACTTAGGCCTTCAAAATAACAAAATGTGCTCGAGACCTCTAAAAATTCAGCCAGTATTACTTCTAGACCAAAAACCATCCTCCGAATCCAACGAAGTAGCCAAAATTCCATTTCAAGCATCGTAACTCTAAAAGTTGACCAAAATCAAATCTTGGCCTAAAATTTCTCAAATTCTCAACTCAAGACCTCAAATCTTGGTTACAACTCCAAAACTGATTCCATAAACTCCTCTAGGCCAATTTTGATATTTCGGAGCTGCTAAAATTGCTATTACGCACTCGGGACAATCTACTACACACTAATAATAGATAGAATTTCATTCTAAGACTCATAGCTCTGGTTAGCCCCAAATACTATTTTTGAACACTTAAAGCTTTTGAAAACTCAAAATTTTCCAAAACTTAACTTTTCATAGAATTTTCTGAAAATCAACTCCTGGTACCAATCAGAAATGACTCAAAAAAATACATGAAGGGATAAAATAGTTATTTTATAAAATTTTATAAATGACCTTCGGGGTCATTACACTTTGTTAGAAAGAAAGATAATTCCCTTCGAATTTGCATCGACTATCGATAATTGAACAAGGTCACTATTAAGAATAAGTATCCCATTCCAAAGATTGATGACTTGTTCGATCAACTTCAAGAAGCAAGTTACTTTTTAAAGATTGGTCTTCGATAGGATTATCATCAGCTTCGAGTAAGGGAATGTGGCATTCTGAGGATGACTTTTAGAAGTTGTTATGGTCACTTTAAATTCTTGGTTATGTATTTTGAACTAATGAATACTCTTGTAGACTTTATAAATTTGATGAACAGGGTATTCAAATAATATTTGGATATATTTGTTATTGTGTTTATTTTTGTCATCTTGGTATATTCACGGAGTGAAGAGGAGCATGTCGATCATTTAAGAATTGTGTTGCAAACACTCAAGGACTGTTAATTATTCACAAAGTTTAGCAAGTGTGAATTTTGGTTGAGGTTAGTGGCTTTCCTTGGACATATCGTCTCCCATGAAGGTATTATGGTGGATCCTAAGAAAATCAGAGAGGTTAAGAATTGGCCTAGGACTTTGTCTCCTTCTGATATTTAAAGTTTCTTTGGCTTAGCCGGTTATTATAGATGATTTGTGAAAGAATTCTTTTCCATTGCATTGCCCTTGACTACTTTGACTTTAAAGAAGGTGAAGTTTCAATGGTCTGAGTCATGTGAGAAGAGTTTCCAAGAGTTAAAAGATAGCTTACGTCTACTCCGGTGTTGATTTGTCAGAAGGTTCTGATGGATTTGTTGTTTATTATGATGCTTCAAGGATTTGTTTTAGTTTTTTTTTGATGTAAAATGGTAAGGTAATAACCTATGCTTCTAGGCAACTTAAGGTGCATGAAAAGAATTATCCAACTCATGACTTGGAGTTAGAGGCAATGGTGTTTGCTCTAAAGATTTGGAGGCACTATTCATATGGTGTACATGTTGATGTATTCACTGATCATAAGAGTTTGCAATATGTGTTCAACCAAAAGGACTTGAACCTTCGACAAAGGAGATGACTTGAACTGTTGAAAGATTATGATATAATTATGTTATACCATCCGGGTAAAGCGAACGAGGTTGACGATACTCTTAGTAGATTGTCCATGAATAGTGGTGCTTATGTTAAGGATATAAAAAGGAGTTAATTTGTATGGTTCATAGGCTAGCTCGTTTGGGTGTTCGCTTAGTTGATTCTGAGGATGGTAGTGGTATTTTTCAAAATGGCTCTAAATTGTCTCTTGTGATGGATGTTAAATCAAAGCAAGATAATGATCATACTTTAGTTGTGTTAAAGAAAATGGTTGTCGAAAAAGATATTGAGGCTTTCTTCCTAGGGAGCTCGTGTGCTTAGATATAAAGGCCGATTGTGTGTTCCTGATGTTGATAGATTAATAGAGATGATATTATTCGAAGCTCATAGTTTGAGGTATTCTATTCATCCGGGTTCTACAAAAATATATCGAGATTTGAGAAAAGTGTATTGGTGAAATGGTATGAAAAAAGGATATTGCAAAGTTCGTGGCCAAATGTCCAAATTGACAACAAGTTAAGGTTAAGCATAAAATATCAGGAGGTTTAGCTCAAGATATTCAAAGTCCTACTTGGAAGTGGAAACCTTAAATATGGACTTTATTATGGGTTTGCCTCAACCTATAGGCAACATGATTCAATTTAGGTGGTGTCAACCGAATGACTAAGTCAGCTCATTTTCTTCTAGTTAACACTTCAAATTAACAGAGACCTATGCAAGACTTTATATTCGTTAGTTGGTTGAGATTCAAGGTATTCCATTGTCTATCCTTTCGGGCCGAGGTACTTAGTTTACGTCTCAGTTTTGGAGATCTTTCCAAAAGGGTCTTGATGCTCAAGTTAAGTTTAGTACGAATTTTCATCCACAAAATGATGGTCAATCCAAGTGTACTATTCAAACATTAGAGGTCATGTTGAGAGCTGGTGTCATCAACTTTAAGGGTAATTGGGATGATCATTTGTCATTAATCGAATTCGCATATAACAATAGTTACCATTCTAGCATTCAAATGGCTCCATCTCAAGCCTTATATAGAATGAGGTATAGGTCTCCTATTGGTTAGTTTGAAGTTGGTAAAATTACCTTGATAGGACCCGATTTGGTGTATGAGGCTATGGAAAACTTTAGATATATTAGAGAGAGGTTGAAGATCGCTCAAAGTTAATAAAAGTACTATTCGGATATGAGGAGAAGGAAACTTGAATTTGAAGTTAATGATTAGGTTTACTTGAAAATATGTCATGACCCATGCCTAAGGCCTAGCCTGACACAACGAATGAGACACCCGGAGGTACCTCACCCAAGCCTCTTAGCATTCATAAAGTTTTTCATCCGAATCGGCTTTCAAATAAGAAGAAATAAGAGGGGTAATAGGACTAAGGGATTCAACATAGAATAAGAGTCAAATTCATTTTAAATATCATACATTCTGTCCAACAATACCTTCTACATTAAAGACTTGGTGGGGGATAAGAAACGTCCTTATCTTACCCTCAAGATAGAAATCAAAAGTACCAAAAAGTAACCCAATAGTCTATATATGACATAAGCTACAAAAGATAGGAGTGTTGTTCCTGAAATATGGGAACTCACCAACTAGTTGTAGCCTTCAACGATCGAACTTAGCTATGGGGAGGAGAGTGTGGAGCAATGCCGGTCCCTATATGGTGATATCATGTAGGAAAATATATGCATTAATACTTTAAATGTACTTAGTATGTAAGCATGCTATACAATGAAGAACATTAAGACATTTATAAGCAATATGCATAAGTGAATGCATGCATGAAAATTATCATATATAACCTTAAAACATTCATTTTGTGGGAAAATGACAGTAACCGACATTTAAGACCATGCGAGCTATTACATAGAATCTAACATAACCCCCTATATTGGCATGGAGAGACAACTTGCTGGGTAGAACTCCGTCAACTTTAATCATTTCTTTACCTTTAACTTTAAGGGCTAATTGTGGATTCGCTAGCCTAAATGGCTTACAAAGGCTCTTATGTTGGCGCATAGTTAATGCAATATGATACTTGACTTAAAGACCCCTTAGGTCGAGTCTCCATCTACATGCTACATTCGGTGCTAGGCCAATCCCATATAATAACATTTAGATATCATAATAACATAAGCATTTATATAACTTTAGACATCAAATCATCATTCGATGGAAGATCTCATTAACATTTCATTTGATTCAAATATGTGAGAATTGTCCTTTCATATTGAATTCTTTCTTTGGCTAAGAAGCCCTTCCATTTCATTCAATCATTTCATAAGAATCCCTTAAACATAAACATTTATTTCATAAACTTTCATTTGGAGTTGAAGCTTTCAATTCAACTTCATTTCAATAGAAAGTAACTAGATGGGTTCATTCATATAACCTTCAAATACATTTAAAATAATACTTGCATGCATGAGAGTGATGGAAATGCACCAATATAAAACATCTCAAAACAACCCATCATTTACACTTTAAAGCTACTTTCAAGTTTTCATATAAGAACCTTGATAAATCATTCATTTTATGAAATTGGAAGTCAATACATATCAATATAGATAAATAAACTTCAAATAAGCCATAATCTATGCATTCAGAATCATCATGTAAAAACCCATAAGAGTTCATCATTTAAAATTTGAAATATCAAGTTGAGGAAACCTTTGGGCTCCATGGGTGGAAGAACCCATGGATGAAACCCACATACCTTGGGGAAACATAATCCCTGATGAAAACTTGTGAAGGTATGGAGACTTGAAGATGCCTTGAGATGAAACCCTAACTTGGCTTGAAACTCTTCGGAGAATTTGAGAAGAGAGAATTTATGTGTCTTGAGCCTAAGTGTGAGAATGAGGGCTTAGGGTCTTTATATGAGAGCATTCTTCCCTCAAAATGACCTCATTCTGAATTAAAACATAGGAAAAGACCAAAGTATCCCTTTAAAAATCTGATCAAAACTGGCTTCAGAGGCACCTTCATGGTCTGTGGTGCTCACCATGCCCCGTGGTGAGGTCTCGTGGTGTTTTACTTAGGATCTCTGCTACATTTCTATCCCGTGGTATCTGGATTAAGTTTGGTTCTATAACCCACTTCATCTCTGCTACATTTTTGTATTTGGGTTTATCATCCAGCTTTCAGTGTTATTTTTCTTTACCATACAAATCTCCTCCTTCATAGATTCAGTCCAAACTTCATGTCTCGATGCTTCTTGATAGCTATTTGGTTCCGAGATTGCAATATAACATCTTTCATAAATATTAGAAACCTACCTTGTCTTTATAATTGGTGGATCAACTGAGGATTCCCATCTGATTCTTCATCTTCTTTCAGATTTTAAGAGAAAAATGATTATATTCCAGGCAGTGGTCGCAAGTTCTGAAAACCTGCAGTATCTTTCTCAATTTTCTCCTTATTCCAGATCTAATAAGCATGCTCATCGACTACTATATCTCTTCTGATAGAAATACTTTATGTTTGCAAGTTGAAAATTCTGTAACCCTTGTATTGGGATGAATAACCAATAAATATCCCCAATTTACCTTTCGGTTCAAGTTTGCTTTTTTTGATTGAAGGAACATGAGAATAGCAAATCGAACCAAAGATTTTTAAGTGCTTCACAGATGGTCTTATTCCACTCCATGCCACAATAAGAATTTTTCCATTCATAGATTTAGTTGGTAGCCTAATTTAACAATACACTAAAGTATAAACAGTTTCTACCCAAAAGCTTTTCAAGTAAAAAATATCTAGCCATTTCAACACCATTTATGTTCTTCCTCTCTGAAACTCCAATTTGTTAGGATGAATAGCTTACTGTCAATTTGTGATTAATCTTCATATCTTCACAATACTAAGTAAACTCATTTGAAGTTTATTCACCACCATTGTTAGACCTCAAAGACTTCACCTTACAACCAGTTTTCTTTCAACAAAAGCTTTAAATTTATTAAAAACTGAAAATACTTGAGACTTGTTACTAAAAGAATACACTCAAATCATCACTTTTAGTCATCAATAAAGAGAAAAAATTACTTATTTTGTCCCAAAGATGATATCTACATAGGTCCACATACATCAGTGTGAACTAGTTCAAGTTTTTCGGTTGCCCTCTAGGTAGCATTTTTAGGAAATATTTTCCTTTGTACCTTACCTATTTGGCATAACTCACAAACTTCTTTAGACAGTGAGATCTCAGGTAGATTCTTAGTCAAACCTTTTTCATACATATACTTTAAAGTAGCATAGTTAAAATGCTCATATCTTTTGTGCCACAACCATAACTCATCTATACTTCTAAAATTGCACTATCAAACTTTATGTCTAGAGAAAAAGTTTTCTCCATCATTTCTACTTTAACAATCAAACTATCTTCAGAGTCAAAAACCAAATAATGTTTTTCCTTGAAAAATAAAAAATAGCCTTTAAACATCATTTGATCCACACTTAACAAGTTACATACTAAACAAGAACCATACAACATATCATGTATAAACTTTGTTCCTTGTGTAATTTCAAAGGCAGCTGAGCCCTTTTCAAGTACATCTATTGTTTCACCATTTCTCATCCTAACTTTAGTTTTGATTGACATGTCAAATGTGTGAAAAATGAGGTCATTGTGGGAAATATGACTCGTATATCCACTGTCTATGAACCATGAGGATTCGTTGGTTGTATTTTCTTCATGAGAAGCAATAAACAAGCTTTCTTCTTTCTTTTCCAACTCTTCAGTAAAATTTGTTTGTTGAACATGGCTTTATTGTGATTGATTCTGCTTGAACCTAAAAATTTTCTCAATATGACCCATTTTTCTATAAAATCTACATTGAATGATGGCTTTCCTTTGATCCAACAATTCTTTTTTTAATGATTGGTTCTTATACAATGGTTGCAGGGTGGAAACTTTCCTTTCTTTCAAAATTCCTTCCATATTTTGCCCTTTGCTATATTAGCTTCATCCATCCTTTTATTTTCCTTCACATGCTGCTTGCCCTTATGCTTTTCCTGAAATGCCACTTCAGCTACTTCGTCATTTCTTATACTTGATCGTTGTTCTTAAGCTTGCAACTTGCTGATCAACTTAACTAAAGATAAAGTCCTCAGATCAAAAGATTACTCTATTGCTGAAATCTTAGACTCGAACCTTGATAGTAAGCTTATTATCACTTTCTTCGCCGCCTTTTGTCATGCCCCGAGCCTACATCGTGGATGAGGCCACACTTGAAAATCATTTTTGGTAGTAAGAGAACCACTTGATCTGACTAACTTACTTAGTGAAAGACTTAACTCATAAATAAACCTAGATGGGCACAATGAAATATGAAACTTAATACTCTTTAGTATAAATTAGGAAACTCATATATATAATAATGTATGAGACTTAACTCAATATTTTTCAAAATATACTCAAGGAAATAAACTAAATATTGTCTATATAGTCTATGAAGCCTCTAGAATACTGACTCTCAAATAGGTACCGGAACAGGCTCACAGCTACCTCAAACTAATAAATAATAACTGAAACTAAAGACTCAAGAGCACCTCCAAATGCGAAGAGGTCTCACCAAATATTTGATAGAAAGTTGGATCTTCAATGATGCACCTGTTGAGGATCTCTATCTCATGTATCTACATCATATAACAATGCAGGTCGCATGACGTCAGTACATGGAATGTACGAGTATGTAAAATGGTAAAAGCAAACTTATTCAAGATACTCAACTCTAAAAACAACTCAACTCAAATAAGCATGAAATATAATAAGAGATAATACTTTAAAAAGAAAATAATGCAACTCAGTGTATAAAAATTTAATAATTTACTTATTGGGGAGTCTCTCTAACCGACAACCATCACTTATGAGCTACATAATGATACATCGAACTCTTGTCATTGCCACAATCATCCAATACCTTGTCAGGGTAAGGGACACAAACTTATCTCTGTATCTAATGAAAAGTCCTCTTTTAGGACAATGAGGAGTCACCCAAATGAACTGTACAATCCTATCATACGCTGGCTACGTAGTTTATAGGCTTTGAGTTGTTCTATATTCCTACCCAAATCGGTGCTCAAGACTAATCTTTAAAATATAGTTCATTAAACTCATAACTCAAGCGAGTATATTTACTCGATTAACTTATTTAGTCTCTTTTGGAGTTGGTATCAACTCATTATCAACTCATTTTTCTCCTCTTTAAAGGATATGAACTCAACTCAATGAATGCATTAAACATAAATTTATTTCTCAACTAAATCGCAAAATAGATGTTTAAGTGTAGTAAAACTCAATTTAGTCATGCTAAAAATACTCATGCTCAAAACGATAATTAAGAGACTTCTCAACTTAATTTAACTCATGCTCAAATATTTCTCAATTATATGATAAAATAATCATTCTTTAAATCAAAACAATGTATAAATATTTAATGCAAAAACTCAACTAGGGTCCATGAGAATGCACTCATAAACCCAAAATCTCATAACTTACTTCATGAAAATCATCGATGTATAATTGAATATTGATAAGAACTCAATGATATTTTATATAGATCACTCAAGAATTCCCATTATCGAAATTAAAAACTCAATCTTGAAACTCAACTTAACTATAAAGAGATGTAGGGCCTGAGAACGAACTCAGTCCATCATTATGATAGTCTTATATTACTGAAATGAAGATTTATTAAGAGAAAATTGACGTTTGGCTTGAAATTCTTGAACCCTAGCTTTCTCCTTCTCTTTAATTATTTCTCTCAAAAAGTCTTAGTTGTTAATGAGAGAAACACCCGTTGGGTATTGATAAGCATTTAATTCTAGCCCAAAATGATTGGGGTTAAGTTTGGAAATTGGAGGAAAGGACCAAAATATCCTTTAAAATAAAAGATGGGATCCAGTGGGTGATATCAGTCGAACTCGCCGTCCTAATGAACTTTTATTTGAACTACTTGGTGAGGAAAATATGGCTCGCCGACTGAATTGATGAGTCATCATTTCCTCCCCTTACTCTCTAATTGGTCTTGTTCCTGAGCCAAAAGTCTCAAGACTTTTTGGCGAGCTCATGCAGCTCGCAGAATCCGTTCGATGGATCGCCAACTCTAGCCTTACCTTTCCAAGGTCCCTACTCTCTGAGAAAAACTCTCTAAAGTTTTTGGTGAGATATCTCAGCTCACAAATCCATTTCGGCGAGTCTCCACTTCTTCCTTTTCCTCGCAAAAAGTCCCTTCTCCATGAGCAAAACTTTAACATTTTTTGGCGAGTTTAAAGACAAATTGGCGTATCATCGAGCACCATTGGCGATTCACCAAATGAGTTGTAAGCTCCTGCGACCAAATTTTCCTTTGCACTCGAATTTCGAACTTATCTAGGTTTGGATGACACGGGGTGTTACACCTTTGAATCTAGAAAGGTTTCACTAAACAACCTTATTTTGTTTACAATCTCCACAAGTTTGATAGAATACTCTTTCATAATATCACCTTCTTTCATTCTTAACATCTCAAATTCCCTTTTTGAGCGTCAAGAGTTTGACTTGTGAGATGGTTGTCTTAACTTCGCATCTTCATAAATCTTCATTTGTGCAACTATTGGATTTGGTACAAGTAGAGGAGGATCGTCTTCACTTTCAATTGTTTCCTATATAGACAAAGATCTTTGAGATAAGCCTTCATCTTTACCACCCATATGTGATAATTGTTTCCTGTAAACATAGGAGGGCCTGTACCCAAGAGGTCGTTGGATATCATGTTACTATTGCTCAACTCAATCACCTTAGAAGAACTGAAGAAAAAAATTATTTATTTTCCTTCACAAATCCCTTAAGAAGAAGATCTCTTGATACCACTACTAATATTTGAAACTTTAAAGAAAAGATACGGTTCAGCAGAAGTCTTTTTTTTCGTTCATCATAGATTACAAAAGGCATATACACAAATATCTACATAAGTTTATAAAAGTTAGTAGAGGAACATGCCTATGCAACTAAAATTGTACTTTTTTACAACACATATTACATAAAACAAGGGCTACAATGCCTTTATCAACTAAATAAAATATTTAAAACAGAACTATTAAACTAAAGACTATTTAGAAAATTTTCATTTTCTAACGAAAAGAATAAGAAAGGGATTCACTTTCGAGATATGCTTTATATGTTCAACCTAAGCTATGTCGGTTTGATACATTTTTGTTTGAAGTTTGAAATTGTCAAGTCAAACTTCAAATAAAAATATATGAAGATTGTTTGCATAAGTAAATATATAAGTTTTAATTTCAGATATTTTGTCTGAGAATTGCAATTCTTTGTCTCTTTCTGCCGGCGACTCCTCTCTGCTGGAGACAATATTTCTCTCTCTCTTTCTTCGATGATTTCTCTCTCTCTCTTTCTCCAGCGCAACTCCGATGATTTCCTTTTCTCCTTTTCTTTTCTTTTCTTTTCTTTCCTTATTTTTCTTTGTGCTTGTTTTCCGGTGAATACCTTCAGATCTATTAAGATTTGACCTAGATCTATTGATTTCCGGCGGCGTCCAGTGGTGTCCGATGAGATTCTGCCAACGAACTTTTAGAATCATCATCACATCTTTCTCTCGAGTTAGGTTCAAACTTTCCTCTTCTCAACTGATTATTTGTGCTCCCATTTATGTTTTTAGTATAATTTTCTAATAGTTGGATTATTATTCTTCTTTCTTAGTTCTTACCATTAGTGTTCTACTTATTGTTCATCATTTTTCCTTCTTTACATGGTGTTTAGTGTTCTTGATTTTCATATTATCTAGTGGGTGTTGTCTCTTTATTATACATTATATATTGTCAATTATTATCTCATTTCTTATATTTTTTGGATTTATTTTTTATCAATTTTTCACTTTGTAGTTTATATCATTTTAGTGGCTTTGATTACTGATGGTGGACTAGGGTCATGTCCTCAATTGGAATTGAAGGAGAAGGGAAATAGTAGTAAAAGGAAATGGATTTTTGTAATTGAGAGTACGATTGTGGAACATAGAGTCGCTTACACAGAAGTCCATAGAGTTAGTAAAGAGTCTTAAGAAGAGAAAGGTTACTATAGACTGTGTTCAAGAGACTAAATGGGTAGGTTCCAAAGCTCGAGATATGAACGATTTTAAATTATGGTACTTAGGAGGCTCAATATATAGGAATGGAGTAGGTATTCTAGTCGACGCAGATCTTAAGAAGTGTGTGACGGAGGTAAAGACGATCAGTGATAGGATAATATTTATTAAGCTAGTTATAGGCAGACTTATTGTGAACATTATTAGTGCATATGCACCCCATGTGGCCTTGGATGAAGAAGTCAAAAGGCTCTTTGGGGAGGGTTAGGAAGTGTGTGGTGGAGGTAAAGAGGATTAGTGATAGGATAATGTTTATTAAGCTAGTTATAGGCAGACTTATTGTGAATGTTGTTAGTGCATATGCACCCCATGTGGCCTTGGATGAAGAAGTCAAAAGTCTCTTTTGGAAGGGTTAGGATGAGGTAGTAAGAGGTATACCGAGTACCAAAAATATTTTTATTGATGAAGATTTCAATGGTCATATTGGTACAACTTTTGATGGTTTTGATGATGTCCATGGAGGCTTTGGTTTTGGAGAAAGGAATGGCGGTGGGGTATCACTTCTGGAGTTTGCTAAAGCTTTTGAGTTGGTTATTACTAACTCGTATTTTTTGAAGAGGGATAATCAATTGGCCACCTTTAGTAGCACGATAGGTAGGACTCAGATTGACTATTTACTTCTCTAGAAGGGTGATAGAGGCCTTTGTAAGGATTACAAAGTTATTCTGAATAAAAATATTACTACCTACTATTAGATTTTGGTGATGGACTTGGAGATTAAGAAGGATTGGATAAAGAAGACCCTTTATGACCAACCGAGATTAGGTGTGGGGGCCTAATTCCCGCCTTTCTCGGGAGATGGAGGAGAAGTTGAATGGTTTAGGGGTCAAGAGTAGTAGCAGGGATATTAACAAAATGTGGGACATGACAGCTAGTTGTAGTAGAAAAACAACTACCAAGGTTCTAGGGGTATCGAGAGGAATCTTTGGTGGTCGTCAAGGAGATTGATGGTGGAATAGAGAAGTACAAGGCAAAGTGAAAGCCAAGAAGGTTGCCTATAAACAGAGGTTGGAGTGAGTGGATGAGGAGGAGAATAGTAGGCTTAAAGATATCTATAAGAAGGCGAAGACGGAAGTGAAGTCGGCGGTAACCAGTGCTAAGACGGTAGCTTTTGAATGCTTATATGTCGAGTTAGGGGGAAAAGATGGAGATAAAAATTGTATAAGCTCGCCAAATCGAGAGAGAGAAAATCCGTGACCTGGATCTAGTAAAGTGCATCAAGAACGAGGAAGGTGAAGTGTTAGTGGATGAGACCTCTATCAAGCAAATGTGGCATGCTTACTTCCACAGACTCTTAAAGGAAAAAGAAATACAGAGACATTGTAACGGGTGATTTGGCGTACTCTTATAGTCTTTGAGACTTTGGGTACTACGGGTGATTTAGGATTAAAAAGGTTAGATGTGCTATTAGCAGGATGAGGAGGAGGAGAGCGACCGGGCCCGATGAGATTCCGATTGACTTTTGGAATAGCACTGACAAGGAAGGTTTGGAGTGGTTGACTAAGTTATTTAATGTTATTTTGAAGACTACTAAGATGCCCGATGAATGGAGGTGGAGTACTATGGTTCCATTGTACAAGAATAAGGGTGATATCCAAAACTGTAATAATTACAGGGGTATCAAATTGCTAAGCCATACTATGAAGATTTGGGAGAGAGTGGTTGAGATAAGGGTGAGGAGAGGAGTGTCAATCTCAGAGAATTAGTTCGAATTCATATCGGGGCGATCGAATACTAAAGCAATTCATCTTATGCGGATACTGGTGGAGAAATTTAGAGAAAGAAAAAGGGATCTCCATATGGTGTTCATTGACCTTGAAAAAACTTATGACAAAGTTCCGAGGGATGTTCTTTGGAGGTGTCTAGATGCTAAAGGTGTATCGATGGTGTATATTAGGATGATAAAGGACATGTATGTTATAGCCAAGACTTAGGTTAGGACAGTAGAAGGTGACTCAGAGCATTTTCCTATTGTGATGGGACTACATTAGGGATCTGTGCTAAGTCTTTTTTTTTGCCTTGGTGATGGATGAGCTGACACGGTCTATTCAGGAGGAGGTTCCATGGTGTATGCTATTTTCGGATAACATAATTTTGATTGATGAGACTAAGGATAGAGTTAATGATAGGTTGGAGGTTTGGAGACAAAAGCTGGAGTCCAAAGGGTTCAGATTGAGTAGGACCAAAATAAAATACTTGGAGTGCAAATTTAGTGTTGCGATGGAAGAAGAGGGCATGGAAGTGAGGCTTTTCACTCAACCTATCCCCCAAGACAGAAAGCTTTAAATATCTTGGATCCATCATCCAGAGTAGTGAGGACATCGATGATGATGTCACGCACCGCATTAGGGCAGCGTGGGTGAATGAAGGCTTGTCTCTAGAGTCCTGTGTGATAAGAAAGTACCACCTAAACTTAAAGGTAAGTTCTACAGAATAGTGATTAGACCAGCGTTGTTATATGGAGTGGAGTGTTGGCTAATAAAGAACTCTCATGTTCAAAAAATGCATGTGGCAGAGATGAGGATGCTGAGATGAATGTGTGGACACACTAGGAGTGATAAGATCAAGAATGAGGTTATTCGAGAGAAGGTGGGAGTGGCATCTGTGGCAGACAAGATGAGAGAAGCGAGATTGAGATGGTTTGGGCATGTGTAGAGAAGGGGTGTCGACGCTCCAGTTAAGAGGTGCGAGCGGTTGGATTTGGGAGTTATGCGGAGGGGTAGGGGTAGACCAAAAAAGTATTGGAGAAAGGTGATTAGATAAGTTATGGCACTACTTCATATCACCGCGGACATGACCTTAGATAGAAAGGAGTGGAGGTCCCAAATTAGGGTAGAAGGCTAGTAGGGATAGAATGGTGTATGGCCGTGTGCCGATTTAGGGTGGTCGTAGGTCTAGGCGTGCCTTTATAGTTGTGTTGTTATTGCCTATGATTATCACTTTATCACATTACTTTGATATCATTATTGTTCTTGTCCTGTAAAATTTGCATCGTTTTTTATTTTTTTGCCATTATGCAAAGTATATTGTTTTTCTCTTTTACTTGAGACTGTGACTTTTGAGCCGAGGGTCTTTCAGAAACAGTCTCTCTCTCTTCTTGAGGTAGTGGTAAGGTCTGCATACATCCTATTTTTCTCAAACTTCACTTGTGAAATTTCACTAAATATGTTGTTGTTATTGTTGTCTGAGACTGAATTTTGACAAGCTTAACTTTAGCCCCGTATATTTGATAATATTATTTCATTTCTCGAAAGTTAGAGAGTAAAACATAACTAATGAAGCATAAACTAGTTTCAAACCTAGATTATTATTTTTAACTTTAATTATAGAAGTCTGAGGTTTGATTTTTGGGCATATAACAAGGAGACGAATGGATCCACGATGATTCGACTGAATTTGAAAGCAATATTGCCTAGCTATAAAATGTAAGCCATATGGCTACGACTTATTCTAATATCATGTGCAATTATTAAATCAAGCATATGGGCGTCAATACGTGTTACTTCCAACTAATTAATGACAATTGACATTAGAAATTATTAGAATTTAGAAATGTCATGTCGAACTAAAGTAGATGCATGACAGCAGACAAGACGTATTGTTGATTTTATGTTCTTTATTTTTATTTTCTCCGTTTTTAAAAAAGTTCTTTCTTGAATTAGAAATACATGACACAAGGTAAAATTAGTTGGTAAAATTTTATTTACTAAAGCAAAACTCTAAAATCAGAAAAAATTAACAACAACAACAACCCAGTGAAATTCCATAATGTGAGGTCTGAAGAGGGTAGTGTGTACGCAGACCTTACTCCTATCAAGGTAGGACGATTATTTCTGGAAGACCCTCGGCTCAAAAAAATCATAAAGATTGGTCAGATATGTTTAAGAAATTCAAAGCTAAAATCAGAAAAAATTATTAAATAAAAAATCAAATGAAAAAAACACAAAACAGGGAAAAGAAAAAAAAGCGACGGGCGGGGGTAGAAAGAGAGAATTGTTTTTAATATATTTAAGGACGAAATAATATATTACTATGATATATTGCGAGGATACAAAAGATATTAATTATTTAAATTATGGATAGAGCCTAGGTTTAGTTAATTAAATTTTGTCATTAATTTTAATTTATGTGAAAATGGTGAGAAGTCGTATCCTAAACCTTCAATCATTATGGTTCAACTAATCTTTGAAAATAGCGTTTTCTCCGTGAACAACCATTCCTTTGTTTCTACCGACAAAAAAAACATAAAACCTGTGATGAAGCTACCAATATAATTCTACACCACTGCAATTTTGACACGTTTTAGTGGGTTTTTTTCTCATGTGAAATTTGTCCATGGTGACATGAAATTAATTTATGTTAGATGAACGTAATCAAAGTAAAAAGAAAATGATATCATAAGACTTTACCCGTATAGGCCATAATAAAGGTGCCTTAACTAGTGCTAAGACGTGGTATTTCATAAGGGATATTAGGGATCAATTTTCTCCGTCAAATGTTTTTTCAGTTGAATTCGTTGCACTAAATTTATCTAGTATAATTTATATTTTCTGTGTAACTTGTAAATTATTATAATGAAGAAATTTACCTAGTATGCACCGAAAGTTTCAAAAAAGAAAGAATTAAAACTTCTAAATTGAGTGCATTTTGAAGGAAGATTAACAACATGCTCCATATAGCAGTTCCTAGCACTACTATAATCCTAGATTCATATTTCTTTTCTTTTCCGGGTTTTTTTTCACATCTTTATTTATAGTAAGTATGCTATGATGTATATTGGCTTTCAAATAACTTGACCTGGTCATCTAAATTGAATAATCAAGTGTTATAATCAACTTTGACACACTTTATAAATTAAATTTAAGTTATTATTTGTTATGTACATCAATTTGTGGAAATTATGTGTAAGTCACTATTTTTATTAGGGTACAACCAATGTGTCTAGTTAGAAATTACAATTAAAAGTATAAATTATATATCATCAGTTTAAATAATTTTTAACACTATTAAGTTACTCAAAATCTGAGTGGCTTAATAGTGTCAAAATTGACGTGTATAATTACAAATTAACAGTGGCTACTAGTGTCAAAATTTAGTGACTTAATAGTGTCAAAAATCAAAAGTTCATCTAACAAGGTGTGTTTTTGATACTTAACTCGTTTTTATATAATTTGAATAAACAAAAGTTTATAACAAAAGTATAATACATTATTACAAAGCTATTCTAAAACAATACAAACATTTATTCATTGAACTTTAATTCAATAAAAAAAAGTAAATTTGAACATGATCAGTTATAGTGTACTCACGTTAATATTGTTACTTTGAGACGTTTGTTGGTCAATATCATTAGTAACTATATTATCATGTTCATATTTCGTGAATATTCAGCACATATTTGGTATTCTCGCAAAAAAATATGTAAATATAAATAGTGTTTTTTTTTTCACAAAATATAAACTTGTGGATCAATTTTTATTTTTGAAAAATGTGAAATCATGATATGAAATTCTCAAATTAAGCTGTTTGGAGAATTTGAAATTTCAACTTATGATTTCAAATCTTAAGATGAAATTTCATGTCTAAACTATAATTTCATAATTTCAAATCACAAAATGAAACGGATGTCCAAAAACCTTAATACGATGCTATAAATTATTTTGTAGTGTCAATGCATGCTCATTCTAAATTCTGACGTGTGGAGTAGTAATAGTTCATAAACAAAATTAGGATTCTCATGAGGAAGCTACGTACCTCGTCCAGTTTTACAGCATGATATATGAAACATCATCACTAGTAGTGAATGGACGATTTTTATCCTTTGCAAGACAAAGGAGAAATTTACTATACACACTTGCATTTAATAGTGGGCGAAATCATGATTTTTACTAATAAAGTTTAAAATATGAAAAGTAAGTATTCGAAAAAGTCAAAAAGGGTTCAACATGCATCTACCATATATATATATATATATATATATATAGTATTAATCATGTATAACTATAATTGATCCTAGCTAGCTCTACCCCAGACTTATTATGAATAAGTAAAAAATAAAGTTGATTCAAATTATTCGTAATAATTATGTTCCGATTATATATAGTATTAATCATGTGTAACTATAATTGATCCTAGCTAGCTCTACCCCAGACTTATTATGAATAAGTAAAAAATAAAGTTGATTCAAATTATTCGTAATAATTATGTTCCGATTAAGTTGGCAACTGGGACCTGGCCATTTGATTTCTCAACCATTCTATACCATAAATCTTAACATTATTAATATAATAAATTCAAATTGTAAAGACCAATGACTCTCTTAGTACCTTGCTATATATATATATATATCACTCTCTATATTTATGTATTGGCTTGTCCATTATATTGTAAACTACATGCATAAGAGTAGTTGAAAGTACAAGCATTATAAAATTCTGAGCAAAGTTCCGTTACATATAGACAAAACTGCTCATCTTAATTAATTGAAGATGGCATTTGTGGAGTTGTTCGTGGTGGCATTAGTGCCTGTTCTTAAAACACTCATAATTACTGCTGTTGGTTTATTCCTTGCTCTTGAGCGTGTTAATCTCCTTGGCTCCACTGCAAGACACCATTTGAACAATGTAACTTTTCTCTTTATCATCTTCACCTTCTTTTATTAACTAATTAAGGCAGGCCGACAGTACCTTAATTCCGTATTCATTTTTCGTAACTGATTCCGTCTCACAATATTCCTTCCTTCGTGTGTTGGTAAGAAGTCAGTACTATAATTGAACAAAGAAATTAAAGAGTTGTAAAGTTTCCATAACTTTAGGCCTATAAGTACTTCTTTTTCTTGTCTTTTTGTTGAATGATTGGAGCAGCTTGTGTTTTATATTTTTACTCCTGCGCTGGTGGCTAGCAGCTTGGCTGAAACAGTAACATCGACCAACATTGTTTCATTGTGGGTACAATTTCTTTATACATTTTATGTGCTGCTAGCTGCTACATTAATTGTTTTATTTTTTTGGAATTTTTAATTAATCAATAGTAATTGCTATATCTTCTCTTCTTTTTTTTTTTAATTTTTTTGTATGTATAGATGGTTCATGCCTGTAAACATCCTTCTCACTTTTATCATCGGTTCAGCACTTGGATGGATACTTGTGAAAATTACAACAATTCCCGTACAGTTCCATGGACTTGTTATTAGTTGTTGTGCTGCAGGTAAACTAAGTACTCATATTCCTTTTTTTAGTCCATTTAAAAGAAATATATATTTTTTTCTTTTTTTTACAACTCTTTAATTTTAATTTATTAGATGACATGTTTGAGAAAATAAGATTAAAGAACATTTTGGTACATTCTATGTATATTTAGTTAGACCATAAGATTCGAAAGTTTCTGTACTTTCTTAAACTTTGTGTATCAAATTATAAAAAATTAGACAAACAAATTAGAACAGAGGGACTAGTATTTATAATTTTCCGTGGGAAAATGAAATATTGTGATCAATCTCATATATTGGAAGGTGTTTGATTTAATTTTTTTTCTTGTATATATAGGTAATTTGGGGAACTTGCTTCTCATCATAATTCCAGCAGTATGTGAGGAGAAGAATAGTCCTTTTGGAGATTCAATTACATGCTCCACCAATGGAAAGGCCTATGCGTCACTATCTATGGCAGTATATATCACTACATAAATCTCTTTTTAATATTACTAGATAATGTTAAAGATAAAATAAATAGTATGTGAGATGTTAATTAGAGCTTCGAACGTGAGATTAATTATTTGTGGTTTGGATTTCATATTAATTATACATGTAGGTAGGAGCAGTGTATATTTGGACATATATCTATAACATGATTCGAGCATCTGGAACTCAACATCATACCTCAACAGAAATCACCAAACTACCCTCAAGGTGCATACCTGAAAAGGATATGGACCATGAAGCTCAACTTGCACTGCCTCTCATTGGATATCAAAACACACATGATCATCAGGTTTCTTTTTGTTTTTTACTCCTATCAGTTAAACATAGAAATTGACTTTTATTAGTATATGATAGTGTAGAACAATCTTTTTATTCTTTTATACTGTTATCAGATCACCTAAGCACATAGTAAAGTATCAAGTAATAGTTCATAAAATTGGGATGATAACTGACCATGGAAAGTAAGATAAGTAACTTCCAACGACTTGTTAAAACACACTGATAATAGTGTCTACAATAATGTTGAATACTTTGACACAATATTAAGCAAGATGACCTTTGTTTACCGGTAAAACAGTATAGTTAGATTTATATGAGGTCAAGAGCATCTTATAAGTTGAACTCTTTTTAAGTCCGATTATTAGTAGTTTGAATATTGTGGGGTTAGCGAGCAAAATCAAATGAAACAAGTAAAAGCGTAAAGAATATAAAGTTGTTAGTCAAGATATCGCCGTAGAACTCCAATTCCAAGAATGCTACTTCTTAGCTCCTATAACGAACAAGTATGAATTGAATATCCTTTTAAGAATAGAACTTAGTGAATGATGTAAAACTTGGAGCTCAAGAAGTATATTGTTGTTGTATTGATAGAATTCAGAATCCCCTTACAAATGGAGAAAAAAAAAACTATTTACATCTTATAATAATGAGGAATCAACTAATAAGAAAGATCCATTCGAGCCTTAAAATACCAAAATCAATGATCGTGGGCTGGGTAATATCCATGTTTTGCTCAGCTCCATACCGGCTCACCCGCACATCTGACTTTTATGTTACTTTGTCTTCTTTATGATCTCTTTGTCCTCGTCATTGGGGCTCGACCTTTTTTCAGTGTTCCTTGACATCCCTCCCAAGGATTCTGTCATCTCGAATATTCGTTTTCACCCAATCCCTCCATTCCTCTGTATGCCACCTGTGTTAATCTGATAATTTTGCCCAATACAACCTCTAATTTCATTTTGGAAAAACTCATTGTCCTTCCTCACTCTGATTCTTAAATAAGTATAATGGATCATAATTCTACTAAAGGGAAATATGGTGTGATTATGGAAACTGGCAATTAGCTTCTTTTTTTATTCCCTTTAATTATGTTTTAGTTGTATTAAACATTTTCTCTTAAATAATATTGTACAGGGATATGTTGTGAAAAAGATGAAACAACATATCAAAATATGGACAGAGAAGATCAATTTCAAAATGTTGTTTGCACCCTCAACAATTGCTACGGTACGACCACGTCGGAATATAATCTACTCATTAATTGTATTGATATAATATAATTTGCAAAAATTAATTAGTTAATCTCTACAGATTGTTGGGATATTAATTGGTGTATCGTCTTTACTGAGAAAACAAATGATTGGAAATGAGGCTCCATTGCATTTCATTCATAGCTCTGCATCTATGCTTGGGTATAACAAACAAAGCTCAATTTTGAATGATTAGTTAATTTGTATAGTATATGACGATTAATTAATTAACTCAACGTTGCGCTCTGTGTTTTGTGGTGCAGAGAGGCTACAATACCAGCCATGACATTGATAGTTGGAGCAAATCTTCTTAAAGGTTTGGTTGGGAATTCTTTTGATGCTTAGTTTCTTGTATTAAGTTTTTGTAACAGGTTAACTTATTTTATTTTTTGGTTAACATTATAAAAAATTAGCCCAGATAATGTAAAGCATATACTATATTAAAGATTAATTATAAGTGCAGGGCTGAAAAAATCAGGAGTAGGTATGTGGGTTGTGATAGGCATTCAAGTAATACGTTATGTGGCATTGCCACTATCAGGAATTTGTGTTGTAAAAGCTGCACGCCATTTTGGGTTGGTTGGAACAGATTCATTATATCAATTTGTACTTCTCTTGCAGTATGCACTTCCCTCTGCCATGACCATAGGTACCTAATCACTCAATATTACTTTTTTGTTCACCGATTCAATTTATGTAAAGTAATTTGTATATTGATACACAATTAAAGAAAAACATGAAATTTTTAAAAATTTATGATCTAAAATGTGTTATTTGTGTATCTATAAAACTTTTGAAATGTGTCGCCTTGAACATGTCAAAAGTACACTTGTGTGGTTAAGATTATTTTTTTTACATTAAGAATAAAAAGGGTAAAGTTATAAATTGATTCTAAATTTAAAAATGTATCCTTTTTCTTAAAAACGGACTAATTAAAACAAAATATTTTTTTGGTTATGTGATCTAAGTAATATTAGAATTCTTTTACCCTGCAAAGTTTATATATAGAAATTAAAATTTCTTTAGGGAAGGATGCAAGACAATGAGCCGGATGAGCTTATAAGTATAAGCTATAAGTTAGGTATTCAACTTATGACTTTGACTTATTTTTATTAATTTAACTTAAAAATATATTTTTATTTTATTCAAATACTATAAAAATGCTTAGAACACCTAAATTAAGCGAATCCAACAGGCCCCAATATCTTTGTAATTATTTCTCCTTTCAAAAGCAATTTTTGGCTCATTCTTTTCCTTTGATATTTTTGGTTGGCAAATGGGCAGGTACAATTACACAGTTGTTTGAAGTTGGTGAAAGTGAATGTTCAGTGATTATGCTATGGAATTATGCATTGGCATCAGTTGCACTTACTCTGTGGACAACTTACTACATGTGGGTTTTATCTTGAGTAATTTGTACAAAATAGAGTTAATTGCCGTCCAATATTTTTTGATGATTTAGTTTACAATATATATAATCAGTATATAAATTTTATACGCATTGGGACAAGCCCCGATAATTGTATTTGACCGACAGCACAAATATGAAAGAAGCCCAAAAGTAGAATAATAAGAAATGTATAAATAGTATATATGAATGTATATACATTTGTGATATATATATATATATATATATATATATATATCATTTTGAACTTCTTAGATTTATCTGACCTCTTTTTATGCTTCTTTTGAGCCGAGGATCTCTCGAAAACAACCGTCCTACCTTGATAGGAGTAAGGTCTACGTACACTTTATTCTCCACAGACCCCACGTTGTGGAATTTCACTGGATTGTTGTTGTTGTTGTATATATATATATATATATGGTCATTTTAGTTTGATTTTTTTTATCACCTATAAAGTTCCGTAAGAATCTCATTTGTAACGCTTTAATTTTCGGCCATATTTTCATAATAAAAAAAAATGAAAAATATCTCTAAACTATAGGAAAAGTTCTAAAAATACTCTCCATTTACCTATTTTAGTAGATAATAAAACTTAAAAGGTTAAAAATCTTAAATTTATCACCTAAGACTTTTAAATTACTTTTTCTAAGTTAACAAAATTGTATGGGTGAATTTATAAACGTGTATCGAAATGAGGGTTCAAAGTGTAAATATGTTATTGTCCAATTGCTACTCCTTCCCCCAAAGAAATATCGCACGCAACTCAGCTCGTCTATCAATGCCACTGCTAACCTAAGCCAAATTTTTTCAGGTCCCATGCCCAATTTCAACAGTTCTCCGAATCCCAATTTTATGGTGACGACTTGAATATAAATATTGTACAAATTGTACATGCATGAAAATGTAGCCTCATTAATGGTCAGTTCAAGCTAATATTATTGCTTTGTTAATTCTATCAAATTTCATTTGTATTTGAATGTTTTTTTTATTAGCATAGTATTGAATAGTTGCTGGAAATGGAGTTTGAACAGTTGGGAATTGGGAACGATGTGATAGAATTCGATATGATAGGCTTGGGAGAAGGAGATGACACAATTGACATTGAAGATAAACAATTAATGAACCCTTTTGATGGTTTTCTTAATAGTACAATTTCTGATGTGGATATGAGGAATCTTCAACCTTATGAAGGAATGGAGTTTGAGTCAGAGGAAGCTGCAAAAGCCTTCTATAATTCATATGCACGCAGGGTAGCGTGTCTAGAAGATCTAGGCGTGATGGGTCTATTATTCAGAGGTCTTTTGTTTGTGCAAAAGACAAGGGGAGGCTTGGGAGTGATGGCGGTGGTGCTAGGGTTAAGAGACCCCGAGCTGATTCTAGGGTCGGGCGTAAGGCGATGTTAGTGGTTAAGATTCAGGATTCCGGGAGATGGGTTGTGTCTGGATTTGTAAAAGAACATAATCATGAGCTTGTTCCACCTGATAAGGTGCATTGCCTTCGTTCGCACAGACATGTATCTGGACCAGCTAAGTCGCTGATTGATACGTTGCAGGGAGCTGGAATTGGTCCGAGTGGGATAATGACTGCCTTGATCAAGGAGTATGGTGGAATTGGCAATGTTGGATTTACAGAGCGTGATTGTAGGAATTACATTAGGAGTAGTAAACAGAGAACTCCTTGATTATTTGAAACAAAGGCATTTGGAAAATCCATCATTTTGCTATGCTATGCAAGGAGATGAAGATCATTGTATGAGTAGTATATTTTGGGCTGACCCCAAGGCTCAGAGTAATTTTGCTTATTTTGGTGATACTGTTACTTTTGACACCACTTACAGATCAAACAGGTATAGGTTACCATTTGCCCCATTCACAGGGATAAATCATCATGGACAGCCAGTGCTATTTGGTTGTGCTCTATTAATAAATGAATCTGAGGCATCTTTTAGTTCGTTATTTAGAACTTTTCTGACGGCAATGTGTTGGAAGCCGCTAGTGTCAATTACAACTGACCATGATCAAGTGATTCGGTTGGCTGTTAGTCAGGTTTTCCCCGAAGCACGTCACAGTTTTTGCAGATGGCATACTTTTAAAGAATGCAAGAGAAGTTGTCCCATGTGCTCTCTGAGCATATTAATTTTGAAGCTGAGTTTCATAAATGCGTAAGCTTGATGGAGTCCGTTGAAGAGTTTGATGCTTGTTGGTTTACTCTGATTAATAAATATGATCTTGGGGAAAATGAGTGGCTTCAAGCTATTTACACTGATCGCAAGCAATGGGTTCAGGTCTATTTGAAGGATACATTCTTTGCGGAAATGTCTATAACACAGAGTAGCAACAGTATGAATTCATATTTTGATGGGTATGTGAATGCATCAACTACTCTTCAACAATTCATTAAGTTGTATGAAAAGGCTGTAGAGAGTCGCTATGAGAAAGAAGTTAAAGCAGATTATGACACCATGCATATCGCCCCTGTTCTGAAGACCCCTTCACCCATGGAGAAGCAAGCTGCTGAGATTTATACAAGAAACTGTTCGTGAAGTGTCAAGAGGAGCTTGTTGAAACACTCACATTCTTTGCAACTAAAGTTGATGATAAGGAGGCAACAGCTGTATTTCAGGTGTCAAAATTTGGGGAGAGTCATAACTCTTACTTAGTTCACTACAATTTTGGGGAGATTAAAACATCATGTAGGTGCCAGATCTTTGAGTTCTCTGGTCAACTTTGTCGGCATATATTAACAGTCTTCAGGGTCACCAATATTCTCACGCTTCCTCCATGCTATGTTTTAAAGCGTTGGACTAGGAATGCTAAAAGTGGTGTCATGTTGGAAGAACAAACCTGTAATTTATCAAATAGTTGTCAAGTATCTTTTACTGTGAGACATAACAATCTTTAGCAAGAAGCCCTGAAATATGTAAATGAAGGTGCGAAAGATGAGGAACGTTACAAGGTGGCTATTGATGCCTTGCGAGGAGCTGCAAATAAAGTTACTATTGCTACCAAAACTGATGTGGGAGTTTCTAATGTTAGTGGACCTTGCAGAGGAGAGTCTACACCTCGGGAGAGCCATGTAAATGATCCCTTCGAGGCTTGTCAGTTGAGTGCATATCCTTCAACGGCCGTGGTAAGTTGTCTTTGATCTTTCGTTTATCTCAGATTTGCTTTGCCAACATTTGTGTTTTTACCTATATTTTGTAGCTCTTTCTTTGAGATTGCATTGGTTTATTTTTGTGGATTGCCTTCCATATTATGATTGCACAGATCAGTTCTCAAGTCAAGTAAATTATACATCTTGTTTACTGCTTAGATGAATTATGTGAAGAGAACTATTTGATCGCTGACAAAGGGGGGGAATAAAAAGGAGCTTGAATTTGACCATCAGATTGAAGGAAAACACTGGATTAAATTTCTAGATTTCTTCAGTGATTTGTCATTTCAGTTAGTTCAAATAAATGCATTTTCCACTATAATTGTGATCCCATCGTAAGATTTGTAGTTTGAATTTGACCTGTGCATACATTTTTGTTTGTTTTATTCCTTCGGCTATCTTCCTCCGCGGTGACATACTCCTCTGTTCTTTTACAACCTCACCAATTTATGTGTGTGTTATTGTTATAATTGTAGTGTATGTAATCTGCACTTGTAATTATTATCTATCTTGACTCGG
The DNA here is from genome assembly GCF_947179165.1 of Solanum dulcamara. Taxonomy (NCBI): domain Eukaryota; kingdom Viridiplantae; phylum Streptophyta; class Magnoliopsida; order Solanales; family Solanaceae; genus Solanum; species Solanum dulcamara. The sequence goes on along the minus strand of NC_077247.1, from coordinate 31,421,610 downwards.
TACTTTAAGTTGACACTGTCTAGCCTTGAGGGAGTATCTGTTGGATCATGTGGGATGTTATAGACTTCAACTTGATGTTGTTTATCAAAGTGTTCTCTATCTCCAGATTGTTCTTCCTTTTCTGTGTGGGTTCTTTTACTTGAATAATCTTGTCTGCATTTATGATGAATCTGATAAGACGTTCAGCCAACTCTAATGCCCGTTCTTTCTGTTTCAAAGAAATATGGAAGAATTGGGTCACCATATGATCCCACTTGTGCAATCCGTTCTTATTATTGACTTAATGTGAAATTGCTTAAGTATGATCTTGACCTCATTTATTGATTTCCTTGTAGGATGAAAAGAACAAAGATATACAGCTGGAACGAGCAAGGCGAAAATGTGAATTATATCGGACTAACTTATTGACAGTCTTGAAAGATATTGAGCAGCAGAAGCTTCAGCTGACAGTTAAGGTTCAGAGTATTAAGTTTGGCATTAAAGATTAAGCTTGAAGGTGATCTGAATGAATCTGCAGTTAATAATGGCATGTCTCACATCATTGGGACATGCTGCTTGTGGTAGTTATTGAGATACCACAGAAGTCATCCCCTATTTCCAATCTTGATACTATGAGCAGTTAACTGGTGTATATATTAGCTAGACAAAATCTGGTCACTCTCGAGCAGTGATAAGTTCCGATGGACCAGCTAACTAACTGTTTTAATGTTTGATTCCAACTTCTTGGGCATATATATAATCTTTTTGGGACTTACCTATTACTGGAAAAGTTGCAATCTGATCCAAACTTAAAGGCAGCAGCATTCTTGTTCTCTTGCAAGCTCTGCTGTTTTCTAGTTACAATGTAGAGAGCACTTTCAGTTCATAGTATTGTTGATGATATCGTATGAATAGCAGTTGAAAGATCAAGGGGTGAGTTTAGAACAACTTGTGTACATATTGTTATTCACTTTATTGCAACATATGTATTTATTGGGGTTTTTAATTTTTGTCCTTCAATACTTTAGTAACAAATAAGTCACTGAAAATACTCTTGACATCAAAAGATCAAACAACTTTTCACGAGGTATAAGTTTATATTTTCGTATCATAATATTTCACTAGTTATAAATGTAGAAGGCATAACAAATTATATCTCTGACACCGAAATAACAAACAACTTTTTCATGGCAAAGTTTATATCTTTGTATCATAATATTTTAAGTTATGTTGTATGTCGGGAGGGTGCCATCAAGTTGGGTCACTCGATCCTTGAGTGTTTCCTTAACAACAGCCGCCGCTGACAGCACTCCACTGCTATCGTCATGTACATGGTACAACAAGAAGAGAATTTGCAGGAGCTACATTAGTTGGCGATGAACAAGTAAGAATTGCCTCAACCAAAATTGATGGAATTGGCCCTAAAAAAGCCATTCAGGTTCGTTATCGATTAGGTATCAGTGGAAACATAAAGATATGTATTCCCCTCTCCAACACACACACACACCTCAAAAAAAAAAATCACAGGTCCAGACAGATAATTTATCATTCTACATTAGCTATTAAATTTTTTTCTCTAAAAAAGATAAAACTCCAATTTCTGAATACTGCAACAAAATTTAGAAAATATGTCCGAGTTGATATTGTTACTTTCTCTCGAACCAACTACCGTTCTCCGCATCATTTACTAAAACAATGATCTCATTATAACAAATCCAATAATTACACTAACTTATATCGTATAATTTAATTTCTACTGAATTTATGTAAATTGAGACAAAAAAAATTAATTTATGTCACACAAATTAGATCCCGTGGAAAAAGTTGAAAGTTACTTTGTTGGATTTAAATTAATAAATTTCTAGTAATGAATTTCATATCATTTTGCCTCATCCACACACAAAAAAGAAAGTAATGGATTTCATATCTTTCAAGTAATTTACTCATTTCGTCTAATTTAAACGATATCATTAGGATTTCAAGAGTAATTAAACAAATTATCTTTAACTTTAATAAATTTTAAATGGAGATTTTATTTTTAAATTAACTAAGATGGAAGTTTTACTTTTTAAAACACACGGAACAATTATAGAAATGCACACACAAAAATATTATCTTAAATATTACAAACCAAACAAGCAATAAAAACTAATCTCAACATAATTTATTCCAGCATAACTTGTTTTTTAACCGGACGACATGTTTTACCCTTATAAGTGTCTCAAATCAAATGAAAGCTCAAGTAATTAGTACTTAGTAATTCCCTTCTTTAAATTAAAAAGATACTGCATTTGTTACTTTTTCATTTTACTTCGCCCCTATACTAAAATAAATCATCATTTTATTATTTATTTTAATGAATTAAGAGAGTTATATTATATTTTCCATAATATTATTAGTATTAAATGATTTTATGAAATAACAGTAGTCAAATTTAGAGTGCCATATAAAACATCATTAATAAGATTGATTTAGTAAAAACCACTCCTAAAAAAGCTTAAGGGTTATGTTAAGTTAATATGGATCAAGTAAAATGAAACAGGGGAAGTACAAATTTTAAAAGAAAATTTATCAATATGTACAATTCAACCAAATTTATTTATTAATATGGTCAAATATACAAAATCTCTACGCTAATTATGTATATTATATATATAAAAATGTATATTATATATATAAAAATGTATATATTTATTATACTTAAATATACAAAATTTATAAACATGTTGGCTATTTTGTAAATTAGATTAACAAAGAGCACTAGACTATAATTAACCAATTTTAAAAATGTACGAATTTAGTGAGTACGAACTGTCACAATCTAAAATCGGGCCATGATGGTGCTTACTATAAACCCACTCCCCCACCCCCTAAATAGACAAGCCTAAACCCAAAGTGTAAGATAACAATATAACTAAAAATAAAAATACGAAAGCAGAAATAGAGATATACACTATAGGTCCCATAATATAGATGTCCAATACGATGCAAAACATACAAAAGAGACCCAAAATGATCAAGAAGACAAAAGTATACAAGAGAATCAAACTCTAGACCTGGTGCCACCGGTATAAGAGCATCTAAGTACAGAAAGGCTATATACATCAAGTCTGTTTAATCAAAAAAATAAAATATATAGACATATACAAAAGAAGGAAAATAAAAACTCTCCGGGCGCTAGGAGCTCACCACGATCCGAGACTGTGACCGCCAACGGAGATCTGATACTCAACGAGGGTGGCTCGTACTAGGAGCTGTATCAAAAAAAGATACTGAAGTGTAGTATGAGTACCAAAACACGAGGTACCTAGTAGGCATCATAGGCCGAACGAGCTCAGAAAGATCATATATATAAAGAGAAGTACGATAGTGCTAATGCTACAACTTAACAATTCAAGAGTGATATACAAACACCGAAGAATAGTGAAATCATACTAACAAGAAAGATAATGCAATGCAACATGTACAATACATGAATAAGGTAAAAAAAATTGAAATCGCCTCGATGACCGTCTTGTGGACTTTTTGGGACAACTACAAAACTCGCCTTAGCTCATATACAGATGCAATAATCGTAAATCTCAGAATTTAATTTGCAGCCCGCCGAAGCTTATCAACATATGCAGTATCCAAGGAGGGCAATCTTGGAATGTTCCACGGGCCGACAATATCAAGTAAAATGGTACCTCTTTTTCATAAAAAGCACATTTCCTCAAAAATGATATAACTCCCTTTAAAAATAAGTTCCTCAAATTAAAAATCATATTTCGCCCCCTCGGAGCTCAAACTAATGAAAAACCCAAGTAAAATCATTTAAGTACCTTAAATATAATATTTTCTTGATTTTTCGAATGCAAATACACCAAATGCAGATGTTATACTCACGTGTACATATCCAATACATTCAACTTAATCACTAAACAATCATATCACACAACGAACTGAACAACACCCGTTATAGAGCAGACCTACTAACTTGGAACTCCAGTGTCACGATCCTGACCCGCCATGAATAACACACAAACTAACCTTTTGGTGAAAAAACTAATTTATAACCCAACTTAACCCATCAAACAAATTAAAGACACCCAATCATGCAGTTAGTAAGAGTAAAGAAGTTTAATCAACAGGCACTTGAGTTCTCATAAACTCAAGTAGTTATCAAAAATTATTTGCGAAAAGTAAACCCCGTAGAACCTGAAGGTCATAGTACCAAAATTCTAAATGTCTGAAATAAGGGAATGCAAATCCAAACGAAAATTAATAGTCTAAAGTCTAAGAAACACACACACACACACATATATATATTACGGTCACAACATAACACGGATTTCCAATCACAATATCCATAACAATTAATGAATGAAACATGACCCACATGATCACACAATACATATATCAGGTCCTCTTATTTAACTCACACACAAATTGTCAGTATATTGGCGCGATCACTACTAAAAAACTGCCAAAAAATGACGCAAAAAAGCGACGGACTGCGTCGCTTTTTTTGTCAAACTTGACGGAAAAGCGGCGCAGTCACTTCCGTCGCTTTTTTGCTCGATGCTTTTGAAGGAGCGACAGATAGGGTCGTAAAAAACGACGAACTACGTCGCTCCTAATTTTTTTAATTAAAAAATATATATAAAAAAAACGACAGACTCCGTCTTTTTATTATTTTTTTAAAAAAAATTAATTAATAAAAAGCGACGGACATTTAGTCTCCGTCCGTCGCTTTGTTTATCTAAAAATTTTGCAGAAGAGTGATGGATAGAGTCCTTTAGTCCGTTGCTTTTTTAGAAATATATAAAAACAAAAAACCAGAAAAGCGACGGACTAAAGGACCCCCTGTCCGTCGCTTTTCTGGAAAAATATAAAATAAAAAAAAACCAGAACAGCGACGGATTAAAGAACCCTATCCGTCTCTTTTCTGCAACACTTTTGACAGCAGAAACTTGCAGTTTCTGTTGCCCACCTGCAATCAAAATTCAATTCAATTGTATTCAATTCAGCCCATTCAAACACAAATAACAACAAACAAAATCCGTAAAATACATAATAACAAACATAATTAAACACTTAAAATGAATAAAATCATAATTTAGAACGATTTAAAGTGTTTCAAAGTTAATAAAAAAAATTAAAATATTCATAAACTAACATAGGGAACCCTAAGGACTATTTGCTATATATTCATCACTATTGTCGGAATCATCCGGAGTGGATGCTCTTGAATAACGGGATGGAGGCTAACGGGCGAGGTTGAGCACTTGTTCTTTAATTTGCTCAATTTGTTCATTCATATTTTTTTGATCCTCGATCCTTCTTTTCTCTGATTCTACCAATGCGCGTGTAAGTTCTGCAATTTGCTGAGACTTTGCTGCTATCTGAACTCCGTCAATGGCTTCAGCTTGATGCGATGATCCAATACCTTCTAAACCTGATTGGAGTCATCGTACATTATTCCTAGAGCTCATTCCATATATTCGGCCATTGTGGCTGCCTCCAACCACTTTTTCTGTCCAAATTTGATTGGACTATTCAGGCGTTAGCTGAACCGAATCTCCCATCTCACGTACGTGCCGGTCATAATCTTGCTGCATATTAAAAAATAAATGTTATAATCAAACTATATATATATATTAAAAATAAAACTTAGAATCAAAATATATTATAATATATCTTAAATAACTTACATAGGCTCGTTCGTCCCTTTCCTCCACCCACTCATCCGGATCCGACTCATTAGTCTTTTTCTTCACATGAGTCTTTTTAAAGACTTCATGGCGATAGGGAGTGCGTTCCAATTCTTTTTCCTATAAATAAAAATACAATTAATGAAAAATATTTGGTGAAATAATTTATTTTAGAAAATAAATTTAAACTTAAAATTTAGAAAAATTATCATCTCCCTCTGAATCGTACCAATACTCTTTGCACCTCCGGTGTGCAACGAGCCACCTTTTAGGCTGACTCTTGCTTTTTTCCTTGATAGGACAAGGCTTTGAATTCTTTGGTATCCCAATACCGGCATAATTCTTCAAATATATGAGGCAGCATCCAACTCGAAGGTGCCCGATCATCCCTAACTTTCTTTAGCCAGCTAGACAGTCTGGCGCTCGCTTTTCTTTCAAAAGTGGTCGCAATGACCATATTGTAACGTGGCTCCCAGATACATAAAGTCTGGAAAAAAAATAAAAAAAATTAGTTAAGTAAAGTATAGTAAAAATATTAAACGTAACTTAAAAAACTAGATTTAAACATATATATACCTTGAATTCATTAAACATTGTCTGGCGAATACTGTTTGGAATCTCCCGCCAAGAGTGATAGGGCTCAGTATATAGCCTCCTAACACTCTCCTGAAGAGCCCTAGCAGCATCTTTTGAAAGATGCCACCTGCAAGACACATAATAAATATGTAATTATATCATTAATAAATTATTAATCTAGCAAAAATAAATAAATAAATAAATAAATAAAATATTAAACTTACGAGGATCCATCAGGCTCAATCATGACTCTCCCAAGTCTGTCCCTTTGCCCAGGAGCTAACCCAGACACATCATGTAATGCCTCTGTTCTAGCAGCAGAAGAAGGTGTAGGTGATGCTGTGGGAGTGTCAGTCTCAACACTAGAATCTCTAAGTCTCAAATTAGATATGTGAGGAGATTGAGATTCGAGAGATGGAGTAGAAGAAGATGATACTCTCGGGGGTCGAGCAATAACCTCTGTGGGTAGTTGGTAGGTCTGATCATATGAAGTATATCTGATCTGTGAAGAAGAAGAAGTGTCGCGTGGTCGGCGGAACTGACTATGGTAAACTAAAGGATCCATAGTCCCAAAAGGCACAACATGAATATGTGTACTAGGACTAGATCAGTGGTGCTGCATCTCCGGCATTGAAGAAATATGTCCTGGGATATCCTCAGGATCAACAGGTCTCCTAGACTTCTTTTTACTTCTACCAGAATGGCTAACACCAAGATGATCTCGGGATCTATCACCATCACCAGATGACATCTGCATGTAAAGTAACAATACAATATATAAAAACCACATAGTTGATTAAATTTAAGATTAGAGAAATAAATAACTTACATACTAGTGATAATCTACCACTCTATTCCTCCTCACTTGTTTTATTTTCATCATCTTTCCATTCGTCCTCCTCATATGTTTCATATTCATTGTCAATCCATTCCTCCCCCTCAAATGATTCATATTCCTCGTTTACTTCTTCCTCAACATTTGGCATTATAAGTTCCTCATCAGAAATCTCTTCTACTATGTGTTGAGGATGTTATAGTGTGGTTTCCAACTCAACATCAACTTGTCGTTGAACAAGTACAACATCATTTTGGTACACCACATCTAATACATTCTCAATTTTAATTCTTCCCACAGGCTTTGTCTTAATAACAACCCACCAATCAGCCTTATCTTTACACAATGGATATGGAGTATAATAGACTTGCTTAGCATTTTGGGCAATGATGAAAGGATCATAACTTTCGTATTGTCTGGTGTGCTTAAATTCAATTATATTATGTTGTTGGTCCACTCTTGTGCTTCTGTGTGATGGTTCAAACCACTTACACCGAAATAATACTATCTTTTTTTAGGCCAACCTGAATATCTTACTTCAATAATCTCCTGAATGACACCATAATATTCTACAATTTGGCCATTACCATCGACATCACCTTGAATGCACACACCACTATTATTGGTTTTCTTGTGCATAGAAACTTCTTCAGTTTGAAACTTAAAACTATTCACACAATATTTATTCATTGTATGAATATGAGATACAGGCCCGAGTGCGATCTCTCTCACAAATGGTGAATGTTCGACACTTGAGTATTCATCATTGTCACGCCCCGAGAGAGTACCCTAGGCGTGGCCGGCACTCAGAAACCATCTCTGGCCTCTGAGAGAACCACTTGGTCTCATCACTTATTCATTCATCAGCGGAAGACTTAATAAGAATACTTATATGGGCTCTCCATTAACAATATCTAATGAAAGAAGAAATTTTTTTTTTAGAAGAAGTAGTTTCAAAGGAGAACTACTCCAATTACATCATTAAACTCTGTCTATGAAGCCTCTAATACTCTTAGATGGTGCCAATGACATGTCCATGGCTACCTTAAAAGAAACATAATACTCAACAATAATTAAAGGATAAAGAGTTCCTCCGAATATAAGAAGGACTCACCAAATAGCTGAAAAATAATGATCTTCAACGAAGCGCCTGTTGAGGATCTCTAACACCTGTATCTGCATCATAAAACGATGCAGGTCGAATGACGTCAGTACGTGGAATGTACAAGTATGTAAAATGGCAGGAAGGTAAGGACAAATATCAAGAAACTCCTCTCAAGAAAACTCAGCTCAGAACTCAACATCATCTCAACATCAATATGTAATGCAAGTTTAAAATATAATAATAAAAATAATAGTAACAAGCAATGCTTACTCAGTTAGGAGTTTCTCTAACCGACAACCATCACTTATGAGCTAGCGATGATACAACGAAGCGATGTCGTTGCCACATCCATCCAATACCTTGCCAGGGTAAAGGACATCACCATCTTGGATCCACTTATCAAAGTCCTCTTTTTGGGACTTAAGAGGCATAGCCTCCATCCTATGCTGGCTACGTAGTTCTGGGGTTTGAGTCAATTAAACTCTTATCCAACTCGGTGCTCAATACTACTCCCAAAATATGTGCTCATATTAAATTCATCATCTAGTCTCATTGGACTTTAATTTAAATCATCAAACTCATCTCATTTCATGTTCATCAATCATTATACTTCTAAAAAAAATATCATTTACATCTCATCAAAACATCTTGCTCAAAATATCATTTGCTCAAATTCATTCAAACTCAACTCTTTTGCTCTTTCAAAACTCAATAAAATACATATATAGTATTAATTCATATAACTTTCTTTTTATCAATAAAAATAATAAAAATCCAACATTTTTACTCAAAACATGTGTAAAAATATTCATGAACATCAAATCAATTAGAATTCATGGAAAGTAGCCATGAATAATAATTCCAATAATATGAGAGATAACAATAATAATAATATTAATGCATAAATATATCAAACTCAATAGAAGAAGAATTATTTCATTTAGAATTCAAGATTTGGATAAAACTCAACTATAACTCAATTATAATAAATTTAAATATTGGGCGCATGGACGAACTCAATCCGATGCTATGAAAGCCTTACATACCTTAAATCGGAAGCTTTACTTCGAATTGGAACACTCTTGGACCCCTAACCTTTTCTTCTCGCCGGTTTGTTTTGTGTACTATCCGGAGTATAAGAATCACCAGAGTAGTATTTTTATACTACTAAAACTAAAACTATATTTGAGAAAGAGTAAAGAAGTATATAGAGAGAAGAGTTGCTTAAGAAAGCTTGGTGAATAAAATGAGGAAATAAGGTGGGTATTTATAGATGTGGAGGAAGGACCTAACAATAAATAAATATAATCATAAAGGATGATCTTGAAAATTCAATGGAGAATTTTGATGTCATGGATGATGTCAAATGGTTCTAGATCTTTCTATGGTAGGTGAGATAAAATCTCTTTTAACAGAATATCCGTTTTCGAAGCCGTATTTGAATAAGATAAATTCCTTATTAGGATTTGATGTATTCATAAGAATTGTAGATATAGAAGTCTAGTTTCAGTTAGTTTAAGAATCATCTAATTTGGAGCATTCTACATCGAGATATGAATTTTATTCTACAAATACTTCATTCCGTCACAATACTATGTCTTACAAAGATTAATTTATTTGATCTATTTAAGCTCTGAATCTTAAGATACGTTCTTCATGAAAGTTGTAGGTAATGATGTTGTGGTTACTCAGAAATTTGAATCACCTAAGTTGGACTATCCTATGAAAAGTTATGCCCAAATTACTTTAGGCATGAAAGAACATGATCAAAATACTTTAGAACATGATCAAAATACTTTAGAACATGATCAAAATCTTTAGGCATGAGAGAACATGATCAAAATACTTTTAGAACATGATCAAAATCTTTAGACATGAGAGAACATGATCAAAATACTTTTAGAACATGATCAAAATACTTTAGAACATGATCAAAATACTTTAGAACATGATCAAAATCTTTTCATGCCTTCATATAAGGACTTTTGATAAATCAACAATTTAATGCATTTAAAAGCCAATATAAGTTAATATAAGATAGGTAATTAAATTTCATATATTTAATAATCTATGCATTTGGAATCATGATATGAAAAATCCATAAAGTTTCATGCTTGAATTAAATAGAAAACTTTGATAATTTATTTGGACTTCATGAAAGAAAGGATCCATGAATCAATAATATTTAGGGGGTGTTACAATTATAAACCTACAAATTGATTTCAAAATAATACAATTTACTATAAGGTGAAAATATTATACCTATTGATTCAATATAAGCTTTTACACTTACATAATCCTTTAGCCATTTGGAAAACCTCGTATATATTGGTTCATTGCTCCATGTGCTTACGAATGTGCTGATAGTTATATTACAATTTTGATAGTTAGTAATCACTTATTGATATGTAATTTGATAATTTAATTTCACACTTACTTAAGATATGGCTGAATTTCTGGACAGTTAAGTAGAACATGGGTCACAACTGAATTTCTGTAACTTTAGGCAATTGAGAAACTCTCTCCCAAATTTGATGTCCTGTCAGTGATGAAGGTGGAGGGTCATTTTCAACCCTGTTTTTTTTGAATGCATGTTTCATCTTTCTAAACTCATGATTCATTGGCAAGAACTAACGGTGCCAATCAAACCATAAATTTTTTCTGTCATGCTTTAAGGTGAATGCCTTACTATGTTCCATGCAATGAGGAAAAGCAAGCTTGCCAGCAGTCATCCAACCAGACAACATTCCGTATGCAGGAAAATCATTAATAGTCCATATTAAAACAGCACGCATAATAAAATTCTACTTAGTTGATATATCGTAAGTCACTACTCCTTCAAACCACAATTGTTTAAGCTCATCTATTAATGGTTGTAGATAGACATCAATCAAAATTTTAGGATTGTGAGGACCTGAAATAACACAACTTAGAAAGATGTACGGACTTGTCATGCACATTTCAGGAGGAAGGTTGTATGGGGTAAGAAACACAGGCCAACAAGAATAAGGTGAGGCAGCATTAGAGAATGGTGTGAAGCCATCTGCACACAACCCCAATCGTACATTTCTTGGTTCACTAGCAAAATTAGGATACATGTTATCAAAATGTTTTCATGCTTCTCCGTCAGATAGATGTGACAAGATACCCGGCAGCCTTCTATATTCACTGTGCCATCTCATATGTGGGGCAGACCTCATCGATGCATACAACCTCTTTAATCTGGGAATAGGAGGTAAATAATGCATCGCCTTAATTGGGACCATCTTTCCAGCAGGAGTCCTCTTATAACGAGCTTGTCCATAAAACTTACAATTTTGTAATTCACTATCAGTCTTGTAGAACAGCATGCAACCATTAACACAACAATGAATTCTATCATACGACAATTCTAACTTGGAAACCAATCTCTTTGCCTGATAGAAGTTCTTAGGTATGTTAAATTCAGGATTAACCAGTTCGCCCAAAAGATCAACCATTGAGTCCATAGCCGCATGAGGAACACTCCAATCTGATTTAATAGTCATTAACCTAACTGCAACTAACAAAGTAGAATGCAGACTCCCTTCACATAGTGGACGACTAGCCTCTTCTAAATGTTGATAGAAGCGTCTTGCTTCTTCATTAGGAGTTTCATCAAAATATTATTCGGGTTCCATCCCACCTAGAACCCCGAATGCATCATTAACCATTTCATGAACTCTATCATGTTGAAATGTATAATGTTGAACTCTATCATGTAGAACCCTATCATGTTCAGTCCTAATTTGACCATGTGGTGCAAACATATTATATTCATCCACGGGCAGCAGATTATAAAATATATTATTCAATACATCTATTTCTCCATGATCAATCCAAACAAAATTTCTAGGCTTAAATTCATTACCATACAAATGAATCATAACTATATCTGGATTAAAAAAATTTCAAACACCTACATTCACGACAAGGACACCTAACCAATCCATTTTGCTTAAAAACATCAAGTGTCATGACATGATCGATTAAACTTCTTACACCGTCAATAAATTCAGGTTTCAAACCACCACCAACTTCATAATGCATGTTATACATCCATAAACGATGACCCATCTACAAAATTACATATATTCAAGCTTAATTAGTTCATAAAGACTACAATTCATCGAGACTACAACTGTCATTAATTCAAATTATAATTAATTAATTCATATAATAATTCAGTTTAAGTTATAATTAATTAATTCATGTAATAATAAAGTTCAAGCTCTACTTAATTCAAATTATAATTAATTTAAGTTATAATTAATTCAAGTTATAATTAATTAATTCATATAATAATTAATTCAAGTTATAATTAAGTTCAAGTCCGAAATAATTCAAGTTATAATTAAGTTCAAATTCTAATTAATTCAACTTATAATTAAGTTCATATTCTAATTAATTCAAGTTATAATTAATTAATTCATATAATAATTAATTTCAAGTTCTAATTAATTCAAGTTATAATTAAGTTCATATTCTAATTAATTCAAGTTATCATTAATTTCATGTTCTAATTAATTCAAGTTATAATTAATTTCAATTTTTAATTAATTCAAGTTATAATTAATTCAAGTAAAAATTAAGTTTCAAACCTCATGACATTCAGGTTGAAGTTATAAATTAAAATATCATAAAATTCAAGTATCTAAGTTATTCAAACTAACTATAAAGTTTAATGAGTTCAAAATTTATACAAACCTAAAAAATTTCTAAGTTTAACTTCAAAAGTCCTAAAGTTCAACTTCATGACTTTAAATATGTAACTCTACTTAGCTTAATTAATTCTAAAGTCTAAAGATTTCAAATATTATACAAACCTAAAGTTCAAAATTAGTATCTTAGTATTCTAATTATAAGTTCTAAATTAAAGTCCTATATATAATTCAAGTATCCAATTTCCAATATTTTTCTATGTTTCAAACTTCAAAATTTCCTATATTCATATATCTAAGTTATTCTAAAGCTCAACATTAGCTTAATTAGTTCAAAAGGAAGTTTAACCTCAACAAGATTTCTAAAGTAAACAAAAATTTCAACTTCAAAGTTCTAATTAAGTTCAACTTCTAAATTTACGTATCCTAAAATTCAAGTATCTAAATTATTCTAATTATAAGTTCTAAAGTCCTAAAACTCAAGCCTCTAATTAAGTTCCAAATTTTTTCTTTAAGTTTCAAACTTCAAAACTTCCTAAGTTACAATCCAATATACAAATAAACTACAACAAACTAAATGGAATAAACTAATTAAGTAACTACTAAATCAAAAATTACTATCCGATTTACAATTTAATTCAAAAGACTCAAATCTAACTTAAAGCTTAAAATCAAAACTATAACTACATTCACTAATTTTACAATCCAATATACAAATAAACTACAACAAACTAAATGGCATAAACTAATTAAGTAACTAACATCACAAATTACTAAAAAATTTACAATCTAATTCAACAACTCAAATCTAACTTAAGCCCTACAATCAAAATTATAACTACATTCACTAATTTCACAATCCAATATACAAATGAACTACAACAAACTAAATGTAATCACCTAATTAACTAACTAACATCACAAATCACTAAAAAATTTACAATCTAATTCAACAACTCAAATCTAAATTAAGCCCTAAAATCAAAACTATAACTACATTCACTAATTTTAAAATCCAATATATAAATGAACTACAACAAACTAAATATAATCAACTAATTAACAAATGAAAAAAAAAATTAAAATTTAGTTTTAGGTTTAGGCCCTAACCTCTTAAAAATGAATAATACTCCTAAAGCACCATAAGACGGCGGCGGCGGCGGTTGACTGATGGAGGACAGCGAAGGGGGTGGGGGGACGGCGGTGGGAGGCGGTGCGGCGAAGGATTTGTAGAGAGAAGAGAGAGTTTGGAGAGAGAGAGAGAACTGAAAAAAATACGTTCTGTGTTGAACATATCTAACAAAAAGCAACGGACAGCATCTCTAAGTCCGTCGCTTTTTTAAAACTATTTGACCGCCATTTTGACCAAAAAATGACGGACAAAGCGACACCGTCCGTCACTATTTTAAATATGTTGACCAAAAATTTTGACCAGTAGCGATAGACTTAGCGACCCAGTCCGTCTCTACGTTAAAAAAACTATTAAAAAAATAAAAGTGACAGACGGAGTCATAATATTTAATTTATAAATAATTATTTTTAATAAAATATATAAAATATTTATAAAAAAATAATATTTAATTTTAGCGAAAAAACCTGCCAAAATAAGCGACGGATTAGGCGTCACTGTCCGTCGCTCCTATTAAAAAAAATTTAAAAATAAATAAAAACGACGGACAACATCGTTTTCTCCATCGCATTTTATTTGTGACGCAGTCCGTCGCTTTTTGTTCTGTCATTTTTTGGCATTTTTTTAGTAGTGGATACCCGAGCCAACCTTAATGACTTATAAATTGAACGATCACACTTGAAACCGCAAGTAAATAAATAGGTTCATTACATGAGATTTATCAACGCGATGTCATTTCACATTAGCCTTTTAGTTTCCTTCACATGCATTGCACAATTAATACTACAAAGCAATAGACATGCATACATACATAATTTGAAAACACACAAACCATTACCTACCTCGAATCAAGTCTTGAAAACTCCTAAAAAATCCGAGCATTTCCTTTTTATAATGTCTTGTTTTGGTCTTGGTTTAAAATAATGAATAAATATAAACAATCAATAACAATAGCCAAATTAAACCCCAATTATACTCAAATTATCATCCCAGGCAAATTCATGATCATTCTATCCAAATCAGGGGTTTTTCCACCATTAAATTAAGTCTAAACCCTCCCCAAAAGTAATATTCTATATTCTAAGGCTTAAGAATCAATTTTACAAGATTGGGGAGTAAATCGACGAACACGATGAAAACCTAATGGTTCTTTTCCTAAAAGCCTCTATTTTACAACACACCTTCAATTTTCGATGTTCCAAACCGATTTCACGCCAAGTTTAATTTCGGGAGTTCTACTCACTCGAATTCGATTATGAAAAATCTTATGGACTCCTTAATGTCTTGGCTATTAGAAATATTAATCCATACTTAGAAATCATCCCAATCAATTTTTGGATTTTCCTAGACCTCACCTCACTTCGAGTTCATCTGAGACTGGCCTATCCTAAAATTTTCAAGTCACTATCCAAAAATAAATTCTGACTCAATTCTTTCTCCATAGGCCGATCCATAACGATCAAAATGGATCTTTACATCCATCCAGTCCAAGTCCAAGGCCTCATACCCACAAACACAAGAATAAGACGATAATAGCTCAAAAATAACCAATAATACACATATTCGCACCAAAATAGTCAACGTGCATAATTCTAAGTTTAAATTCCCATCACACCAAGAATCCTATAACGTTAACTAAGATCAAAGCTCAACCTAAGCTAAGTCTTCCACAGATAAAGCACTAATCTAGCTACCCGAAAAAGGCCAAAATATCTAGTCTAAAAGGTCAAGCAACCTAAACCTCATCCTAATGCCTAACGAATGATCAATATAATGCCACTCAATATATATATATATATAAACTAACCAAGTCAAGTCTAAAAATGTGAAACCATAACCTACCTCAAGGTTGAAATTCCACCCGAATCTTTATTTTGGAGCTTTTTCCCTTTTGAAGGGCCTCCGAACAACGCCGCGCTATTAAATTAGCGAAAAAAATCAAAACAAGTAAAATGATACCCACATTGCAATAAAAGATTTTGAAAATGAAAATCCAGTCAAAATACAATTGTAGAACCCATGGATGAAATCACAAAATTGATTCTGTCACAAGGTCCCAACTGACACAATGATCTTGTGCCTCGAAAATAGGCACAATCCAATTAGAAATGAGCTAAAAAAAGTCCCTCCAAGTTTAAGCTCAAAAGATGATCAAAATGGAAATTTAAGAGAGAATTTGACAAAACTTACAAGTTTACCCAAAAAATTAACGGTACCAAGACTCGCCCACACACTCAAATAATAACTCCATCCACTTCCCAGCTGAAATCGCCTTCAATAGCTCCCCCAAAATCGCCTCAAGAAGTTGGTCTTTTGAAATTATGCATGTTGAGTTCGTGAACACTGATATAACTGAACACAAGTGTTCATCGTGATCGCGGAACCCCAGGATTGCGATCGCAATTCATTAAAGTGGATCGGGTTCACTAACCATACATCGAGATCACGATGGTCAATAATTGCGTTGACCAGGAAAGTTGGTCTTCGCGATAGCGGTGCCAAGCTTGCGATTGCGATGAACATTTTCAATAGTCTTCACGAATACGGCTCCAAGCATGCGAACATGTTGAGCAAAGCTGGTGGCACCAACGTTAACTACATCAACTCAACTCCAACTTGAGAAAAAGTCCAGATAGAGTCTTGAGATTCATTTTGAACTCCGTGAATGTAAGCGAACTATGCTACCCAATCAAAAACGACATTTTAGATGCAATAGAATCGATAAAACAACCAATGGAGGTCATCTCCATAGAATGTTGACTCAAGTGAACACTTACAAAGTCAAGCAAAACAACAAAATGATAAACGCCACAAAATCATTTCAATCACCTTGGGATCCGAAGAAAAGGTCACTCTAGACCAAACTCGACATTTTAGAGCTAATCACGCTCTGAAAAAATTCTCATCTGAGCACATTTCCCAAAAATGTTGACCGAAGTCAAACTTCACAAAACTTTCAAAACCAAAAATGCCTAACAGCTCAAATTCGCACCAAAAGCCTCAGAACCCAAACAACCATGCTATTCCAAAATGGACCTTCCGGAGCTGATGAAACTGACAAAATTCTCATACGACATCAAATTCTATAGATGTTAACGAAATTCAACTTTTTTACTTTAAAACCTCAAAAAAAAACTTGCATCAAATTCTTTTAATCAACTCGGGAAGCGTGCCACCCATCCCAGAACCACACATATACTACAAGGAAGCTACAAAAGGGGGAAACAGTAAAAAGCACATAAGGCAAGCAAATGACCACGAGGGTCATTACGCTAATACATTTCTTCATATTCCTATATTGACTATGGCAGAGTTAGAATATTTAATATGTTTAAAATATGAAAAAGTAAACACAAGAAGAATTCAAAATGTCACGACTCAAGCTAGGCCCTAGGTGTGACATGACGATTATGATTTCCAAAGAAACCCTCAACCAAGCCTCTTAGTATATCATAAGCATATATAAGGTAACAAATAAGCAAAAACTCATAAGAAATCCAAAAACATAGCATAACGAGAATGAAGTAAGACAACATAGAATTCATACACATATCCAACATCCTTCTATATGAACTAACATAGGCGAGGACTAGGACATGTTCCTTGGTCACCCTCAAAGAAAGTAATGACATAATATGGAATAGTCTCAAAGTATCATCATAGTCTAAGAATAGCAAGAGAAGAAAAGATAGACTCAGCTTGCCATCGAAGCATGAGGACTCACCACACAATCTTCAATATATCACCAACTAAGGATGGAGCGTCCATCCCTATATTGTGATATAATGTAGGCAATAAAGTATGTGTTAGTAAGTCTGAATGTACTAAGTATGTAGGCAATGTAATGCATAATAAAACTATGTTGTGCAAATGATCATTCAAGTAGCATGATAAAAGAGGTAGTAAAATAATAAGTAGACATGAGAAGGATCAATGCACAATAAACCATAAAAGTATCATGTAAAAGTAAAGGCTAGGAGTAGTAAAGTAAATCATCGTAAGGGACTATACATATGTGGGGCATAACCATAACTGATATTTAAGTCCATGCGAGCTATAACATGGAATCGGATGTAACTTCCACATCGAGAAGAGAGATGATACTTGCCAAGGTAGACTCTGTACCATAAACATAAACATGAGTTATTTGTGGATCCACTAGCTAAGCTATAAAGGTAAACCTACGGTGCCAACATAGTTAAGGGACTAGAGATTGCTACTAAGGACCCCTTGGGTCGAGTCCCCACCTCAAAGTCCTCTCGATGCTAAGTCAATATCCTATGGAATACATATCATCATCATAAATCATACTTGTCATAAATCATATTTCATAAAACTTGTTCATTGGAATAGATCATTATCATGTGATTCATGTAACGTAGGTGTAGGCCTTCAATCATTACGAATCTTATTTCATAAAGAATATCATTAGGGTCTTAAGTCACTATTTTTCATAAACTCACTTGAATTCTTGAAATCTCATGATCATGACTTATACTTGAAATTAAGGTGAAAATATGGATTTATAATCAATTGACTTGAAAATCATAAAATTGAATTGAAAACATGTATTATCATATAATTCATATCAAACCATACATAATTCATGAAAATAATATCAATTGTAAGTATAATTGAAAAAAACCATCATCCATGTCATGAACCTAAAGAGTAATAAAAGAAATTCATAGAAAACTCTTTTGTTCCATGTAATAATCATTAATTCATATTGAAATAGGTTCATAATCATAATTTAAATCATATTTCATGTAATTGAAATTGAGATCACAAAAACCCATAACATACATACTTGAATTGATTGTAAAAGTTGAGAATTGGTTGGGTTCCATAGGTGAAAGGGACCCAGGGATGAATACCCACATACCTTTGAATTAGAAGTTAGAAAAAACTTGAAGAAATTTTGAATTTTGATGAAGAACTTGAAAGAATTGCTTGGTTGTTTTTAATGGAGATTTGAGAGCCTTTTGTAAAGAATTTTTTTTTGTAATTTGATGAATTGTGAAAGAATGAGGGAGAATAGGGATTTTTGGGTTAATAGGGTGGGATTTAGTCTCAAAAACATCTAGGTTCATTAACTAATAGTTAGGAAAAATTCCAAAGTATCTCTACTAAAATTGAAATCGGGCAAAAATAAACCCCCAGGTCCGCGGACCTGGTCCACAAATATCCTATTTTCAAAATTCCGGGACGCGGAGACATCACGGACTCTAATGTCTAAAAATAATTTCGGATCAAAATTTTGTACTAAAGTTGGCGACGCGAACCTGCTCCCTGGACCCATTTTTCGCAAATTTTCTCTTGATTCTCAAAATAATCTATGTTAGAACAGTACGAGGTATTACACAAAAGAAATTCAGTATCTATTTGTGTATAAAAAATAATTTAATTTTTATATAAATAATCTAATTTTTTGTTGAGCTTGTGATTAGTTTCCAAGGGTGTAAGTGCAGGTTTAGCAGTACTAAGCCTAGAAGTTATGAGATCTCAGAAGCAATACTTGCTAATGTATCTGACTACATTAGCAAGATTGTCTGTCTACAAACACATGACCTCTAGCTTCATCTAAATAAAACACTCCTCCGTCATCTTATTATCAGAAAGGTAATGCAAGACATTTACCTTTAACCCAGGGTAACTAATACAAATATTTATCCAGCAAATAACATCATTTAATCCTTCAAAATTGAAGCTATGCAGATACACTCTTTCTTAAAGTAATATTAGCTACTTACAACTAATATACATACTATACTATTTTAACATTTGAAAATAATTGTAAGTAGCTAAAAAGTCAACACATTTATACTATTTATTTACAAAAGCTTTGAGGAATTCTGCTTCAATCACTATTTCCTTTTCCACCATTATATTTCCGCTTCACTGCTTGCAAGGGAAGTGGAGCACCATCCACAGCACTGTCGATCCCAAGAATCTGGTGCAAGAGAAGGAACATACAGAATACCAAACATTAGAGCATATAGATTACCTTAGCCTGATATTGGCAAAGACACAATTTTGGAGTTATTACGGACAGAACTGAACTTCCATTGTATTAGGAGCTAATATTCAAGTTCAATGCTATAAGTTTGTCTCCTGCACCCAAGGGTGTGGCCTAGTGGTCAATGAAGTGTATTGAACACCACAAGTTCAAATCCCAATAGAGACAAATCACTCACTAGGTGATTTCTTGGATTCCTTTTAGTGTTTATCTCAAAACTATCAAATATATTTCATGGAAGATAATTTATGACAATGAGAAAAAGTGATGGAAATGACCTAAGTACCTCAGATATTATTGACAGATGCTTCCCTCTAAAGTCTAGACACATCAGTTAGAATCTGATTGCTTGAAATAGACAAGTATTGCAGGTGCTCGGCGTTTCAACCTAAAATAGCAGAAATCAAAAAGATTTAACAAACATGTTAATATCATTAATTATGCTGGAAAAGTTCAATGAAAACTAAATAATAAAGTTATTTGAAATTAATTTTATTACACAAAGAGACATATTATTAAAAGATGTATATAAACTTCACTGCAAAAACCAACCTATGATTGATCAGAAATCAGGAATATGAAAACTTTATACTTCACATTATGATTTTTATGATGCTAGAAGGTATACATATCATATTCAAGTTAAGTTATTCAAAAATGGAACTTTTTAACATTTAATTATAAACATTCCGTATAATTCCCATAAAAAACCTTCTTATACCATGACTTAAATATCAAAGAACCATAAACATGAACTCCAAGAGTTATAAGGATTTTTAATTCCAATAACGCTACAATAATGATTATCCATCTTTGTTATGTAACGTACCTCTATACAAATTTGTTTACCAAATTCACCCAACAAATTCTGCAATGTAAATAATATGATCATAATGTAGTTTGGCTATTTTTGTAGCTAAATATTTGTTGATTGAAATGCAATTAAAACTCTATTTTGATTCATTCATTATAACTAAGTTATTGGTTTGTATCATATCATTTGAACCTTGTCAGCGATGACCATATTTTGCTTTTCCTTCTTGAAACTATATTTGTCGAACACATAAGTGCATGACAAAGACTATTGTTTCTTTCACCTTTTCACCTACTTGGGGTGTCCTATATACTCAAGTAGGAAGAACGTTAGCTACTTTTATGATCGATATGGTTACAGAAGTGATGAAAAAGGTTGAGTAGCTGGCATGGGAAGCTACTGTCACCAGGAGGCAGAATGGTCTTGATAAAGAGTGTGTTACAATCAAACTTGGTCCCTACCTAGTACAAGAATCATCGTTTGAAAGGAACAAAGTTATAAATTTATCATAGATTTAGCACACCCTTAAAGTAACAATAAGGTAAACCAAATAAAGAGATGTAAAGGATGTGACCTGTAAGTATTATTCATAACTTAAAATGCAAATGAAGAAGCACTGACCTGAGCTTTTTCTCAGCTGGTGGCACAAGTTTGAAGTAGTCGGTCAGGTCTGATATGCTGTAGAAGCTCACTCTTAGCTTCAGGATAGTCCCACTCTAGTGATTGCCAGAGTTCTAGACTTACATAGATATATCTGAGAGCATGTGGAATAAACAGTGGTTCTCCAGCATGAGGAGGATGAAAAAATGGTAGTCTTTGAAGCTTTGGACAACCACATA
Source organism: Solanum dulcamara (assembly GCF_947179165.1). Taxonomy (NCBI): domain Eukaryota; kingdom Viridiplantae; phylum Streptophyta; class Magnoliopsida; order Solanales; family Solanaceae; genus Solanum; species Solanum dulcamara. The sequence continues at coordinate 31,399,942 of NC_077247.1, read as the reverse complement.
GACCTATTTCCTCAAGGGATACACAAGTCATTCTTCCCTTAGATATACTTTTGAGTGCCGGTAGATCAGTCAATTGAACTACTCTTAGTTTAGGGAGGATGATATCGGTAGAGGTAAACGATGATGAAGGACTACTCAGGGATTGACTACTTGCCTCTTGGCCCTCTTCCTCTTCCTCATTCTCGCTAATAATTTCTTCTATCCCCTCACAATGTGACACCGCTACATGTTCAAGGTTGTAGAGATTTTGCCACAACCATCGAGGAAACATCACCTTGATTTGGCAACAATGTTCAATCCTTAACTTCTTCAAGTTTGAAAAGGATCCATGTGAAAGAACCGTAAAAGATGCTTCAGTATTAGGTTGGATGTCAATAAGGCTGACAATATCCTTCAAATTGTATAGTTCCAAATTCTCGAGGCTTTTGAGTAACGATTCAATTCCTTCTGGCTCAATCAGTTCTTGCCAATTGGAGGGTAATTGGAGTATGCACTCTATACCATCACAAGAAACAATTTTGACTATCTTCAAATCCGTCAAATTGATCAAGGAGGGAAGGGCACTTAAGAAGCTATTATCCGAACTTATGAAGTCGCACCATGAAACTTCAAGTCTTTGCATGTCCCTTGGCAAATTGATTACAGCTTCTGACTGTTCCCTCAAGGGTTGTACTACATTTCCACCCTTCAGGTAGTAATCCTTCAAAATGACTTCTTTGCTGGAAAATATCACAGGGTATTCATACAAATCTCCAACACAATCACTGGTCAAACCATTTAGAGTAACCCGAAAGAGAATTGGCCGCCCATAATATTCTCGATTTGCTACGAATTTGTTGAAATCACACAGACTGAACATCTTACCCCCAAATTCTTCAAGTTGTTTCATCCTCTCTAGATCCATTGCTCGTATAGAAAATGGAGTCATGAGACGCTGGAGATGTGATAGGCTTGCAAACATATCTATGGGTGGTTCGCCTTTTAGCTTCTTCAACCCGCTCATGGTTAGACATTTCAACTTAACCAAGTTAGGTATGCCTACGGGCACTTGCTCAATCCCTGTTCCACTAAGCTCGAGTTCGCTTAGTACCTTAAGGTTGCTCAGTGATGGTACAAAGCTAAGTTCTCTACAACCTTTAAGCAATAAGGCATTCAAATTTCCCAAATTTGATAGAGAACCAGGCAATTCTTCAATATTAGTATAGCTTAGATCCAAAACACGTAGACAAGGCTTGAACATGAAAAATGAGCATGGAATCGTTTGCAACAAGCGATTCTCTTGCATCAATAGGGTCGTCAGTTTCAAACATTTGTATAGTATACATGGAGAAATCTGACTTATAGAATTATGCATCAAGGATACCTTGTCGAGATCTTCTGACCATTCATGAAGCTCTGGCAGTTCTATCAATTGCATTCTAGCTTTTACCATGAAGCGATCATGATGAGGATGGCTTGTGATTTTTATAGCCATTTCTCGTATCAAGTCATGCATTTTAACACATTTATTTTCATCTACATCCACAGTACTTTCTAACAAACATACATTCTCTAGCTTATTTAGTATTGCATGGCCTTGGTCTATTTGTGCTTGCCTACTTTTCCTTGCATTTATAAATCCCTCCATGATGAACTTGTTGACTAGCTCAACTCTTGGAATTTCAAAGTCTTCTGGATATAGGCAACAATACAAGAAGCACTTTTGTAACCGGGGATCCCTCAAGCGAGTATAACTACAATGGAGAATAGGGAAGACCTCACTCTTCATGTCATCTTGCATCATGGAAGATTCTTCCAACTCTTGTAACACATCCTTCCATTCAAAAATGTCATTTACTCCCTTCATGCAACCAGCCATTGTTATGATTCCGAGTGGCAGCCCAGCACATCTCTCTGCAACTTTCATTGCTATTTTTTCTATGTCAGTTGGGATTACTTGTACTTCATTATTATTGCCACGTCCAAGCTTCTCAGTAAATAAATCCCAAGATTCTACTTCAGAAAGGGGCTTGACTTTGACATACTTTTGGCAACCAACTCTACGACATACTTCAAGTGATCGGCTAGTTATGATCATTTTGCCTCCATCATTTGCAAGTGGAATCCCCACTTTTATCACGTCAAAGTTATTCCAAACATCATCAAGTATTAGGACAAAAGTATCGATTCGCTTCAATGCTTGGAATAACTTTGCAGCCCTTTTTATCTCATCACAAACACAAGAAAGATCTAAGCCAATATTCTCGGCTATGCCATTTTGTAACTTTTGAATACTTGAATCTTGAGATACAGTGACCCAGTAAACATGACCCGAGAATCTACTTTCTTGTAATAACTCGTTGTTGATATGCATAGCCATAGTGGTTTTACCCACCCCTCCCATGCCATAAATACCAATGCTTGAAACTTCATCTTTCCTTAGCATTTCTGATATATTTTCCGAACTTCGTCCAAAAACTTGGCCTTTTAAATTTGTAGTCACCAAAGGCTCCCCTTTTTCTTCATATACATTATGTAAAACCCCTTCAGGAAACTTGCCTTGCTTTATGAGTTCCTCGGCTTCCTCAATCATTGTATCAGCAAAATTTGCCAATTTTATACGGTCAAATCGGCCACACTCTTGAACTTCTTTCTCAAGGATCTGGAATTCTTCTTGTTTGTTATTTACATTGCTTAACCATGTTTGAACTTCTGTTTTTCTTTTCTTGAATGAATGAAATTCAGCATCTTGTATTGTAGCCACTATATCAACCTTTCGACTACCAAGCCATTCCATCTTCCCCTTTAGATTCTCCATCTTCTTTTCAAGTCCTCTGTAAGGTTCCCATAATCTTTCTTTAGCTAGATTTGCTAGCATGTCAGCCATGGTCGCTCACTAGACATAACAAATCAAACAATAAAATAGATATCAAATGGACTATTAACAAGATCACCAATGCTACAAAGAGGTGAAAACAAAGATAATTTAAGGGATTATTTCAAAAAAAGAAAAGACAAATTGTCCAATAAAGGTAATATTTAACTTATATACTTCCATCTTTAGTATAAATATTTGTCAATCTAACTTAATAGGTTATGTCTATAAACCCTTAGAGAAGTGATGTAAACTCTGTATGTTTAATGAAGGCATAAGTTGTTAAAATATTTACAAGAATTAAGAAGACTCCTAACTGAACACTAATAAATTATCTTAACTAAACAGTGAATGTTGAAATATAATCATAAACATACTACTCAAACTAAGAACCTAAAGTCCTGAACATATTCAAAGACAATCCAAACATAGTGTTCCAATACGCGCCCCTCAAGTTAGGCGATGGGTCACTAAGTCTAACTTGAATAGATTACTCTCAAATGCAGGCTTAGCCGGTGTTTTGGTGAGAGTGTCAGTTAGTTGATCGGCACCTTGGACATGAACAATACAAATCCTTTTGTTTTCAAAATGGTGGCGGACAAAGTGAAAGTCCACTGCAGCATGCTTCACCAGACTATGGAGGATAAAATTCTTGCTAAAGAATGTTGCTCCAACATTGTCACAGTAAATGATAGGTGACTTATGTACTGAATCGAAGCTCACTCAAGAGATTGGTGACCACAGGGTTTTAGCTTGGACATTAGCCATTCGTCTGTATTCAGCCTCTATGAAGGAGGGAGAGACAATATTTTGCTTCTTTCAAGACCAGCTAATTGGATTGCGACCAAGGAACAAGATGTAGCTGTATGTAGAGACTCTATCAGTGATGTGTCCCAGCCCAATCCGCATCGGAGTACACGTGCAGATTAAAGTCATCAATGGGAGTAACATGCAAGCCTAGTTGGATCGCACCACGAAGGTACCAAAGAACATACTCTTCACAACTTTCCAGTGAAGGTCCAATGGTGCTTGAATGAACTGAGACAACTTGTTGATTGCATAGGCGATGTCCGGTCTAGTAAAAGACATGTATTGGAGAATGCCTAAGACTCGACGATTACGAGTTGTTTCAGTCAGGTGAGTACCATCAGATAGGTTGAGAAACTCAGAGGCATTCATTGGCGCTTGGACACTTTTGCACTTGAACATTAGCTCATCATTCAAGATCTCATTCACATAGTTCGCTTGGGTGAGAATCAAACATTCAGAGCTGCTTATCACCTCAACACCAAGAAAATAATGAAGATTTCCTAAGTCTTTAATTGAGAAACGAGAAGCAAAAAGTGATAACCCGATTGGCAATGGAAGGGTTGCTCCCAGTGAATATAATGTCATTGGCATGGACAAGGACGAACAATGTATCTCTAGACCAAGTCTGACAAGTAGCGAGGTATCTGATTTTTTATTAAACAATACTCATGGAGGAAAGATAACCTGTGAGCGCATTTTACCACACTCGAGGGGCTTGTTTCAAGCTATAGATCGCCTTGTATAACCTACAGATGTGCCTCGTCTTGTCATCACTAACAAACCCCGGAGGTTGTGCCATGTACACCTCCTCTTCCAGGTCACCTCGGAGGAAAGCATTGTTGACATCAAGTTGACGGAGGTACCAGTTGTAGTGAAGTACCACAAAGAGGACGATGCGAACTGTGGTAGGCTTGACAACCGGGCTGAATGTTGAGTGGAAACCAATGTCCTCCTCTAAGTGAAGTCTTTTGCAACCAAGCGCGCTTTGTATCTGTCAATGGACCCATCTCCATTCCTTTTGATCATTAAAAGCCACTTGCAGGATACAATATTTTTAGTCGGGTCAGGTGGAACAAGTTCCCAATTCTGGTTTTTCATTAAGGCATCAAGTTCCTGTTTCATCGCTTCTTGCCACTCAGGATATTTTTGTACTTGTTTGACACTAGTAGGTGTGATGGTGGGGTTCAAGTTAGCTAGGTGATCAAAAATCTGTTTGGGCTTGCTAATGTTATTTTTGGGACCTAGTGACAATTTGATTGGGGGGAGAGGGATGGTAAGGCAGAGAGGGAGCGAGCTGTGGTATGAGAGTTATTAGTTGTCTATATATGTCATGCAACTAACTTGACCAAAGGTTATAAATTTGGGATTAAAGATATCAGATCAATGATGATAGATATGGCAACAATCAGAAAGGTTATAAATTCTATGATCTCAAGTACAAAATACTTTTTGTTAGTAGGGACGTCGTTTTCACTAAAAATGTATTTCCCTTCCAGCAATATAGATCAGGCACACGGGATGGCTTTCTCAGTAAAAAATGAGTTAGGAAGGATGCATGAGCAGTTAACTCACACTGATGATTCACATGAAGGTACAACCATCCTATCTCAACCAGACGATATGGGCGGTGATCCATCTTCCAATATAGTTACTGACGTTGATGGGAAGATAAGACCTTGTTGACTAAGTGGTTAATTGGCAAGCTAATGGTTGTTGGTAGGTAGTTAGACTAACTAAAAGTAGTTAGTAATCTGTTAGAAAGCAGTTAGAGGAAGTTAGCAAGTAGTTGTATAAGTAGTTGTAGTCAATACTCAACAAATACACTCTAATGTACAAGTATATAAATGTATAGATATACAGTAAAAGGGAATACAATACATACTAATATTTTCTTATTCTTCTCTCTTACTTTACTCTTCTTCTATCTCTCTCTCTCTCTCTACATTTTCTATCTTCTCTTTCTCTCTTCATCTCAGCTCACTCTTCATCTGTGATAGAGTGTGTTTGAGCTCCTTCAATGGAGATTTAACATGGTATCAGAGCCATACTGTGGCCTACGGTGTGGTACAACACTCAATTGCTTAAGATTCAAAGCCTAACAGCAGTGGAATCTGCAATTAGCAACTAAGAAGAAAATCAAAGCTCAAGGTGTGAAAATATGGTTGAGACAACTGAGGTTGAAGCTGGATCTGCAGGAACCAACAACTTAAACACATACTTCGCAGCTAAAATAGAACACTTTAGAGTTTCGGTGATAGATCACAACCATCCACTCTATCTTCAACCAAACGACACTCCAGGAAGCTCCCTGATCTCCTTGCAACTCACAGGTTCAGAAAATTATGCAATCTGGAGTAGATCCATACGTATTGGACTACGAGGTAAGAGCAAGCTAGGGTTTGTGGATGGTATATTTCCTAAGTCTAAATTTGGTCCTGAGTATGTTAACATTTGGGAAAAGTGCAACGCGGTTGTCCTGTCATGGATCATGAACGTCGTAAGACAAGGCCTGCTCAGTAGTGTAGTGTATAGTGACGATGCTCACAGAGTGTGGTGTGACTTGAAGGAGAGGTTTGACAAGATCAATGAAGCGCATATGTTTCACCTTCATAAGGAGATTCATAGTCTAAACCAGGGAGTTTTGTCAGTAACTGACTATTATACTACACTGAAGAGCCTATGGAATGAGTTTGACTCAATTATGCCTTATCCAGGATGCTCCTGTGATGAGTCCAAGAAATTCAAAGAACATTTCAAGTATCAACGACTACTTCAGTTTCTAATGGGACTGAATCAGTCCTACTCAGCTGGCAGAGGTCAAATTCTACTTCAGACTCCCACTCCTAACCTAAACAAAGCTTTCTCCCTCATCTTAGATTATGAGAGTCATATAAATCAGATGCATGCAAGTTCGGACACTTCCAATCATAGGACTATTGAAAGTATAGCCCTATTCAGTCAGAAAACTCATACTTAGGGGAGTGGTAACTTTGGACATCAACAAGGAGGTGGAGGTGGTCAACCAAATAGAGGACACTATGACTCTCAATATAAGCCACAGTCATAGAAGTCTCAGAAGGCTGTGGTGGTGTGTGAAGTGTGTGGATACAGGGGACACACCAAGGAACAATGCTTCAAGGTTAAAGGTTATCCTGCAGGCTGGAGGTCAAAGAAGAAAGGTGCTACTTCCTATTCCCACAACAACTCCTATGCAAATCAAGCAGAGGTCTTCCATCCTGATGCTACCAGTTCAAATCTCCCAGCTCCAACAGTCTTCTTCACACAAAGCCAGTACCAGCAGATCATGCAGATACTAGCAAAAGGAACTGAAAATGCAGGGGAGTACTCAGTCAAAGCAGTCTCTGCAGGTAGTATCTTGTCTGCTTTAGTATCCAAATATATACCTATGGAATGGATAGTTGATACAGGAGCAACAGCTCACATGAATGCTAGTCTTGATGCACTGGATACAATTCAACCTGTGCCTAACTCTGATAGGAGAGAAGTACAACTTCCCACTGGAAATGTAACATCAGTCTCACACACTGGGAGAACAAAAGTGTTTGGTAACCAAAGTATCAGCAATGTGCTATTTGTTCCAGACTTCAAGTGTAACTTATTATCTGTATCACAGCTTACTAAGGAACTTCATTGTATGGCTGCATTCTTTCTTAATTTTTGTATCTTTCAAGATCTCTCCAATGGACTGGTCAGGGAGATTGGTAGAGAAGAGCAAGGTCTCTACATCCTCAAGGAAGATTTCATCAACTCAGTCACAGCTGTTCCTGTTCCTTCAGCACATCAATCAAGTCAAATTGAGTCCATATCTTTGTGGCATAGAAGATTAGGTAATGCACCTATAGATATAATAAAGAAGTCCACAGGTTTTGACCTTGTACAAACAACTATGGATTTATCTTGCACTATTTGTCCTTTAGCTAAACAAACTAAGCTCCCATTTCCAACCAGTTCTAATGTGTCTAAGTCTGTGTTTGAACTTGTTCATTATGATATATGGGGTCCCTATAGAGTACCAACTCATACTGGAATGAAATACTTTGTTACTATAGTAGATGATTTTTCAAGATATACTTGGGTGTTTCTTATTACCTCTAAAGCTGACACTATAGCGGTGCTGAGAAAGTTTTTCTCACAGGTTCACAATCTCTTTTCTACCACTGTTAAGACCTTTAGAACTGATAATGGCAGTGAGTTCTTTAGTCATGAATTCCAATCTCTACTGTCCATCCTTGGGATCCTTCATCAGAGTACATGTACATATACACCCCAACAAAATGGTGTTGCTGAAAGGAAACATAGAACTATCTTAGACATGGCCAGGGCTCTCAGGTTTCAAGCCAGCATTCCCTTGAAATTTTGGGGTGAGTGTATTACAACTGCTGTCTACCTTCTCAACATACTTCCCTCCAAACTACTTTATTACAAATCTCCTTTTGAATTGCTACATTCACAGCCTTCCTCTCTCACTCACATCAGAACCTTTGGATGCCTGTGTTATGCTGCTTGTCCAAAGGTTTCAGACAAATTTGCACCTAGAGCCATTCCTGCAGTCATGATGGGATACTCTCTGTCACAAAAGGCTACCTCCTATATGACCTGCACTCAAAATCACTGTTTGTCAATAGAAATGTAGTGTTCAAGGAAGATGTCTTCCCTTTCAAAGATTTACAAACCTCCTCAAATCCCCTTTTTCCTGTTCTCAGTACTCCCACACACACTGTTGACCCCCTTCCTACATCACATCTTCTACCTCCTCTCTTACATCACTTGCCATCAATCCCCTCTAATGTCTGTACTGATGAGTCTTCACCCTCTATAGACCTTTCTCCTCAAATCCATGTTCTTCCCACTAGTAAGTCATCTAGACAAACTAAGCCTCCCCTATGGCTTCAGGACTTTGTCACTGCTAATCATAGCACCTCCTCCTCATACCCCATCTCTGCACACTTGTCCTATGCTTATTTGTCTCCAACCTATGTCCACACTTTAGCTGTTTACTCAGCCATTTCTGAACCTACATCCTACTCTGAAGCTTCTCTGGATCCCAAATGGATTCAGGCTATGCAACTTGAAATTTCTGCCTTGCAAGATAATCATACCTGGACTGTGGTGGACCTGCCTCCTCGCAAGAAACCTATTGACTACAAGTGGGTATACAAGGTCAAGTACAAGGCTTCAGGTGAGGTTGAAAGATTTAAGGCCAGACTAGTTGCAAAAGGGTACAGCCAACAAGAAGGTCTGGATTACAGTGAGACTTTCAGCCCTGTTGCAAAGATGGTCACTATCAGATCAGTTATTGCTCTAGTTGTTGCTAAAAGCTGGTCTATTTATCAAATGGATGTCTATAATGCTTTCCTCAATGATGATCTCTTAGAGGAGGTCTACATGACTATTCCTGTTGGGTTTTCCAAACAGGGGTAGCAGGGTAAAGTCTGCAAACTCCACAAGTCACTCTATGGCCTCAAACAAGCTCCCAGACAATTGAACCTGAAGTTAACAAAAGCACTGGTGCAGCTGGGATTTACTCAGAGTCACTATGACTACTCCTTGTTCACTAAGTAGGATGAAGGTGTTAGTCTATGTAGATGATCTTCTGATCATTGGGAGCAGACAAATACTTATAGACAGCACAAGGAAGGACCTACAGAAACAATTCAAGATGAAGGATCTAGGAGAACTCAAGTTTTTCCTAGGAATTGAAGTTGCCAGATCCAGTCAAGGTATACACTTGTCTCAAAGAAAGTATGCCTTGGAATTAATAGCTGAAGCTGGTCTAGGTGGAGCTAAACCTGCAGGTACACCACTTGAACAAAATCTGAAACTTACATCTATAAATTTTGATGAATATATTCCTCCCAAAGAAGAACATACAGATCCTGTGTTGAAGGATCCTGGCAAATACTAAAGGCTAGTTAGAAGACTTCTCTACCTTACAATGACCAGACCTGACCTAGCATTCTCAGTACAGAAGTTAAGTCAATATATGCATTGCCCCAAGGAATAACACATGGTTGTAGCACTCAAAGTGGTAAGATACATCAAAGATGCCCCAGGCCTTGGACTCTTTATGCCAGCAGTCTCTTCAAATCAACTCCTTACTTACTGTGACTCGGACTGGGTGCATGTCTAGAGACTAAGAGGTCTGTCACAGGTTACTTAATTAAATTTAGTGAGGCCCTCATCTCCTAGAAATCCAAGAAACAAAAGACAGTCTCCAGAAGCTCAGTTGAGGCTGAGTTTAGGAGTATGGCAAATTGTGCAGTTGAGGTAACCTGGCTGATTAGCTTATTCAGAGAACTTGATATCTAAGTTGATCTTCCTATTAGAATGATGTGTGACAGCAAATCTGCAATACAAATTGCAGCAAACCCAATTTTCCATGAAAAGACCAAACACATAGACATAGACTGTCACTTTGTAAGAGAAAAGATTTGTCAAGGAATTCTGAAAATTGAGTTCACTCACACTGAAGATCAACTGGCTGATCTGCTCACAAAGAGTTTGGGCAAAGCACAACATCAAACACTCTTAAGTGTCTTAGGAGTCATGAATTTGTTTAAACCATAAGCTTGAGGGGGAGTGTTGACTAAGTGGTTAATTGGCAAGCTAATGATTGTTGGTAGGTAGTTAGACTAACTAAAAGTAGTTAGTAATCTATTAGAAAGCAGTTAGAGGAAGTTAGCAAGTAGTTGTATAAGTAGTTGTATTCAATACTCAACAAATACACTCTAATGTACAAGTATATAAATGTATGGATGTACAGTAAAAGGAAATACAATACATACTGATATTTTCTTATTCTTCTCTCTTACTTTACTCTTCATCTCTCTCTCTCTCTCTACGTTTTCTATCTTCTCTTTCTCTCTTCATCTCAGATCACTCTTCATCTGTGATAGAGTGTGTTTGAGCTCCTTCAATGGAGATTTAACAGACCTAAACTTGATGAGATAAGAAAGTCAGCTAGGACAAGCAGAACCCTTATTTGGCTAACAAAAAATACAAGGCCAAGTACATGCACTACAACAAATAAAAGATTTAGTGGCAATAATATAATTGCAGTTATATTATATTTAGCGGCAATAATAAATATGGGTATTTCCATATTTATAACCACCACTCTGTATAATAGCGACTCTGAATGCAATGAGATTAACTCAATTGCCGCTAAGTTTTTGCGGCAATACTAAAAAGGAAAATCTATTGCCACTAAATGTAATGATGGAGAAAGATTGCACATAGTTATTTGTACTCAACTGCAGACACAGTTTCTTAATTATAGAAGTCTTTCTAGAACTATGAAAGTTTCTTCTAAGTTTTCAACTGATATGAATTCCAGATTTAATGGCGGAGACACAATTTTTGCCAAAGAAATTCATTTTTTAAAATTAAAAACACCTATGTGGTTAGTGGGAATTGAACATGTGTTCTCCAAGTGAATCTTAACTCCCTTCACCCGAGCTAAGCTCTTGACTTGTGTCAAGGGGATTCACTATTTAATATATACACATAAAATATAAATTTGATAATTGAGGACAATGTAATTTTCCTGACGAAGGTGTTCTACCTAAATCTGTCCATGCCCAGACTTATTAGGACGACGCGAAGGATGAAATGTGAATTCAGGCCATGTAGTCAGCAATTAAGGCATTGAAAGAAATTAAGACTTGGGGATTGTGTCATTGCCCGTAGGACAAAAGAAGAAGCTCTAAGTTGCACATGGGTATTTAAGAACAAGTACTAACCTGATGGAAAAGTAGAAAGATACAAAGCTATATTAGAGGCAAAACGACACAACCAAAAAGAATGGATAGGCTACAAAGAAACCTTTTTACCTATAGTGAATTAAAATGGTTATAGTGAGAACCAAGGGTTGGTCCAAGGTTTAAGCACAATTCAAGGGAATTGTTGGGTTTTTTAAAAGATAGGGCAGTAAAAAAGGGTTAAAATGACTTTTTCGGATTGAAATAGCTTTCAATTATTTTTCAATAATTTTATTTAGCGCTTTAAATAGACAACATAAAAAATATCTCAACAAACTAATCTATCTAATAAAAATTTAAAATTCAAATTATCCTAAACTTAAGCAACTTATTAGACTAAAAATTATTGCACTAACTAAAAGTAAATTTCAACACTCCTCCTTTGTTTTAGTTACTGCAATTTATAAAATTGCTCCTTCTCAATTTCTGCTTTAGTGGTTGGTGATTCTTTGATTATTTTTTAACTTGCAAAATTTCTTCTTTTATTGATTTTGTGCTTAAAAACACCATCAATGATCTTCTCTTGTTTGAAAGTACTTTCATTTGAAAATTGATTGGAGTTGCAAAGAGTTGTGATGATTTTTCGTCCATCACAATATCACATAAAAGATATGTTTCAAAATACGATTTTATTTTCACTACAATTCTAATTGTTTTTGTCAGTGAAACTTTTTTGGGCATTCAAAGAGAGACTGTTGTTTGACATCCTTTTTTTAGCTTGAAAATTGATTTAAAATAGCTTGTGCACTGAGAAAAGCACGGGTTGAAAATAGCCCTGATGGGTTAAAATGGATAGCCCTTACGTGTTAAAAAGATAGGCCTTAAGGGTTAAAAATTGTATAGTAGTTCTTTGTAAACACTCACAAATTCCGTAAGATCAATAAAGCTCTTGATACCACTGTTGGTTTTCTTAAAAGATGGGGCAACAAAAAGGGGGTTAAAATGACTCTTTTTGGATTGAAATGGATTTCAATAATTTTATTAAGTGCTTTAAATAGCCAACATAAAACACATAATTTGCATAGTTTGAAATTTAAAACTAATTAAAATATCTCAACAAACTAATTTATCTAATAAAAATTTAAAATTCAAATTATCATAAACTTAAGCAACTTATTCGATTAAAAATTACTACATTAACAAAAGTAAATTTCAACAGGAATTAACCAGGTCTGTAGGCTGTCGAAGTCCCTCTACAAGCTCAAACAAGCCTCCAAAAAACAGAATATACAACTAACCACTACATTTCTTGCAACGTAAAGTATTCAAAAGTTGTCTTGATTATTCTCTATTGGCCAAGAAGTTTGATGATGGGATGGTGGTTTATATTTATATTATATATATGTTGAGCCGAGGGTCTCTCGGAAACAGCCGTCCTACCTTGGTAGGAGTAAGGTCTGCGTACAATCTACCCTCCCCAGACCCCACGTTGTGGGATTTCACTGGGTTGTTGTTGTTGTTGTTGTTGTATATGTTGATGATATTGTCTTAACATATAGGGATGCAAAATTGATATAGAATACTAATATAATTGTATCAGAAGTAGACTGAAATTGTGTATCTATTAATGAGCCTCCAATGGAGTTTATATACAACGCCAATAAAATAGATCGTGCTAACCTAACTCCTAGAAAATAGGAGCAAATAAACTTACATGACCTATATCCTATGTGAATGATGAACTATTCAAGCTTAAAGCGTAAATTCACTGAAGATGACTTACTTTAATTTACGGCAGTGGTTCGTGTGGGTCCAGTCTCCTGCCTATTTTCAAAAATTGTTGGCCACAATTTTTGTCAAAAGTTGCTGGTCAAAGTTTTTCAAAAGTTACTACAATTTGCTGGCAGCTTCTTCGTGCCTTTTGTCAACAAAGAGGGCAACGATAGGTGGAAGAGTTCCTATAAAAGAAGCTTTTCAACTGTGAAGAAAAATAGAGTGTGAACAATATTTTTTGTAAGGTGGATACAAAAAAAGAGTGTTATTTTTGGAGTGTGTGGTAGTCATTTTTGAATATTGTACTTGATACTACCAGTGTAAAACTTCTTACTATAGTGATATCAGTTGCTCCTTTTGGCCCGTGGTTTTTTTCTTATTTAAAAGGGTTTCCACGTAAATTCTTGGTGTCATTATATTTTCAATTTTATTTCTACTATTTTGACCATATATATTTTTGTGTTACTCCATTTTTTCCAACAAACTAGTATCAGAACAAGGTTTACTTTGATTTAATATATTTTTTGAGGGGAAAAACGATGAAAGCCAACACTAGTAGAATGGTTACTTTGAATGGTGTTAATTATGTCATTTGGAAGGGGAAAATGGAAGATCTGCTTTATGTCAAAAAAAATTATCAACCCATCTTTACCACTATAAAGTTTGAAAATAAAACAGATGAAGAGTGGAATCTATTGCACTGTGTGGATTTATTAAGCAATGGGTTGACGATAATGTGTTGAACCATATTTCTGGGAAGACACATGCTCGTACCATATGGGAGCATCTTGAAAGCTTGTATGCTCGGAAGACTGGAAACAACAAAATATTCTTAATAAAGTAGAAGCTAAGTTTAAAATATCATGATAGTTCTCCGATGATAGATCACCTGAATAATTTTCAAGGAATCATGAATCAATTATCTGCTATGGGCATTAAATTTGATGAAGAAATTCAAGACTTACTTCTACTTGGTTCCCTGCCAGGCTCTTGAGAAATATTTAGAACTTCATTGTCAAATTCTGCTCCGGATGGTGTGATCTCTACGGATTCCACCAAGAGTAGTGTCTTAAATGAAAAAATGAGAAGAAAATTACCTAGCTACCATCTCCACCGAAGATCTTGTTACAGTCCTTAGTCCTTTATGCAGATCTGATAAATATTACTTGTGATGAGTCAAGCTGAGTTGTGGACACTGGTGTCGCATCTCATGTGACATCAAGGAAGGAATTTTTCTCTTTCTATACTTCTAGTGACTTTGGAACCTTGAGTATGGGTAATGAGACTGTATCTAGGGTGGTTGGTGTTGGTACAATCTATTTGAAAACTAGTATTGGAACTAAACTAGTTTTGAACAATGTAAAACATGCACCTGATGTTCATCTGCACCTAATTTCTATTGGAATTCTAGATGATGAAGAATATGTTAATACTAATGGTGGTGGAAAATGAAAACTTATTAAAGTTCCTTGGTTGTGGCTCGTGGTAACAAATGTCGTGGTCTATACTGGACTACGGCTTCTACTTGTACCAATATAGTGAATGTAGTTGAGAGCGATAATTCATCAACATTGTGGCATAAGAGGCTTAACCACATCAGTGAGAAAGGAATCAATATTTTGGCTAAGAAGAAATTGTTATCTGATTTCCAAACTGCTAAATTAGAAAAGTATGAGCACTGCTTGGCGGAAAAACAAAATAGGGTCTCCTTGAAGTTAATCCTCCTTCAAGAAGGACAGAATTGCTTGAGTTGGTGCACTCTGATTTATGCAGTCCAATAAAGACAAGGACACTAGGTGGTGCACTCTATTTTTCCACTTTCATTGATGACTGCTCAAGAAAGCTTTGGGTCTATGTCTTGAAGACTAAAGACCAAGTGTTGGATGTCTTTAAGAAGTTTTAGGCTTCAATTGAAAGAGAAACTGGAGGGAAAGTGAAATGTATTCGTACTGATAATGGTGGTGAATATTGTGGACCATTTGATGAACACTGCAAGCATCAAGGTATTAGACACCAGAAGACTCTTCCTAACACTCCATAGCTTAATGGGTTGGCTGAGAGGATGAACAGGACCTTAATGGAAAAAGTTAGATGTTTGCTTTCTGAAGCAAAGTTGCCGAACTCCTTTTGGGGTGAGTCCTTATTGACCGTTGCACATGCTATTAACCTATCTCATGTTGTTTCTTTGCAAAGTGATGTTCCAAATAGCGTTTGGTATGGAAATGATGTTTTCTATGACCATTTGAAAGTATTTGGCTGCAAAGCCTTTGTATATATGCCAAAAGATAAGAGGTCAAAGTTAGATGTTAAGACAAGATAATGCATCTTTGTTGGATATGAACTTGATGAATTTGGTTATAGGTTATATGATCCTATTGAGAAGAAGCTTGTGAGAAGTCGCAATGTTGTCTTCATAGAAAATCAAACCATTGAAGTTATTGACAAAGCGGAGAAGCTAAAATCTTTAAGTTCAGATGGAGTAGTCCATCTTGATCAAGTTCCTTATACAAGTGTGAATGATGTTGGTGGGCTTGAGATCATGGTGATGCTCAGAATCAAGTCTTAGATCAATATGTTGATGTTGATGATAACAATGATGTTGTTATTGATAATTCTCTTGCTCATGAAGTTGTGGACGAATCAATATTTCTCTTAGGAGGTCCACAAGACAGCGTATTCCTTCCTCTCACTATTCACCTAATAAGTATGTGCTACTCACTAATGGGGGTGAACCAGAGTGTTATGAGGAGGCCATGGAAGATAAACATAAGGATTAGTGAATTGAAGCCATGCAAAATGAGATAAAATCTTTGCATGAGAACCACACTTATGAGTTGGTGAAATTGCCTAAGGGCATGAGAGCTTTGAAGAACAAGTGGTGTTCAAAGTCAAAGTTGAAGAACACAGCTTGAAGCCCAGATACAAAGCTAGATTGGTTGTTAAAGGATTTGGTCAAAGAAAGGGTATTGACTTTGACGAAATATTTTCTCCTGTTGTAAAAATTTCCTCCATTTATACAGTTCTTGGTTTAACTACTAGTCTTAATTTAGAGATTAAGTATATGGATGTGAAGACAGTTTTTCCTCACGGTGACCTAGAAGAGGAGTTTATATGGAACAACCTAAGGGCCTCAAGGTAAATGGTAAAGAAAATTTTGTGTGCAAACTCAAGAAGAGTCTCTACGGGCTAAAGCAAGCTCCTAGACAGTGGTACAAAAAATTTGAATCTATTATAAGGGAGCAAGGCTACAAGAAGACTTTTTTAGATCATTGTGTATTTGTACAATAAATTTCTAACAATGATTTTATCATCCTCTTGCTAATGTGGATGATATGTTGAATGTGGGAAGGAATACTTCCAAGATTGACAAGTTGAAGAACGACTTGTGTAAGTCCTTTGCTATTAAAGGCCTGGGTCATGCCAAGAAAATTTTGGGCATGAATATTACTCATCTCAGAAATGAAAGGAAGATTTATCTGTCACAAGAGAAGTACATTGAACGTGTACTAGAGCGCTTCAACATAAAGAATGCTAAGTTTGTTAGCACACCTATTGCTGGTCATATGAAGTTGAGCAAGAAGATGTGTCCTAAGGAGGAAAAAGAGAACATGGTCAAAGTTCCATATTCCTCCATCGTTGGAAGCCTAATATATGCAATGGTATACACTAGACCTGATATTGCTCACACAATTGGTGTTATCAGAAGGTTTCTCGCCAATCCAAGAAAACAACATTGAAAATCTGTAAAGTGGATACTCAAGTATCTGAGAGGAAGCTCATATAAATGTTTGTATTTTAGAGGATCAGATCCAATCTTGAAGGGCTATACAGATGCTGATATGGAATGTGACCTTGATAACAGAAAATCCACTACTAGATATTTGTTTACTTTTTTAAGAGGAGCTATACCATGGTAGTCAAAGTTGCAGAAGTGTGTTACACTATCTATAATTGAAGCTGGCAAGGAGATGATATGGCTCAATAATTTCTTCAAGAGCTTGGCTTGCATCAGAAGGAGTATGTCTTTTATTGTGATAGTCAAAGTGCAATAGACTTAACCAAGAACTCTATGTACCATGCAAGGACAAAGCACATAGACGTCAATCGGT
This sequence comes from Solanum dulcamara, assembly GCF_947179165.1. NCBI lineage: Eukaryota > Viridiplantae > Streptophyta > Magnoliopsida > Solanales > Solanaceae > Solanum > Solanum dulcamara. The sequence continues at coordinate 31,382,675 of NC_077247.1, read as the reverse complement.
TAAACGCATTCTCTTACCCGTTGAACTTATTACTTTGAGATATCATTGGATTCGAGAAAAGATAGAAGATGAATCTATGCAGGTTGAAAAGATTTCTACAAATGAAAATCCTGCGGATATGCTAACCAAAATAGTAACAAGGGACAAGTTCAAATTGTGCAAAGAACTTATTGGCATGAACCCTCTCTGAGAAGATGAAGATACATCCTTTTGCTGAATGGGACTGGAGGGGGAGATTTGTGGGGTCCAGTACCCTACCTATTTTTAAAAATTGTTGTTCACAATTTTTGTCAAAAGTTGCTGGCCAAAGTTTTTCAAAAGTTACTGCAATTTGCTTGCAGCTTCTTTGTTCTCTTTGTCAACAAAGTAAGAAACGGTAGGTGAAGGAGCTCTTCAGATCCTCATTTCAATACATTTAATTCAACGATAGAGAGAAAAATATTTAAGCTGTGAGGTATTTCATAGACTATAAGAAAATAGTTGTGAAGAAAAATAGAGTATGAACGATATTTTTTGTAAGGTGGATATCAAAAGAGTATTATTCCTTTTGAGTGTGTGGTAGTCACTTTTGAGTATTGTACTTGGTACTACCAGTGTAAAATTCCTTACTATAATGATATCAGTTGCTCCTCTTGGCCCGTGGTTTTTCCTATATTTAAAAGGGTTTCCACGTAAATTCTTGGTGTCATTATTTTCCCAATTTTATTTCTACTAATTTGACTATATATATTTTTGTGTTAGTCTATTTTCCCAATAGTTTGTGCTCTATTACGCCCCACCCTCCCTTAATTTAGGTGTAAAGAGACAACCCGTAACTTAGGAAGCACCTATTAGAAGGCTAGATTAAATAATGGTTTGGTGAGCGAATCTGCAATTAGATCAGTGAAGTGAATGTGTGATACTCGAACAAGGCCACTGCGGACTTGGTTGCGAATAAAGTAAAGATCAACCTTGTGGTGCTTCATTGTTGTATGATGTGCTGGGTCTTCAGCAATTTATGTGACCCCAAGGTTGTCACAAAGTATTATAGAAGCAACGGAGAGCGGCACATGAAGATCCCTGAGCAAGGGATTGATCCAGTTTATTTCAGACAAGGCAGAGGCAACGGCCCGATACTCAGCCTCAGTGGAGGAGTGGGAGACAGTAGGTTACTTATGAAAATAATAGAAAATAAGAGTCGTGTCTAGAAAAATAATATAACCAAAGATTGAGCAGTAATCATTAGTATGACCCGCCCATCAACATCAGCATAGGCATAGAGATTAGTGGACTGCTGTGGAGAAATATGAAACAATACTGGGATGTTTCCATAAAAGTTGGGATGTGCTAAATTTTTCATATCTAGGTGGTTGAGTCATACACACATCTTCCTGAAGATTCCCCTAAAGAAAAGCATTATTGACATCGACTTGATGTAATGCCCAACTTTTTTTGTATATCAAGGGTGAGGAGCGTCCGAGTTGTGGTAGGTTCAACCACTGGATTGTATATTTTATGAACATCAACCTCAGGCCTTTAAGTGAACCCTTTTGTAACCAGACGTACTATCTATCAATGAAGCCACCGGGCTTAGTTTTAATTCAAAACAACCATTTACAGGAAACAACATTTCTAGTGTGGTCTGGTGGAACCAACTCCTAAGTTTGGTGATAAACATGAATAAGTGGTAGTTGGCGATGTAAGGAGAGAGGATGAGTAAAGAGGGAAGGGGGTTGGCTTTGAAATACGAAGTAGGATGGTAGGTAGGGGTGTGCATCAATCCGTTCGGTTCGGTTTTATGTATTATCGGTTCGATTTATCGGTTCGATTTATCGGTTTTAATTTTTAAATACGCTAAATCAATAACAAACCAATAAGATATTTTTTATCTATTTTTGATTTATCGATTTTAGGTCGTTAAAGATTTGATTTTTGATTTACCCAATAAGAAAATACTCATAAAATAAATATATGACTTCACACTTCTCTAATATTTTTCGATAAGCCTGCAAATGCTTTGATATATTGAAACAAAAAAGATAATGAGGAATTACATCAATAAGAGCATATGTAGTACGAAGGCTACAATTATATGCTACAACCAAAACATAATATGAAATTTCTGATATCAAATTACATATATTTATGAACTTGCAAAAGCTACAATTATAAAGTAAAACTAAAACTAAAACCAAACAGTCAAACAACACAATATTGAACAATCATAGTTCTTACTTTAATCTTTAGGTTTTGTGTAAAGACTAAAGCGGTCTAATGTGAAGTAAAAGTACTCTGAAGACTGTAGCATACTATTATGTTAAATTATTACTAATATTTAATATTTATGAAGAGTAAAGTAGTACAATACTACTGTCTTAATGGGTTATTGATTTATCCAATAATCTACTACTAAAAATCGATAATGAACCGATAACCCGATAATTGTTTTTATAAAACCACTAAGAAGCCATTAACCCAATAACCCAATAACATTTTTTTGATTCAATTTATTGGTCGGTTCAATTTTTGCACACCCCTAACGGTAGGAAATCAATAATAGGGGATTTTTGATTTATATCAGAGAATAGGGAAGTAGTGTGAAGATAATCTGGTTCAGGAGTGATGGAATGATCCGACTGTGGGTTGTTCCTCTATGAAGCACGAAGTGAGAAGGCATCTTGGCGTGTATCTTGCATCAATGGAATGGCGGGGAGAAGCAGCAGGAGATCTGGATTAGTAGTGTTGGAAGTAATTTTCATAGCTATATTATTTTTCTTTTAAGTATTTTCCAGTTTAAATATGAAAATCTTTGTATTAAGTGAGAAAAAATATTATCAAAAGGAAACTATCTTCTAAAAATTTTACATCCCGTGAGAGAAAAAGTTTGAAGCTTGTGGGTTCAAAACACTGATGACAATGTTGAGTGATGGAAAAACCGAGATAGACACAAAGTTTGGAATACGATTCTAATTTATGTTGGGTGTATGGTCGTAGTCATGGGTAGCATAGACAACCAATTAAATATACAAAGAGATTCATAAATGGGTGTTTGTTTGAAAAGAATTTCGAATGGGGACTTGTTATCAAAAGTGATGGTGGGCAATCGGTTTATGAGAAAGGTGGCATGATGGCAGGTAAATGTCCAGAAGTTGGAGGGTAAACTCGCTTGATGAAGAAACGTTTTGACTGTCTTAATAAGGTGTCGATGATGTCTTTCAGCCACGGTCACCCTTTGAAGAGTATGGGGGAGAGACAAAGTGTTCTATGCCATTGGAATTAAGGTTTGGTTCCATGGTTTGATATTATCTCCCTTTATCAATGTAAAGTGCGAATATTTTCTGACCAAAATATTTTTCAAGACAGGATGTATGCTTTGAAAGTGTTTTTGAAATTTTTTTATTTTTCATTGTGTACAACCAAATGTTCTTGGTGTACTGATCAACAAAGAGATTATAGTATCTCTTGTTATCAATAGAGAGAATCGGGGACGTGCCCCAAAAATCACTGTAAATTATTTCTAATGGACCCTTGTTGGACAAAGTGTTCGAAGATAATGGAAATTTGTGTGCTTTATTACAACAATAAGTGAACTTGTCTTTTTGAAGAATACGAAAGATAGAATCCATGCCCACCATCCGTATCTCAAAATATCAAAATCGAACATTAAAATACTGAACTATACCAAATTAATTTGGTATGGTAATGGTATAGTATTTTTAAAAATTGAAACTATCAAATCAAACTTTTCAATGCCGTACAATGCCCACCCCTAATTGGTATCAGATGTAATACAGTGAGACACACCTGAATCTAGAATCCATGGGTCATTAGGCATTGTTTGTGCAACAAATTTTGCTTTCACTTTAAAGCGGTTATGGAATCGGGAGCGGCAAAACTTGTTGTATGCCTAAATTTATCGCAAATTGACAACGGACTAGTGAGGGTTGGTGTGGAAAGTTGCGCCACAGGGAATTATCCATTAGATACTGGGAAGTATAGCTTTGAGTATGTTGCCTATTTAGGGGACACTAGTTATTGTTGTTGGATGGACATATAGGGCTGATGAAGGATTTGTCACTCGTTGAGCAACAATCGTCGTGACCTTGGTGGTAGTCTTCTTAAGGTCTTCATGTTTGATGAAGAGTTCATGATTAAGAAACTTAACAAAAAGTTCCTCATAGTTGATTAGAGAGTCCCGTATGTACCTGTATGGTTGCTAGGATCTTATGGAACTCAGGCCCAAGTCCACTCAATAATTTCATCACGAGTTCTTCATTGTTGACAGGTGAACTTGTTATGGCGAGTTCATCGGAGAGAGAGAGCCAATCTCTTACATGTATTCAACAATTGATTTGTTCTCTTTGTTGACTTAATTAAGATGGTGACGAAGGATGAAGATGTGGATTTGCGATTTATTAGCAAAGAAGGTGTGAAGTTGATCTCATGCAGCTTTGGAGGTGAGCGCAAAAGCTACTGATAATGCAATTGTGGCATCAACATAGGGAATGAAAGCATTTTTAATTAGTTTATCCTGATGAAACCTGAGCTAATTTGAGCTCTGCTTCTTCACGGATCAGACATGAAGAAGATAAAGATGAAGAAGAGAGGCATTAGAGTAGCGAGAAGAAAGAAGTTTTTCAATTTTTGGGCTCAGCAACAAATGCCGTAATCAGTTAACTGTACATAGTTGCTATATAGATATATAGCTAATTACACCGACTTAACTGACTAACTAATTGGTTAGTTAGTTCTAACTATGTATTAGGTAAAATGACTACACTACTCTTATTTCTAACTAATTCTTCTAACTCCTTTAACTACTTTCTTTTCATCTCAACACTCCCCTTCAAGCTAGGAGGTGCAAAAATATTTAAAACTTCTAGCTTGGATAGAAGGTGCTCATGTTGAGCTCTAGGCAGTCCCTTTGTCAATATATCAGCTGGTTGTTCTTGGGTGGGTAAGTAGTCGACTTTGATCATGCCTTATTGCAATCTTTCTCTAATGAAATGACAATCTATCTCTATATGTTTTATTCTTTCGTGATAAACTAGATTGGCTGCAATTTGAATTGCAGCTTTGCTATCACTATAGACCTGCACTGGTACCTTCATTTCAGCCTCAACTTCCTTCAACATTCCCAGCAGCCACACAAGTTCTGAAACAGTAGAAGCCATGCTTCTATATTCAACTTTAGTTGAACTTCTAGACACTGTGGTTTGTTTCTTGGCTTTCCAAGATATTAGTGATTTTCCCATCTTGATCAAGTAGCCTGTGACTGATTTTCTGGTGAGTGCACATACTGCCCAGTCTGCATCACAGAAAGCTGTAATTTGGTTGTCTGATTGACTGGATAGCAGTATACCTTCTCTAGGTTGCCTCTTCAAATACTTGACTACTCTTAGGGCTACCTCCATGTGGGATTTCTTTGGCTGGTTCAGAAACTGACTTAATATTTGAGTACTGAAGGCTATATCTGGACTTTTCATGTCGAGATACAAAAGTTTACCTATGAGTTTTTGATAAGCTGCCTGATCTATTAGAGGGTAATGCGGCTCTTCTTGCTTTTGGTTCACATGGTCATCATAGAGCTTTGCTGTAAGCTTGATATTGGCATCTATCGGTGTTGTTGCTGGCTTAACTGCAGTCATCCCTACTTCTGCTATCAGATCAAGAGTGTACTTCTTCTGATGCATAAGTATTCCTACTATGGATATTGAAAATTCAATCCCAAGGAAGTATTTGAGCTCCCCTAAGCCCTTCATCTTGAATGCACTTTGTAGAGCTTTTTTTGTCTCTTCTATCAACTTTAGGTTGCTGCCAGTGACTAACATGTCATCTACATATACAAGCACAATAACAATACCTTATGTTGACTTGTTGATGAATAAGGAGTAATCATATTGGCTTTGTTTGAACTTGAGAGAAATAAGAGCCTCAGTAAGTTTGTGGTTCCACTGCCTTGGAGCTTGTTTGAGTCCATAAAGGAACTTTGTTAGTCTACATACCTTCTCTCCTTGATTGACAAATTCCTGAGGCAGTTGCATATATATTTCATCCTCTAGGTCTCCATGTAGAAATGCATTGAAGACATCCATCTGATGAATTTGCCAATTCTTGGAAGCTGCAGTGGCAAGGATAGTCCTGACAGTCACCATCTCCACAATAGAAGAAAAGGTTTCTTTGTAATCAATTTCTTCTTGTTGACTATATCCTTTTGTTACTAGCCTTGATTTGAACCTCTCTAGTTCAATTGTGGATTTGTATTTAACCTTGTAGATCAATCTGCAGCCAATAAGCTTCTTCCCTGCAGGTAAGGAAGTGACCTCCCAGGTATTGTTGCTTTCTAAGGCCTGGATCTCTATTTGCATAGCTTCAATCCATCTTGGGTCTTTGACTGCTTCATCATAGCTGGTAGGTTCTATCATAGAAGATGTAGTTGCAATAAAGCACTGATGAGAAGGTTAAAGATGAGAGTAGTTTACATAGTTGGACAGTGGATATTAAACATCCTGTTTAACATTCAGAGAGACAAAATCCTTCAGCCATATGGGAGGATGTTTAGACCTGGCAGATCTTCTAGTAATAGTTAGACCAGACGCATCAGTACCACTTGCATCAGTATGTGTTTGTGTAGACACAGTCTTGCTCACCAGCATCTGGATTATGAATGGGGATAGTTGAAGCTGTGGAGCTGTCTCACCTAGGCCTTGCAGGTTATCTACAAACAGCTACTGTATTACAGAGCTATCATCCTTGGCAAATGGAAATATGTCTTCTCTAAAGTGAACATCCCTGTTGACAAAGAATGTGTTATTGTGCAAGTCAAACAAGATATAGCCTTTTTACACTTTAGAGTATCCCATGTGCACAGCTAACTTTGATCTGGACATGAGTTTGTCATGTTCAGTGAGGTTCTTGGCTAGGGCTAGACAACCAATGGTTCTCAAATGATACAAACCTGGTTTTCTTCCATACAATCTTTCATAGAGAGATTGGAACTCAAGCATACTACTAGGAAGTCTGTTGATTAGGTAAGCAGCAACTAGTACACAATGACCCCAAAATTTGATAGGTATTTTTGCTTAAAATCTGAGGGCTCTGGTTACTTCTAGCAGGTGTCTGTGTTTCCTCTCAGCCACACCATTTTGTTGAGGAGTGTATGGACAAGACCTTTGATGTATAATACCCAATGCTTTGAACATACTATCACATACTGAATTAACAAACTCAGTACCATTATCAAACCTTAAGAACTTGACCACCTTGCCAAACTGATTCTTAGTATACTGCAGGAAAAGTTTAAGAGACACACACACATCTAATTTATGCTTAAGTAAGAATAGCCAAGTTATTCTTGAAAAGTCATCAACTATTGTAAGAAAATACTTGTTGCCATCAAATGTAGCTGTATTATAAGGTCCCCAAAGGTCAACATGTATCAAATCAAAGCAGCTACTGCTTTTGATGATACTAGAAGGAAATACAGGTCTAGTTTGTTTTGCAAATGGACACACTAAGCATTCAGACACCTTACACATACTAACTTTATTCATAGTGAACATCTTGGCCAGTACAACTGAAGATACATATCCTAGCCTTTTATGTCATAGCTCCATATCTGATTCCTTGTCTATTGGATAAGCAACATCAACAGAGTATGCAGACTCCTTAGTCTTACTTGCATCACCTTGAGTTAATTGGCTCCATAGTAGATACAGGCCCCCCTCTTCTCTACCAACTTCCTTCACCTTCCCAGTGTAGAGTTCCTGGAAAACACATAAATCAGGGAAGAAGGAGACCGAGCAGCCTAATTTCTTGGTTATTTTGCTGACAGACATCAAGTTAAACTTGAACTCTGGAATATGGAACACATTAGTAATCAGACTTCTAGATGGTAGACTACAAAAACCAATATGAGTTACTTGAGTGATACCACCATTTGGTAAACACACATCCTTAGGAGTGTTAAGTTGAAGTACAGACTCCTTTAGTAGCATCTCCAGCTTAGACACCATATGGTTTGTTGCACCTGTATCCACAATCCACACATCACTATTTTCAGTTACAAATAGGGTCTTACTTGCATTGTTTGCCTTATTGCAATCAGGTGCATTGGCTCTTGAACCAGACTGTTGATTCATCATCATAAGAATTTGATCATACTAATCTTTTGTGAATGTACAACCCTAAAGTAGTTGCTTGACCTCTTTCTCAACTGCCTTGTTAGAAGTAGTGATTGGTGGTTTATCTGTAATGTGTTGTATTGTGCTATTCCTTCCCCACAATGCTTCATCATTCATATTTGTGTTCAAGACATAAGAGAAGTTAGCCTGACCTGACTGCTGAGATTGATTAGTGAGGCTATTAGTGTTTGCATGGAGCATGTTTTCACTCTGAACCTTCCTTTTGGACTTGAAATCTGAGGGATACCCCACCACCTTGTAGCAGGACTCTTTGGTGTGGCCCCTACACTTACAAAAATCACAGATTAAGGATGTATTTTTCTTGAACCTATTGCTAATACCTGAACTATTTCCAACTCTCGAGTACATAGCTATTGAATCAGAATTTGATGCATATAGTCCCAAATTGTTGATGCCTGTAACCACAGCCTTTTGACTCTCATCTCCTACTATCATAGCATACGCTTGATTGATAGTAGGTAAAGGATCTATCATGAGAATTTGACTCCTAGCTTGATGATATGTGTCATTCAGTCCCATTAGAAATTGATACATCTTTTGTCTATTCATATGGGCTACAAAACCTCTGGACTTTTCACAATTGCAGCAAGGTGAGGGCACTAACACTTCAAACTAATCCCACAACGCTTTCAGGCTTGTATAATATGCTTATACAAAAGCTGTTCCTTGTTGTAAGGTAGTTATTTCTTTGTGTAGGCTATAAGTTCTTGATCCATCAACTCTGTCGAACCTCTCTTACAGGTTAGTCCACACACTCGAAGCATTTGACACAAATGCAATTCCACTCAACAAACTTTTCGATACTTAATTCATAAGCCATGACAACACAATTACATTTGCTCTTTCCCATTGGCCCCATAGTTCTTCACCATACATTTCTTTCTTGCACGTTCCATCCACAAGCCCTAATTTGTTTCTACCTAGCAATGCTAATTTGATTGACCGATTCCACAAGGTGTAGTTTTTAATACTTACAACTGAAATAAGATGATGCTTATACTACTCACATCCGTGGGGCTAAGGAATAGGGGATGATTATAGTCAATACCTTGTCCATTGTTACCTGCCGAGCTTGCTGAACTTGGTATACCCACTCGTTGAGCTGAATCTGTGGCTTCACCTGTCATTTCTTCAACCTTTTGAGCTCTTTATTGCGGAAGTCAGTGTTGGTTGCAGTTTTAGCTTCGACGGAGCTTAGATCTGCAAAAGACGAGCTAGCAGTTTTGACTGATTCTTTGACTCTGATCTTCGAGTCTTTGACTCAGCTATGTGAACTCTTTATAGCGACCAACACTTTGATACCATGAGCTAATTTGAGCTCTGCTTCTTCACGGATCAGACATGAAGAAGATAAAGATGAAGAAGAGAGACGTTGGAGTAGAGAGAAGAAAGAAGTTTTTCAATTTTGGGGCTCAGCAACAAATGCCCTAATCAATTAACTGTACATAGTTGCTATATGGATATATAGCTAATTACACAGACTTAACTGACTAACTAATTGATTAGTTAGTTCTAACTATGCATTAGGTAAAATGACTACACTACCCTTATTTCTAACTAATTCTTCTAACTCCTTTAACTACTTTCTTTACATCTCAACAAAACCAATCCTTATACTCGGAGTTGGCGGTCTCAAGGCGGTTAGTAGTGACTGTTTCAAGAGGGGATATTTTGGTGCCATCAAGATGACTATAGAGGTCATGGCCATGAAGCAGCATGACAATCTAGGTCTTCCAGATAGTGAAATTATGGTTGGCAAACAATTTAATGGGGAGTTGTGATGATGGGTTGAATTGAATTACGTGTTTGAGGACAGGGAATAGGCATTAACAACGGAGGTGGAAGGGGCCATTTGTGCGCAGAAAAAATAATTGGATATTGGACGGCGTACTTGTTAGAGTATTTTGGCGTTTATATCATATAATTGCACAGAAGTAGAATGAAGTTGTGTATCTATTAATGAGCCTCCAATCAAGTTTGTATACAACGCCAACAAGACAGATCGTGGTAACCTAACTCCTAAAAAAAATAGGAGCAGATAAACTTATGTGACCTATATCCTAACTGAATTATACAAATTTAATTTATGCATTACTAATCCAATTATGTAAAATTTAGATATTAGACGACTACTAATTTATATCTATATGTATTCTATAGTATATATATTATCATAAAATCACATATATAAATATTGATTGATCGAATATTCTTCGAATATTGGACGATTTTTATATCTTTTTAAGTTAAAATTTTCTCTAAAAATTATTTTCATATTGGATAAAATTATAACATCACCCCTTTTCCTAACATCTATGACTTTGGATCCAACTGAAAACTAGAATCCTATAATAAAACAAATTCGTGAATTGGACATATTGTACACTACTTATTTAATAATTTTAGAATCATACAAATTTCAGATGGATAAACACTTTATTTGAAGCACCAATTATTTCTATTGCTAAATTATGAGTCTCCGTCAAATATTAAAAAAATTCTTGTAGTAAGATTTTATAGGAATTACAAGTATTTCTCAGAAACACCAAAAAAGTCCCGTCGATTCTTAAAATCACAAAACCAAAAAAAGCTTTAACAATTGATTAAAACATATCAAAAATTGTATCCGAAAAAAGTATACCATACTCCAAAAGTAGACAAACATAAAAAAAAAAATGGCACCAAGCACAAAAATAGATAAAAAGAAATAAATTTTTTACCTCAAAAAATTACATCAAACTCTAAAAATTATTTTTAAGAAAGTATTATTGATAGAAACAAATAATATTTTGTACCTTAAAAAGATGATATCTAATTACAAATAACTTAACCTAATCTTTTTTAATGATTGTCATGAACTGTGGGGTCCATCCATGCACAAATTCCTCATGCAAGGAGGTAGCAAATGTCAAAAAGACATTGCAGTAAATGTAGACTTTCTACATTTATGTGCACCTATCTTTGAAATGTTACTTGTCATTGATGTGACATCAAATGGACAATTTTTTTTTCTATATAAAGAGCTTATCAGCTCATTTGCAAAACACCAATTCACATGGAGAAATATATTTAGAAAGCTATAAGGTTTTTATAGATTATGTATAAAAAAATAATCTATGAAAAAAAATAAGTATAAAATGTTATTTTTTTTGAATGTGTGATAGTTATTTTTGAGTATTATACTCGTGACTACACGATTTAAAATTTCTTACTATAGTGATATCAATTGCTTCTCTTGGTCCATAATTTTTTTTCTTATTTAAAAGGATTTCCACGTAAAATTCTTGGTGTCATTATTTTTTTATTTTATTTCTATTATTTTGACTATATATATTTTTGTGTTAGTCCACATTTTTTCCAACCAGAACAACATGCAACGCACATTCGTAAAGACTAGTTATTATAAAAGCATAAATATAAATGTTGATTGACTAAAATATAATTTAAATATTGAATGATTTTTATACCATTCAAAAGAAATTTATACTTTCATAAATATTATCCAAAATTGGATAGAAGTGTAATATTTAGGACTTTTCCCATAATTTCGGCTTTGAAATTAAACTAAAGTTGATATAGGCTTATAAATCGTGATTTAATATTTATGCCGCATATAAATTTGTATTTTCGGGATAATTAAAAATCACCTTACGTAAATAAGTCCCTTTTTCTCACTCTACCCATGCAAATTATTACCAATAATTTAGTAACTTCTTACCTCCTTTTTAATCACCAAAATTCTTCTTTATTTTTTCATAACATAGGTTATATTAATTATATGGGGTTGTTTGGTACGGGGATGGAACAATCAAAGTTATTTTACGAATTGAAATATTTTATGAGATTAGTTTAGTCCATTATATTATATGGGATAGCTTATCTCATTATTATAGTATAAATAATACTTTCTCCGTTTCAAAAAGAATGACCTAGTTTTCTTTTTAGTCTGTTTCAAAAAGAATGACTCTTTTCCTTTTTTTTATCAACACTTTAATTTCAGTTTTTCACATAACATGTTTAAAGACCACAAGATTATAGGGCAACATAACTTTAATTCAGGACCGCAGATTGAAAAGTCTTTTTTTATTTTCGTAAACTCTATGCAAAATCAAGTTAGGTCATTCTTTTTTAAAACGAAAAGAGTAAAATAAATGATATATGTAACCAAACACATGAACATGAAAAAATAATCCTACAATTTATTTCGAGATTATTATCCCTTATCGATCGTAGGAAACAAATTATAAAGATTTTTTTCTTTGTTGGACATTGTTGCTAAAAGTTTAAAATTAATGACGCATGTGTTTCACTTAACGTCATACATATCTAACTTAGGATCAAATTGATAAGGACCGGAGATTATCGATTCGAGCTTTGGCGTTAAGATTAGTGTTGCTAGTGTTCAACTACCTTTTTGTTAAGGATTCACAAATTCTGATATGTTTTCTATATAAACACAAATATTTTCTTCATTTTAATTTAATTATATGGTATCTTTCGAATTTTCAGAATCAAGCAAAAAAAATAAATTTGATCCCAATTATTTTCCATGCCTTTTAAGTATTTTGAATTATTAATTATTGTGTGTTATAATTTTTTTTTATGTGCTATTCAATATGTAACTGTAAAAATTATATGTCTAAATTCACGATTAAAAAAAAATTGACTTTCGAAATCCATAAAGTAAATAAATATCACTTTCCAAATTCATGATCCAATTATTTATTTTATATATTTTGGCTAGCACCTATAATTAATTCCGGCTGACGGACCAGAAATGGGAAAAGAAAAACCAAAATTTACACAATCAATTAATTACTTAATTAGGCAAACTTACACAATATATTTACCAAACATAACGTAAGTTTTAAAAAAACTTCCAAACAAAGCAAGAGTTTTTTATATTCTTCATATGTCAATTGATACAAAAGCTTCTGAAATTTGCTATGTATCAGTGATACAATAATTCACTCTGATACAATATTTCACTTTGTATTTATTGATGTATTACTGGTAAGATTAAATTTCTGTATCATTGATACAAAATAAATTTCAGAAATTATTGCTCCATATACGGCTATATTTGGTAATTAATTGTCAAACTATGTTATGTTGGCGGGACAGTACTATATATCAACAAAAAATTCAATCTAAGCTTTTTAACACTTACGAGTTGGGAATAAGCAAACCCAAGAAAGTCTCAATTGTTGATTGGAAGAGTAAGGTTTTCTCACCCTGCATCACATGATTGTACAAATATGAGAGAATTGAAAAGAAATGTTGTTTAAAAAATTGAATTATTACCTGTGAAAGCAGAGTATGATCTAAACCATAAAATTTTGATATACAAGATGGAGAAATGTATGGCATTTTATAGTGTAAATGGTGATGGCAAGTTCATAGTGATGAGGAATCTACTAGGAAAAATGGACATAAAGTGACCTCTTAATTAAACAATGACTAAGGAAGTGGAAAGTTCACAGTGGCATCACTCATCAAAGCACTCTTTTAAAGAATTTCACGGCCACATGTAGTTGTACCCTACCCTCTCTCTCCATTTTTAAAGCGATTTCCACCTTTTTTTTAATTCATAACATCAAATTTTATATTAAAATAATGTCAGTATTATTTAAAGTATGTTATATTATTTGTCGAATAATTTATTATGTTTGCATTTTTTATTTTTGTGAAGGTTATTGTAGCTATATCCAATTATAATTTATAGTAAAACTAACATAAAATTGATTTTTTAAAAAATCATATATAGAAAAACTAATTTTATAAAAAGCTAACTTTTATATCTAAAATTATAAAAATAACAAAAAAATAATTAAGTATACAAGAGACTTAATTTAAAATATACAATTTATATAATGTTAAATTAAAAGTTTGGTATAATGAAATAACATTAAAATATTCAAAAAGTTGATTTGGGGTGGTGAATAGTGTCACGTCAAATTTGATGTGGCACTATTCACACACTAAAATAGTACAAAATTTGGTGTTGAGCTGAAGCTCCAAACTCAAAATTTTACATCAAATCCTATTTTGATGTAAAATTTAATGTTGAATTGGAAATGGCCTTAAGCACCGTTTAGGCATAGATATTGCCAAATAAAAAATTAGAGAAAAACTTAGCAAATTGATCATATAACTTATTATTATTTGATAAATATTTTTGTCAAATAATTCATATTTTCAAATACTAGAAAAAATAAATATTTGGGTCAAATTCCATTATTTGGGAAGTTTAAAAATTACATCAAATCTTTATATTTTATAAATAAATAAAACAATCATTATTATAGTTTTGGACTGAATTTCAATCCTAGTACAAAATTTATATAATTTTATACAATTTGTATCCGAACTTACTCTACAAAGTCACTTTCAATTACAAATTAATGGTATTGTTCTTTTATTTTCTTCCTCTTTTTTCAGATTTATATTAGTTATGTTAACTGTTATGACTTTTCACGGAATATATGCATTATAAAATAATAATACAAACTTATGAATATTTTTAATAGTGTTTACAACTTATGAGTATAAATCATATTTCTTTAAAAAATAAAATATATTTTCCAGAAAATTTGGCCAAGCGGATGATGAAACTTCACCTAAAAATGACTTGTTAAAAATATTTGCAAATCTATAAGAAAATGCTAGTTTAATTCTTTTTCACGCAGAAAAATATTAGAGTAAGGTCTACTGGCGTACTACAGAGGGCATCACCAACCACTTCTTCTCGCCTGACACTCGTAGGTGGCTAGCACTGATAGACCAGAGGATCCATCCATCAGACAACCTCATCGATGTGACTTATCCTCAGACACTAGTGATAGCTTGTGCTATACAAGGGATTCAGGTAAATACGGAAGAGGAGATAGTGTTCGAATAGAAGGACTTCTACAGAAGTATCAAGAAGTCTCCCTACCTTCCTGCCCTAGTGTCTTCGCTTTGCCAATGAGCACGGTGCGGATGAATGACATATATTTCGAGGTGGAGAACGACAGTCCGTTCAACCCTCTATTGGTCAGGAAAAAGCCCTCCAAAGTCCCAAAGAGGAGGAAGGTAGGAGAGGTTGGAAGTAGTCACGCCGCAGCGGGTTCTGATGATGATGATAAGGATACTATTGTCCTTCCTGAAAGAAAAGTCAACAAAGGCTACTAAGTAAAGCCAAATTCAAAAAAGGAAAAAGTAGACAAAAAGTAGGCAAAAAAAAGAAAAGAAAAGAAGTAGCAGAGCGGATGAATAGAACCTTGTTGGAACGAACAAGAGCTATGTTGGCAATTACAAGGTTGGAAAAATAATTCTGGGCAGAAGCAGTCAAAACTGCCTGTTATGTGATCAATTGGTCACCATCAACCGCAATTGATCTGAAAACACCAATGGAGATATGGACAGGAAAACCAGTTGATTATTCTCGCTTACATATATTCGGAAGTCCTGGTTATGTTATGTACAACACCCAAGAAAAATCAAAGTTGGATCCAAAATCTAGGGAATGCATTTTCTTAAGGTATGCTGATGGAGTCAAGGGGTATCGCTTGGAGGATCCTACAGCCCACAAGGTGGTAATCAGCAAGAATGTTGTGTTTGTTGAAAACAAGATACAAGAAAAAAAAAGGTAGCACTTCAAAAGAAAAATCAGAGACTACTACAGTTGAAGTTGAAGATGAAGAAATAAAAAAAGTTTCAGTTTCTTCTGAAGCAGCACCAGAGCACGAAGAATAAGAGCAAGCTGAGAATGAAACTCCACAAGTTCGACGGTCAACTAGGGAAAGAAGAGAACCAGCTTAGCACTCAGATTATTCTATAGAGAGCAATTTTGCATAATGTATATTAACAAAAGATGAAGAGCCTTCAACCTTTCACGAGGCTATGAAAGGCCAAGAATCATCTCTATGGATGACAGCAATGCAAGAAGAAATTAAAGCTCTTCATAAAAATAAAACATGGAATATTGTTCAATTACCACAAGGAAGGAAGACCATTCAAAACAAATAGGTCTACAAAATCAAACGCAATGATAATGATCAAGTGGAGAAGTATCGTGCAAGATTGGTGGTGAAAGGATTCGCTCAAAAAGAAGGTATAGACTTCAATGAGATATTTTCTTCGGTGGTCCGACTCACAACAATTTGAGTGGTCTTGGCGATGTGTGCTACATTTGACTTGTACTTGGAGAAGTTAGATATCAAAACTGCATTTCTTCATGGAGAGATTGAAGAAGAAATTTACATGCTCCAACCAGAAGATTTTGAAGAACAGGGAAAAGAGAACTTGGTTTACAGGTTGAACAAATCTCTATATGGTCTCAAACAGGCGTCGAGATGTTGGTATAAGAAATTTGATTCCTTCATTATAAGCCTTGAATAAGACAGACATAGTTCAGATCCTTGTGTTTATTACAAGAGATTTGGTGATGAAGATTTTATTATTTGCTGTTGTATGTTGATGACATGTTGGTAGCAGGCCCCAACAAAGATCGTCTTATAAATTTAAAGGCACAATTGACTAGGGAGTTTGAAATGAAGGACTTGAGACCAACAAATAAGATTCTAGGGATGCAAATTCACCGAGACAGAAATAATATGAAGATATGGCTTTCTCAAAAGAACTACTTGAAGAAAATTTTGAGACGCTTCAAAATGCAAGACTGTAAGTCAATTTCTACCCTACTTCCTATTAATTTCAAGTTATCCTCAAGTATGAGTCCTAGCAATGAAGCAGAGAGGATGGAGATGTCTCGAGTACTATATATATCAGCAGTGGGAAGTTTAATATTCGTCATGGTATGTACAAGACTTGACATTGCACAAGCTGTGGGAGTGGTTAGTCGATACATGGCTAATTCTGGTAGAGAGCATTGGAATACTGTTAAGAGGATCCTGATATATATCAAGGGTACCTCAGATGTTGCAATGTGTTTTGGAGGATCAGACTTTACTGTTAAAGGTTATGTTGATTCAGATTATGCATGTGATCTTGATAAAAGTAAGTCCACCACGGGTTATGTATTTACTCTTGCTGGAGAAGCTGTAAGCTGGGTTTCAAAACTGCAATCTATCGTGACTACATCTACAACAGAAGAAGAATATGTAGCAGCTACACAAACTAGCAAAGAGACAGTATGGATGCAGATGTTATTGGAGGAGCTCGGGCACAAACAAGAAAAGGTTGCTCTGTTTTGTGACAGTCAGAGCGCTTTTCATCTTGCAAAGAGGTCGGCATTTCATTCAAGGACAAAGCACATACGAGTTCAGTATCACTTTGTCCGTGAGAAGATGGAAGAAAGTAGTGTGAATATCCAAAAAATTCACACTAATGACAATCTAGAAGATATGTTTACAAAGCCGATCAACAATAATAAGTTTAAATAGTGTCGATCTTCTATTGGCCTAGCAGAAACGTAACATTGCAGTAATTAGATAGAAAGGATGGTGTGAAGACTTAATTGATTCTCAATTAAATCTTCAAGTGGGAGAATGAAAGAAAAGTCAACAAAAACTGCCAAGTAAAGTCAAATTCAAAGAAGGAAAAAGTAGACAAAAAAAGTAGGCAGAAAAAGAAAAAGGAAGGGAAAAGAATTTTCTAATATAATTGGGTTTTCCTTTTCCTAAAAGGAAAACACAAAGTTTTCATATATTTGGCTAGTCATTTTCTTATAGGAAAAGGTTTATGACTCTATAAATATAAGTTCATTCTTTTTAACATGACAGCATTCACAATGTAGTTCTAAGGGCTTTGAGAGTTTTGTGTAGAAGAGAGAGAGTAAGAATACAAAAAGAGTTATACACTAAGATATATATTGTATTCTTGAATGCCCTCTTTAGTAGTTGTTCCTTTTACAAGAGAGGGGTGTTAATTGTTGTTTTCTCCTTGTATTAGAAAGCGGTGTACTCATATCATAATAGTAAAAATCCTTCTACCCCGTGGTTTTTCCCCTCTATTTGTTTGAGGGTTTCCACGTAAAATTTTCATGTCCAATTTATTTTCATTATTTATCATCATATCAAACTTTAGTTGTGGTGCTTCCTCCCCCAACACTTCCTACCTAGCCCTAGCCTTCGATATCTAACAGTCGCTTGAAGGAGGATCTTGTTGTCGTCAAAAGGTACATGGAGGTTGCCCCTACTCGAACTTCAGCCCCATCTGCATCTACTTTAGACATAGTCGTGCTCCGCAAAGAGCTCAATGTCGAGAGAAGGAGTGGGCATTTCCAGGACCATTTGTTGGATTGCATATGGAAGACCATTAAGGTCATGTTCAGCTGCTTCGCCTCGGAGCAAGAGCTTCCTTAGTTTGAGCCCGGGAGTTCTCATTCATGAGAGAGGTGGAGGACCACACTCTCAAATGATGGCTGGAGTGCAGTTAGGATCTCCCCCTTCCTCAATTGGATATATTATTGCTTGCTTTGATTTTGTCCGATTTGGGCATAAGACAATCTTTATCACTTTTCTTATTTTTGATAACACGTGAATGCTAGTTTTTAAATGCTTAATCATCGCTTTATAAGCTAGGATTGTTTTGGAATACATTTTTGTTATTTCTATACTGATATGAGCTGAAAATAGATACTGAATTAACTATAAATGAAAGGCAAAAATTGGGGGAAAATAGAGTTCAGTCTTTGATTCTCCTCATTATAGAGCATGTGCCCGCTATCGAGATTGCCGCTAGCGGTCTCTTTATTGCGTCCCTGACAAGTTTAGACCAATATTTTTTTTAAAATAAGCAATGTTTCTCATTCCAAAATCCATATCAACTCTTAGAACACAAATATGATAAATAAATAAAAATAATCCCCAAATCATTCTCAGATACATTAACTACAGGTTTGCATCACGGCCTTGCACACAACCCCAAAATCATACCCAACATATATAATAATTCTGCATCATTTTAACATTAAATTAATCATGTACATGACAGGAAATCATTCATCACATACCCTCTATCATACCAGAATAGTTGTTTTTCTCCATTGTATTTACATGTTCAAAATTTTAACGCAACCTCGAGTTATTCCCATAGCATGTTATATCGAAACCACTACATATAATCAAGTTATGGATTTTTTCTTACAATTTCATAAATATTTAGACAATTACATCTTACATAATTTTAGTCATTTAGGCAAGTAAACTTCACACACTGATAGTTATTCAGGCAATACTATGCACATAATCACAATTTCAAGCTTCATCATGCAAACAAGTCAAAATTTATTAACTTATTTCGCCTTATGGATGACCATTAGACAATCATCCATGCATATACGCAACTTATAAGGCCAAATACCAATTGGAACCTTTTCGATTTCAATTTTCCTTGTTTGTGTCCCTTCAGCCGCGACAATGGTATCCAACTTAATTCGTTGAGATACCAATTAAAACCTGAAGATACTAATTGGACTCAACCCATACCACAAGAGACAGTCCATATGAAAGGAGTGAAAGAAATGGAATGATTTTCTAGAATGATTCATGACTTCCCGAAGATTAGATGTGGACACGCCAATCCTCAAGACTCTATTCGGCATTTGCTCTTGTATTGAGAGACCGGAAACCTAGGCTTTGATATTAAATTATCACGATTCAATTCATCCGGCTGTGCGGACATCTACTCTAACACTTAGATAAGAGAACTCTTACCATCCATATTTAAAAAATATGCAATGTAGAATAAATAAAAATATAATATTTTATCATTTTTAACAATAAAGAAATAATCTCAACATTAACCTTTTGATATAAAACTTGGAATTAAAATCGAAACCTTTTGAAAAGCATCATGAAATTCCTCCCTAAGTTCTAGTATAAACAGGTACAAGAATTACTAAGAGGGTGCAATATACGAAAATTAAGACATATCTCCCACCATAAGAAAAAAATAGTAAAATCCGTTGTAGATCTTCATCGTTTTTACCTAAGAAACATCAGTGATCCTACTATCAGAGTATACCAAATGATATAGCAAGAGTAGTATCAGTACAAACGACACGTACTCATGCAAAATAACCAGAAAGAAATATGCAACTTAAAATTATAACTTGAATCTTAAGCCACACCTTACTATTAACCACACTATATCTGTGCGTTAATCCTTCCCCAACATCTCCCTACACCCTTCCGTTTCCAACTTCATCACTAAGAGATAACCCACCTTTCACATTCGATCATGACCTGATCCTTTATCACATATAAAGAAAATTTCACGCTTATTTCTTATATCATACCAAGGCTTTCCAAGCCTAAACTTCTTATGATAAACCAAGGCTTCCCAAACCTTCCTTAATTAAATAAATCTCAATCTGCTTTAACAGACATACATAATTCAAGTAACAAACTAAGAAAAAGAACCCTGATCATCAACCTGACTTAACAACTATGTGAGACATGAATAGACCATCACGATCACCTATATTTGAGTCCCACTCACCCTTAAAGTAACCCAAACCACCCAAGGTTCCTTAAGATGTAGACTATGGTGCTTATCCTCAAATTCTCGATTCTTACGAGAATCATTCGAGTATTTAGACACATAATCTGGCCACTCATGGACCAATATCTCGCAATAACAATTCGATTCACTCAAGAAACCAATAAATAAATAATGATAATTTATACCAAGCATGGTACGCGAGCGAATTGATGATATTCTGTATCAGGTGTAGTACCCATGTCAACCAAAAATACGTACCAGCCATGTTACTCGAGCCAACCAAGAGATATCATGTACCAAACGTGATATTCGTGCCAACTGAGATTATTTCATATCAGGCGTAGTACCTGAGCCAACCAGCAATCAAAAGCAACATACACAATCACAATCACAAATATCCCAAGTCATCAACAAAAATATACTACCAATCAAAATATTCTGAACATAACTAATACATGAAGCATGTCCCACATTATCACAAAATATAACCCACAATTGCACATTTATACCCATCCTATACATACAGTGTTCCCAGGAATTACCTTCCCTTCCTACCTGAATTCACATACTTTTCGGACCGATTTCCATTTCTTTATTCAATTTTCTATAAACTATCACCCAAGAAATTAACACCCAACAACAGTAATAGTATCAACAATGTCTACCTAATAAGGTTTCACCCCTAAACATAATAAAACAATACTTACATCCTTCGGAGTCCGCATATGAAAGCCTAGGCATAAAGTCTTCAATCAATTTACAAGAATAATATGAGATAGATGCAGATTAAACTATTTAATTAAGCCTAGCCTACCTGGACGACAAGAATAATATAAGATAGATGCAGATTAAACTATTCAATTAAGCCTAGCCTACCCAGACACCAAGCAACTACTGCAGAACTTTAGTTTTGCGAGTTTCTGGGTCCATAAAGGCGAATCTTGATGGACGTAGATCAAAAATTCCTGGATTTTAGCCTTCATTGCGCTGCAATCCCTTCCCTCTATCGTTCCCAAACTTAGAGTGGTTTAGGAGAGTTTTTGGAGCAACCTTTGTCTGTTTTCTCAACGAAAAGTAGGTGGAAAAATAAAAGACATCGCATTAATTAGGGCCTGATTCCGTCAACCCCGCTATAGAGGCTAGGCAGGCGCTATACAAGCCGACGTCAGTTCGAATAATTTTGAAATTCTAATTTTTCGTCGCTCACTCAATTTTTAAATGGGAAAAAAGTTTGATATACCCCTCAACTTTGTCATTTAGAGTTGACATATCACTCATTATGAAAATGGCTCATATATAATCCTATTGTTACACAAATGGCTCACATATACCTTTTTCTTCTAACGAAAGTGAAAAAAAATATTTTGAATTTGTTTTTTGAAGATTTTTATTTAAAATATAATACATATAGGGGTATATTTGATCCTTCTCACACATAATTTATTTTTTTGACTTTTTTGATTCAACGGCTAATTTAAATTTATTATTTTGATGGTCAAGTTTATTTTTCACACTACGTTTATTGTAAAATTTATTATACATGCCCCAATTTCTTTTATAGATACAAAAAATAAATTACAATATAGGAGCAAAAAAAATAATTTTAAATTACAATATAGCTGCAAAAAATAGTTTTAAATTTTTTCCTCTTTTTTCTATTCACACTTTTTTTATTTCTCATATATTAACACCAAAGAATAAAAAAGTAAAAATAAAATAAGAATTAGAAACTCAAATAATAATAATTAAAGAATTCAAAAAATAATTCATGCATGAAAAAGATTATATATGCCCCTAAACTTTGCTTAAAAAAATTCATATGTGTGGATATATATATTTATTATTATTATTTTACTTTCTCAAAAAATAAATACCCCATACTCGAATTTTAAAAAAAATAAAAATGAAAAAATTAATTTTTTCACTTTCTTACTTAAGATGAAAAGGGTATATTATATGGAGCTATTTTTATAACGGTAGGGGTATATATGAGCAACTTTTATAACGGTGGGGTGTTTATGAGTCATTTGTATAACTGTAGGGGTATATATGAGTCACTTTCATAACTAGGTATATCAACTCTAATTGACAAAGTCGGGGAGTATATCAGGACTTTTTCCCTTTTAAAACTGATAACGTATAACCGCACAAAGTATTCTTTGGTATAACGAGGAATAAAAGATAAAGTGATGGTTAAAATGCAGGGAAGGAATATCTTTTTAATAGTCACCTCACTTTTTAGTTTTATAATCTTCCTTTACTTGCACTACTCCTTCCTTTACTTGCACTACTCCTTCCTCCAATTCGCCACTAACGGCCCAAACCTTTTTTTTAATATAAATTAATCAATTATTGTTACTTTTTTGATAAATTAATCAAGGAAAAATTAATTTATCGAACAAAGTAATAGCTTATAAGTTAAATTGCCTGATTAAAATAAAAATATTACACGTTTCATTGCTCATTCCAACATCCACTCTACTCAAATTAAACATTGAATTAAACAATAAATTTAAGTAACTTTTTACATTTTGTATTTGAGCATTTTAGACAATGAATTAAAAATGCCAGCGTCATGTGTATTAGTAAAATTTTCAGACGAAACTTATATGTAATGATAGAAGAAGAAAAGAAATAAAATTATGATTGCTTTAATTTGTGTCTTGTGTACATCAAAACTAAGACAATAATTTAGTACAGTAAACAAAACAAAATAAAAATTTCCTCCATTTTCTTGTATTTGTCAAAAAAATTCTAATTTGATTTTCCTTTTTATTTGTCAAATTTGACAAATCAAGAAAGTACAATCTTTTTTTTTACCTATTATACCCTCAATTTATTGAGAGAGTTATCATCTTTAATATCAAAATATTTTGAAATTTAGATTATGGCTTTAGTAATTAATAAGGATAAAATGGTAAACTCATCAAATCAAAAATTGACAAGTAAAAGGGAACGGAGAGAGTACCTAATTAGACAGTATGGTACCCTCAACAAGGACCCAAAAAGACTAACAATTATTAACTTGATATAAATTATACCTAAATGTGATTATTTACGCATATACCTTTTTTTTTTAAAATTGAGTCTTAAATATACACAATTTTATTTAATTTATAAATATGTATGTAAATAGAATTATGTATTTCAAGGACATAAGATATAATTATAACTTTTCCCTTACATAAACTTAAATTTGCAAAAATGTCATTGCTCGTCTATCCCAGGCTCTTCTTTATAATAGAAATTATTTAATCTTATTGTCTTTAACATGTCATTTGGAAAATTAGGATTAAAAAGTTGACCAAAAAAATATACAGTCTTTTAAACGAATTTAAACAAAGTAAAACAAAGAAATTGAAATAGTAGAAGTATATAAAAGATGTTACTTTTGATTATAATTTTTAGAGATAAGTGTCAAAAACACACCTAAACTATCCTTTTTTTTGAGTTTTATACCTAAAGTATTGGAAGTGTGAGTTTCATACATAAACTATCACTTCTCAGTTTAAGAAACACACCCCAGTGGTGTGTGTAATACACTTTCTCTATTTTTTGAACTTTTTTTGCCACATTGCTAAAATATTCTATATTAATAAAAATTAAATAAACTATTAATATTAGTTAAAAGTTAAAACTACAGTATTTCTATTCCCAAAAAAGAAATTATTTTTTAAAAAAATGAAATTATTTTTTTAAAAAGTTATTTTTTTAAAAAGAGTTTAAAATATTTTCTCACTCATGTGTATGTATCTAACACAAAACGGAAAAAAATTTGGAAGCGGAGGGTTAGGTGTGACGGGATAGAATTTTTTTTTAAAAAAAAAAAAAATAAATATATATATATATATATATATATATATATATATATATATATATATATATATATATATATATATATATATATATAATATCTAAATTATTATTTGAAGGGGAAGGAGGAAGATGAAGTAAGAATTTTTTCAAAAAAACTTTTATAAAAGAAATTTAGAAATTAAAAATAAAATAAAATAATTTGTGGGGGGGGGGAGGGGGGAGTATGGTGAGAAAAAGTGGTGGAGTGGGGTAATAAAAATATTTTATATTTTATTTTATATTTGTTTTTAGGGTGGATAGTAATACTTTAATAGTTAATATTAACTAATTCTAAGAATTTATTTAATTTTTGTCTAGGTGGAATATTTTGTCTAGGTGGAGTGTGATGTGACAATTTTTTTAAAATGAAAGAAAGAGTGTAGCACACACACCATGGTAAGAGTAAAATAAAAGAAAGAGGTGTGTTTCTCAAACTAAGAAGTAATAGTTTAACACTGAAACTCACACTCTCAATAGTTTAGGTATGAAACTCAAAAAAAAGAAATAATTTAAGTGTGTTTTTGACACTTATCTCTAATTTTTAAAGAATTTATATATTGTTGGATATTTATAGTAAAAAAAATAGAAAGGAAACGTATATAATATTATATTCTCACATCGATTAAACTAACAAGTTTTGTCCTCCTAATATACGAATTATATATGTTGAGGTTCTTAAATTACCTTCAGATATATGAACATTTCAATTTGAAATTTCTTTTGAAAGAGCGTGAATAGAATAAAAATATTTTAAATATTATCAGATTCTTTATTATTCTATTACTGTTGTAAAATAATGTAATGAGTGGATATTCACTATATTTTGTTTTTTCTATCTCATTACTATTTTTTCACCTAATCCACTAATTTACTCACCTTTTTTTCTTTTGCATTGGCTATAAATAGCCATTGATATTGTGCAATTTAGTGCACACACAGAAATCAAATTTTCTCTATATCTTTATGTCTTCCCTCTTGTTTTGCTAAGTTAGTTAATTTTATAACACGTTATCAGCACGAGACTCCGTTATCTTGAGCTATTTAAAATAGATAAAGAGGGTAAAAATTTTATTTTTCTAAAATGTCTACTTTTTCTAAACTTGAATTTGTTGCCTTGGATATATCGGGCAAAGGCTACTCCTCATGGGCTCTAGATGCTGAAATACACCTAGATTTGATAGATCTAATAGACACTATCAAAGATGATAACCTGACATCTAGCCAGAACCTTTCCAAAGTTATAATATTTCTCCGTCACCATCCTGACGAGGGGTTAAAAATGCAATAACTCACAATAAAAGACCCCCTTGAACTGTGGAAAAATTTAAAAGAAAGATATGACCACTTGAAATTGGTCATTCTTCCATAGGCACGTCATTATTGGTTCAATTAGAGGTTAGTAGACTTTAAAAGTATAACTGAATATAATTCTTTCATGTATAAAATTAAATCACAGTTAAATTTATGCGGAGAAGAGGTTACTGAACATGACAAGCTTGAAAAATATACTTCACATTTCCTCCCGTGAATATGCTCCTGCAACAGCAATATCGCGAAATGGATTTTAAAAAATATTCTGAATTACTTTCACACCTTCTTATTGCTGAACAACATAACGACCTATTAATGAAAAATTATGAAACTCGGCTCGTTGGTTCTATGTCACTCCCTGAAGTGAATCAGGCAAATTATAACCAACGAGAAAGAGGTTGTGGCCCTAATCGTGGTCGTAAAAAAAATTAAAATCATGATGGTCGTCTTGCACCAAAGAATGACCAGCAATATAAAACGAAGGGTGAAAAATATGAAGCTGCACAAAAAATCAGAAAGTGTATGTCATAGATGTGGAGGAATGGGGGACTGATCACGTACATGTCGATCATCAGAACGTTTGGTTCAGCTCTATCAAGCATCCTTGAAAAAAGGTGATAATAATTTAGAAACAAATTTTATCTCTAAAGATAATATTTAGCCTTTGAATCTGGATGTAGCTGATTTCTTTGAAATCCCTAAAGGAAAAATGATTACCGATGAGCCCGCTATAATCTAGATAATTTTCTTTTTCGTTTGCTTATGGTAGTTGGTATTTTTGTATTTTCTAGTGGGTATTTTTATGTTTATGCTAGTTGGTTATTTTTATGTTTTTCTAATTCCTGTAAATAAATAAAGTTTGTATAATAGACCTGTTTAATAGTAATATTTACTTTGTTTATGTCTTCTTTTTGAAGAAAATATGAATATGCCTCAAATTGTATTTGGATCAATAATCAATCATGAAGATATTTGTGTGATTGATAGTGGAACAACACATGCCATATTCAAAAATAAGAAATACTTTTCTTACTTGCTTAAAAAGAAAGCAAATGTTATAACAATTTATGGTAATTCGAAATTGATTGAAGACTCCGAAAGAGCTATTATATTTCTGCCCAAGGGGGCAAGACTTGTTATAGAAGATGCGTTGTTCTCTTCTAAATCCACAAGAAACTTATTAAGTTTCAAAGATATCCGTCAAAATTGATATCATGTTGAGATACTAAATGAAATAAATATTGAATACTTTGTTATAACCAATAGAGTCTCAAGCTAGAGATATATTTTGGAGAAATTACCAACCTTGTCTTCTGGCCTATATTATGCAGAAATTAGTACAATTGAAGCAAATTCGATCGTAAATCAGAAGTTTACTGATTTAAATGCTTTTGTGCTATAGCATGATCAAATTGGTCATCTTGAATCAATAATGATAAGACGAATTCTTGAAAATTCAACTGAACATCCATTAAAGAACCTAAAGATTCTTACAAATGATGAACTTTCATGTGTTGCTTGTTATCACGGCAAATTAATTGTCAGACCATCATCACTGAAGGTTGACATCGAATCCCCTGATTTTTTAGAACGTATACATGGGGATATATGTTGAAATATTCATCCATCTAGTAGTTGTTTAAATATTTTATGGTCCTCATAGATGCATCTTCAAGATAGTCTCATGCGTGTCTCTTATCATCTCGCAACCTGGCTTTTGCGAAATTATTGGCACAAATAACAAGATTAAGGGGGCTATTTTCAGATTATCCTATTAAGGTTATTCACCTCAATAATTCTGGAGAATTTATATCACAAACTTTTGATGATTATTGCTTATCAATTGAGATGAGAATTGAACATCATGTTGCTCATGTTCATACTCAAAATGGCCTCGTAGATTCATTTATTAAGAGCTTATAATTGATAGCAAAACCACTACTTATGAAAACAAAATTGCCCACTACTGTTTGGGATCGTGCTATCTTACATGAAGCAACACTCATTCGTCTCAGATCGACTAATTATAATAAATAATTTCCGTCATAATTAGTATTTAGTCATGAGCCAAATATAGCTCATCTACAAATTTTTTGATTGTGCGGTTTACGCGTCTGTAGCACCACCACAACGCACTAAGATGGGCCCTCAACAAAGGTTAGGCATATATGTTGGGTTCGCTCACTCTCCATAATTCGCTACCTTGAATCGTTGACCGGAGATTTATTCACTTATCGATTTACAGATTTTCAATTTGATGAAATAAATTTCCTACAATTAGGGGGAGAGAAAAAGGAACCCAAGAGAGAAATTGAGTGGATGTTTCATCACTGTCTCATTTTGATCCACGTGCCCCTATATGTGAGTAGGAGGTCCATAAGATCATCCATTTACAGAAAATAGAAAATCAAATATTAGATATATTTACCGATTTAAAATGAATAACTAAGTCACATATCTCTACAGCAAATATGTCTATTCAGATGACATTTCAAAAGGACCATCTATTAGGGTCATAGCTTCTAAATCCCAAACATGCCTAAAGCGTGGTAGACCATTAGGTTCAAAGAACAAAAATTCAATAAAAAGAAGCGCAAGAAATGATAAAGATGACACTATAAAAGAATTTCATGAAAAGTTCAAGATCTGATTGATCTTGATATTCCTAAAGAAATCGGTGAATCCGATATTCAAATGAATGAAGAACTTTCAATGAGTTCTATTGGTGATGGAATAAATTTAGATCGATCAAAAATTATTGTGGATAATATTTTTACATAAAATGTGGCAATTAATCTTATGCAAGATAGAGAGGATCTTGAGCCTAAATCTATCGAAGAATATCGACGAAGATATGATTGACCAAAGTGGCAAGAGGCAATTCAATCAGAATTAGACTCACTTGCTAAACATGAGGTTTTTGGATCTGTAGTCCAAACTCCTGATGATATAAAACCAGTTGGCTATAAATGGGTTTTTGTTTGAAAATAAAATGAGAGAAATGAAATTTTAAGATACAAGGCACGTCTTGTTGTACAAGGATTCTCTCAAAGATCCGACGTCGACTATGAAAAAATATATTCACCTGTTATTGATGCAATAACTTTTCTATATCTCATCGATTTAGCTGTACTTGAAAATCTTGAAATGCATCTAATGGATGTAGATACAGCTTATCTTTATGGTTCACTTGATAATGAAATTTATATGAAAATCCAAAAGGAATAAATTACCTGAAGCATGTAATTCTAAGTCTCGGGAGATGTTCTCAATCAGATTATAAAGATCATTGTATGGTCTAAAACAATTAGGGCGTATGTGGTATAATCGCCTTAGTGAGCACTTGATAAATGAAGGTTATATAAATGATGTCATTTGTCCTTGAATTTTTATTAAGAAAATGGAATCAGAGTTTGTTATGCTCGTCGTTTATGTTGATGACATAAATCTTATTGAAACTCCTTAAAAGATTCAAAAGGCAATTGAATATAAAAGAAAGAATTTGATATGAAAGATCTTGAAAAGACAAAACTTTGTCTTGATTTGCAAATTGAACATTTAGCAGGCGGGGTCTTCATTCACCAATCTGCCTATGTTGAGAAAATTTTAAAATGATTTTACATGGACAAAGCACATTCCTTAAATACTCCAATAGTGGTTTGATCACTTGAAGTGAACAAAGATCCGTTCCGACCTCCAGAAGAGAATGAAGAACTTCTTGGTCTTGAAGTACCATATCTTCGTGTTATTGGTGCACTTATGTATCTTGATAATGCAACAAGACCTGATATAGCATTGTCTATTAATTTTCTAGCAAGGTATAGTTCTTCTCCGACGCGAAGACATTGGAAAGCTGTGAAACATATTCTGCGATATCTAAAAAGGATTGTTAATATGGGTCTGTTTAATACTAATAAAGGTTGTGTAGACCTTGTTGGCTATGCAGATGCGGGTTATTTATCGGATCCATATAAGGCTCAATCTCAAACAGACTATCTATTCACATACGGAGGAACTGTTATATCATGGCGATTTACGAAGCAGTCCATTGTTGCTACTTCTTCAAATCATGCTGAGATAATAGCGATTCATGAAGCAAGTAAAGAATATATGTGGTTAAAATCAATGACATAATTCATCAAAGAAAGATGCAGCCTAAAGTATGATATCAAAGTACCCACGACCATGTTCGAAGACAATGTTGCACGCATATCTCAATTAAAAGGAGGCTTTATAAAAGGAGATAGAACGAAATACATTTCACCAAAATTATTATTCACACATGATCTCCAGAAGAATGGTGATATTGATGTACAACAAATCCGTTCAAGTGATAATCCAACAGATTTATTTACCAAATCTTTACCAGCCTCAACTCTTAAAAAGATGATACAAAAGATTGGAATGCAAAACCTTAACCATCTGAATCGTGGTCTTCATCAGGGGAGTAGAATACGTGTTGCACTCTTTTTTCCTTAGTCTAGGTTTTGTCCCATTGAGTTTTTCTAGCAATGTTTTTAATAAGGCAGCAAGCAATGCGTATTAGGAATAACTATATATTTTTTTCTTTCACTAGAATTTTTTTCTTTTACATTGACATCCAAGGGAGAGTGTTGTAAAATAATGCAATGAGTGGATGTCCACTATATTCTTTTTTGGTCAGAAAATGGATATTTTATATATAATAAGTGTTAGTGCAAAAATGTACCGCTTGGATAAGCGGTAGTAGCAAATGTTTGTGCCACATGATGGCTTAGTACATTACTATTATGGACAGAAAGTTTTCTAGAGTACATAGTTTTAATTGTGTCTGCCCACAATGCTTTAGCTTCATACACAGGTGGAACTACCTAAATGGGGGATCTTGCAAAAGAAGTGGACTTTTCTCCTTCCCTACTAAGTAGATCATTCACTTTATTCTGCTCCCTAAGGATGTGGATTGGTGGTGTTGCTCCCAGCTGCTACATTAGACACTTGCATTCATCAAGGATGTTAGTATAGAGAAGATTTTCATGAGCAAACATGTTTACGACCTCCAAGTAATCTATATTAATATCGATGGGAGTGAGGTTATGCTCAAGAGCTAAGGTTAGGCCTAGCTTCAGTGCCTGGAGCTCTGTCATGGTAGGATTTACATGGGATGTTCTAGCACTGAAGCCCGACTTCCAGTCTCCTCTGTGGTCTCTAATGACTCCCCCAATCCCTCCAATACCTTCAGGTCCATGGGTGGTTTTGCAAGAACCATCAGTGTTGAGCATAAATTTACTTAGGGGGGAGGGGGGTTCCACTTGACTAGGATAATGGTGGTTTCCCTTACAGAAGTGGTAGATTTTCCAATGAGAAGGTGATATTCAGAGGCAAGGGATAGGGCATGGCTATAGGAAATGGAGTTTCTCTTGTGATTAAAAAGGTTGTCCTTTCTCTTAAGCCAAATAGTCCAAAAGCAGTATGGTAACATAACATTCCAGGAGAGCCAAGCATTGTAGGCTTTGTCCTTAATAGAGGACCAAAGGCTTTCCTAATTGTTTAAAGAGAGATTATGAAATTGGGTGTTACAGTTATGCAGGCTATTAGAGAGGACTTTGGACTAGAATTCAAGTGCATTACTGTAGTTGAAGAAGATATGGATGATATTTTCCTCATTATGATCACAATAGTGGCAAGATTGGTTGTTCATAATCCCTAATCTATGGAGGTAACTTATATTTGGGAGTCTACCATGGTTCAGGAGACAAGGAAGTTCCTGATTTTATTGGGGCATTCAGTTTTCCAAATCTATCTAAAGTTGGTTCCAGGGTTGGTTGAGGTACTGTTGGGGGAGTTTTTCTTGATAAGAGTGTAAGAACTTTTAGTGGAAAATATTCCATTACTGGTGAGGCCCCAGACAAGTTGATCATCTTTGGGGTTGAGAGGATGGGGCTGGAAGTTTGTGATACAAGCAGCAAGATGGTTGGGTAGCAGAATGGAGAGTTAAGTCAGATCCTAGGTTCCATTGATGCAGAATACATTGATGTTTAGCCTTTCTTCTCCTCTAATGAGAGGGCCCTGGATTATGCTTCTGATAGAGGCCTGGTGAGGGATCCAAGTGTCATTAAAAAATTAATCTCATCTCCTTTGTGAGGGATCCATCCATGTCCATCTTTATTATTCTTCCATTCATCCAGGACCCAACTCTAAATTCTGGAGAAAGGTTTTTTCTTCCAATTTGACTCAGTTCTGGAGTATTTTCTCATGAGAAGTTCGCTCCAAAGGTTGTTAGAATTATAGTAGAGTCTCCGGAATAGGCTAGTGTGGAGGGCAGTATTTTTTATGCCACTCCTCTAAATACACAGCCTCATTGATCTTTAGGGTTAGTAAGCAAGTCCTAATTAACCATGTGGAGTTTCTTCTTAACTCCAGTAGTTCCCCAAATAAAGTTTCTTTGAATCCTATCAATAAAACTGTGGATCTTAGCAGGAAGCTAGATGTTCTGCATAATGTGGGAAAGGATGCTAGCAAGAGTAGCTTTGGCTTGGACAGTCCTACCAATCATATTGAGGAACTTGGTTTTCCAACCAGCCAGCTTACTATTCATATTGTCAATGATAGGTTGAAAGTCACTATTGACAGGCTTCTTGTGAAAGATGGGGAAGCCAAGGTACTTACCAAAGGTGGTAATAGCCTTGATGTTCAGTAGTCTAGTGCAAGTGTCTTAATAAGTGGCAGAGTAGTTAGAGGAGAAAATGACGATAGATTTGCAATGGTTGATCCTTTGCTCAGAACTAATGCAGAACTCTTTAAGAGCGTTGAGGATGGTATTGTAGTTTTGGGGGTTGGATCAAGAGAACAGAGTAAGATTATCAGCAAAGAATAGGTGAGAGAGTTTAGGCCAACTGGTAGAGATCTTAATGGGATACCATTCCTTGGAGGCTACCTTGTTATCAATGATTCTGGACATCCTTTACATGCAGAGAATGAAGAGGTAGGGGGACATAGGGTCCCTTTATCTAATACCCATAGATGGTTTGAAGAATGCGGTCTTCTCACCATTAACAAGAATTGAAACGGAGGAGCTGCTAACACAGGACATAATGAGCTTGGTGAGGTTGGTAGGAAATAAAGAAGAGGAGGGTATCTCTAATGTAGGACCATTCAAGTTTATCAAAACCTTTCTCCAGGTCAATTTTGAGGACCATGTTAGGGTTCTTACCTTTCGTTTTTCTAAAGTGAGAAATGTACTCTTGAATAATGATGGCATTGTCAACAGCTCTCCTATGAGAGAGAAAGGAAGCTTGGCTAGGACCTATGATGGTGGGGAGGAAAAGCTTAATTCTATTGACAATGATTTTTATGACCAACTTATAGACAGTGTTACAAAGGCCAATGGGCCTATAGTTCTTGATGCTAGCAGCATTGGATGCCTTAGGGATAAGGCATAGAAGGGTGATATTCATATGGGAGGGCATAGATCTATTGGTGAAGACTTTTTTACAGAAGTCAGTTGTCTTCCTTCCTACAATGTTCCAGTATTTTTGGTAAAAGAGTGGGTGAAGACCATCAGGACCAGGGTCCTTGAGGGGACTGAAGGATTTCAAAGCTTGGGAGATCTCACTGTCTCTAAGGGGGTAATCAGAAAACCTCATGTTGAAGGGGTTATGGGAGGAGTGACTACTGAGGGGGGTAAAGTTATGCACAGTGGTGAAGAGGTGGGAGAAGTAAGAGAAGATGTAGTCACAAATCTCTTTTTTGTCAACCAAGGTATTCACTTTCCAATCTTCAAAGGAACAGATCATGTTTCTTATTCTCTTATTAATGGTGGAAGTGTGAAAGAAACTAGTGTTGGAGTCTCCTTGACTTGGCCAATTAATCTTGGATTTGGTCTTCCAAAATTCCTCCTCAAACTTAAGGAGGTTTTCATATTCATCCAGGAGATTGGATTCAAGGTTAAGGAGGAAGGGACTATTCTGGTAATTGTTGGATTTTTGTATACCATCGTCTGGCCAGAATATTTTTTATTTTAAGGAATATGTTGCCAAAGGTAAGCTTATTCCAAATTTGGGCCTTATTTTGGAAAAAAGTGGATGACCCAATGGAGATTGGAACTGTTGTTAAAAGAGGAGTGGACAATATCCTGAAAAGTGGGGTGTCCACACCACATGGGCTCAAATCTGAAGGGCTTCTTGAGCCTGCAGGCAAAGGGGGTCCATAAGCTGACAAAGAGGGGGTAATGATCAGACTTAGTTCAAGGGAGGTGGGTGACAATCGCTTGGGGAAAATATTTTATCCAGGAGTCATTGGTAGCACATCTATCTAGTCTCTCTAGGATCAGACTGTGTCTCTTTTTATATCCTTTGTTAGTCCAGATATACTTACACCCTTTAAACCCCAGGTCCACAAGATTACAGATATCTAAGCAGTTTCTGAAAGAGTTAGATCTAGAGTTGTTAATACTATTACCCCCAAACTTTTCATTTGCTTTAAGGATCTCATTAAAATCTCCTCATATCATCCAATCCCCAGAGGTGGTTCTAGAGATTCTAATCAAATCTTCCTAAAGTTTGTTTCTATAGTGGACATCAATACTAGCGTAAATAGAAGTGAAGAACCAGGATTTGGGGTTAGGGCTAACTTGAATCATGACGTGAATACTTTGGGGGGTAGTGGAGATGTTTCTGAGCTTCAAATGGTCATTCTTCCACATAATGACCATTCCACCAGAGAGTCCTTCAACTGAAGATTGGATTTGACTGTCGAAGTTGAGAACTTTGGTGAGGCGTTTGTGTTCAACCATCTGAGTCTCCAGAAGAAAGAGCATTTATGGGTTGTGCGTCTTGACCATAGCTTCGCACTAGCATCTGAAGTTGGCGCTATTGGCCCCCCTCACATTCCAAATGATGATATTCATCATGGTTGACTGAGTTGGTGGTGTTTTCATCGGGCCTTTCCCTTGTTCTCCCTTCCCTATCACTACTTTTTCACCTAACCCACTAATTTACTCACCTTTTCTTCTTTTGCATTGGCTATAAATAGCCATTGATGTTGTGCAATTTAATGCACACACAAATATCAAATTCTCTCTATATCTTTTTGTCTTCCTTCTTGTTTTGCTAAGTTAGTTTGTTTTATAACAATTACTACAATTTTGTACAATAATCAAATATGCAAGTAAAAATTGGTCTCATAATATAAATGGATAATACATAAGTACCTCCAAACTATATCTAAAATTTCAGCAACACACCTAAATTTAATTAGGGTCCCATTATCCCCCCTAAACACATTTGTTATGTATTTTTTGCTCATTTTGTAGTGGTGTGGCATTATTAATGTGATACTTTCTTGGAAGCAAGTGAGAATGAGAAAATCTGATTAAAATTAGACACATGTCATTATTTTAATTGAACATTTTAGAATTAGTTAGTAAGCATAATAATTAACATTAAAATTTATATATGTTTTATTATTTTAATTTATTTCTTTGTAAAATATTTATTTTCATCCTCACTTTAATCTTTTAAATATTTTTCTTTCATTAATTTCTTATCTTTTCACTTTTAATTATTTTTAAAAAGTTATGCATATTTTTTTATTATTAAAAAGTGTCGACCAAAGCGTAACGATCTAAAGGTCTGAAAGGCATGAGTGAACCTGGCCCCGGGGCCATGGAATCCTCAGAACCATATATACTAGGGATATCTATCTAAGTTATGGAAGACCATGGCCTTCCTCTTTAAGGTCAAGTTTCCTTTATTTAAAGGGGTTGGATGCCTTGTCCTCAGAGCAGTCGATGGGAGCTGAGAACCTCCGAGAGTCTCACTTTTGACATGTACCTTGTAGAACCAACTCATGGAACAGTCGGACAGTCTAATTCAAGGCAAGATGAACCCAGCATTGAAAACATCGTCCCCAAACTATTTCATTTTTTAGGATGATTTTAAAGTTATATTGTGCAACCATTCTAGTAGGAGAAGAGACAAGGCCATCAACGAGTTTGTCTCTCTTATAGGAGTAAGAGACATTCCGGTGGTCTAGATGGATTGTGATTGGACTGAAGACAAATTTTGAGTGTTAGCCCCTAGAGGTCACGAGAGCATCATCTGCCCCAAAATCAGCTATTCTTTCACTATTGGTTTGGGCCATCCTATCATTGAAGAGGTTATAGTCTCTTTTTGCTTGCTTGGACAACTCAAGCTCTGGTTTTGGCCTTAGAATTCAGACAATCCTTCACCCTGACATATCTTCAAAACTATATCTTTAAAAGCCTAGATGATTCTCACAATCAAGGCTGGATCGACCAATTTGTCTTCTTGGCTACCAAAGATCTTTACATCTCGCCTCTTCTAGAACTAAGGAACATGAATGTCTTGTAAGTTTACATACCCTCGCCTGCTTTCATCATTCTCAGCTTTTTCTTGGTTTCTATTCAGCTCCCATCTGGCGTCCAGATTCAAACATCCCTGTTCTTGGATGGATCTGGGAGATTCGAGAATCGATCCAGAAGATTTTAGACTCCACTATGGCTGGTGATCAGACGTGGAGTCGAGTAGATAGAACTCGAGGGTGGAAAGCTAAAGCCCACGGTGCACATCTGTCTTACATTTTGTTGGTGAAATTATAAGATTACAAATTACAATTAAAAAATAAAAATGAAGAAAATAAATTTTCTTCTTGGCTGAGGCGCGGATATCTCGCGATTTTTAAGGAGATTCAAGCCCACTGCAGGAAATCTTTTCACCGGTCCAGCAGTAGTTCTCTTGACTTGTCCCCTCGAGAATACAACAGCCTTATCACAAAATGTAACTCAACAAACTCTGGACAAGAGTTGAGTTTAAAGCTCCACAAAAAAGAACACCTCCCTTCAACTAATAAGAACTCTCTTTTTTGATAAACTTAACACACTCAATATTTTCTTTCATTTCAAAACAAAGAAAACCTCTCTATTTATAGGAGAGAAAATCATTCAAAGATGAAAAAAAATAATGGAATATCATCATTATCATTTAGTGCACCATTATGATTTAGTGCACCACTTATTAGTGATCATTATCATCATTATGATTTAGTGCACCATTATGATTTAGTGCACCACTTATTAGAGATAATTAGGTTAAAAATAGGGAAAATTACTCATTTACACATGTTATATTACCATATTTACTAATACTCCCAACTAGTTGGAAAAATATCAAAAATTCCTATTTTTTAACTCTCTCCCTATTTCACTGATACATCACTTTTACCTTATATCAGTTACCTAAATTTACGCCTATTCTTTAGCCTTCTTGATGGCAGTTTCTTGTTTTCAATTTCAGTCCATCTATTACTCAATTTCAAGAATCCAAGTAAGGTATATTCAAGTTTTTCCTTTAATGGTGTCTCACTTCATTCTCACCTTCTTCGATTTCCTCTGTTTTCTTCTGTAATTTTTTTTCTCACATTGTTCACTAATTCACATGGAATCCGCTCCATCTTTTAGTGTTGGTCCCACTCAGTTGAATAAAAATCAAGAAAATCTTGATTCATCGGACGAGGTTAGATCCAAACATCGTAACGATCCATCAGTGATGGATAAGCTCCGTGAGAAATTGAAATCAAAATCTCAAGTTCAACATTCACCCAAAGAAGCCAACAAGAAGAATGAAAGAGTTTCAACACGCCCTTTTTTTTAATGTGGTTTTTTACTGCTCTTGATACATATAATTTTATGTATCAGATTCGTATGTATCAAGCTTGCATGAGAATCTGATACATCCTGTTTATATTTTTTTTAAATGTCATTTTTATAAAGTTTTACTAATTACTGATACATATACTTTATGTATCACATTCTTATCTATTTCATGATACATTGTCTTTTTGTATCAAATGCTCATATATCAGGATTTACTGCTTCTGATACATGTTATTTATATATCAGATTCTCAAGTATCAAGCTTACATGAGAATCTGATACATCCTGTTTATATAATTTTTTTAAATGTCATTTTTCTAAAGTTTTACTGATTCCTGATACATCTATTCTATGAATCAGATTCTTATCTTTTTTTTTGATACATAATTTTTTTATCGGATTCTCATGTATCAAACGCTAATGCTCCTGATACATCTTGTTTATGTATCAAGATATAATGCTTCTGATACATCATGTTTAAATATAAAAATTAAGTTGTATTTAATCAGTTTTCATGTCAATGCAGGGAATGAAGTACGTCATCAAGAAGATCCCCTCACACTCTCTTAGATTCGGCACTGCATATACGACTAATTTTATTAATGATTTCAAATCATAAATAAGTGATGAAGCTATACAATTATTTCGACAAACCATACTTGGTCACTATCTAGATATGCCACAGTGCAATTTTTAAAGGAAAATCATCAAATGCCTCTTACTTCTTGAGGTCGAGCAAAAAAACAGAGAGGAATTGCACAGTATGGGTGCATGTCTGTAATGTCTGGAAGGCCAAGGATGGTTATGTTAGCGACAACGATGATGCAAAAAAAACTAAGAGAGATTTCATACATCCTGATCAAGGAGAACCGATGGACGTCGAGTAGTTTTTTTTTAATTTTATAGTAATAGAATGTACAATTATATTTTTGCACCAATAGTAAATATTTTTTTTGGCTATTCAATAATTTAGCAGACTTTTAAGTTTTTCTAATATTTATGTATCATGTTTTGATTTATCAAACTTGAATGCTTCCGATACATCTACTTCATGTATCACATTGTAATATATCAAGATTTAATGATTCTGATACATCTACATTTTTGTATCAAAATCTCATGCATCAATATTTACAGCTTCTGATACATATTGTTTATGTATCAGATTGTAATGTATCAAGATTTAATAATTCTGATACATCTACATTTATGTATCAGAATCTCATGCATCAATCTTTACAGCTTCTGATATATATTGTTAATGTATCAGATTGTAATGTATCAAGATTTAATGATTCTGATACATCTACATTTATGTATCATAATTCATGCATCAATCTTTACAGCTTCTGATACATATTGTTTATGTATCAGATTGTAATGTATCAAGATTTAATGATTCTAATACATCTACATTTATGTATCAGAATCTTATGCATCAATCTTTACAACTTCTGATACATCTACAACCTATATCACATGTTATGTATCAACCATAATCCAGTTGACAAACTAATACAACAACCTTTAAAGTATCAACCTTAATACGTCGAATGTTTATGTATCTGCTATTCATATGTATCAGATTCGAAATTACTATCAATACCAAGTAACTTACAATGAACATAATTACCAAGCATCCATATATCAATTATTGATATTCAATTACTATTCTGGTTAATTGATATATGTATCAAATACAACCCACAATGTAAAAAAACTATGTAAATGTAAGTACATGATCCAAATAAAATGTATCCTGGCATAACAAAACATTATTTCTCTTTGAGAATGAAATTACAAGTCTTTCTGTTATGGCCTTCATGGCCACAACGACTACAAGAATTTGTGCTCGTTCTTATCTTCTCACTAGAGTACTTTTTTCTTCCTTTCTTTGGTCTTCCTGGCATCCTTTTGTATCTTGGTGGCAAGACGAATTCTTCCAAAATTTCTTTCAGAATAGAACAATCTTTCTTATCTGGCATTGGAACCATTGGAAATTCATAAGTAATTGCCAACGCCTCTGGCTTGTAGTAATCAGAACAGTATGGGTGCATGTCTGTAATGTTCTTGCTCTTCAACATTGCAATTGCGTGTGGACATGGTATCTCGTCTAATTGAAACCTGCCACAATTGCATGTTTTTCTTTCAAGACACACAATGTATCTTATACCTGACTCATAAACAGAATAAAGATATTCTGATGAAGCAACAATCTGCATTAAATAATTATCACAGATATGTATCAGCAATGATGTATCAAATACAGAAATGATGTATCAGAAATGATGTATCAGAACTGATGTATCAGGTAATACTGATAACAGAAAATACAAAACTGATGTATCCTATAGCTATGTATCAAGCAACTATGTATCAAGTAGATAACTTTTCCAATTTAACTGTGATCTCTTTTATTTAGTTAACTAGCCTTTTTTGGTGTGTGGTGAGATAACTGCTGCGATCCTCTGTTGTGCAGACAAATTACTTTAAAAAATAACTGGTGTATACCTTCATTCTCGAACACTTCATTCCCTATTTTTGCAGTTCCAAGCACCAAATAACATTCTCGTTTGCTCCAAAAAGTCAATTATAGGCAGCTCTCGTGCTTCAACAAGACATCCATTGATATGCTCTGTTTTTTAGTTTTCTTTCATAGTCAAGATCTGTTTCTTTTTTAAAAAAATTCTTTGTCTTAATTGGCATGGTAATTGATTGAAACAATCAATCATAACTTGAATTACGTTACTTCCCATAATTAACCCAACAACATTAATTGTTTTACACCCAAAAACTGATGTATCAGCTCAGCAAGTAATATATCAGAAATTTGAAGAAAAAAAGGGAAATCGCGTAATTTCATAAAAATAAGGGATACATTGTAATTGAGCTTTTTCAGTATGTGATTTAGGTAAAGTTTACAAAAAATACATAATGGAATGATAATTTTGCACTAATTAAAGATGATAATGAAAGACATTTTTATGTACTAAAGAAAAATAGAATAAAGATGACATTAAATGTACTAAAATTGTAATTTAATAAAATGTTAAAATGCCACACTAACACATTTCATCCCCGTTATATTGTTTTGATTGCAAAGCTTAAGAATAAATATATATATATATATATATATATGTTTCCAAATTATATGGCCAAGCACATGTGTTTGGCATAGATTTTGTAAGAAATACTCGACTTTTTAAAGAAATATGATTTATATCCACATGTTTTAAAAATTATTAAAAATACCCATGAATTTGTATTTCATTTTAGAATGAATAGGTTCCATAAAAAATCATGACAACAAATACAATTAAGATGAATCTGAAAAAAGAGAAAGAAAACAAAAGGAAAATCCCATTGATTTATATGCGAAAAACTCTTACTACTATTTGTAATTGAAGATGACTTCGGATAGCAAGCTCGAATAAAAATTGTACAAAAAATATGCATATAATTGTATAATTTTTGTACAACAGACTAGGACTGAAATTCAATTCAAAACTATAAATGATATGGTGTTTTAATAAAATATAAAAGTATGGAGCAATTTTTAAATTTTTAGAAGCTCCCCCAAATAATAGAATTTGACTGAAATACTATTTTTTTCTAATATTGGGAGATTTGGATTGTTTGCCAAACAATAACAAGTTGTATGGCCAAACAATATTTGTCAAAAAGCTCTTACACTCAAAAATGTCATTCCAGATGTACAGATTAAAGCTTTAAAAAAGAAAGAAAGAAAAGTCTCGGGAACATTTACCTACAGGAAAAGCGCAGATGTGGACTCTCAACTGCTTTTGTCTGAAAAACAAAAACAAACCAAAACAGATACAGAACTCAAACTCAGTTAATTCAAGGGTTGCTTGCCAAAAATAGAAGTGCAATAACAAGTTTTAACACTTCCGAAATTCTTAGTTTAAATCACGTCTCATCTTGAGCCGTACAGTGAATTATACTTAACTTGTACAACAAGATTACAATGAAAACTACACCATACAAATGGGAGATTCCTCAAGTCCTATTACAGCTAGATCCAAATGCAAAATACAACATACAATTGGGAGATGGACCAATTAACAAAAGCTAAAGAAGCCAGGTTACGAGGCATGATATTTGAATTTCTGACCCTAGAGAAGATCGAGAATCAGAATTAGTCCTCTTCTTTTAAAGCATTACAATGATCAGTACTCTAGCGATCCTAGAGATGGCATTCCAGAAATAAGATCTCGATCATCAGCACTAGTGCTGCTCATCCTTTCAACTGCTCCATGGTTCAGGGATTCAGCCTCTTCCTTTCCCAGCTTCTGCACATCTTCAGGTGAAAGGATTTTTATATACCAGACGTTATTGACAAACGCCCTGAAAATACCATGAAGGGAAATAAAGAGAAGATTATAATGTTATAATAGGACTTGAGAAAAGCCACTTCCAAAAAGATTGAACACTTACACCACAGGGTGAATAGATATAAATTATGAAGGTAAGATAACAGCCTTGTGAGTTAACTACGTAAGAAAAAGGCAACCTTATTTTATTTTTTATTTTTAAGTGGGGTAGGGGAAAGGGAAATGGGGAGGGGATCACAATATGGGGAATCGAACCCTCACCAACAAGGTGAGAGTTCAAGTAGCCAACCAACTGAGCTACTAAGATTCCCAAAAGGCAACCTTATAAATCAAAAGTTGAGACATAAGCAACAAATTTTAGAAGCATATGTTCTTCCTTCAGTTGTAGTGGAAATTTAAGAAAAAGTCACATGTTAATGAGTCTTCCGACGATTGGGTACTTACTCCCATGGGTCGTCTCCAAGGAGAAGGATATCATTCTCCCTGTCAACAAATACAAGCTGCCAGCCTGATCTTTGAGGGTCTTCAAGGAACCCCTCAATACCGAACATCTGCCCCAATTCCCGTCGCAGCTCATGATAGCTGTGGAACTGGGTGATATCCAGTGACCTCCCAACACACCCCGATTTGTAAACCTGCATAGACAAAACAACTTTACTCACATGATTTCCATATTCAAGAAATGCCAATGGAATGTTCGACCTACACAGCAGAACTAGCACCTTGACAAATGTATGGGTTTCATTTGGTGGATCAATTTGTCCTGCATTGTGCAACAACTCAGAAGAGTTTTGCACATAACCATATAGAGAATTCTGATATCCAGAAGCCCCAAGTGGCATTGAGGACATATCAGCACAAGTAGTAGTAACATTAGACACTGTGGTCGGAAGGAGATGCCCTGAAGAATCAACATTAGCACCAAAAAGCGCTTGATTCTGGGAATCCAAGCTACAATTTTCCTGAGGATTGGAAGTATCTTTCCCATATGCTGGGAGTGGTGACGAGTTGGAGCACAGATTTAGTTGTGACTGCGTAAATTTTGACATCCAGGACTGTTGGGGGGCCGGCTGCTCTATGATCACAGACTGACCAGTTCTATTGATATTCAATGAATTACTACTTCCTTCAGAACACAAAGAACCTAGCATATTTTGCACGCCTGAAGGAGCAACAGATGCCGAAAACTTTGAGTTCAAATCTGCAAAATCAGCTTTCAAAAATGAAGAGGAAACATTTGATGGTTGCCTCTGCTGGAGTTGGTCGTGTGGGATTTGGAATGCTTCTTGGTAAGCGTGTTGGTGAGCCTGTTCCTCTGATTGATTATTGGATTGTTGCTGTGATTGCCTTTGAAGGTTCTCTGACAGCATTTGGGTTTGAGCAGGCAGCATATGCTGATGCACTGCTTGCTGCATTAATTGCTGCTGCTGCTGATGATGATGATGCAGAATGGAATTATCAGTACTTGCATGTTGGAGATATTGGACAGGCTGCTGAAACTGCATTGATTGCTGTTTCAGCAAATCTCCACTCCCAAAACTTTGCAAGCCAGTAGCCAGCATAGCTTGATAGTGCTGATTAATATCATTTGGGAGAATTGTTGAATCGACTCTCTGTTGCATCCAAGGAAGCATGCCAAAAGACTGTATATTCATCGAATGAGGTCCTAGCTCACCAGTATTCCCTCTTAACCATGCCATTCGATTAATGGCTTCATTGTTACAATCTGCAAAAGCAAAGGAGAAAAATTACTAGTATATCCTTCTGGAACGAGAATTGGTTGCTATCTGAACAATGATACTGCTATAAACTCATGTTTTTTTCCTTCAATCATGGCTATTTGGGTGGGGAAGAGAGGATGAAGAACTCTTGGGGGTTCGAAGAGACATTAAGGAGTTGTTTGGTTCAAAACCAGGTTATCCTGGGATTACAACTATAATTATCTTCCACCTTCTATCTGGGATAGATAATCCCATGATTGTGATATAAAATCTATCCTAGTTTTAAGTAATCCCCTCAACCAAACACAAAGACAGGTTTAGTCCCAAATTTAATACCGGGATAACCCACTTAATCCCTCCACAAACAAACGGACCCTAAAACTACATACGGTGGCGGACCTAGAATTTTGTTTAAGTGGGTTCAAGTTATGATAAATCACAATAGCAGTCGATAATAATAGTTATCACGTTTTTTTCTGTTCCCAACATTACCTATATATATATATAAGATATTATTTTTAAGATGTTCAATTTAAAGGGAAATAAATAATAAGACAAAACAATATAAATTCCTAACAAAAATATATCTATTTTTTAACTACAAATAAGATTGAAAATTTCCGCATATCTTTAATTTGAAAATGTTACTACATAACAATAAAAATGTACTAACTTTGAAAAACACAAATACATTAAGAAAATAATTTAGTAAATAATAAATATATAAAAATATGCTAACCTAACCTCCGTGTATACCAAGAAAGAAGAAAAAAATTACATAACTTTGTAGATTACAAAAGAATTTAAACCAAGTATAATATAACGCACTTATTAAAAGCTATAAATTACCCGCTCATTAATGACTTTAAAACAAAAAAGTTTAAAGAGTTTGCTTATACTGAGATTCGATCTTGGGTGTCAAAACAAGTAAATGAACCCACTAACCACTGAGCTACGCTTCTTCACTGTGTTTAGTGGATTCATTTTATTTACATATACCATTTCACAATGAATTTATACATGTATATAGCAAAAAAATTTGACGAAGTGGGTTCAATTGAACCCTCTTGAACCAATGTAGGTCCACCCCTGACTACATCGGCCATTACTTTTTCTTTTTCTTTCTTTTCTGGTAAGTTACACTACACACTTCACAATTTTACCAAAATGGAGGAAAGATATGATTCACAGCTTCAATTCTCTAATCACATGACCATTCAGTGTGCCATACCTTGGTAAGATGAGGTTCCTGGATACAAAGGCCGCTTTAGCCTAAGAGG
The DNA here is from genome assembly GCF_947179165.1 of Solanum dulcamara. Classification (NCBI taxonomy): domain Eukaryota; kingdom Viridiplantae; phylum Streptophyta; class Magnoliopsida; order Solanales; family Solanaceae; genus Solanum; species Solanum dulcamara. The sequence goes on along the minus strand of NC_077247.1, from coordinate 31,337,873 downwards.
AAAAAGAGATGGATACATCGGAAAAGTTGTCAAAGGCTCAATCTCCCATAATGAGACCCTTGGTTGCCTCTCTCCTGCAGTTGACTCATCCCAACCAACCTATAATTTCAAGAAATTTGTTGTGTAAATATGAAGTGTTAGCAACAAAAGTGAACATTTTTCACCATACAAAACAGTATATGATTGTAGATCTGCAATATCCTTGCCATAGATTTAATTCTCATACAACTAGCTATAAGACTAAAATTAGTAGGAACAAAGCACTTATAATATCTGATTTCCGAGTAAGCTATGTGAAGTTAGACGGGGATACAGCCAACAAATGCATAGTACGGCATATATGAGTATATATTTTGATTAATTAAAGTAATTTAACTAAAACTAATAAAAATATATTTTTTATAAACACCTAAAATTTTATTCATAAGATATCTCGTGCACTAGAACAGCATTATCATACTCCATATTGACCTAAACCCAAATTGTGTGGATCCAAACCACACCCAAATTGTGTGGGATCAACTACAGATGCCATCAGAACTAAGAAAGCTGACTGTGTTGGTTTAATTCACTGGCGTCATAAAATCTCGATTTAAGCGGTAAAAATATCTAGAATTTCAAGTTGTATCAGATAACAGTCAAATGTTGTTTCAGTGCCATACTATTTAGCTATCTAATTTGGCCAATGACTTGTATGTTCCCCAAATCCAAAAGATTATCTTAAGTAGCTTATGTTCACATGGAATAGTATAGCAAGTTCATGAAATACTCTTGTCCATGCCAACTTTCAGGCATCTCAATTATTCTCTTGGGCACCTGCTACCGCATCAGAGATTTTGAAGGGTTCGAGCAACATTGACGTGAAGTGTGAGTCAAGTATATCCAATGCAGTAATGCAAGAAACCTTGCAGCGCAACTTTACATTCATATATATATATATATATGCCAGATAGACGTGGGGGGGAAAAGAACTTGACACCATACAGAAAGTCAGACATTGCAGTATGGAAGTTGAACATCAGATCAAAAATAGACATTAAACTATTTACATTTCAAGTTATGCGAATAGCTATATATGACAAGCATTTGATCCTTTATAGTTAACGAGAGACGAGCTACGAGCAGCAGAAAATTAATTAAAGATCTTTAACCTGTATATAAGCTGTGAGAAGTGTTCTACAAAAATATTGTAAGCAATACAATCAAAAAGAGTTTGGTTCTGAGCACAAGAAGATGAAGATCTCAGTCCTCACAAATCCAAGCACAAGCATGAGAAATACAGTAGACACAGCTTGCTCGCTCACTACTAGATAAAAGCTACTGACTCGTGCAACATAAATTGGTGAAGACGGGAAATTCGTCCAAAAAATTCAACTTCACAACATGAAAGTTGGGGAAACTGAAAGGGTGACAAAACCAATAGAAAAGATTTTCTATTAAAAAGATGAAGATAAAAGTAAGACCTTCAAGCCAACAGCATTCAACTCAATCGCATGAGCAGGATCCAACCCACCCAATGTGTGGGTTCGACTTTAACCAACCCACCCACCCACCCCAAACCCCAAACAAAGTAAAAGGAAAAAAAAGTAAAGCCTTCAAACATGGAGACATGAATAGGAAAACCGTGTTCACTGATATAGTTACAAAAGAACAAGAATAGCAAATAGAGAAATGCTAAAGGTAAAATTAAAATAGACCATTTACCTTGACAGACCGCCAGTGAGAGTTTGCCCAGCGAACTGGATCTAAGTCACCAATCCCAGTAATTGTGCCCATGTATCTGAAAAATGACAGAACTACCTATAAGAAAAAAGAGTTATCTATTGTAATGACAGCTCACTTACGTTAGCTGGTGTTTTATGTGTAAGGATTTGGGTGAAGATGTTGACTCTTTTACATTGCTGATTTGTTTCGAGGTTATGGTTTACTTGGTTTGGAGTGCAATGGGTGATGCCAAGTACTGTGAAATTGATGATGTTTAGTTGAAATTGCGGCAGACGAAGATGAAGGCACAAGGCTTGGAATATTGCTCTATTAGCACTTATGTGGATACTATGGACACAGAAACATGCGAGTTTTTGAAGGGGTGGAGATCAATTATGTACCGTTGAGAGTAACCGCTTATCCCTTATTTTCCTTTTGGTGCACCCATTAGATCCCTGTAGGCATAGAAGATTGTGTAACTTTTGTAGAAAACCATTTCTTCTTGTAGGTTCTCTACTTTTTTGGTATACCTCTTGTATAAGGGCTTTTGTTTCTGCCCACACGTCCATAAAATCTTATTGGTTTATCAAAAAAAAAAAAAAGAGGAGAGAGTTATCTAACAAATATACAGGCTAAAGATTTCAACGATACCCACAAAGGTAGAACACCAACTTACTAGCAATGAAAATTTTAATTTAATTGGTTAAAAAGTTGGATTATTTACCAGAAATAACCACCAACTTCATTAATCGGAACCCTAATGCAAGAATGCAACTATGTTGTCGCCCGTACTAGACAAGAATGATATGCAACTCTATGGGCCAAAGGAAAGCCATAGGGGTAATAATTCCGCACCGTCATCCCAATTCATCATTCTACATAAGTAGACTTAATTCTCCAACTATAATTCATGATAGAAACAAAACATAGGAGAAGATACATGTTTGAGAGCCTTTAATCTGCAGTTAAGTAAAACAGGTGCCCAATACATCAATAAGAAACTACACGCCTACTTATATAGCGCTTCAGACAGAATAGATGAGAAAATTTGATATCAAGAAAATAAAAGGAAATCTTTCACTTAAGATCAAACAACTTCATTCCATACCTTCGAACACTTGATTCTTCAGTTTCAAATAGCATCCGAAAACGCATCCCAACAGAAACGCGTGTGTGATATACAGCTTTGATGTATTTTGAAAGAGGTATAACAAACTCGGATGGGCTAGCCCTAACGCAATAAGAAGCATGTGAGTATAAAAAAGCGTAAAAGATCATAGATATGAATGAAAATACAAGGGTAGAGTACTGTATTAAGTACTACCTTGGGTTAAAAAAGACAGTAAAACAGCTATTAGTAGCAGCAGCATGAGCAGCAGCAGCAAGTAATCCGATGTGCATGCTATCACTAGATAGAACTGATGAAGGCATCACAGTCTGGGGTCGAATTGCGCGCCGAATTCCCAGAAGAAGTTGATTTTTCTCATTCCTGCACAGAACCGACTATCTCAAGAAGAAGCCTGGAGGAAACTGTCATGCTGGATGCAATAATATGTGAAAATGTACAGTAGTGTCAACAGAGGAGGCTAAACAGTACCAAATGAAAAGAACAGAATCTCCAGCAACAAGCCTTTTGGCACTAACAAACACACTCCAACCAGTAGTAAGAAGATGTCGTTTAGGCTGTCCTGCATGCAAAAGGAGAAAACATAAACAGATGATAGCATTAAACATTTATCAGTTACACACAGCATTACACCTTCCTTCCACATCCAACCAGAAAGCATCCTTTTATCCAACAAGTTATCAAAACAAATTTTAGAAAGAATAAAAGGTTCTATTATAAGTTAACAGGATTAGGATGACAAAACAATCAATGAAAGCATTAAATCAAATTGCTTGCAGAAGTCCATAAAGTTTGACATGTATCATTTACATGTACCAAGAGTTTAAATAATTAAACCTTGAGTAGAAATGAACATGAACTTATATTTTTAACTGTAATTTTCTTTCTAGATAAAGTATATTCAGAACTGTGGTATTCTTTTGCCACCAATATAACATGGGAGTTGAACTGCTTAACCTTCTTGCAACACTGAAATGTGTAACAAAAGATTTAGGAAGAGAGGGGCTAAACTAAAATACTTATCCTGCTTCCATACTCCATCCACCATCACCCTAAGCCATCCATCCACCTTCTATTTTTTAGTGCAATTTCATACTATTTTTAGTTTTTGCCCGCCTCCTTAATTTTCTTACAACACTGAAATGTGTAAAAAGCGATTTAGGGATAGAGGAGGTAACTGGTATACTTATCCTGCTTCCATACTCCATCCACCACCACCCTAGGCAATGTCCATCCACCTTTTTTTTATTTTTTTAGTGCAATTTCATACTACTTTAGTTTTTGTTGTTTAATTTACCTTTTTAATAGGCAGTGTTGCTAAATTAAAACTGAGCTTAAGTCCAACTTCAGTGCCACTTTTAACCAAAAAATCAGATACAAATTTAAAACCTAATACCCTAGAAAAACATCCTTCATTCCATTTTACACAAATGATGCTTGGATGAAAATGAAATTTGAAATGTTAATATGACTTACATATTTTGTAAGTAATAGTGGACAAAACATATTTGATTGAAGAAACACCGCATCAAAGTTTAAAATGTGAAGTTACATGAATTTCAATTTTTCAGGAGTTGTGAAAGTAATATAAAATAACGACATCAATGAATGATGTTAGTTTTGGCACATCCTAAAATAGAGAGAGAATCATACAACATGATGGAGGAAGTGTTATCCCATTCCTTATCCTCATTCACATCACTAACAAAACAATTATAGTGTTGCCTAATCCCACCCTAAATGATCATCGAAAGTCATGGTAACCCATACTTCAATTTTTAGGAATCTTGATAAAGAAAAAATGGCAAGTACTAACCAGATTATAGATAGACAATTAGACATACAATTAAGTGCCACAGGAGAACCTCGAAAGGAAGATCAACTAATGAATGCATCAAGTTTAAAAAGAATGTTGGAGATTAAAGAGAACACAACAAATTTGATAATACGCTTAGAAGCTTATATCAAGAGCAAGTAAGCTAGGAAATGGATGCCGATTAGAGAGCAACCCTTTGAGCTTGAGACTTGTTTTACAGGGAATGAATAGAAAAGCATATATGAGTATGAATGCACAAAGTCAACAGTAAGTTTTTAGCCCAATGACTCTGATCCCACTTGTGAGCTTGAATCACTTGTGGGTTATCTGTCCATTGTCTCCCAACTGTGCACTTGATCACAATTAGTGGAGTTGACAACATAAATTCTGTAAACCCCTATGCTCTTCTCAAGATCATTTTACTCCACTATTAAGTAATTTGTTTTTTCGTTCAAGAAAAATTAGGTGTTTATCCTTATACCAATATACAAGCTTCTAATATGAATAAAAAGTCTTTTAACAATCAACTAATGTAAGTATAACAACAACTTAGCCTTAATTTCAACTAGTTGGTATCATCTCCCTTACTTCCACTGTATTATATAAATGGATAAGTCCATATTAATACAGATATTGTAAGCTTTTTGAGGCAACTTCTTTCATGTGATTTTAGATCTCCTTGATCACTTTCAATCATCATACTGTTACACATACAAATCAATGCATATGGAGGTATACGTAGGATATAGTCAAACCATCTCATACGACCTTCTCTGATTACCTCTACAGGTGCTACTTGCAACTTTTGCCGAATGTGATCATATTCTTGTCCAATCTTGTATGATATCCACTTGACAGTCATAATTCAAGTTTGAACTCTATCATTCTTTCTCAAATGATCATCATATGACTCATAAACTGTAATACCATGATAGTTTGCACAAACTTTCAATATCTTTTGATAAGAATAGTTTTCACAACTTTGAATAATCCATCGTTATTACATATTGAAACCTATAGTCTCTCACAACCCGTTTGCCATCTTTCCGCTCTTTAAAATGACATTGAATACCTTGATCCACCATGCTACACCAACCATTTCAAGATATATCCAAACCTCTATAGGATACCTATTGGGACCACACGTATTTCTAACGTCATATTTTTATGGCACCCTTTGCCTAAATGGATAAAATTGAAGGGTGCTCAGTTTTCATTGTACAGAGGAATGAAAAATGTTTACACTAAACACTTTCCCCAAATATAGAAGAGGAAAAAAAGAAAGTATGGCCACTCAAAGAGTCTTAAATAACATAAGACGAAGAGTTGCAAATAAGATTGTTGATCCATTCTATTGCAATTCATGCATAACAGAGTTCTCTCATTGTCCATAGGTTACTTCAACAGAAAACAGTGCATCTCAGTCACAGAGATAATCTTAAGGTCCTCCATTTTCTGTTTCTTGCATCTCATTAAGATACAGGGTTCCTAAGTGTTTGTTTGATAAGCCAAAGCTTTTTTTGGGGGGACAAGGAAGCCAAGTCTTATTTATGTTTCAAACTTGTGCAGCTTCTCCCCTTTGTTCTCAACAAAGTCTATAATCTGGTCCGTCCTTCAAAAGGGTTGTCATCTTCAACTTTAAACAAAAAAATAGTGTTTTATATGCACTTTGTTTGAAGATCTCATATACACTATGAGCAAAAGAAGGAAGCTATAAGTTCTCTTCATTTATTTTCCAACAATTTGTTCAGCAATGGAAGAAGGAAAACCTTAGAGCAATAAACTGCCGACACTTTTTATGGGTGAACATAGTACTTTACAAGTCCAAATGGCTTCAAATTACTGAATTATTTAAATTTATTTATTGGTAATGGTAACAGTAAAAGAAAAAAGATTTTGCCAAGGTTATGAGTTTATAATCCATTTAAATCAATGGTTAAAAGAGGATTTTGCTTCCCATTCGGTGTCCGATATCCATATCAAGGCTCGAATAAATTTGAATTCGTAATGCAGAAGTCCCACATTGAGAGTAAATTTCTCTCTAACAAGGCACAACATGCATAGAGTTTGAACTCGATACCTTTAATTAGGATAAAGGAGTTCTTACCAGTACCACTCCACCACAAGTTCACAACCCTTAAATTCATTGTTAAAAAGCACTGTAACTACATAATACTTTTCAGCTAGTCCTTTTTCTCGGCATTGTTTCCACTCAAATGAATAATAAGATGCACACACATGGACATATGACAATGACACAATACATTTTTTAATAATATAACAGGATAGGGACGTATGAACTAGGAAACAACAGTACAACCCTGCACAAATGAACAAATTGGATGATTTAATTGGAAATTGCAACAGAAACAGAGATGAAGCACATGCCCATTCATGACAGTGTCTAGCTTTTGCTCCAAGAGTTAAAACACCCACCAGCTTTTAGATTACAGCGGAAGATACTCTAAACAATGTAAAGCTACAGAGAGCAATAATGAAAAGAACATCTAGAGCTTGCCTCGGAAAATATGCCTGAACTTCCATTCAACATCATGCAGATCCCTTGCAATTAGTTCTTGGGCAGGTGGTGTCTGCGAGAAATCCTGAGTGCCAATAAAAAAGACAACACTATCAGGCTTAGCTCTACAGCCAAGTCAAAATGGCAGGACCATGGGACCAGTAATTACCAGAGGAGGAAAAACTTTCTCTGCGGCACGACGAGGGACAGAAAAGCCACCATGCGTGCTAGTATCACTTGCAGTCAGCGTCTTACAAAAATAGTTAGTAGGCTGCTTGCTAGGAATTCCAAACTCAACGGGAAGATATGTATCTTTTTGTTCTTCCTGAAATCCAAAACAGAGTATTTTTGTCACTCCATTCACAAGTAGTTGATGCAAAAAAGGCAATATTATTAAGAATCATCTATAGCAACACTCGAGAGTACCGGCGTTAAAGGCTGCAAAGTCATTTGAGCATATACTTCGTCTGTTTCAACATCTGCCTGAAATTCGACAAATTATCAATTATATATGCGCCTATTACAACTTGCATAGCAAATAGTAATTCATTAGAGAATTAAGAAAACATAAATTGTAATTGATGAAACCCACATGCATTGTGACATTGTGGAGTTGACAGATCAACTGTGGCGGTAAATTTGGGTAATTGGGTATATGTGCATCAACTTCTTTATTAGTTGTTGCAGCTACCTGGCATTCAATTCCAGTTAGGGACCATTCAGTTTTTTGACTAATAATAATAAGGTAAACCATCACTTTGTGTGTGTGTGTGTGTGATATAAAAGAATATGGTTGATAGAGAAAGACCTGTTCACTATGACCCTGAGGAAAGTAAACAACACGACTTCCCACCGTTGGTAAGCACACCAGAGGACCAGCACACGCATGCCATAGCTCTGAGTTCAAACACTTTTTCTCTCCTTTCAGTATAAAGAATCCATCAGCAATAAATTAATAGGACTTAATTACAGATAATTAAGATTATCCTATTCACTAACCACCAACAAATATGGAAATCAACATATATTCCTTTTATCTTATGTATAACAGAAACATAGTGACAGTGATATAGAAAAAGCCAAAACCCCAAAGAGAAGACAGCAAAGTATAAAGAAGTAGAAGATACCTTCAGCAGCCTGCTGACCCATTCTTGATGTTGAAAGCTTCATATTATTACTTTTCTTAAAAATTTAAAAAACCCACTTCCCTTACAAATCTAAGCAAAATTATAGAGGTACAACAAATTTTATCAACTCAATTACACAAAACCCTCAATTCCAAGTCTTAAAACTAAGTGAAACCCTAAACACTCCCACCAATTCATGACTCTTATCCTCAAGAACATACCCCACCTCTTCCCCATTATGATCCCCCCTTTCTCACTTTCCCCCCAAACAATCTCCACATGCATTAAACGAAAAAAAAAAAAGCTTATAACACACTTTCAGCTACTCTTTCACTTTCTCCAATACCTCCATCAAAATCAAAGGTGAGCTCACTATCAGTTTTGAAGAGAGAGAGAGAGAGATAGACTGTTGGTGATGTATTTTATACCCCACCCGACCAAGGTCGACCTGATAACAGTAGAGAGAGAAACAAAAGAAAGGTAATTGTAATGCCTCATTTTTCTCTCTTTCTTCCTGTTATCAGAGAAAGGTTTGGAGGAAAGTGAATCCTAGCCGTTGACACAACCGTACGGGAGATCATCGCCGTCCAATGGAATTCTCATTTGACAGGAGGCATGTGCTACCCATCCTTCACTGGTCATTGTCAGAGTACGGAGCTTCAAATATATAATATTGAGAGACGGAGAAGAAGCAAATCTAATATAATACTTTAATTTACTCTAATTAAATAAATTTAGTATTTATTATTTTAACATAAATATATCTCTGTACTCAATTTTGAAAGCACAAAATAGACACTTAAATCTGTATAAAATTGAACGAGTAGATATATATATTTTATGTGGAAAAAATACGTCTATCTAAAACCATGTTAGTAAAATTAAATCTAAAAGGAAGTAGTTTCATTTAAAATGGAATTGATAGTGGTATAGAATATACCTTTTACGTTGATAAAAATTGTGTTAAATCTTTCATTTTATAGTTAAATGGCATATTATTATAATCACATAAATGATAATATATATTTAAGACTATAAAGTTTTAAAACATTCTTTTTTTAAAGTTCCATATCAAAGTCAAAATAGGCTCAGGTTAATAATTTTCTTACTATCAAATATCATTTGATTAACGGAAAAAATACTTTGACTAATTATATTAGTATTACTAAAATTAACGCTTTATATAACTAATATTATACTTGATTATGCATTATCAAATTTGATCAATGGTATATTCAAATGGGTGATAGGCTGATAGCTACTAGTTGAGGATAAATTTTAGATTTATTGGAGAACCTCTATATTATTATTATTATTATTAGTCTTTCTATTTTTATTTTATCTAATATGACAATGATATAATATAAATTTGAATTAAAAAATTAGAATTTTATATAATTGATCTCAAAGATTTTGAAGTTAAGGCATAGTTTTTATTATTGTATTTTATCTGCAGCGTAAAAAAAATTATTACTATAAAAAATGCACTATTTTAATGGTGATATTAGACAATAGCTACCGTCAATTGCAAATACCTAAGTGGTCTTGGGTCATGACCATAAAATTTCCAAAACTCAGATTTTCGAAAAATATTAAAAAGTTACTTTTATCCTTTTCATCTGAATGATTCATCAAAAATTTTAGAAAATCTAATATATATTCACAATCAATTATTACTCTAAATACTCATGACCAAATATAAGGGCATCTGCCCAACTCATGCTAAATTTTGCACCAAATGTTATATCTGATGTAAAATTTGATGCAAAGTTGCTTCAATTCATGCTAAATTTTACATCAAATTTGATGTGTGAATAGTGGTGTTACACTATTAATCACATCAATTGTCCTTTATTATTATTTTATTATATTATATTTTTAATTAAATATTATATAAATTAGTATGTTTTAATTAAAATATTTTATTAGTTTTACGTAATATTTTTATAATATTAATTTTAGATTAAAATTTTAATATTTTTTACATAATATTATTTTTCTTTACTTGATTTTTTTTTAAATTAAATTTATGTTAATTCTACTATAAATTTAAATTGGATATAAGTACAATTAATCTTGACAAAAATTAAATATGCAAAAATATAAATTGGTGAATAAATAATACAAAGTACTTTAGAATTGTCAAAAATAATAAACATTCAACAAACTAGCAATTGACATACATCAAAATTAAAATATAAAATACATAATAATTTTAAAGAGTACAACAAAACATAATAATTTACAAAAATTACAACAACAACTTAATAATTTGATAGATTGTTTTCAGATCCACCAATATTATCAAAATATGGATTGTATGGGGCCAAAAATTGTGGTGCTTGTGGTTGCGGCTGTTGAAA